>NC_090935.1:816654383-817275622 GCF_040938575.1 Ambystoma mexicanum
CCCAGCAGTCAGGGGCACCAGCCAGCAGGCCCCCACTCATGTCCCCCAGCACCCCCCACCCCCCAGCAGTCATGGGCACCTGCCAGCAGGCCCCCACTCATGTCCCCAGCACCCTCAGCCCCCAGCAGTCAGGGACACCTGCCAGCAGGCCCCCACTCATGTCCCCCAGCACCCCCACCCCCAGCAGTCGGGGCACCTGCCAGCAGGCCCCCACTCATGTCCCCGAGCACCCCCACCCCCCAACAGTCAGGGGCAACTGCCAGCAGGCCCCCACTCATGTCCCCCAGCACCCCCACCCCCCAGCAGTCAGGGGCACCTGCCAGCAGGCCCCCAGTCATGTACCACACATGTTCCCCAGCACCCCCACCTCCCAGCAGTCAGGGGCACCTGCCAGCAGGACCCCACTCATGTCCCACACATGTTCCCCAGCACCCCCACCCCCAGCAGTCAGGGGCACCTGCCAGCAGGCCTCCACTCATTTCCCACTCATGTCCCCCACACCCCCACCCCACAGCAGTCAGGGGCACATGCCAGCAAGCTCCCACTCGTGTCCCCCAGTACTCCCACCCCCCAGCAGTCAGGGGCACCTGCCAGCAGGCCCCACTCATGTCCCACACATGTTCCCCAGCACCCCGACCCCACAGCAGTCAGGGGCACTTGCCAGCAGGCACCCACTCATGTCCCACACATGTCCCCCAGCACCCCCACCCCCCAGCAGTCAGGGGCAGCTGCCAGCAGGCCCCCACTCATGTCCCCCAGCACCCCCACTCCCCAGCAGTCAGGGGCACCAGCCAGTAGGCCCCCACTCATGTCCCCCAGCACCCCCAGCCCCCAACAGTCAGGGGCACCTGCCAGCAGGCCCCCACTCATGTCCCATACATGTTCCCCAGCACCCCCACCCCCAGCAGTCAGGGGCACCTGCCAGCAGGCCCCCACTCTTGTCCCCCTGCACCCTCACCCCCCCAGCAGTCAGGGGCACCTGCCAGCAGGCCCCCACTCATGTCCCACACATGTTCCCCAGCACCCCCACCTCCCAGCAGTCAGGGGCACCTGCCAGCAGGACCCCACTCAAGTCCCACACATGTTCCCCAGCACCCCCACCCCCCAGCAGTCAGGGGCACCTGCCAGCAGACCTCCACTCATGTCCCACTCATGTCCCCCAGCACCCCCACCCCCCAGAAGTCAGGGGCACCTGCCAGCAGGCACCCACTCATGTAGCCCAGTACCTCCACCCCCCAGCAGTCAGGGGCACCAGCCAGCAGGCCCCCACTCATGTCCCCCAGCACCCCCAACCCCCAGCAGTCATGGGCACCTGCCAGCAGGCCCCCACTCATGTCCCCAGCACCCTCAGCCCCCAGCAGTCAGGGACACCTGCCAGCAGGCCCCCACTCATGTCCCCCAGCACCCCCACCCCCAGCAGTCGGGGCACCTGCCAGCAGGCCCCCACTCATGTCCCCCAGCACCCCCACCCCCCAGCAGTCAGGGGCACCTGCCAGCAGGCCCCCACTCATGTCCCCCAGCACCCCCACCCCCCAGCAGTCAGGGGCACCTGCCAGCAGGCCCCCAGTCATGTCCCACACATGTTCCCCAGCACCCCCACCTCCCAGCAGTCAGGGGCACCTGCCAGCAGGACCCCACTCATGTCCCACACATGTTCCAAAGCACCCCCACCCCCCAGCAGTCAGCGGCACCTGCCAGCGGGCCTCCACTCATGTCCCACTCATGTCCCCCAGCACCCCATACCCCAGCAGTCATAGGCACCTGCCAGCAGGCCCGCACTCATGTCCCCAGCACCCTCAGCCCCCAGCATTCAGGGACACCTGCCAGCATGCCCCCACTAATTTCCCACACATGTTCCCCAGCACCCCACCCCGCAGCAGTTAGGGGCACCTGCCAGCAGGCCCCCACTCATGTCCCACACATGTTCCCCAGCATCCCCACCACCCAGCAGTCAGGGGCACCTGCCAGCAGGCCCCCACTCATGTCCCACTCATGTCGCCCAGCACCCCCATCCCCCAGCAGTCAGGGGTACCTGCCAGCAGGCCTCCACTGATGTCCCCCAGCACCCCCACCCCCAGAAGTCAGGGGCACCTGCCAGCAGGCCCCAACTCATGTCCCCCAGCACTCCCACCCCCCAGCAGTCAGGGGCACATGCCAGCAGGCTCCCACTCATGTCCCCCAGCACTCCCACCCCCCAGCAGTCAGGGGCACCTGCCAGCAGGCCCCCACTCATGTCCCACACATGTTCCCCAGCATCCCCACCACCCAGCAGTCAGGGGCACCTGCCAGCAGGCCCCCACTCATGTCCCACTATTGTCGCCCAGCACCCCCATCCCCCAGCAGTCAGGGGCACCTGCCAGCAGGCCTCCACTGATGTCCCCCAGCACCCCCACCCCCAGCAGTCAGGGGCACCTGCCAGCAGGCCCCCACTCATGTCCCCCAGCACTCCCACCCCCCAGCAGTCAGGGGCACATGCCAGCAGGCTCCCACTCATGTCCCCCAGCACACCCACCCCCCAGCAGTCAGGGGCATCTGCCAGCAGGCCCCCACTCATGTCCCACACATGTTCCCTAGCACCCCCACCCCCCAGCAGTCAGGGGCACTTGCCAGCAGGCACCCACTCATGTCCCACACATGTCCCCCAGCACCCCCACCCCCCAGCAGTCAGGGGCACCTGCCAGCAGGCCCCCACTCATGTCCCCCAGCACCCCCACCCCCCAGCAGTCAGGGGCACCAGCCAGTAGGCCCCCACTCATGTCCCCCAGCAGCCCCCAGCCCCCAGCAGTCAGGGGCACCTGCCAGCAGGCCCCCACTCATGTCCCACACATGTTCCCCAGCACCCCCACCCTCCAGCAGTCAGGGGCACCTGCCGCCAGCAGGCCCCCACTCTTGTCCCCCAGCACCCTCACCCCCCAGCAGTCAGGGGCACCTGCCAGCAGGCCCCCACTCATGTCCCACACATATTCCCCAGCACCCCCACCCCCCAGCAGTCAGGGGCACCTGCAGCAGGCCCCCACTCATGTCCTACACATGTTCCCCAGCACCCCCACCCCCAACAGTCAGGGGCACCTGCCAGCATGCCCCCACTCATGTCCCCCAGCACCCCCACCCCCCTTGAAGTCAGGGGCACCTGCCAGCAGGCCCCCACTCATGTCCCCCAGCACCCCCACCCCCCAGCAGTCAGGGGCACCTGCCAGCAGGCCCCCACTCATGTTCCACACATGTTCCCCAGCACCCCACCCTCCAGCAGTCAGGGGAACCTGCCAGCAGGCCCCCAATCATGTGCCACACATGTCCCCCAGCGCCCCCACCCCCCAGCAGTCAGGGGCACCTGCCAGCAGGCCCCCACTCATGTCCCCCAGCACCCCTACCCCCCAGCAGTCAGAGACACCTGCCAGCAGGCCCCCACTCATGTCCCCCAGCACCCCCACACCCCAGGAGTCAGGGGCACCTGCCAGCAGGCCCCCACTCACGTCCCACACATGTTCCCCAGCACCCCCAGCCCCCAGCAGTCAGAGGCACCTGTCAGCAGGCCCCCACTCATGTCCCAAACATGTCCGCCAGCACCCCCAGCCCCAACAGTCAGGGGCACCTGCCAGCAGGTCCCCACTCATGTCCCCCTGCACCCCCACCCCCCTGCAGTCGGGGCACCTGCCAGCAGGACCCCACTCATGTCCCCCAGCACCCCACCCCCCAGCAGTCAGGGGCACCTGCCAGCAGGCCCCCAGTCATGTCCAACACATGTTCCCCAGCACCCCCACCTCCCAGCAGTCAGGGGCACCTGCCAGCAGGACCCCACTCATGTCACACACATGTTCCCAGCACCCCACCCCCCAGCAGTCAGGGGCACCTGCCAGCAGGCCTCCACTCATGTCCCACTCATGTCCCCAGCACCCCCAGCCCCCAGCAGTCAGGGGCACCTGACAGCAGGCCTCCACTGATGTCCCCCAGCACCCCCACCCCCAGCAGTCAGGGGCACCTGCCAGCAGGCCCCCACTCATGTCCCCCAGCACTCCCACCCCCCAGCAGACAGGGGCACATGCCAGCAGGCTCCCACTCATGTCCCCCAGTACTCCCACCCCCCCAGCAGTCAGGGGCACCTGCCAGCAGGCCCCCACTCATGTCCCACACATGTTCCCCAGCATCCCCACCACCCAGCAGTCAGGGGCACCTGCCAGCAGGCCCCCACTCATGTCCCACTCATGTCGCCCAGCACCCCCATCCCCCAGCAGTCAGGGGCACCTGCCAGCAGGCCTCCACTCATGTCCCCCAGCGCCCCCACCCCCCAGCAGTCAGGGGCACCTGCCAGCAGGCCCCAACTCATGTCCCCCAGCACCCCTACCCCCCAGCAGTCAGAGACACCTGCCAGCAGGCCTCCACTCATGTCCCCCAGCACCCCCACACCCGAGGAGTCAGGGGCACCTGCCAGCAGGCCCCCACTCACGTCCCACACATGTTCCCCCGCAGCCCCAGCCCCCAGCAGTCAGAGGCACCTGCCAGCAGGCCCCCAGTCATGTCCCACACATGTTCCCCAGCACCCCCACCTCCCAGCAGTCAGGGGCACCTGCCAGCAGGACCCCACTCATGTCCCACACATGTTCCCCAGCATCCCCACCACCCAGCAGTCAGGGGCACCTGCCAGCAGGCCCCCACTCATGTCCCACTCATGTCCCCCAGCACTCCCACCCCCCAGCAGTCAGGGGCACCTGCCAGCAGGCCCCCACTCATGTCCCACACATGTTCCCCAGCATCCCCACCACCCAGCAGTCAGGGGCACCTGCCAGCAGGCCCCCACTCATGTCCCACTCATGTCGCCCAGCACCCCCATCCCCCAGCAGTCAGGGGCACCTGCCAGCAGGCCTCCACTGATGTCCCCCAGCGCCCCCACCCCCCAGCAGTCAGGGGCACCTGCCAGCAGGCCCCCACTCATGTCCCCCAGCACCCCTACCCCCCAGCAGTCAGAGACACCTGCCAGCAGGCCCACACTCATGTCCCCCAGCACCCCCACACCCCAGGAGTCAGGGGCACCTGCCAGCAGGCCCCCACTCACGTCCCACACATGTTCCCCAGCACCCCCAGCCCCCAGCAGTCAGAGGCACCTGCCAGCAGGCCCCCAGTCATGTCCCACACATGTTCCCCAGCACCCCCACCTCCCAGCAGTCGGGGCACCTGCCAGCAGGCCCCCACTCATGTCCCCCAGCACCCCCACCCCCCAGCAGTCAGGGGCACCTGCCAGCAGGCCCCCAGTCATGTCCCACACATGTTCCCCAGCACCCCCACCTCCCAGCAGTCAGGGGCACCTGCCAGCAGGACCCCACTCATGTCCCACACATGTTCCCAGCACCCCCACCCCCCCAGCAGTCAGGGGCACCCACCAGCAGGCCTCCACTCATGTCCCACTCATGTCCCCCAGCACCCCCAGCAGTCAGGGGCACCTGCCACCAGGCACCCACTCATGTAGCCCAGTACCTCCACCCCCCAGCAGTCAGGGGCACCAGCCAGCAGGCCCCCACTCATCTCCCCCAGCACCCCCACCCCCAGCAGTCATGGGCACCTGCCAGCAGGCCCCCACTCATGTCCCCAGCACCCTCAGCCCCCAGCAGTCAGGGACACCTGCCAGCATGCCCCCACTCATTTCCCACACATGTTCTCCAGCACCCCCACCCCGCAGCAGTTAGGGGAACCTGCCAGCAGGCCCCCACTCATGTCCCACACATGTTCCCCAGCATCCCCACCACCCAGCAGTCAGGGGCACCTGCCAGCATGCCCCCATTCATGTCCCACTCATGTCGCCCAGCACCCCCATCCCCCAGCAGTCAGGGGCACCGGCCAGCAGGCCCCCACTCATGTCCCCCAGCACCCCCACCCCCAGCAGTCAGGGGCACCTGCCAGCAGCCCCCCAGTCATGTCCAACACATGTTCCCCAGCACCCCCACCTCCCAGCAGTCAGGGGCACCTGCCAGCAGGACCCCACTCATGTCACACACATGTTCCCAGCACCCCCACCCCCCAGCAGTCAGGGGCACCTGCCAGCAGGCCTCCACTGATGTCCCTCAGCACCCCTACCCCCAGCAGTCAGGGGCACCTGCCAGCAGGCCCCCACTCATGTCCCCCAGCACTCCCACCCCCCAGCAGTCAGGGGCACCTGCCAGCAGGCCCCCACTCATGTCCCCCAGCACCCCTACCACCCAGCAGTCAGAGACACCTGCCAGCAGGCCCCACTCATGTCCCCCAGCACCCCCACACCCCAGGAGTCAGGGGCACCTGCCAGCAGGCCCCCACTCACGTCCCACACATGTTCCCCCGCAGCCCCAGCCCCCAGCAGTCAGAGGCACCTGCCAGCAGGCCCCCAGTCATGTCCCACACATGTTCCCCAGCACCCCCACCTCCCAGCAGTCAGGGGCACCTGCCAGCAGGACCCCACTCATGTCCCACACATGTTCCCCAGCATCCCCACCACCCAGCAGTCAGGGGCACCTGCCAGCAGGCCCCCACTCATGTCCCACTCATGTCCCCCAGCACTCCCACCCCCCAGCAGTCAGGGGCACCTGCCAGCAGGCCCCCACTCATGTCCCACACATGTTCCCCAGCATCCTCACCACCCAGCAGTCAGGGGCATCTGCCAGCAGGCCCCCACTCATGTCCCACTCATGTCGTCCAGCACCCCCATCCCCCAGCAGTCAGGGGCACCTGCCAGCAGGCCTCCACTGATGTCCCCCAGCACCCCCACCCCCCAGCAGTCAGGGGCACCTGCCAGCAGGCCCCCACTCATGTCCCCCAGCACCCCTACCCCCCAGCAGTCAGAGACACCTGCCAGCAGGCCCCCACTCATGTCCCCCAGCACCCCCACACCCCAGGAGTCAGGGGCACCTGCCAGCAGGCCCCCACTCACGTCCCACACATGTTCCCCAGCACCCCCAGCCCCCAGCAGTCAGAGGCACCTGCCAGCAGGCCCCCAGTCATGTCCCACACATGTTCCCCAGCACCCCCACCTCCCAGCAGTCGGGGCACCTGCCAGCAGGCCCCCACTCATGTCCCCCAGCACCCCCACCCCCCAGCAGTCAGGGGCACCTGCCAGCAGGCCCCCAGTCATGTCCCACACATGTTCCCCAGCACCCCCACCTCCCAGCAGTCAGGGGCACCTGCCAGCAGGACCCCACTCATGTCCCACACATGTTCCCAGCACCCCCACCCCCCAGCAGTCAGGGGCACCTGCCAGCAGGCCTCCACTCATGTCCCACTCATGTCCCCCAGCACCCCCAGCAGTCAGGGGCACCTGCCACCAGGCACCCCCTCATGTAGCCCAGTACCTCCACCCCCAGCAGTCAGGGGCACCAGCCAGCAGGCCCCCACTCATCTCCCCCAGCACCCCCACCCCCAGCAGCCATGGGCACCTGCCAGCAGGCCCCCACTCATGTCCCCAGCACCCTCAGCCCCCAGCAGTCAGGGACACCTGCCAGCATGCCCCCACTCATTTCCCACACATGTTCTCCAGCACCCCCACCCCGCAGCAGTTAGGGGAACCTGCCAGCAGGCCCCCACTCATGTCCCACACATGTTCCCCAGCATCCCCACCACCCAGCAGTCAGGGGCACCTGCCAGCATGCCCCCACTCATGTCCCACTCATGTCGTCCAGCACCCCCATCCCCCAGCAGTCAGGGGCACCGGCCAGCAGGCCCCCACTCATGTCCCCCAGCACCCCCACCCCAGCAGTCAGGGGCACCTGCCAGCAGGCCCCCACTCATGTCCCCCAGCACTCCCACCCCCAGCAGTCAGGGGCACCTGCCAGCAGGCCCCCACTCATGTCCCCCAGCACCCCCACCCCCCAGCAGTCAGGGGCACCAGCCAGTAGGCCCCCACTCATGTCCCCCAGCACCCCCAGCCCCCAGCAGTCAGGGGCACCTGCCAGCAGGCCCCCACTCATGTCCCACACATGTTCCCCAGCACCCCCACCTCCCAGCAGTCAGGGGCACCTGCCAGCAGGACCCCACTCATGTTCCACACATGTTCCCCAGCACCCCCACCCCCCAGCAGTCAGGGGCACCAGCCAGTAGGCCCCCACTCATGTCCCCCAGCACCCCCAGCCCCCAACAGTCAGGGGCACCTGCCAGCAGGCCCCCACTCATGTCCCACACATGTTCCCCAGCACCCCCACCCCCAGCAGTCAGGGGCACCTGCCAGCAGGCCCCCACTCTTGTCCCCCTGCACCCTCACCCCCCCAGCAGTCAGGGGCACCTGCCAGCAGGCCCCCACTCATGTCCCACACATGTTCCCCAGCACCCCCACCTCCCAGCAGTCAGGGGCACCTGCCAGCAGGACCCCACTCATGTCCCACACATGTTCCCCAGCACCCCCACCCCCCAGCAGTCAGGGGCACCTGCCAGCAGGCCTCCACTCATGTCCCACTCATGTCCCCCAGCACCCCCACCCCCCAGAAGTCAGGGGCACCTGCCAGCAGGCACCCACTCATGTAGCCCAGTACCTTCACCCCCCAGCAGTCAGGGGCACCAGCCAGCAGGCCCCCACTCATGTCCCCCAGCACCCCCAACCCCCAGCAGTCATGGGCACCTGCCAGCAGGCCCCCACACATGTCCCCAGCACCCTCAGCCCCCAGCAGTCAGGGACACCTGCCAGCAGGCCCCCACTCATGTCCCCCAGCACCCCCACCCCCAGCAGTCGGGGCACCTGCCAGCAGGCCCCCACTCATGTCCCCCAGCACCCCCACCCCCCAGCAGTCAGGGGCACCTGCCAGCAGGCCCCCACTCATGTCCCCCAGCACCCCCACCCCCCAGCAGTCAGGGGCACCTGCCAGCAGGCCCCCAGTCATGTCCCACACATGTTCCCCAGCACCCCCACCTCCCAGCAGTCAGGGGCACCTGCCAGCAGGACCCCACTCATGTCCCACACATGTTCCAAAGCACCCCCACCCCCCAGCAGTCAGCGGCACCTGCCAGCGGGCCTCCACTCATGTCCCACTCATGTCCCCCAGCACCCCCACCCCCCAGCAGTCAGGGGCACCTGCCAGCAGGCACCCACTCATGTAGCCCAGTACCTCCACCCCCCAGCAGTCAGGGGCACCAGCCAGGAGGCCCCCACTCATGTCCCCCAGCACCCCATACCCCAGCAGTCATGGGCACCTGCCAGCAGGCCCCCACTCATGACCCCAGCACCCTCAGCCCACAGCATTCAGGGACACCTGCCAGCATGCCCCCACTAATTTCCCACACATGTTCCCCAGCACCCCCACCCCGCAGCAGTTAGGGGCACCTGCCAGAAGGCCCCCACTCATGTCCCACACATGTTCCCCAGCATCCCCACCACCCAGCAGTCAGGGGCACCTGCCAGCAGGCCCCCACTCATGTCCCACTCATGTCGCCCAGCACCCCCATCCCCCAGCAGTCAGGGGCACCTGTCAGCAGGCCTCCACTGATGTCCCCCAACACCCCCACCCCCAGAAGTCAGGGGCACCTGCCAGCAGGCCCCCACTCATGTCCCCCAGCACTCCCACCCCCCAGCAGTCAGGGGCATCTGCCAGCAGGCCCCCACTCATGTCCCACACATGTTCCCTAGCACCCCCACCCCCCAGCAGTCAGGGGCACTTGCCAGCAGGCCCCCACTCATGTCCCACACATGTTCCCCAGCATCCCCACCACCCAGCAGTCAGGGGCACCTGCCAGCAGGCCCCCACTCATGTCCCACTATTGTCGCCCAGCACCCCCATCCCCCAGCAGTCAGGGGCAACTGCCAGCAGGCCTCCACTGATGTCCCCCAGCACCCCCACCCCCAGCAGTCAGGGGCACCTGCCAGCAGGCCCCCACTGATGTCCCCCAACACCCCCACCCCCAGAAGTCAGGGGCACCTGCCAGCAGGCCCCCACTCATGTCCCCCAGCACTCCCACCCCCCAGCAGTCAGGGGCATCTGCCAGCAGGCCCCCACTCATGTCCCACACATGTTCCCTAGCACCCCCACCCCCCAGCAGTCAGGGGCACTTGCCAGCAGGCCCCCACTCATGTCCCACACATGTTCCCCAGCATCCCCACCACCCAGCAGTCAGGGGCACCTGCCAGCAGGCCCCCACTCATGTCCCACTATTGTCGCCCAGCACCCCCATCCCCCAGCAGTCAGGGGCACCTGCCAGCAGGCCTCCACTGATGTCCCCCAGCACCCCCACCCCCAGCAGTCAGGGGCACCTGCCAGCAGGCCCCCACTCATGTCCCCCAGCACTCCCACCCCCCAGCAGTCAGGGGCACATGCCAGCAGGCTCCCACTCATGTCCCCCAGCACACCCACCCCCCAGCAGTCAGGGGCATCTGCCAGCAGGCCCCCACTCATGTCCCACACATGTTCCCTAGCACCCCCACCCCCCAGCAGTCAGGGGCACCTGCCAGCAGGCCCCCACTCATGTCCCCCAGCACCCCCACCCCCCAGCAGTCAGGGGCACCAGCCAGTAGGCCCCCACTCATGTCCCCCAGCAGCCCAAGCCCCCAGCAGTCAGGGGCACCTGCCAGAAGGCCCCCACTCATGTCCCACACATGTTCCCCAGCACCCCCACCCTCCAGCAGTCAGGGGCACCTGCCGCCAGCAGGCCCCCATTCTTGTCCCCCAGCACCCTCACCCTCCAGCAGTCAGGGGCACCTGCCAGCAGGCCCCCACTCATGTCCCACACATATTCCCCAGCACCCCCACCCCCCAGCAGTCAGGGGCACCTGCCAGCAGGCCCCCACTCATGTCCCACACAAGTTCCCCAGCACCCCCACCCCCCAACAGTCAGGGGCACCTGCCAGCATGCCCCCACTCATGTCCCCCAGCACCCCCACCCCCCTTGAAGTCAGGGGCACCTTCCAGCAGGCCCCCACTCATGTCCCCCAGCACCCCCACCCCCCAGCAGTCAGGGGCACCTGCCAGCAGGCCCCCACTCATGTTCCACACATGTTCCCCAGCACCCCACCCTCCAGCAGTCAGGGGAACCTGCCAGCAGGCCCCCACTCATGTGCCACACATGTCCCCCAGCGCCCCCACCCCCCAGCAGTCAGGGCACCTGCCAGCAGGCCCCCACTCATGTCCCCCAGCACCCCTACCCCCCAGCAGTCAGAGACACCTGCCAGCAGGCCCCCACTCATGTCCCCCAGCACCCCCACACCCCAGGAGTCAGGGGCACCTGCCAGCAGGCC
Source organism: Ambystoma mexicanum (assembly GCF_040938575.1). Lineage (NCBI taxonomy): Eukaryota > Metazoa > Chordata > Amphibia > Caudata > Ambystomatidae > Ambystoma > Ambystoma mexicanum. Next base: position 816,665,557 of record NC_090935.1, read on the forward strand.
CCCACTCACGTCCCATACATGTTCCCCAGCACCCCCAGCCCCCAACAGTCAGAGGCACCTGCCAGCAGGCCCCCACTCATGTCCCAAACATGTCCGCCAGCACCCCCAGCCCCAACAGTCAGGGGCACCTGCCAGCAGGTCCCCACTCATGTCCCCCTGCACCCCCACCCCCCTGCAGTCAGGGCACCTGCCAGCAGGACCCCACTCATGTCCCCCAGCGCCCCCACCCCCCAGCAGTCAGGGGCACCTGCCAGCAGGCCCCCACTCATGTCCCCCAGCACCCCTACCCACCAGCAGTCAGAGACACCTGCCAGCAGGCCCCCACTCATGTCCCCCAGCACCCCACGCCCCAGAAGTCAGGGGCACCTGCCAGCAGGCACCCACTCATGTAGCCCAGTACCTCCACCCCCCAGCAGTCAGGGGCACCAGCCAGCAGGCCCCCACTCATGTCCCCCAGCATCCTCAGCCCCCAGCAGTCAGGGACACCTGCCAGCAGGCCCCCACTCATGTCCCCCAGCACCCCCACCCCCAGCAGTAAGGGCACCTGCCAGCAGGCCCCCACTCATGTCCCCCACCACCCCCACCGACCAGCAGTCAGGGGCACCTGCCAGCAGGCCCCCACTCATGTCCCCCAGCACCCCCACCCCCCAGCAGTCAGGGGCACCTGCCAGCAGGACCCCACTCATGTCCCACACATGTTCCCCAGCAGCCCCACCCCCCAGCAGTCAGGGGCACCTGCCAGCAGGCCTCCACTCATGTCCCACTCATGTCCCCCAGCACCCCCACCCCCCAGCAGTCAGGGGCACCTGCCAGCAGGCACCCACTCATGTAGCCCAGTACCGCCACCCCCCTGCAGTCAGGGGCACCAGCCAGGAGGCCCCCACTCATGTCCCTCAGCACCCCCACCCCCAGCAGTCGGGGCACCTGCCAGCAGGCCCCCACTCATGTCCCCCAGCACCCCCACCCCCCAGCAGTCAGGGGCACCTGCAGCAGGCCCCCACTCATGTCCCCCAGCACCCCCACCCCCCAGCAGTCAGGGGCACCTGCCAGCAGGCTCCCAGTCATGTCCCACACATGTTCCCCAGCACCCCCACCTCCCAGCAGTCAAGGGCACCTGCCAGCAGGACCCCACTCATGTCCCACATATGTTCCCCAGCACCCCCACCCCCAGCAGTCAGGGGCACCTGCCAGCAGGCCTCCACTCATGTCCCACTCATGTCCCCCAGCACCCCCAGCCCCCAGCAGTCAGGGGCACCTGCCAGCAGGCACCCACTCATGTAGCCCAGTACCTCCACCCCGCAGCAGTCAGGGGCACCAGCCAGCAGGCCCCCACTCATCTCCCCCAGCACCCCGACCCCCAGCAGTCATGGGCACCTGCCAGCAGGCCCCCACTCATGTCCCCAAGACACTCAGCCCCCAGCAGTCGGGGACACCTGCCAGCATGCCCCCACTCATTTCCCACACATGTTCTCCAGCACCCCCACCCCCAGCAGTCAGGGGCACCATCCAGCAGGCCCCCACTCATGTCCCCCAGCACCCCCACCCCCCAGCAGTCATGGGCACCTGCCAGCAGGCCCCCACTCATGTCCCCAGCACCCTCAGCCCCCAGCAGTCAGGGACACCTGCCAGCAGGCCCCCACTCATGTCCCCCAGCACCCCCACCCCCAGCAGTCGGGGCACCTGCCAGCAGGCCCCCACTCATGTCCCCGAGCACCCCCACCCCCCAACAGTCAGGGGCAACTGCCAGCAGGCCCCCACTCATGTCCCCCAGCACCCCCACCCCCCAGCAGTCAGGGGCACCTGCCAGCAGGCCCCCAGTCATGTACCACACATGTTCCCCAGCACCCCCACCTCCCAGCAGTCAGGGGCACCTGCCAGCAGGACCCCACTCATGTCCCACACATGTTCCCCAGCACCCCCACCCCCAGCAGTCAGGGGCACCTGCCAGCAGGCCTCCACTCATGTCCCACTCATGTCCCCCACACCCCCACCCCCCAGCAGTCAGGGGCACATGCCAGCAAGCTCCCACTCATGTCCCCCAGTACTCCCACCCCCCAGCAGTCAGGGGCACCTGCCAGCAGGCCCCCACTCATGTCCCACACATGTTCCCCAGCACCCCGACCCCACAGCAGTCAGGGGCACTTGCCAGCAGGCACCCACTCATGTCCCACACATGTCCCCCAGCACCCCCACCCCCCAGCAGTCAGGGGCAGCTGCCAGCAGGCCCCCACTCATGTCCCCCAGCACCCCCACCCCCCAGCAGTCAGGGACACCAGCCAGTAGGCCCCCACTCATGTCCCCCAGCACCCCCAGCCCCCAACAGTCAGGGGCACCTGCCAGCAGGCCCCCACTCATGTCCCACACATGTTCCCCAGCACCCCCACCCCCAGCAGTCAGGGGCACCTGCCAGCAGGCCCCCACTCTTGTCCCCCTGCACCCTCAACCGCCAGCAGTCAGGGGCACCTGCCAGCAGGCCCCCACTCATGTCCCACCCATGTTCCCCAGCACCCCCACCTCCCAGCAGTCAGGGGCACCTGCCAGCAGGACCCCACTCATGTCCCACACATGTTCCCCAGCACCCCCACCCCCCAGCAGTCAGGGGCACCTGCCAGCAGGCCTCCACTCATGTCCCACTCATGTCCCCCAGCACCCCCACCCCCCAGAAGTCAGGGGCACCTGCCAGCAGGCACCCACTCATGTAGCCCAGTACCTCCACCCCCCAGCAGTCAGGGGCACCAGCCAGCAGGCCCCCACTCATGTCCCCCAGCACCCCCAACCCCCAGCAGTCATGGGCACCTGCCAGCAGGCCCCCACTCATGTCCCCAGCACCCTCAGCCCGCAGCAGTCAGGGACACCTGCCAGCAGGCCCCCACTCATGTCCCCCAGCACCCCCACCCCCAGCAGTCGGGGCACCTGCCAGCAGGCCCCCACTCATGTCCCCCAGCACCCCCACCCCCCAGCAGTCAGGGGCACCTGCCAGCAGGCCCCCACTCATGTCCCCCAGCACCCCCACCCCCCAGCAGTCAGGGGCACCTGCCAGCAGGCCCCCAGTCATGTCCCACACATGTTCCCCAGCACCCCCACCTCCCAGCAGTCAGGGGCACCTGCCAGCAGGACCCTACTCATGTCCCACACATGTTTCAAAGCACCCCCACCCCCCAGCAATCAGCGGCACCTGCCAGCGGGCCTCCACTCATGTCCCACTCATGTCCCCAGCACCCCCATACCCCAGCAGTCATGGGCACCTGCCAGCAGGCCCCCACTCATGTCCCCAGCACCCTCAGCCCCCAGCATTCAGGGACACCTGCCAGCATGCCCCCACTAATTTCCCACACATGTTCCCCAGCACCCCCACACCGCAGCAGTTAGGGGCACCTGCCAGCAGGCCCCCACTCATGTCCCACACATGTTCCCCAGCATCCCCACCACCCAGCAGTCAGGGGCACCTGCCAGCAGGCCCCCACTCATGTCCCACTCATGTCGCCCAGCACCCCCATCCCCCAGCAGTCAGGGGTACCTGCCAGCAGGCCTCCACTGATGTCCCCCAGCACCCCCACCCCCAGAAGTCAGGGGCACCTGCCAGCAGGCCCCCACTCATGTCCCCCAGCACTCCAACCCCCAGCAGTCAGGGGCACATGCCAGCAGGCTCCCACTCATGTCCCCCAGCACTCCCACCCCCCAGCAGTCAGCGGCACCTGCTAGCAGGCCCCCACTCATGTCCCACACATGTTCCCCAGCATCCCCACCACCCAGCAGTCAGGGGCACCTGCCAGCAGGCCCCCACTCATGTCCCACTATTGTCGCCCAGCACCCCCATCCCCCAGCAGTCAGGGGCACCTGCCAGCAGGCCTCCACTGATGTCCCCCAGCACCCCCACCCCCAGCAGTCAGGGGCACCTGCCAGCAGGCCCCCACTCATGTCCCCCAGCACTCCCACCCCCAGCAGTCAGGGGCACATGCCAGCAGGCTCCCACTCATGTCCCCCAGCACACCCACCCCCCAGCAGTCAGGGGCATCTGCTAGCAGGCCCCCACTCATGTCCCACACATGTTCCCTAGCACCCCCATCCCCCAGCAGTCAGGGGCACTTGCCAGCAGGCACCCACTCATGTCCCACACATGTCCCCCAGCACCCCCACCCCCCAGCAGTCAGGGGCACCTGCCAGCAGGCCCCCACTCATGTCCCCCAGCACCCCCACCCCCCAGCAGTCAGGGGCACCAGCCAGTAGGCCCCCACTCATGTCCCCCAGCAGCCCCCAGCCCCCAGCAGTCAGGGGCACCTGCCAGCAGGCCCCCACTCATGTCCCACACATGTTCCCCAGCACCCCCACCCTCCAGCAGTCAGGGGCACCTGCCGCCAGCAGGCCCCCACTCTTGTCCCCCAGCACCCTCACCCCCCAGCAGTCAGGGGCACCTGCCAGCAGGCCCCCACTCATGTCCCACACATATTCCCCAGCACCCCCACCCCCCCGCAGTCAGGGGCACCTGCCAGCAGGCCCCCACTCATGTCCTACACATGTTCCCCAGCACCCCCACCCCCCAACAGTCAGGGGCACCTGCCAGCATGCCCCCACTCATGTCCCCCAGCACCCCCACCCCCCTTGAAGTCAGGGGCACCTTCCAGCAGGCCCCCACTCATGTCCCCCAGCACCCCCACCCCCCAGCAGTCAGGGGCACCTGCCAGCAGGCCCCCACTCATGTTCCACACATGTTCCCCAGCACCCCACCCTCCAGCAGTCAGGGGAACCTGCCAGCAGGCCCCCACTCATGTGCCACACATGTCCCCCAGCGCCCCCACCCCCCAGCAGTCAGGGGCACCTGCCAGCAGGCCCCCACTCATGTCCCCCAGCACCCCTACCCCCCAGCAGTCAGAGACACCTGCCAGCAGGCCCCCACTCATGTCCCCCAGCACCCCCACACCCCAGGAGTCAGGGGCACCTGCCAGCAGGCCCCCACTCACGTCCCATACATGTTCCCCAGCACCCCCAGCCCCCAGCAGTCAGAGGCACCTGCCAGCAGGCCCCCACTCATGTCCCAAACATGTCCGCCAGCACCCCCAGCCCCAACAGTCAGGGGCACCTGCCAGCAGGTCCCCACTCATGTCCCCCTGCACCCCCACCCCCCTGCAGTCAGGGCACCTGCCAGCAGGACCCCACTCATGTCCCCCAGCGCCCCCACCCCCCAGCAGTCAGGGGCACCTGCCAGCAGGCCCCCACTCATGTCCCCCAGCACCCCTACCCCCCAGCAGTCAGAGACACCTGCCAGCAGGCCCCCACTCATGTCCCCCAGCACCCCACGCCCCAGAAGTCAGGGGCACCTGCCAGCAGGCACCCACTCATGTAGCCCAGTACCTCCACCCCCCAGCAGTCAGGGGCACCAGCCAGCAGGCCCCCACTCATGTCCCCCAGCGCCCCCACCCCCCAGCAGTCAGGGGCACCTGCCAGCAGGCCCCCACTCATGTCCCCCAGCACCCCTACCCCCCAGCAGTCAGAGACACCTGCCAGCAGGCCCCCACTCATGTCCCCCAGCACCCCCACACCCCAGGAGTCAGGGGCACCTGCCAGCAGGCCCCCACTCACGTCCCATACATGTTCCCCAGCACCCCCAGCCCCCAGCAGTCAGAGGCACCTGCCAGCAGGCCCCCACTCATGTCCCAAACATGTCCGCCAGCACCCCCAGCCCCAACAGTCAGGGGCACCTGCCAGCAGGTCCCCACTCATGTCCCCCTGCACCCCCACCCCCCTGCAGTCAGGGCACATGCCAGCAGGACCCCACTCCTGTCCCCCAGCGCCCCCACCCCCCAGCAGTCAGGGGCACCTGCCAGCAGGCCCCCACTCATGTCCCCCAGCACCCCTACCCCCCAGCAGTCAGAGACACCTGCCAGCAGGCCCCCACTCATGTCCCCCAGCACCCCACGCCCCAGAAGTCAGGGGCACCTGCCAGCAGGCACCCACTCATGTAGCCCAGTACCTCCACCCCCCAGCAGTCAGGGGCACCAGCCAGCAGGCCCCCACTCATGTCCCCCAGCACCCTCAGCCCCCAGCAGTCAGGGACACCTGCCAGCAGGCCCCCACTCATGTCCCCCAGCACCCCCACCCCCAGCAGTAAGGGCACCTGCCAGCAGGCCCCCACTCATGTCCCCCACCACCCCCACCGACCAGCAGTCAGGGGCACCTGCCAGCAGGCCCCCACTCATGTCCCCCAGCACCCCCACCCCCCAGCAGTCAGGGGCACCTGCCAACAGGACCCCACTCATGTCCCACACATGTTCCCCAGCAGCCCCACCCCCCCAGCAGTCAGGGGCACCTGCCAGCAGGCCTCCACTCATGTCCCACTCATGTCCCCCAGCACCCCCACCCCCCAGCAGTCAGGGGCACCTGCCAGCAGGCACCCACTCATGTAGCCCAGTACCGCCACCCCCCTGCAGTCAGGGGCACCAGCCAGGAGGCCCCCACTCATGTCCCTCAGCACCCCCACCCCCAGCAGTCGGGGCACCTGCCAGCAGGCCCCCACTCATGTCCCCCAGCACCCCCACCCCCCAGCAGTCAGGGGCACCTGCAGCAGGCCCCCACTCATGTCCCCCAGCACCCCCACCCCCCAGCAGTCAGGGGCACCTGCCAGCAGGCTCCCAGTCATGTCCCACACATGTTCCCCAGCACCCCCACCTCCCAGCAGTCAAGGGCACCTGCCAGCAGGACCCCACTCATGTCCCACACATGTTCCCCAGCACCCCCACCCCCAGCAGTCAGGGGCACCTGCCAGCAGGCCTCCAATCATGTCCCACTCATGTCCCCCAGCACCTCCAGCCCCCAGCAGTCAGGGCCACCTGCCAGCAGGCACCCACTCATGTAGCCCAGTACCTCCACCCGCAGCAGTCAGGGGCACCAGCCAGCAGGCCCCCACTCATCTCCCCCAGCACCCCCACCCCCAGCAGTCATGGGCACCTGCCAGCAGGCCCCCACTCATGTCCCCAGCACCCTCAGCCCCCAGCAGTCAGGGACACCTGCCAGCTTGCCCCCACTCATTTCCCACACATGTTCTCCAGCACCCCCACCCCCAGCAGTCAGGGGCACCAGCCAGTAGGCCCCCACTCATGTCCCCCAGCAGCCCCCAGCCCCCAGCAGTCAGGGGCACCTGCCAGCAGGCCCCCACTCATGTCCCACACATGTTCCCCAGCACCCCCACCCTCCAGCAGTCAGGGGCACCTGCCGCCAGCAGGCCCCCACTCTTGTCCCCCAGCACCCTCACCCCCCAGCAGTCAGGGGCACCTGCCAGCAGGCCCCCACTCATGTCCCACACATATTCCCCAGCACCCCCACCCCCCCGCAGTCAGGGGCACCTGCCAGCAGGCCCCCACTCATGTCCTACACATGTTCCCCAGCACCCCCACCCCCCAACAGTCAGGGGCACCTGCCAGCATGCCCCCACTCATGTCCCCCAGCACCCCCACCCCCCTTGAAGTCAGGGGCACCTTCCAGCAGGCCCCCACTCATGTCCCCCAGCACCCCCACCCCCCAGCAGTCAGGGGCACCTGCCAGCAGGCCCCCACTCATGTTCCACACATGTTCCCCAGCACCCCACCCTCCAGCAGTCAGGGGAACCTGCCAGCAGGCCCCCACTCATGTGCCACACATGTCCCCCAGCGCCCCCACCCCCCAGCAGTCAGGGGCACCTGCCAGCAGGCCCCCACTCATGTCCCCCAGCACCCCTACCCCCCAGCAGTCAGAGACACCTGCCAGCAGGCCCCCACTCATGTCCCCCAGCACCCCCACACCCCAGGAGTCAGGGGCACCTGCCAGCAGGCCCCCACTCACGTCCCATACATGTTCCCCAGCACCCCCAGCCCCCAGCAGTCAGAGGCACCTGCCAGCAGGCCCCCACTCATGTCCCAAACATGTCCGCCAGCACCCCCAGCCCCAACAGTCAGGGGCACCTGCCAGCAGGTCCCCACTCATGTCCCCCTGCACCCCCACCCCCCTGCAGTCAGGGCACCTGCCAGCAGGACCCCACTCATGTCCCCCAGCGCCCCCACCCCCCAGCAGTCAGGGGCACCTGCCAGCAGGCCCCCACTCATGTCCCCCAGCACCCCTACCCCCCAGCAGTCAGAGACACCTGCCAGCAGGCCCCCACTCATGTCCCCCAGCACCCCACGCCCCAGAAGTCAGGGGCACCTGCCAGCAGGCACCCACTCATGTAGCCCAGTACCTCCACCCCCCAGCAGTCAGGGGCACCAGCCAGCAGGCCCCCACTCATGTCCCCCAGCGCCCCCACCCCCCAGCAGTCAGGGGCACCTGCCAGCAGGCCCCCACTCATGTCCCCCAGCACCCCTACCCCCCAGCAGTCAGAGACACCTGCCAGCAGGCCCCCACTCATGTCCCCCAGCACCCCCACACCCCAGGAGTCAGGGGCACCTGCCAGCAGGCCCCCACTCACGTCCCATACATGTTCCCCAGCACCCCCAGCCCCCAGCAGTCAGAGGCACCTGCCAGCAGGCCCCCACTCATGTCCCAAACATGTCCGCCAGCACCCCCAGCCCCAACAGTCAGGGGCACCTGCCAGCAGGTCCCCACTCATGTCCCCCTGCACCCCCACCCCCCTGCAGTCAGGGCACATGCCAGCAGGACCCCACTCCTGTCCCCCAGCGCCCCCACCCCCCAGCAGTCAGGGGCACCTGCCAGCAGGCCCCCACTCATGTCCCCCAGCACCCCTACCCCCCAGCAGTCAGAGACACCTGCCAGCAGGCCCCCACTCATGTCCCCCAGCACCCCACGCCCCAGAAGTCAGGGGCACCTGCCAGCAGGCACCCACTCATGTAGCCCAGTACCTCCACCCCCCAGCAGTCAGGGGCACCAGCCAGCAGGCCCCCACTCATGTCCCCCAGCACCCTCAGCCCCCAGCAGTCAGGGACACCTGCCAGCAGGCCCCCACTCATGTCCCCCAGCACCCCCACCCCCAGCAGTAAGGGCACCTGCCAGCAGGCCCCCACTCATGTCCCCCACCACCCCCACCGACCAGCAGTCAGGGGCACCTGCCAGCAGGCCCCCACTCATGTCCCCCAGCACCCCCACCCCCCAGCAGTCAGGGGCACCTGCCAACAGGACCCCACTCATGTCCCACACATGTTCCCCAGCAGCCCCACCCCCCCAGCAGTCAGGGGCACCTGCCAGCAGGCCTCCACTCATGTCCCACTCATGTCCCCCAGCACCCCCACCCCCCAGCAGTCAGGGGCACCTGCCAGCAGGCACCCACTCATGTAGCCCAGTACCGCCACCCCCCTGCAGTCAGGGGCACCAGCCAGGAGGCCCCCACTCATGTCCCTCAGCACCCCCACCCCCAGCAGTCGGGGCACCTGCCAGCAGGCCCCCACTCATGTCCCCCAGCACCCCCACCCCCCAGCAGTCAGGGGCACCTGCAGCAGGCCCCCACTCATGTCCCCCAGCACCCCCACCCCCCAGCAGTCAGGGGCACCTGCCAGCAGGCTCCCAGTCATGTCCCACACATGTTCCCCAGCACCCCCACCTCCCAGCAGTCAAGGGCACCTGCCAGCAGGACCCCACTCATGTCCCACACATGTTCCCCAGCACCCCCACCCCCAGCAGTCAGGGGCACCTGCCAGCAGGCCTCCAATCATGTCCCACTCATGTCCCCCAGCACCTCCAGCCCCCAGCAGTCAGGGCCACCTGCCAGCAGGCACCCACTCATGTAGCCCAGTACCTCCACCCCGCAGCAGTCAGGGGCACCAGCCAGCAGGCCCCCACTCATCTCCCCCAGCACCCCCACCCCCAGCAGTCATGGGCACCTGCCAGCAGGCCCCCACTCATGTCCCCAGCACCCTCAGCCCCCAGCAGTCAGGGACACCTGCCAGCTTGCCCCCACTCATTTCCCACACATGTTCTCCAGCACCCCCACCCCCAGCAGTCAGGGGCACCAGCCAGCAGGCCCCCACTCATGTCCCCCAGCACCCCCACCCCCCAGCAGTCATGGGCACCTGCCAGCAGGCCCCCACTCATGTCCCCAGCACCCTCAGCCCCCAGCAGTCAGGGACACCTGCCAGCAGGCCCCCACTCATGTCCCCCAGCACCCCCACCCCCAGCAGTCGGGGCACCTGCCAGCAGGCCCCCACTCATGTCCCCGAGCACCCCCACCCCCCAACAGTCAGGGGCAACTGCCAGCAGGCCCCCAGTCATGTACCACACATGTTCCCCAGCACCCCCACCTCCCAGCAGTCAGGGGCACCTGCCAGCAGGACCCCACTCATGTCCCACACATGTTCCCCAGCACCCCCACCGCCAGCAGTCAGGGGCACATGCCAGCAGGCCTCCACTCATGTCCCACTCATGTCCCCCACACCCCACCCCCCAGCAGTCAGGGGCACATGCCAGCAAGCTCCCACTCATGTCCCCCAGTATTCCCACCCCCCAGCAGTCAGGGGCACCTTCCAGCAGGCCCCCACTCATGTCCCACACATGTTCCCCAGCACCCCGACCCCACAGCAGTCAGGGGCACTTGCCAGCAGGCACCCACTCATGTCCCACACATGTCCCCCAGCACCCCCACCCCCCAGCAGTCAGGGGCAGCTGCCAGCAGGCCCCCACTCATGTCCCCCAGCACCCCCACCCCCCAGCAGTCAGGGGCACCAGCCAGTAGGCCCCCACTCATGTCCCCCAGCACCCCCAGCCCCCAACAGTCAGGGGCACCTGCCAGCAGGCCCCCACTCATGTCCCACACATGTTCCCCAGCACCCCCACCCCCAGCAGTCAGGGGCACCTGCCAGCAGGCCCCCACTCTTGTCCCCCTGCACCCTCACCCCCCCAGCAGTCAGGGGCACCTGCCAGCAGGCCCCCACTCATGTCCCACACATGTTCCCCAGCACCCCCACCTCCCAGCAGTCAGGGGCACCTGCCAGCAGGACCCCACTCATGTCCCACACATGTTCCCCAGCACCCCCACCCCCCAGCAGTCAGGGGCACCTGCCAGCAGGCCTCCACTCATGTCCCACTCATGTCCCCCAGCACCCCCACCCCCCAGAAGTCAGGGGCACCTGCCAGCAGGCACCCACTCATGTAGCCCAGTACCTCCACCCCCCAGCAGTCAGGGGCACCAGCCAGCAGGCCCCCACTCATGTCCCCCAGCACCCCCAACCCCCAGCAGTCATGGGCACCTGCCAGCAGGCCCCCACTCATGTCCCCAGCACCCTCAGCCCCCAGCAGTCAGGGATACCTGCCAGCAGGCCTCCACTGATGTCCCCCAGCACCCCCATCCCCAGAAGTCAGGGGCACCTGCCAGCAGGCCCCCACTCATGTCCCCCAGCACTCCCACCCCCCAGCAGTCAGGGGCACATGCCAGCAGGCTCCCACTCATGTCCCCCAGCACTCCCATCCCCCAGCAGTCAGGGGCACCTGCCAGCAGGCCCCCACTCATGTCCCACACATGTTCCCCAGCATCCCCACCACCCAGCAGTCAGGGGCACCTGCCAGCAGGCCCCCACTCATGTCCCACTATTGTCGCCAAGCACCCCCATCCCCCAGCAGTCAGGGGCACCTGCCAGCAGGCCTCCACTGATGTCCCCCAGCACCCCCACCCCCAGCAGTCAGGGGCAGCTGCCAGCAGGCCCCCACTCATGTCCCCCAGCACTCCCACCCCCCAGCAGTCAGGGGCACATGCCAGCAGGCTCCCACTCATGTCCCCCCAGCACACCCACCCCCCAGCAGTCAGGGGCATCTGCCAGCAGGCCCCCACTCATGTCCCACACATGTTCCCTAGCACCCCCACCCCCCAGCAGTCAGGGGCACTTGCCAGCAGGCACCCACTCATGTCCCACACATGTCCCCCAGCACCCCCACACCCCAGCAGTCAGGGGCACCTGCCAGCAGGCCCCCACTCATGTCCCCCAGCACCCCCACCCCCCAGCAGTCAGGGGCACCAGCCAGTAGGCCTCCACTCATGTCCCCCAGCAGCCCCCAGCCCCCAGCAGTCAGGGGCACCTGCCAGCAGGCCCCCACTCATGTCCCACACATGTTCCCCAGCACCCCCACCCTCCAGCAGTCAGGGGCACCTGCCGCCAGCAGGCCCCCACTCTTGTCCCCCAGCACCCTCACCCCCCAGCAGTCAGGGTCACCTGCCAGCAGGCCCCCACTCATGTCCCACACATATTCCCCAGCACCCCCACCCCCCAGCAGTCAGGGGCACCTGCCAGCAGGCCCCCACTCATGTTCTACACATGTTCCCCAGCACCCCCACCCCCCAACAGTCAGGGGCACCTGCCAGCATGCCCCCACTCATGTCCCCCAGCACCCCCACCCCCCTTGAAGTCAGGGGCACCTGCCAGCAGGCCCCCACTCATGTCCCCCAGCACCCCCACCCCCCAGCAGTCAGGGGCACCTGCCAGCAGGCCCCCACTCATGTTCCACACATGTTCCCCAGCACCCCACCCTCCAGCAGTCAGGGGAACCTGCCAGCAGGCCCCCAATCATGTGCCACACATGTCCCCCAGCGCCCCCACCCCCCAGCAGTCAGGGGCACCTGCCAGCAGGCCCCCACTCATGTCCCCCAGCACCCCTACCCCCCAGCAGTCAGAGACACCTGCCAGCAGGCCCCCACTCATGTCCCCCAGCACCCCCACACCCCAGGAGTCAGGGGCACCTGCCAGCAGGCCCCCACTCACGTCCCACACATGTTCCCCAGCACCCCCAGCCCCCAGCAGTCAGAGGCACCTGTCAGCAGGCCCCCACTCATGTCCCAAACATGTCCGCCAGCACCCCAGCCCCAACAGTCAGGGGCACCTGCCAGCAGGTCCCCACTCATGTCCCCCTGCACCCCCACCCCCCTGCAGTCGGGGCACCTGCCAGCAGGACCCCACTCATGTCCCCCAGCACCCCCACCCCCCAGCAGTCAGGGGCACCTGCCAGCAGGCCCCCAGTCATGTCCAACACATGTTCCCCAGCACCCCCACCTCCCAGCAGTCAGGGGCACCTGCCAGCAGGACCCCACTCATGTCACACACATGTTCCCAGCACCCCACCCCCCAGCAGTCAGGGGCACCTGCCAGCAGGCCTCCACTGATGTCCCCCAGCACCCCCACCCCCAGCAGTCAGGGGCACCTGCCAGCAGGCCCCCACTCATGTCCCCCAGCACTCCCACCCCCCAGCAGACAGGGGCACATGCCAGCAGGCTCCCACTCATGTGCCCCAGCACTCCCACCCCCCCAGCAGTCAGGGGCACCTGCCAGCAGGCCCCCACTCATGTCCCACACATGTTCCCCAGCATCCCCACCACCCAGCAGTCAGGGGCACCTGCCAGCAGGCCCCCACTCATGTCGCCCAGCACCCCCATCCCCCAGCAGTCAGGGGCACCTGCCAGCAGGCCTCCACTGATGTCCCCCAGCGCCCCCACCCCCCAGCAGTCAGGGGCACCTGCCAGCAGGCCCCAACTCATGTCCCCCAGCACCCCCACACCCGAGGAGTCAGGGGCACCTGCCAGCAGGCCCCCACTCACGTCCCACACATGTTCCCCCGCAGCCCCAGCCCCCAGCAGTCAGAGGCACCTGCCAGCAGGCCCCCAGTCATGTCCCACACATGTTCCCCAGCACCCCCACCTCCCAGCAGTCAGGGGCACCTGCCAGCAGGACCCCACTCATGTCCCACACATGTTCCCCAGCATCCCCACCACCCAGCAGTCAGGGGCACCTGCCAGCAGGCCCCCACTCATGTCCCACTCATGTCCCCCAGCACTCCCACCCCCCAGCAGTCAGGGGCACCTGCCAGCAGGCCCCCACTCATGTCCCACACATGTTCCCCAGCATCCCCACCACCCAGCAGTCAGGGGCACCTGCCAGCAGGCCCCCACTCATGTCCCACTCATGTCGCCCAGCACCCCCATCCCCCAGCAGTCAGGGGCACCTGCCAGCAGGCCTCCACTGATGTCCCCAAGCGCCCCCACCCCCCAGCAGTCAGGGGCACCTGCCAGCAGGCCCCCACTCATGTCCCCCAGCACCCCTACCCCCCAGCAGTCAGAGACACCTGCCAGCAGGCCCCCACTCATGTCCCCCAGCACCCCCACACCCCAGGAGTCAGGGGCACCTGCCAGCAGGCCCCCACTCACGTCCCACACATGTTCCCCAGCACCCCCAGCCCCCAGCAGTCAGAGGCACCTGCCAGCAGGCCCCCAGTCATGTCCCACACATGTTCCCCAGCACCCCCACCTCCCAGCAGTCGGGGCACCTGCCAGCAGGCCCCCACTCATGTCCCCCAGCACCCCCACCCCCCAGCAGTCAGGGGCACCTGCCAGCAGGCCCCCAGTCATGTCCCACACATGTTCCCCAGCACCCCCACCTCCCAGCAGTCAGGGGCACCTGCCAGCAGGACCCCACTCATGTCCCACACATGTTCCCAGCACCCCCACCCCCCAGCAGTCAGGGGCACCCACCAGCAGGCCTCCACTCATGTCCCACTCATGTCCCCCAGCACCCCGAGCAGTCAGGGGCACCTGCCACCAGGCACCCACTCATGTAGCCCAGTACCTCCACCCCCCAGCAGTCAGGGGCACCAGCCAGCAGGCCCCCACTCATCTCCCCCAGCACCCCCACCCCCAGCAGTCATGGTCACCTGCCAGCAGGCCCCCACTCATGTCCCCAGCACCCTCAGCCCCCAGCAGTCAGGGACACCTGCCAGCATGCCCCCACTCATTTCCCACACATGTTCTCCAGCACCCCCACCCCGCAGCAGTTAGGGGAACCTGCCAGCAGGCCCCCACTCATGTCCCACACATGTTCCCCAGCATCCCCACCACCCAGCAGTCAGGGGCACCTGCCAGCATGCCCCCATTCATGTCCCACTCATGTCGCCCAGCACCCCCATCCCCCAGCAGTCAGGGGCACCGGCCAGCAGGCCCCCACTCATGTCCCCCAGCACCCCCACCCCCAGCAGTCAGGGGCACCTGCCAGCAGGCCCCCAGTCATGTCCAACACATGTTCCCCAGCACCCCCACCTCCCAGCAGTCAGGGGCACCTGCCAGCAGGACCCCACTCATGTCACACACATGTTCCCAGCACCCCCACCCCCCAGCAGTCAGGGGCACCTGCCAGCAGGCCTCCACTCATGTCCCACTCATGTCCCCCAGCACCCCTAGCCCCCAGCAGTCAGGGGCACCTTCCAGCAGGCCTCCACTGATGTCCCTCAGCACCCCTACCCCCAGCAGTCAGGGGCACCTGCCAGCAGGCCCCTACTCATGTCCCCCAGCACTCCCACCCCCCAGCAGTCAGGGGCACATGCCAGCAGGCTCCCACTCATGTCCCCCAGCACTCCCACCCCCCAGCAGTCAGGGGCACCTGCCAGCAGGCCCCCACTCATGTCCCACACATGTTCCCCAGCATCCCCACCACCCAGCAGTCAGGGGCACCTGCCAGCAGGCCCCCACTCATGTCCCACTCATGTCGCCCAGCACCCCCGTCCCCCAGCAGTCAGGGGCACCTGCCAGCAGGCCTCCACTGATGTCCCCCAGCGCCCCCACCCCCCAGCAGTCAGGGGCACCTGCCAGCAGGCCCCCACTCATGTCCCCCAGCACCCCTACCACCCAGCAGTCAGAGACACCTGCCAGCAGGCCCCACTCATGTCCCCCAGCACCCCCACACCCCAGGAGTCAGGGGCACCTGCCAGCAGGCCCCCACTCACGTCCCACACATGTTCCCCCGCAGCCCCAGCCCCCAGCAGTCAGAGGCACCTGCCAGCAGGCCCCCAGTCATGTCCCACACATGTTCCCCAGCACCCCCACCTCCCAGCAGTCAGGGGCACCTGCCAGCAGGACCCCACTCATGTCCCACACATGTTCCCCAGCATCCCCACCACCCAGCAGTCAGGGGCACCTGCCAGCAGGCCCCCACTCATGTCCCACTCATGTCCCCCAGCACTCCCACCCCCCAGCAGTCAGGGGCACCTGCCAGCAGGCCCCCACTCATGTCTCACACATGTTCCCCAGCATCCCCACCACCCAGCAGTCAGGGGCATCTGCCAGCAGGCCCCCACTCATGTCCCACTCATGTCGTCCAGCACCCCCATCCCCCAGCAGTCAGGGGCACCTGCCAGCAGGCCTCCACTGATGTCCCCCAGCGCCCCCACCCCCCAGCAGTCAGGGGCACCTGCCAGCAGGCCCCCACTCATGTCCCCCAGCACCCCTACCCCCCAGCAGTCAGAGACACCTGCCAGCAGGCCCCCACTCATGTCCCTCAGCACCCCCACACCCCAGGAGTCAGGGGCACCTGCCAGCAGGCCCCCACTCACGTCCCACACATGTTCCCCAGCACCCCCAGCCCCCAGCAGTCAGAGGCACCTGCCAGCAGGCCCCCAGTCATGTCCCACACATGTTCCCCAGCACCCCCACCTCCCAGCAGTCGGGGCACCTGCCAGCAGGCCCCCACTCATGTCCCCCAGCACCCCCACCCCCCAGCAGTCAGGGGCACCTGCCAGCAGGCCCCCAGTCATGTCCCACACATGTTCCCCAGCACCCCCACCTCCCAGCAGTCAGGGGCACCTGCCAGCAGGACCCCACTCATGTCCCACACATGTTCCCAGCACCCCCACCCCCCAGCAGTCAGGGGCACCTGCCAGCAGGCCTCCACTCATGTCCCACTCATGTCCCCCAGCACCCCCAGCAGTCAGGGGCACCTGCCACCAGGCACCCACTCATGTAGCCCAGTACCCCCACCCCCAGCAGTCAGGGGCACCAGCCAGCAGGCCCCCACTCATGTCCCACACATGTTCCCCAGCATCCCCACCACCCAGCAGTCAGGGGCACCTGCCAGCATGCCCCCACTCATGTCCCACTCATGTCGCCCAGCACCCCCATCCCCCAGCAGTCAGGGGCACCGGCCAGCAGGCCCCCACTCATGTCCCCCAGCACCCCCACCCCAGCAGTCAGGGGCACCTGCCAGCAGGCCCCCACTCATGTCCCACACATGTTCCCCAGCATCCCCACCACCCAGCAGTCAGGGGCACCTGCCAGCAGGCCCCCACTCATGTCGCCCAGCACCCCCATCCCCCAGCAGTCAGGGGCACCTGCCAGCAGGCCTCCACTGATGTCCCCCAGCGCCCCCACCCCCCAGCAGTCAGGGGCACCTGCCAGCAGGCCCCCACTCATGTCCCCCAGCACCCCCACCCCCCAGCAGTCAGGGGCACCAGCCAGTAGGCCTCCACTCATGTCCCCCAGCAGCCCCCAGCCCCCAGCAGTCAGGGGCACCTGCCAGCAGGCCCCCACTCATGTCCCACACATGTTCCCCAGCACCCCCACCCTCCAGCAGTCAGGGGCACCTGCCGCCAGCAGGCCCCCACTCTTGTCCCCCAGCACCCTCACCCCCCAGCAGTCAGGGGCACCTGCCAGCAGGCCCCCACTCATGTCCCACACATATTCCCCAGCACCCCCACCCCCCAGCAGTCAGGGGCACCTGCCAGCAGGCCCCCACTCATGTTCTACACATGTTCCCCAGCACCCCCACCCCCCAACAGTCAGGGGCACCTGCCAGCATGCCCCCACTCATGTCCCCCAGCACCCCCACCCCCCTTGAAGTCAGGGGCACCTGCCAGCAGGCCCCCACTCATGTCCCCCAGCACCCCCACCCCCCAGCAGTCAGGGGCACCTGCCAGCACGCCCCCACTCATGTTCCACACATGTTCCCCAGCACCCCACCCTCCAGCAGTCAGGGGAACCTGCCAGCGGGCCCCCAATCATGTGCCACACATGTCCCCCAGCGCCCCCACCCCCCAGCAGTCAGGGGCACCTGCCAGCAGGCCCCCACTCATGTCCCCCAGCACCCCTACCCCCCAGCAGTCAGAGACACCTGCCAGCAGGCCCCCACTCATGTCCCCCAGCACCCCCACACCCCAGGAGTCAGGGGCACCTGCCAGCAGGCCCCCACTCACGTCCCACACATGTTCCCCAGCACCCCCAGCCCCCAGCAGTCAGAGGCACCTGTCAGCAGGCCCCCACTCATGTCCCAAACATGTCCGCCAGCACCCCAGCCCCAACAGTCAGGGGCACCTGCCAGCAGGTCCCCACTCATGTCCCCCTGCACCCCCACCCCCCTGCAGTCGGGGCACCTGCCAGCAGGACCCCACTCATGTCCCCCAGCACCCCCACCCCCCAGCAGTCAGGGGCACCTGCCAGCAGGCCCCCAGTCATGTCCAACACATGTTCCCCAGCACCCCCACCTCCCAGCAGTCAGGGGCACCTGCCAGCAGGACCCCACTCATGTCACACACATGTTCCCAGCACCCCACCCCCCAGCAGTCAGGGGCACCTGCCAGCAGGCCTCCACTGATGTCCCCCAGCACCCCCACCCCCAGCAGTCAGGGGCACCTGCCAGCAGGCCCCCACTCATGTCCCCCAGCACTCCCACCCCCCAGCAGACAGGGGCACATGCCAGCAGGCTCCCACTCATGTCCCCCAGCACTCCCACCCCCCCAGCAGTCAGGGGCACCTGCCAGCAGGCCCCCACTCATGTCCCACACATGTTCCCCAGCATCCCCACCACCCAGCAGTCAGGGGCACCTGCCAGCAGGCCCCCACTCATGTCGCCCAGCACCCCCATCCCCCAGCAGTCAGGGGCACCTGCCAGCAGGCCTCCACTGATGTCCCCCAGCGCCCCCACCCCCCAGCAGTCAGGGGCACCTGCCAGCAGGCCCCAACTCATGTCCCCCAGCACCCCTACCCCCCAGCAGTCAGAGACACCTGCCAGCAGGCCTCCACTCATGTCCCCCAGCACCCCCACACCCGAGGAGTCAGGGTCACCTGCCAGCAGGCCCCCACTCACGTCCCACACATGTTCCCCCGCAGCCCCAGCCCCCAGCAGTCAGAGGCACCTGCCAGCAGGCCCCCAGTCATGTCCCACACATGTTCCCCAGCACCCCCACCTCCCAGCAGTCAGGGGCACCTGCCAGCAGGACCCCACTCATGTCCCACACATGTTCCCCAGCATCCCCACCACGCAGCAGTCAGGGGCACCTGCCAGCAGGCCCCCACTCATGTCCCACTCATGTCCCCCAGCACTCCCACCCCCCAGCAGTCAGGGGCACCTGCCAGCAGGCCCCCACTCATGTCCCACACATGTTCCCCAGCATCCCCACCACCCAGCAGTCAGGGGCACCTGCCAGCAGGCCCCCACTCATGTCCCACTCATGTCGCCCAGCACCCCCATCCCCCAGCAGTCAGGGGCACCTGCCAGCAGGCCTCCACTGATGTCCCCCAGCGCCCCCACCCCCCAGCAGTCAGGGGCACCTGCCAGCAGGCCCCCACTCATGTCCCCCAGCACCCCTACCCCCCAGCAGTCAGAGACACCTGCCAGCAGGCCCCCACTCATGTCCCCCAGCACCCCCACACCCCAGGAGTCAGGGGCACCTGCCAGCAGGCCCCCACTCACGTCCCACACATGTTCCCCAGCACCCCCAGCCCCCAGCAGTCAGAGGCACCTGCCAGCAGGCCCCCAGTCATGTCCCACACATGTTCCCCAGCACCCCCACCTCCCAGCAGTCGGGGCACCTGCCAGCAGGCCCCCACTCATGTCCCCCAGCACCCCCACCCCCCAGCAGTCAGGGGCACCTGCCAGCAGGCCCCCAGTCATGTCCCACACATGTTCCCCAGCACCCCCACCTCCCAGCAGTCAGGGGCACCTGCCAGCAGGACCCCACTCATGTCCCACACATGTTCCCAGCACCCCCACCCCCCAGCAGTCAGGGGCACCCACCAGCAGGCCTCCACTCATGTCCCACTCATGTCCCCCAGCACCCCGAGCAGTCAGGGGCACCTGCCACCAGGCACCCACTCATGTAGCCCAGTACCTCCACCCCCCAGCAGTCAGGGGCACCAGCCAGCAGGCCCCCACTCATCTCCCCCAGCACCCGCACCCCCAGCAGTCATGGGCACCTGCCAGCAGGCCCCCACTCATGTCCCCAGCACCCTCAGCCCCCAGCAGTCAGGGACACCTGCCAGCATGCCCCCACTCATTTCCCACACATGTTCTCCAGCACCCCCACCCCGCAGCAGTTAGGGGAACCTGCCAGCAGGCCCCCACTCATGTCCCACACATGTTCCCCAGCATCCCCACCACCCAGCAGTCAGGGGCACCTGCCAGCATGCCCCCATTCATGTCCCACTCATGTCGCCCAGCACCCCCATCCACCTGCAGTCAGGGGCACCGGCCAGCAGGCCCCCACTCATGTCCCCCAGCACCCCCACCCCCAGCACTCAGGGGCACCTGCCAGCAGGCCCCCAGTCATGTCCAACACATGTTCCCCAGCACCCCCACCTCCCAGCAGTCAGGGGCACCTGCCAGCAGGACCCCACTCATGTCACACACATGTTCCCAGCACCCCCACCCCCCAGCAGTCAGGGGCACCTGCCAGCAGGCCTCCACTCATGTCCCACTCATGTCCCCCAGCACCCCCAGCCCCCAGCAGTCAGGGGCACCTTCCAGCAGGCCTCCACTGATGTCCCTCAGCACCCCTACCCCCAGCAGTCAGGGGCACCTGCCAGCAGGCCCCCACTCATGTCCCCCAGCACTCCCACCCCCCAGCAGTCAGGGGCACATGCCAGCAGGCTCCCACTCATGTCCCCCAGCACTCCCACCCCCCAGCAGTCAGGGGCACCTGCCAGCAGGCCCCCACTCATGTCCCACACATGTTCCCCAGCATCCCCACCACCCAGCAGTCAGGGGCACCTGCCAGCAGGCCCCCACTCATGTCCCACTCATGTCGCCCAGCACCCCCGTCCCCCAGCAGTCAGGGGCACCTGCCAGCAGGCCTCCACTGATGTCCCCCAGCGCCCCCACCCCCCAGCAGTCAGGGGCACCTGCCAGCAGGCCCCCACTCATGTCCCCCAGCACCCCTACCACCCAGCAGTCAGAGACACCTGCCAGCAGGCCCCACTCATGTCCCCCAGCACCCCCACACCCCAGGAGTCAGGGGCACCTGCCAGCAGGCCCCCACTCACGTCCCACACATGTTCCCCCGCAGCCCCAGCCCCCAGCAGTCAGAGGCACCTGCCAGCAGGCCCCCAGTCATGTCCCACACATGTTCCCCAGCACCCCCACCTCCCAGCAGTCAGGGGCACCTGCCAGCAGGACCCCACTCATGTCCCACACATGTTCCCCAGCATCCCCACCACCCAGCAGTCAGGGGCACCTGCCAGCAGGCCCCCACTCATGTCCCACTCATGTCCCCCAGCACTCCCACCCCCCAGCAGTCAGGGGCACCTGCCAGCAGGCCCCCACTCATGTCCCACACATGTTCCCCAGCATCCCCACCACCCAGCAGTCAGGGGCATCTGCCAGCAGGCCCCCACTCATGTCCCACTCATGTCGTCCAGCACCCCCATCCCCCAGCAGTCAGGGGCACCTGCCAGCAGGCCTCCACTGATGTCCCCCAGCGCCCCCACCCCCCAGCAGTCAGGGGCACCTGCCAGCAGGCCCCCACTCATGTCCCCCAGCACCCCTACCCCCCAGCAGTCAGAGACACCTGCCAGCAGGCCCCCACTCATGTCCCCCAGCACCCCCACACCCCAGGAGTCAGGGGCACCTGCCAGCAGGCCCCCACTCACGTCCCACACATGTTCCCCAGCACCCCCAGCCCCCAGCAGTCAGAGGCACCTGCCAGCAGGCCCCCAGTCATGTCCCACACATGTTCCCCAGCACCCCCACCTCCCAGCAGTCGGGGCACCTGCCAGCAGGCCCCCACTCATGTCCCCCAGCACCCCCACCCCCCAGCAGTCAGGGGCACCTGCCAGCAGGCCCCCAGTCATGTCCCACACATGTTCCCCAGCACCCCCACCTGCCAGCAGTCAGGGGCACCTGCTAGCAGGACCCCACTCATGTCCCACACATGTTCCCAGCACCCCCACCCCCCAGCAGTCAGGGGCACCTGCCAGCAGGCCTCCACTCATGTCCCACTCATGTACCCCAGCACCCCCAGCAGTCAGGGGCACCTGCCACCAGGCACCCACTCATGTAGCCCAGTACCCCCACCCCCAGCAGTCAGGGGCACCAGCCAGCAGGCCCCCACTCATCTCCCCCAGCACCCCCACCCCCAGCAGTCATGGGCACCTGCCAGCAGGCCCCCACTCATGTCCCCAGCACCCTCAGCCCCCAGCAGTCAGGGACACCTGCCAGCATGCCCCCACTCATTTCCCACACATGTTCTCCAGCACCCCCACCCCGCAGCAGTTAGGGGAACCTGCCAGCAGGCCCCCACTCATGTCCCACACATGTTCCCCAGCATCCCCACCACCCAGCAGTCAGGGGCACCTGCCAGCATGCCCCCACTCATGTCCCACTCATGTCGCCCAGCACCCCCATCCCCCAGCAGTCAGGGGCACCGGCCAGCAGGCCCCCACTCATGTCCCCCAGCACCCCCACCCCAGCAGTCAGGGGCACCTGCCAGCAGGCCCCCACTCATGTCCCCCAGCACTCCCACCCCCAGCAGTCAGGGGCACCTGCCAGCAGGCCCCCACTCATGCCCCCCAGCACCCCCACCCCCCAGCAGTCAGGGGCACCAGCCAGTAGGCCCCCACTCATGTCCCCCAGCACCCCCAGCCCCCAGCAGTCAGGGGCACCTGCCAGCAGGCCCCCACTCATGTCCCACACATGTTCCCCAGCACCCCCACCTCCCAGCAGTCAGGGGCACCTGCCAGCAGGACCCCACTCATGTTCCACACATGTTCCCCAGCACCCCCACCCCCCAGCAGTCAGGGGCACCTGCCAGCAGGCCTCCGCTCATGTCCCACTAATGTCCCCCAGCACCCCCACCCCCCAGAAGTCAGGGGCACCTGACAGCAGGCACCCACTCATGTAGCCCAGTACCTCCACCCCCCAGCAGTCAGGGGCACCAGCCAGCAGGCCCCCACTCATGTCCCCCAGCACCCCCACCCCCCAGCAGTCATGGGCACCTGCCAGCAGGTCCCCACTCATGTCCCCAGCACCCTCAGCCCCCAGCAGTCAGGGACACCTGCCAGCAGGCCCCCACTCATGTCCCCAGCACCCCCACCCCCAGCAGTCGGGGCACCTGCCAGCAGGCCCCCACTCATGTCCCCCAGCACTCCCACCCCCCAGCAGTCAGGGGCACCTGCCAGCAGGCCCCCACTCATGTCCCCCAGCACCCCCACCCCCCAGCAGTCAGGGGCACCTGCCAGCTGGCCCCCAGTCATGTCCCACACATGTTCCCCAGCACCCCCACCTCCCAGCAGTCAGGGGCACCTGCCAGCAGGACCCCACTCATGTCCCACACATGTTCCCCAGCACCCCCACCCCCCAGCAGTCAGGGGCACCTGCCAGCAGGCCTCCACTCATGTCCCACTCATGTCCCCCAGCACCCCCAGCCCCCAGCAGTCAGGGGCACCTGCCAGCAGGCACCCGCTCATGTAGCCCAGTACCTCCACCCCCCAGCAGTCAGGGGTACCAGCCAGCAGGCCCCCACTCATCTCCCCCAGCACCCCACCCCCAGCAGTCATGCCCACCTGCCAGCAGGCCCCCACTCATGTCCCCAGCACCCTCAGCCCCCAGCAGTCAGGAACACCTGCCAGCATGCCCCCACTCATTTCCCACACATGTTCTCCAGCACCGCCACCCCCCAGCAGTCAGGGGCACCAGCCAGCAGGCCCCCACTCATGTCCCCCAGCACCCCCACCCCCCAGCAGTCATGGGCACCTGCCAGCAGGCCCCCACTCATGTTCCCAGCACCCTCAGCCCCCAGCAGTCAGGGACACCTGCCAGCAGGCCTCCACTCATGTCCCCCAGCACCCCCACCCCCAGCAGTCGGGGCACCTGCCAGCAGGCCCCCACTCATGTCCCCCAGCACCCCCACCCCCCAACAGTCAGGGGCACCTGCCAGCAGGCCCCCACTCATGTCCCCCAGCACCCCCACCCCCCAGCAGTCAGGGGCACCTGCCAGCAGGCACCCACTCATGTAGCCCAGTACCTCCACCCCCCAGCAGTCAGGGCACCAGCCAGCAGGCCCCCACTCATCTCCCCCAGCACCCCCACCCCCAGCAGCCATGGGCACCTGCCAGCAGGCCCCCACTCATGTCCCCAGCACCCTCAGCCCCCAGCAGTCAGGGACACCTGCCAGCATGCACCCACTCATTTCACACACATGTTCTCCAGCACCCCCACCCCACAGCAGTTAGGGGAACCTGCCAGCAGGCCCCCACTCATGTCCCAAACATGTTCCCCAGCACCCCCATCCCCCAGCAGTCAGGGGCACCGGCCAGCAGGCCCCCACTCATGTCCCCCAGCACCCCCACCCCCAGCAGTCAGGGGTATCTGCCAGCAGGCCCCCACTCATGTCCCCCAGCACTCCCACCCCCAGCAGTCAGGGGCACATGCCAGCAGGCTCCCACTCATGTCCCCAGCACTCCCACCCCCCAGCAGTCAGGGGCACCTGCCAGCAGGCCCCCACTCATGTCCCACACATGTTCCCCAGCACCCACACCCCACAGCAGTCAGGGGCACTTGCCAGCAGGCACCCACTCATGTCCCACATATGTCCCCCAGCACCCCCACCCCCCAGCAGTCAGGGGCACCTGCCAGCAGGCCCCCACTCATGTCCCCCAGCACCCCCACCCCCCAGCAGTCAGGGGCACCAGCCAGTAGGCCCCCACTCATGTCCCCCAGCACCCCCAGCCCCCAGCAGTCAGGGGCACCTGCCAGCAGGCCCCCACTCATGTCCCACACATGTTCCCCAGCACCCCCACCCCCCAGCAGTCAGTGGCACCTGCCAGCAGGCCCCCACTCTTGTCCTCCAGCACCCTCACCCCCCAGCAGTCAGGGGCACCTGCCAGCAGGCCCCCACTCATGTCCCACACATGTTCCCCAGCACCTCCACCTCCCAGCAGTCAGGGGCACCTGCCAGCAGGACCCCACTCATGTTCCACACATATTCCCCAGCACCCCCACCCCCCAGCAGTCAGGGGCACCTGCCAGCAGGCCTCCACTCATGTCCCACTCATGTCCCCCAGCGCCCCCACCCCCCAGAAGTCAGGGGCACCTGCCAGCAGGCACCCACTCATGTAGCCCAGTACCTCCACCCCCCAGCAGTCAGGGGCACCAGCCAGCAGGCCCCCACTCATGTCCCCCAGCACCCCCACCCCCCAGCAGTCATGGGCACCTGCAAGCAGGCCCCCACTCATGTCCCCAGCACCCTCAGCCCCCAGCAGTCAGGGACACCTGCCAGCAGGCCCCCACTCATGTGCCCCAGCACCCCCACCCCCAGCAGTCGGGGCACCTGCCAGCAGGCCCCCACTCATGTCCCCCAGCACTCCCACCCCCCAGCAGTCAGGGGCACCTGCCAGCAGGCCCCCACTCATGTCCCCCAGAACCCCCACCCCCCAGCAGTCAGGGGCACCTGCCAGCAGGCCCCCAGTCATGTCCCACACATGTTCCCTCAGCACCCCCACCTCCCAGCAGTCAGGGGCACCTGCCAGCAGGCCTCCACTCATGTCCCACTCATGTCCCCCAGCACCCCCAGCCCCCAGCAGTCAGGGGCACCTGCCAGCAGGCACCCGCTCATGTAGCCCAGTACCTCCACCACCCAGCAGTCAGGGGTACCAGCCAGCAGGTCCCCACTCATCTCCCCCAGCACCCCCACCCCCAGCAGTCATGGGCACCTGCCAGCAGGCCCCCACTCATGTCCCCAGCACCCTCAGCCCCCAGCAGTCAGGAACACCTGCCAGCATGCCCCCACTCATTTCCCACACATGTTCTCCAGCACCCCCACCCCCCAGCAGTCAGGGGCACCAGCCAGCAGGCCCCCACTCATGTCCCCCAGCACCCCCACCCCCCAGCAGTCATGGGCACCTGCCAGCAGGCCCCCACTCATGTCCCCAGCACCCTCAGCCCCCAGCAGTCAGGGACACCTGCCAGCAGGCCCCCACTCATGTCCCCCAGCACCCCCACCCCCAGCAGTCGGGGCACCTGCCAGCAGGCCCCCACTCATGTCCCCCAGCACCCCCACCCCCCAACAGTCAGGGGCACCTGCCAGCAGGCCCCCACTCATGTCCCCCAGCACCCCCACCCCCCAGCAGTCAGGGGCACCTGCCAGCAGGACTCCACTCATGTCCCACACATGTTCCCCAGCACCCCCACCCCCCAGCAGTCAGGGGCACCTGCCAGCAGGACCCCACTCATGTCCCACACATGTTCCCCAGCACCCCCACCCCCCAGCAGTCAGGGGCACCTGCCAGCAGGCCTCCACTCATGTCCCACTCATGTCCCCAGCACCCCCAGCCCCCAGCAGTCAGGGGCACCTGCCAGCAGGCACCCGCTCATGTAGCCCAGTACCTCCACCCCCCAGCAGTCAGGGGTACCAGCCAGCAGGCCCCCACTCATCTCCCCCAGCACCCCTACCACCCAGCAGTCAGAGACACCTGCCAGCAGGCCCCACTCATGTCCCCCAGCACCCCCACACCCCAGGAGTCAGGGGCACCTGCCAGCAGGCCCCCACTCACGTCCCACACATGTTCCCCCGCAGCCCCAGCCCCCAGCAGTCAGAGGCACCTGCCAGCAGGCCCCCAGTCATGTCCCACACATGTTCCCCAGCACCCCCACCTCCCAGCAGTCAGGGGCACCTGCCAGCAGGACCCCACTCATGTCCCACACATGTTCCCCAGCATCCCCACCACCCAGCAGTCAGGGGCACCTGCCAGCAGGCCCCCACTCATGTCCCACTCATGTCCCCCAGCACTCCCACCCCCCAGCAGTCAGGGGCACCTGCCAGCAGGCCCCCACTCATGTCCCACACATGTTCCCCAGCATCCCCACCACCCAGCAGTCAGGGGCATCTGCCAGCAGGCCCCCACTCATGTCCCACTCATGTCGTCCAGCACCCCCATCCCCCAGCAGTCAGGGGCACCTGCCAGCAGGCCTCCACTGATGTCCCCCAGCGCCCCCACCCCCCAGCAGTCAGGGGTACCTGCCAGCAGGCCCCCACTCATGTCCCCCAGCACCCCTACCCCCCAGCAGTCAGAGACACCTGCCAGCAGGCCCTCACTCATGTCCCCCAACACCCCCACACCCCAGGAGTCAGGGGCACCTGCCAGCAGGCCCCCACTCATGTCCCCCAGCACCCCCACCCCCCAGCAGTCAGGGGCACCTGCCAGCAGGCCCCCAGTCATGTCCCACACATGTTCCCCAGCACCCCCACCTCCCAGCAGTCAGGGGCACCTGCCAGCAGGACCCCACTCATGTCCCACACATGTTCCCAGCACCCCCACCCCCCAGCAGTCAGGGGCACCTGCCAGCAGGCCTCCACTCATGTCCCACTCATGTCCCCCAGCACCCCCAGCAGTCAGGGGCACCTGCCACCAGGCACCCACTCATGTAGCCCAGTACCCCCACCCCCAGCAGTCAGGGGCACCAGCCAGCAGGCCCCCACTCATCTCCCCCAGCACCCCCACCCCCAGCAGTCATGGGCACCTGCCAGCAGGCCCCCACTCATGTCCCCAGCACCCTCAGCCCCCAGCAGTCAGGGACACCTGCCAGCATGCCCCCACTCATTTCCCACACATGTTCTCCAGCACCCCCACCCCGCAGCAGTTAGGGGAACCTGCCAGCAGGCCCCCACTCATGTCCCACACATGTTCCCCAGCATCCCCACCACCCAGCAGTCAGGGGCACCTGCCAGCATGCCCCCACTCATGTCCCACTCATGTCGCCCAGCACCCCCATCCCCCAGCAGTCAGGGGCACCGGCCAGCAGGCCCCCACTCATGTCCCCCAGCACCCCCACCCCAGCAGTCAGGGGCACCTGCCAGCAGGCCCCCACTCATGTCCCCCAGCACTCCCACCCCCCAGCAGACAGGGGCACATGCCAGCAGGCTCCCACTCATGTCCCCCAGCACTCCCACCCCCCCAGCAGTCAGGGGCACCTGCCAGCAGGCCCCCACTCATGTCCCACACATGTTCCCCAGCATCCCCACCACCCAGCAGTCAGGGGCACCTGCCAGCAGGCCCCCACTCATGTCGCCCAGCAACCCCATCCCCCAGCAGTCAGGGGCACCTGCCAGCAGGCCTCCACTGATGTCCCCCAGCGCCCCCACCCCCCAGCAGTCAGGGGCACCTGCCAGCAGGCCCCCACTCATGTCCCCCAGCACCCCCACCCCCCAGCAGTCAGGGGCACCAGCCAGTAGGCCTCCACTCATGTCCCCCAGCAGCCCCCAGCCCCCAGCAGTCAGGGGCACCTGCCAGCAGGCCCCCACTCATGTCCCACACATGTTCCCCAGCACCCCCACCCTCCAGCAGTCAGGGGCACCTGCCGCCAGCAGGCCCCCACTCTTGTCCCCCAGCACCCTCACCCCCCAGCAGTCAGGGGCACCTGCCAGCAGGCCCCCAGTCATGTCCCACACATGTTCCCCAGCACCCCCACCTCCCAGCAGTCAGGGGCACCTGCCAGCAGGACCCCACTCATGTCCCACACATGTTCCCAGCACCCCCACCCCCCAGCAGTCAGGGGCACCTGCCAGCAGGCCTCCACTCATGTCCCACTCATGTCCCCCAGCACCCCCAGCAGTCAGGGGCACCTGCCACCAGGCACCCACTCATGTAGCCCAGTACCCCCACCCCCAGCAGTCAGGGGCACCAGCCAGCAGGCCCCCACTCATCTCCCCCAGCACCCCCACCCCCAGCAGTCATGGGCACCTGCCAGCAGGCCCCCACTCATGTCCCCAGCACCCTCAGCCCCCAGCAGTCAGGGACACCTGCCAGCATGCCCCCACTCATTTCCCACACATGTTCCCCAGCACCCCCACCCCGCAGCAGTTAGGGGAACCTGCCAGCAGGCCCCCACTCATGTCCCACACATGTTCCCCAGCATCCCCACCACCCAGCAGTCAGGGGCACCTGCCAGCATGCCCCCACTCATGTCCCACTCATGTCGCCCAGCACCCCCATCCCCCAGCAGTCAGGGGCACCGGCCAGCAGGCCCCCACTCATGTCCCCCAGCACCCCCACCCCAGCAGTCAGGGGCCACCCATGTCCCCCAGCACTCCCACCCCCCAGCAGACAGGGGCACATGCCAGCAGGCTCCCACTCATGTCCCCCAGCACTCCCACCCCCCAGCAGTCAGGGGCACCTGCCAGCAGGCCCCCACTCATGTCCCACACATGTTCCCCAGCATCCCCACCACCCAGCAGTCAGGGGCACCTGCCAGCAGGCCCCCACTCATGTCGCCCAGCACCCCCATCCCCCAGCAGTCAGGGGCACCTGCCAGCAGGCCTCCACTGATGTCCCCCAGCGCCCCCACCCCCCAGCAGTCAGGGGCACCTGCCAGCAGGCCCCCACTCATGTCCCCCAGCACCCCCACCCCCCAGCAGTCAGGGGCACCAGCCAGTAGGCCTCCACTCATGTCCCCCAGCAGCCCCCAGCCCCCAGCAGTCAGGGGCACCTGCCAGCAGGCCCCCACTCATGTCCCACACATGTTCCCCAGCACCCCCACCCTCCAGCAGTCAGGGGCACCTGCCGCCAGCAGGCCCCCACTCATGTCCCACACATATTCCCCAGCACCCCCACCCCCCAGCAGTCAGGGGCACCTGCCAGCAGGCCCCCACTCATGTTCTACACATGTTCCCCAGCACCCCCACCCCCCAACAGTCAGGGGCACCTGCCAGCATGCCCCCACTCATGTCCCCCAGCACCCCCACCCCCCTTGAAGTCAGGGGCACCTGCCAGCAGGCCCCCACTCATGTCCCCTAGCACCCCCACCCCCCAGCAGTCAGGGGCACCTGCCAGCAGGCCCCCACTCATGTTCCACACATGTTCCCCAGCACCCCACCCTCCAGCAGTCAGGGGAACCTGCCAGCAGGCCCCCAATCATGTGCCACACATGTCCCCCAGCGCCAACACCCCCCAGCAGTCAGGGGCACCTGCCAGCAGGCCCCCACTCATGTCCCCCAGCACCCCTACCCCCCAGCAGTCAGAGACACCTGCCAGCAGGCCCCCACTCATGTCCCCCAGCACCCCCACACCCCAGGAGTCAGGGGCACCTGCCAGCAGGCCCCCACTCACGTCCCACACATGTTCCCCAGCACCCCCAGCCCCCAGCAGTCAGAGGCACCTGTCAGCAGGCCCCCACTCATGTCCCAAACATGTCCGCCAGCACCCCAGCCCCAACAGTCAGGGGCACCTGCCAGCAGGTCCCCACTCATGTCCCCCTGCACCCCCACCCCCCTGCAGTCGGGGCACCTGCCAGCAGGACCCCACTCATGTCCCCCAGCACCCCCACCCCCCAGCAGTCAGGGGCACCTGCCAGCAGGCCCCCAGTCATGTCCAACACATGTTCCCCAGCACCCCCACCTCCCAGCAGTCAGGGGCACCTGCCAGCAGGACCCCACTCATGTCACACACATGTTCCCAGCACCCCACCCCCCAGCAGTCAGGGGCACCTGCCAGCAGGCCTCCACTGATGTCCCCCAGCACCCCCACCCCCAGCAGTCAGGGGCACCTGCCAGCAGGCCCCCACTCATGTCCCCCAGCACTCCCACCCCCCAGCAGACAGGGGCACATGCCAGCAGGCTCCCACTCATGTCCCCCAGCACTCCCACCCCCCCAGCAGTCAGGGGCACCTGCCAGCAGGCCCCCACTCATGTCCCACACATGTTCCCCAGCATCCCCACCACCCAGCAGTCAGGGGCACCTGCCAGCAGGCCCCCACTCATGTCGCCCAGCACCCCCATCCCCCAGCAGTCAGGGGCACCTGCCAGCAGGCCTCCACTGATGTCCCCCAGCGCCCCCACCCCCCAGCAGTCAGGGGCACCTGCCAACAGGCCCCAACTCATGTCCCCCAGCACCCCTACCCTCCAGCAGTCAGACACACCTGCCAGCAGGCCTCCACTCATGTCCCCCAGCACCCCCACACCCGAGGAGTCAGAGGCACCTGCCAACAGGCCCCCAGTCATGTCCCACACATGTTCCCCAGCACCCCCACCTCCCAGCAGTCAGGGGCACCTGCCAGCAGGCCCCAACTCATGTCCCCCAGCACCCCTACCCCCCAGCAGTCAGAGACACCTGCCAGCAGGCCTCCACTCATGTCCCCCAGCACCCCCACACCCGAGGAGTCAGAGGCACCTGCCAACAGGCCCCCAGTCATGTCCCACACATGTTCCCCAGCACCCCCACCTCCCAGCAGTCAGGGGCACCTGCCAGCAGGACCCCACTCATGTCCCACACATGTTCCCCAGCATCCCCACCACCCAGCAGTCAGGGGCACCTGCCAGCAGGCCCCCACTCATGTCCCACTCATGTCCCCCAGCACTCCCACCCCCCAGCAGTCAGGGGCACCTGCCAGCAGGCCCCCACTCATGTCCCACACATGTTCCCCAGCATCCCCACCACCCAGCAGTCAGGGGCACCTGCCAGCAGGCCCCCACTCATGTCCCACTCATGTCGCCCAGCACCCCCATCCCCCAGCAGTCAGGGGCACCTGCCAGCAGGCCTCCACTGATGTCCCCCAGCGCCCCCACCCCCCAGCAGTCAGGGGCACCTGCCAGCAGGCCCCCACTCATGTCCCCCAGCACCCCTACCCCCCAGCAGTCAGAGACACCTGCCAGCAGGCCCCCACTCATGTCCCCCAGCACCCCCACACCCCAGGAGTCAGGGGCACCTGCCAGCAGGCCCCCACTCACGTCCCACACATGTTCCCCAGCACCCCCAGCCCCCAGCAGTCAGAGGCACCTGCCAGCAGGCCCCCAGTCATGTCCCACACATGTTCCCCAGCACCCCCACCTCCCAGCAGTCGGGGCACCTGCCAGCAGGCCGCCACTCATGTCCCCCAGCACCCCCACCCCCCAGCAGTCAGGGGCACCTGCCAGCAGGCCCCCAGTCATGTCCCACACATGTTCCCCAGCACCCCCACCTCCCAGCAGTCAGGGGCACCTGCCAGCAGGACCCCACTCATGTCCCACACATGTTCCCAGCACCCCCACCCCCCAGCAGTCAGGGGCACCCACCAGCAGGCCTCCACTCATGTCCCACTCATGTCCCCCAGCACCCCGAGCAGTCAGGGGCACCTGCCACCAGGCACCCACTCATGTAGCCCAGTACCTCCACCCCCCAGCAGTCAGGGGCACCAGCCAGCAGGCCCCCACTCATCTCCCCCAGCACCCCCACCCCCAGCAGTCATGGGCACCTGCCAGCAGGCCCCCACTCATGTCCCCAGCACCCTCAGCCCCCAGCAGTCAGGGACACCTGCCAGCATGCCCCCACTCATTTCCCACACATGTTCTCCAGCACCCCCACCCCGCAGCAGTTAGGGGAACCTGCCAGCAGGCCCCCACTCATGTCCCACACATGTTCCCCAGCATCCCCACCACCCAGCAGTCAGGGGCACCTGCCAGCATGCCCCCATTCATGTCCCACTCATGTCGCCCAGCACCCCCATCCCCCAGCAGTCAGGGGCACCGGCCAGCAGGCCCCCACTCATGTCCCCCAGCACCCCCACCCCCATCAGTCAGGGGCACCTGCCAGCAGGCCCCCAGTCATGTCCAACACATGTTCCCCAGCACCCCCACCTCCCAGCAGTCAGGGGCACCTGCCAGCAGGACCCCACTCATGTCACACACATGTTCCCAGCACCCCCACCCCCCAGCAGTCAGGGGCACCTGCCAGCAGGCCTCCACTCATGTCCCACTCATGTCCCCCAGCACCCCCAGCAGTCAGGGGCACCTTCCAGCAGGCCTCCACTGATGTCCCTCAGCACCCCTACCCCCAGCAGTCAGGGGCACCTGCCAGCAGGCCCCCACTCATGTCCCCCAGCACTCCCACCCCCCAGCAGTCAGGGGCACATGCCAGCAGGCTCCCACTCATGTCCCCCAGCACTCCCACCCCCCAGCAGTCAGGGGCACCTGCCAGCAGGCCCCCACTCATGTCCCACACATGTTCCCCAGCATCCCCACCACCCAGCAGTCAGGGGCACCTGCCAGCAGGCCCCCACTCATGTCCCACTCATGTCGCCCAGCACCCCCGTCCCCCAGCAGTCAGGGGCACCTGCCAGCAGGCCTCCACTGATGTCCCCCAGCGCCCCCACCCCCCAGCAGTCAGGGGCACCTGCCAGCAGGCCCCCACTCATGTCCCCCAGCACCCTTACCACCCAGCAGTCAGAGACACCTGCCAGCAGGCCCCACTCATGTCCCCCAGCACCCCCACACCCCAGGAGTCAGGGGCACCTGCCAGCAGGCCCCCACTCACGTCCCACACATGTTCCCCCGCAGCCCCAGCCCCCAGCAGTCAGAGGCACCTGCCAGCAGGCCCCAAGTCATGTCCCACACATGTTCCCCAGCACCCCCACCTCCCAGCAGTCAGGGGCACCTGCCAGCAGGACCCCACTCATGTCCCACACATGTTCCCCAGCATCCCCACCACCCAGCAGTCAGGGGCACCTGCCAGCAGGCCCCCACTCATGTCCCACTCATGTCCCCCAGCACTCCCACCCCCCAGCAGTCAGGGGCACCTGCCAGCAGGCCCCCACTCATGTCCCACACATGTTCCCCAGCATCCCCACCACCCAGCAGTCAGGGGCATCTGCCAGCAGGCCCCCACTCATGTCCCACTCATGTCGTCCAGCACCCCCATCCCCCAGCAGTCAGGGGCACCTGCCAGCAGGCCTCCACTGATGTCCCCCAGCGCCCCCACCCCCCAGCAGTCAGGGGCACCTGCCAGCAGGCCCCCACTCATGTCCCCCAGCACCCCTACCCCCCAGCAGTCAGAGACACCTGCCAGCAGGCCCCCACTCATGTCCCCCAGCACCCCCACACCCCAGGAGTCAGGGGCACCTGCCAGCAGGCCCCCACTCACGTCCCACACATGTTCCCCAGCACCCCCAGCCCCCAGCAGTCAGAGGCACCTGCCAGCAGGCCCCCAGTCATTTCCCACACATGTTCCCCAGCACCCCCACCTCCCAGCAGTCGGGGCACCTGCCAGCAGGCCCCCACTCATGTCCCCCAGCACCCCCACCCCCCAGCAGTCAGGGGCACCTGCCAGCAGGCCCCCAGTCATGTCCCACACATGTTCCCCAGCACCCCCACCTCCCAGCAGTCAGGGGCACCTGCCAGCAGGACCCCACTCATGTCCCACACATGTTCCCAGCACCCCCACCCCCCAGCAGTCAGGGGCACCTGCCAGCAGGCCTCCACTCATGTCCCACTCATGTCCCCCAGCACCCCCAGCAGTCAGGGGCACCTGCCACCAGGCACCCACTCATGTAGCCCAGTACCCCCACCCCCAGCAGTCAGGGGCACCAGCCAGCAGGCCCCCACTCATCTCCCCCAGCACCCCCACCCCCAGCAGTCATGGGCACCTGCCAGCAGGCCCCCACTCATGTCCCCAGCACCCTCAGCCCCCAGCAGTCAGGGACACCTGCCAGCATGCCCCCACTCATTTCCCACACATGTTCTCCAGCACCCCCACCCCGCAGCAGTTAGGGGAACCTGCCAGCAGGCCCCCACTCATGTCCCACACATGTTCCCCAGCATCCCCACCACCCAGCAGTCAGGGGCACCTGCCAGCATGCCCCCACTCATGTCCCACTCATGTCGCCCAGCACCCCCATCCCCCAGCAGTCAGGGGCACCGGCCAGCAGGCCCCCACTCATGTCCCCCAGCACCCCCACCCCAGCAGTCAGGGGCACCTGCCAGCAGGCCCCCACTCATGTCCCCCAGCACTCCCACCCCCAGCAGTCAGGGGCACCTGCCAGCAGGCCCCCACTCATGTCCCCCAGCACCCCCACCCCCCAGCAGTCAGGGGCACCAGCCAGTAGGCCCCCACTCATGTCCCCCAGCACCCCCAGCCCCCAGCAGTCAGGGGCACCTGCCAGCAAGCCCCCACTCATGTCCCACACATGTTCCCCAGCACCCCCACCTCCCAGCAGTCAGGGGCACCTGCCAGCAGGACCCCACTCATGTTCCACACATGTTCCCCAGCACCCCCACCCCCCAGCAGTCAGGGGCACCTGCCAGCAGGCCTCCACTCATGTCCCACTAATGTCCCCCAGCACCCCCACCCCCCAGAAGTCAGGGGCACCTGACAGCAGGCACCCACTCATGTAGCCCAGTACCTCCACCCCCCAGCAGTCAGGGGCACCAGCCAGCAGGCCCCCACTCATGTCCCCCAGCACCCCCACCCCCCAGCAGTCATGGGCACCTGCCAGCAGGTCCCCACTCATGTCCCCAGCACCCTCAGCCCCCAGCAGTCAGGGACACCTGCCAGCAGGCCCCCACTCATGTCCCCAGCACCCCCACCCCCAGCAGTCGGGGCACCTGCCAGCAGGCCCCCACTCATGTCCCCCAGCACTCCCACCCCCCAGCAGTCAGGGGAACCTGCCAGCAGGCCCCCACTCATGTCCCCCAGCACCCCCACCCCCCAGCAGTCAGGGGCACCTGCCAGCAGGCCCCCAGTCATGTCCCACACATGTTCCCCAGCACCCCCACCTCCCAGCAGTCAGGGGCACCTGCCAGCAGGACCCCACTCATGTCCCACACATGTTCCCCAGCACCCCCACCCCCCAGCAGTCAGGGGCACCTGCCAGCAGGCCTCCACTCATGTCCCACTCATGTCCCCCAGCACCCCCAGCCCCCAGCAGTCAGGGGCACCTGCCAGCAGGCACCCGCTCATGTAGCCCAGTACCTCCACCCCCCAGCAGTCAGGGGTACCAGCCAGCAGGCCCCCACTCATCTCCCCCAGCACCCCACCCCCAGCAGTCATGCCCACCTGCCAGCAGCCCCCCACTCATGTCCCCAGCACCCTCAGCCCCCAGCAGTCAGGAACACCTGCCAGCATGCCCCCACTCATTTCCCACACATGTTCTCCAGCACCGCCACCCCCCAGCAGTCAGGGGCACCAGCCAGCAGGCCCCCACTCATGTCCCCCAGCACCCCCACCCCCCAGCAGTCATGGGCACCTGCCAGCAGGCCCCCACTCATGTTCCCAGCACCCTCAGCCCCCAGCAGTCAGGGACACCTGCCAGCAGGCCTCCACTCATGTCCCCCAGCACCCCCACCCCCAGCAGTCGGGGCACCTGCCAGCAGGCCCCCACTCATGTCCCCCAGCACCCCCACCCCCCAGTAGTCAGGGGCACCTGCCAGCAGGCCCCCACTCATGTCCCCCAGCACCCCCACCCCCCAGCAGTCAGGGGCACCTGCCAGCAGGCACCCACTCATGTAGCCCAGTACCTCCACCCCCCAGCAGTCAGGGCACCAGCCAGCAGGCCCCCACTCATCTCCCCCAGCACCCCCACCCCCAGCAGCCATGGGCACCTGCCAGCAGGCCCCCACTCATGTCCCCAGCACCCTCAGCCCCCAGCAGTCAGGGACACCTGCCAGCATGCCCCCACTCATTTCACACACATGTTCTCCAGCACCCCAACCCCACAGCAGTTAGGGGAACCTGCCAGGAGGCCCCCACTCATGTCCCAAACATGTTCCCCAGCACCCCCATCCCCCAGCAGTCAGGGGCACCGGCCAGCAGGCCCCCACTCATGTCCCCCAGCACCCCCACCCCCAGCAGTCAGGGGCACCTGCCAGCAGGCCCCCACTCATGTCCCCCAGCACTCCCACCCCCAGCAGTCAGGGGCACATGCCAGCAGGCTCCCACTCATGTCCCCAGCACTCCCACCCCCCAGCAGTCAGGGGCACCTGCCAGCAGGCCCCCACTCATGTCCCACACATGTTCCCCAGCACCCACACCCCACAGCAGTCAGGGGCACTTGCCAGCAGGCACCCACTCATGTCCCACATATGTCCCCCAGCACCCCCACCCCCCAGCAGTCAGGGGCACCTGCCAGCAGGCCCCCACTCATGTCCCCCAGCACCCCCACCCCCCAGCAGTCAGGGGCACCAGCCAGTAGGCCCCCACTCATGTCCCCCAGCACCCCCAGCCCCCAGCAGTCAGGGGCACCTGCCAGCAGGCCCCCACTCATGTCCCACACATGTTCCCCAGCACCCCCACCCCCCAGCAGTCAGTGGCACCTGCCAGCAGGCCCCCACTCTTGTCCTCCAGCACCCTCACCCCCCAGCAGTCAGGGGCACCTGCCAGCAGGCCCCCACTCATGTCCCACACATGTTCCCCAGCACCTCCACCTCCCAGCAGTCAGGGGCACCTGCCAGCAGGACCCCACTCATGTTCCACACATATTCCCCAGCACCCCCACCCCCCAGCAGTCAGGGGCACCTGCCAGCAGGCCTCCACTCATGTCCCACTCATGTCCCCCAGCGCCCCCACCCCCCAGCAGTCATGAGCACCTGCCAGCAGGCCCCCACTCATGTCCCACACATGTTCCCCAGCACCCCGACCCCACAGCAGTCAGGGGCACTTGCCAGCAGGCACACACTCATGTCCCACACATGTCCCCCAGCACCCCCACCCCCCAGCAGTCAGGGACACCTGCCAGCAGGCCCCCACTCATGTCCCCAGCACCCCCACCCCCAGCAGTCGGGGCACCTGCCAGCAGGCCCCCACTCATGTCCCCCAGCACTCCCACCCCCCAGCAGTCAGGGGCACCTGCCAGCAGGCCCCCACTCATGTCCCCCAGCACCCCCACCCCCCAGCAGTCAGGGGCACCTGCCAGCAGGCCCCCAGTCATGTCCCACACATGTTCCCCAGCACCCCCACCTCCCAGCAGTCAGGGGCACCTGCCAGCAGGACCCCACTCATGTCCCACACATGTTCCCCAGCACCCCCACCCCCCAGCAGTCAGGGGCACCTGCCAGCAGGCCTCCACTCATGTCCCACTCATGTCCCCCAGCACCCCCAGCCCCCAGCAGTCAGGGGCACCTGCCAGCAGGCACCCGCTCATGTAGCCCAGTTCCTCCACCCCCCAGCAGTCAGGGGTACCAGCCAGCAGGCCCCCACTCATCTCCCCCAGCACCCCACCCCCAGCAGTCATGCCCACCTGCCAGCAGCCCCCCACTCATGTCCCCAGCACCCTCAGCCCCCAGCAGTCAGGAACACCTGCCAGCATGCCCCCACTCATTTCCCACACATGTTCTCCAGCACCGCCACCCCCCAGCAGTCAGGGGCACCAGCCAGCAGGCCCCCACTCATGTCCCCCAGCACCCCCACCCCCCAGCAGTCATGGGCACCTGCCAGCAGGCCCCCACTCATGTTCCCAGCACCCTCAGCCCCCAGCAGTCAGGGACACCTGCCAGCAGGCCTCCACTCATGTCCCCCAGCACCCCCAACCCCAGCAGTCGGGGCATCTGCCAGCAGGCCCCCACTCATGTCCCCCAGCACCCCCACCCCCCAACAGTCAGGGGCACCTGCCAGCAGGCCCCCACTCATGTCCCCCAGCACCCCCACCCCCCAGCAGTCAGGGGCACCTGCCAGCAGGCACCCACTCATGTAGCCCAGTACCTCCACCCCCCAGCAGTCAGGGCACCAGCCAGCAGGCCCCCACTCATCTCCCCCAGCACCCCCACCCCCAGCAGCCATGGGCACCTGCCAGCAGGCCCCCACTCATGTCCCCAGCACCCTCAGCCCCCAGCAGTCAGGGACACCTGCCAGCATGCCCCCACTCATTTCACACACATGTTCTCCAGCACCCCCACCCCACAGCAGTTAGGGGAACCTGCCAGCAGGCCCCCACTCATGTCCCAAACATGTTCCCCAGCACCCCCATCCCCCAGCAGTCAGGGGCACCGGCCAGCAGGCCCCCACTCATGTCCCCCAGCACCCCCACCCCCAGCAGTCAGGGGCACCTGCCAGCAGGCCCCCACTCATGTCCCCCAGCACTCCCACCCCCAGCAGTCAGGGGCACATGCCAGCAGGCTCCCACTCATGTCCCCAGCACTCCCACCCCCCAGCAGTCAGGGGCACCTGCCAGCAGGCCCCCACTCATGTCCCACACATGTTCCCCAGCACCCACACCCCACAGCAGTCAGGGGCACTTGCCAGCAGGCACCCACTCATGTCCCACATATGTCCCCCAGCACCCCCACCCCCCAGCAGTCAGGGGCACCTGCCAGCAGGCCCCCACTCATGTCCCCCAGAACCCCCACCCCCCAGCAGTCAGGGGCACCAGCCAGTAGGCCCCCACTCATGTCCCCCAGCACCCCCAGCCCCCAGCAGTCAGGGGCACCTGCCAGCAGGCCCCCTCTCATGTCCCACACATGTTCCCCAGCACCCCCACCCCCCAGCAGTCAGTGGCACCTGCCAGCAGGCCCCCACTCTTGTCCTCCAGCACCCTCACCCCCCAGCAGTCAGGGGCACCTGCCAGCAGGCCCCCACTCATGTCCCACACATGTTCCCCAGCACCTCCACCTCCCAGCAGTCAGGGGCACGTGCCAGCAGGACCCCACTCATGTTCCACACATATTCCCCAGCACCCCCACCCCCCAGCAGTCAGGGGCACCTGCCAGCAGGCCTCCACTCATGTCCCACTCATGTCCCCCAGCACCCCCACCCCCCAGAAGTCAGGGGCACCTGCCAGCAGGCACCCACTCATGTAGCCCAGTACCTCCACCCCCCAGCAGTCAGGGGCACCAGCCAGCAGGCCCCCACTCATGTCCCCCAGCACCCCCACCCCCCAGCAGTCATGGGCACCTGCAAGCAGGCCCCCAATCATGTCCCCAGCACCCTCAGCCCCCAGCAGTCAGGGACACCTGCCAGCAGGCCCCCACTCATGTCCCCCAGCACCTCCACCCCCAGCAGTCGGGGCACCTGCCAGCAGGCCCCCACTCATGTCCCCCAGCACTCCCACCCCCCAGCAGTCAGGGGCACCTGCCAGCAGGCCCCCACTCATGTCCCCCAGAACCCCCACCCCCCAGCAGTCAGGGGCACCTGCCAGCAGGCCCCCAGTCATGTCCCACACATGTTCCCCAGCACCCCCACCTCCCAGCAGTCAGGGGCACCTGCCAGCAGGCCTCCACTCATGTCCCACTCATGTCCCCCAGCACCCCCAGCCCCCAGCAGTCAGGGGCACCTGCCAGCAGGCACCCGCTCATGTAGCCCAGTACCTCCACCCCCCAGCAGTCAGGGGTACCAGCCAGCAGGTCCCCACTCATCTCCCCCAGCACCCCCACCCCCAGCAGTCATGGGCACCTGCCAGCAGGCCCCCACTCATGTCCCCAGCACCCTCAGCCCCCAGCAGTCAGGAACACCTGCCAGCATGCCCCCACTCATTTCCCACACATGTTCTCCAGCACCCCCACCCCCCAGCAGTCAGGGGCACCAGCCAGCAGGCCCCCACTCATGTCCCCCAGCACCCCCACCCCCCAGCAGTCATGGGCACCTGCCAGCAGGCCCCCACTCATGTCCCCAGCACCCTCAGCCCCCAGCAGTCAGGGACACCTGCCAGCAGGCCCCCACTCATGTCCCCCAGCACCCCCACCCCCAGCAGTCGGGGCACCTGCCAGCAGGCCCCCACTCATGTCCCCCAGCACCCCACCCCCCAACAGTCAGGGGCACCTGCCAGCAGGCCCCCACTCATGTCCCCCAGCACCCCCACCCCCCAGCAGTCAGGGGCACCTGCCAGCAGGCCCCCAGTCATGTACCACACATGTTCCCCAGCACCCCCACCTCCCAGCAGTCAGGGGCACCTGCCAGCAGGACTCCACTCATGTCCCACACATGTTCCCCAGCACCCCCACCTCCAGCAGTCAGGGGCACCTGCCAGCAGGCCTCCACTCATGTCCCACTAATGTCCCCCAGCACCCCCACCCCCCAGAAGTCAGGGGCACCTGACAGCAGGCACCCACTCATGTAGCCCAGTACCTCCACCCCCCAGCAGTCAGGGGCACCAGCCAGCAGGCCCCCACTCATGTCCCCCAGCACCCCCACCGCCCAGCAGTCATCGGCACCTGCCAGCAGGTCCCCACTCATGTCCCCAGCACCCTCAGCCCCCAGCAGTCAGGGACACCTGCCAGCAGGCCCCCACTCATGTCCCCAGCACCCCCACCCCCAGCAGTCGGGGCACCTGCCAGCAGGCCCCCACTCATGTCCCCCAGCACTCCCACCCCCCAGCAGTCAGGGGCACCTGCCAGCAGGCCCCCACTCATGTCCCCCAGCACCCCCACCCCCCAGCAGTCAGGGGCACCTGCCAGCAGGCCCCCAGTCATGTCCCACACATGTTCCCCAGCACCCCCACCTCCCAGCAGTCAGGGGCACCTGCCAGCAGGACCCCACTCATGTCCCACACATGTTCCCCAGCACCCCCACCCCCCAGCAGTCAGGGGCACCTGCCAGCAGGCCTCCACTCATGTCCCACTCATGTCCCCCAGCACCCCCAGCCCCCAGCAGTCAGGGGCACCTGCCAGCAGGCACCCGCTCATGTAGCCCAGTACCTCTACCCACCAGCAGTCAGGGGTACCAGCCAGCAGGCCCCCACTCATCTCCCCCAGCACCCCACCCCCAGCAGTCATGCCCACCTGCCAGCAGGCCCCCACTCATGTCCCCAGCACCCTCAGCCCCCAGCAGTCAGGAACACCTGCCAGCATGCCCCCACTCATTTCCCACACATGTTCTCCAGCACCGCCACCCCCCAGCAGTCAGGGGCACCAGCCAGCAGGCCCCCACTCATGTCCCCCAGCACCCCCACCCCCCAGCAGTCATGGGCACCTGCCAGCAGGCCCCCACTCATGTTCCCAGCACCCTCAGCCCCCAGCAGTCAGGGACACCTGCCAGCAGGCCTCCACTCATGTCCCCCAGCACCCCCACCCCCAGCAGTCGGGGCACCTGCCA
Source organism: Ambystoma mexicanum (assembly GCF_040938575.1). NCBI lineage: Eukaryota > Metazoa > Chordata > Amphibia > Caudata > Ambystomatidae > Ambystoma > Ambystoma mexicanum. Next base: position 816,707,243 of record NC_090935.1, read on the forward strand.
GCAGGCCCCCACTCATGTCCCCCAGCACCCCCACCCCCCAACAGTCAGGGGCACCTGCCAGCAGGCCCCCACTCATGTCCCCCAGCACCCCCACCCCCCAGCAGTCAGGGGCACCTGCCAGCAGGCACCCACTCATGTAGCCCAGTACCTCCACCCCCCAGCAGTCAGGGCACCAGCCAGCAGGCCCCCACTCATCTCCCCCAGCACCCCCACCCCCAGCAGCCATGGGCACCTGCCAGCAGGCCCCCACTCATGTCCCCAGCACCCTCAGCCCCCAGCAGTCAGGGACACCTGCCAGCATGCCCCCACTCATTTCACACACATGTTCTCCAGCACCCCCACCCCACAGCAGTTAGGGGAACCTGCCAGCAGGCCCCCACTCATGTCCCAAACATGTTCCCCAGCACCCCCATCCCCCAGCAGTCAGGGGCACCGGCCAGCAGGCCCCCACTCATGTCCCCCAGAACCCCCACCCCCAGCAGTCAGGGGCACCTGCCAGCAGGCCCCCACTCATGTCCCCCAGCACTCCCACCCCCAGCAGTCAGGGGCACATGCCAGCAGGCTCCCACTCATGTCCCCAGCACTCCCACCCCCCATCAGTCAGGGGCACCTGCCAGCAGGCCCCCACTCATGTCCCACACATGTTCCCCAGCACCCACACCCCACAGCAGTCAGGGGCACTTGCCAGCAGGCACCCACTCATGTCCCACATATGTCCCCCAGCACCCCCACCCCCCAGCAGTCAAGGGCACCTGCCAGCAGGCCCCCACTCATGTCCCCCAGCACCCCCACCCCCCAGCAGTCAGGGGCACCAGCCAGTAGGCCCCCACTCATGTCCCCCAGCACCCCCAGCCCCCAGCAGTCAGGGGCACCTGCCAGCAGGCCCCCACTCATGTCCCCAGCACCCTCAGCCCCCAGCAGTCAGGGGCACCTGCCAGCAGGCCCCCAGTCATGTCCCACACATGTTCCCCAGCACCCCCACCTCCCAGCAGTCAGGGGCACCTGCCAGCAGGACCCCACTCATGTCCCACACATGTTCCCCAGCACCCCCACCCCCCAGCAGTCAGGGGCACCTGTCAGCAGGCCTCCACTCATGTCCCACTCATGTCCCCCAGCACCCCCAGCCCCCAGCAGTCAGGGGCACCTGCCAGCAGGCACCCGCTCATGTAGCCCAGTACCTCCACCCCCCAGCAGTCAGGGGCACCTGCCAGCAGGCCCCCACTCATGTCCCCCAGCACCCCCACCCCCAGCAGTCGGGGCACCTGCCAGCAGGCCCCCACTCATGTCCCCCAGCACTCCCACCCCCAGCAGTCAGGGGCACCTGCCAGCAGGCCCCCACTCATGTCCCACACATGTTCCCCAGCATCCCCACCACCCAGCAGTCAGGGGCACCTGCCAGCAGGCCCCCACTCATGTCCCACTCATGTCCCCCAGCACCCCCACCCCCAGCAGTCAGGGGCACCTGCCAGCAGGCCCCCACTCATGTCCCCCAGCACTCCCACACCCCAGCAGTCAGGGGCACCTGCCAGCAGGCCCCCACTCATGTCCTACACATGTTCCCTAGCACCGACACCCCCCAGCAGTCAGGGGCACTTGCCAGCAGGCACCCACTCATGCCCCATACATGTCCCCCAGCACCCCCACCCCCCAGCAGTCAGGGGCACCTGCCAGCAGGCCCCCACTCATGTCCCCCAGCACCCCCACCCCCCCAGCAGTCAGGGGCACCAGCCAGTAGGCCCCCACTCATGTCCCCCAGCACCCCCAGCCCCCAGCAGTCAGGGGCACCTGCCAGCAGGCCCCCACTCATGTCCCACACATGTTCCCCAGCACCCCCACCCCCCAGCAGTCAGGGGCACCTGCCAGCAGGCCCACACTCTTGTCCCCCAGCACCCTCACCCCCCAGCAGTCAGGGGCACCTGCCAACAGGCCCCCACTCATGTCCCACACATGTTCCACAGCACCCCCACCTCCCAGCAGTCAGGGGCACCTGCCAGCAGGACCCCACTCATGTCCCACACATGTTCCCCATCACCCCTCCCCCCAGCAGTCAGGGGCACCTGCCAGCAGGCCTCCACTGATGTCCCACTCATGTACCCCAGCACCCCCACCCCCCAGAAGTCAGGGGCACCTGCCAGCAGGCACCCACTCATGTAGCCCAGTACCTCCACCCCCCAGCAGTCAGGGGCACCAGTCAGCAGGCCCCCACTCATGTCCCCCAGCACCCCCACCCCCCAGCAGTCATGGGCACCTGCCAGCGGTCCCCCACTCATGTCCCCAGCACCCTCAGCCCCCAGCAGTCAGGGACACCTGCCAGCAGGCCCCCACTCATGTCCCCCAGCACCCCCACCCCCAGCAGTCGGGGCACCTGCCAGCAGGCCTCCACTCATGTCCCCCAGCACTCCCACCCCCCAGCAGTCAGGGGCACCTGCCAGCAGGTCCCCACTCATGTCCCCCAGCACCCCCACCCCCCAGCAGTCAGGGGCACCTGCCAGCAGGCCCCCAGTCATGTCCCACACATGTTCCCCAGCGCCCCCACCTCCCAGCAGTCAGGGGCACCTGCCAGCAGGACCCTACTCATGTCCCACACATGTTCACCAGTACCCCCACCCCCCAGCAGTCAGGGGCACCTGCCAGCAGGCCTCCACTCATGTCCCACTCATGTCCCCCAGCACCCCCACCCCCCAGCAGTCAGGGACACCTGCCAGCATGCCCCCACTCATTTCCCACACATGTTCCCCAGCACCCCCACCCCGCAGCAGTCAGGGGCACCTGCCAGCAGGCCCTCACTCATGTCCCCCAGCACCCCTACCCCCCAGCAGTCAGAGACACCTGCCAGCAGGCCCCCACTCATGTCCCCCAGCACTCCCACACCCCAGCAGTCAGGGGCACCTGCCAGCAGGCCCCCACTCACGTCCCACACATGTTCCCCAGCACCCCCAGCCCCCAGCAGTCAGGGGCACCTGCCAGCAGGCCCCCACTCATGTCCCAAATATGTCCGCCAGCACCCCCAGCCCCCAGCAGTCAGGGGCACCTGCCAGCAGGTCCCCACTCATGTCCCCCTGCACCCCCACCCCCCAGCAGTCAGGGGCACCTGCCAGCAGGTCCCCACTCATGTCCCCCTGCGCCCCCACCCCCAGCAGTCGGGGCACCTGCCAGCAGGCCCCCACTCATGTCCCCCAGCACCCCCACCCCCCAGCAGTCAGGGGCACCTGCCAGCAGGCCCCCAGTCATGTCCTACACATGTTCCCCAGCACCCCCACCTCCCAGCAGTCAGGGGCACCTGCCAGCAGGACCCCACTCATGTCCCACACATGTTCCCCAGCACCCCCACCCCTCAGCAGTCAGGTGCACCTGCCAGCAGGCCTCCACTCATGTCCCACTCATGTCCCCCAGCACCCCCAGCCCCCAGCAGTCAGGGGCACCTGCCAGCAGGCCCCCACTCATGTCCCAAACATGTCCGCCAGCACCCCCAGCCCCCAGCAGTCAGGGGCACCTGCCAGCAGGCCCCCACTCATGTCCCCCAGCACCCCCACCCCCCTTGAAGTCAGGGGCACCTGCCAGCAGGCCCCCACTCATGTCCCAAACATGTCCCCCAGCACCCTCAGCCCCCAGCAGTCAGGGACACCTGCCAGCAGGCCCCCACTCATGTCCCCCAGCACCCCCACCCCAGCAGTCGGGGCACCTGCCAGCAGGCCCCCACTCATGTCCCCCAGCACCCCCACCCCCCAGCAGTCAGGGGCACCTGCCAGCAGGTCCCCACTCATGTCCCCCAGCACCCCCACCCCCCAGCAGTCAGGGGCACCTGCCAGCAGGCCCCCAGTCTTGTCCCACACATGTTCCCCAGCGCCCCCACCTCCCAGCAGTCAGGGGCACCTGCCAGCAGGACCCTACTCATGTCCCACACATGTTCACCAGCACCCCCACCCCCCAGCAGTCAGGGGCACCTGCCAGCAGGCCTCCACTCATGTCCCACTCATGTCCCCCAGCACCCCCACCCCCAGCAGTCAGGGGCACCTGCCAGCAGGCACCCACTCATGTAGCCCAGTACCTCCACCCCCCAGCAGTCAGGGGCACCAGCCAGGAGGCCCCCACTCATGTCCCCCAGCACCCCCATACCCCAGCAGTCATGGGCACCTGCCAGCAGGCCCCCACTCATGTCCCCAGCACCCTCAGCCCCCAGCAGTCAGGGACACCTGCCAGCATGCCCCCACTCATTTCCCACACATGTTCCCCAGCACCCCCACCCCGCAGCGGTCAGGGGCACCTGCCAGCAGGCCCCCCACTCATGTCCCCCAGCACCCCCACCCCCCTTGAAGTCAGGGGCACCTGCCAGCAGGCCCCCACTCATGTCCCCCAACACCCCCACCCCCCAGCAGTCAGGGGCACCTGCCAGCAGGCCCCCATCCATGTTCCACACATGTTCCCCAGCACCCCCACCCTCCAGCAGTCAGGGGAACCTGCCAGCAGGCCCCACTCATGTGCCACACATGTCCCCCAGCACCCCCACCCCCCAGCAGTCAGGGGCACCTGCCAGCAGGCCCTCACTCATGTCCCCCAGCACCCCTACCCCCCAGCAGTCAGAGACACCTGCCAGCAGGCCCCCACTCATGTCCCCCAGCACTCATACACCCCAGCAGTCAGGGGCACCTGCCAGCAGGCCCCCACTCACGTCCCACACATGTTCCCCAGCACTCCCAGCCCCCAGCAGTCAGGGGCACCTGCCAGCAGGCCCCCACTCATGTCCCAAATATGTCCGCCAGCACCCTCAGCCCCCAGCAGTCAGGGGCACCTGCCAGCAGGTCCCCACTCATGTCCCCCTGCACCCCCACCCCCCAGCAGTCAGGGGCACCTGCCAGCAGGTCCCCACTCATGTCCCCCTGCACCCCCACCCCCAGCAGTCGGGGCACCTGCCAGCAGGCCCCCACTCATGTCCCCCAGCACCCCCACCCCCCAGCAGTCAGGGGCACCTGCCAGCAGGCCCCCAGTCATGTCCTACACATGTTCCCCAGCACCCCCACCTCCCAGCAGTCAGGGGCACCTGCCAGCAGGACCCCACTCATGTCCCACACATGTTCCCCAGCACCCCCACCCCTCAGCAGTCAGGTGCACCTGCCAGCAGGCCTCCACTCATGTCCCACTCATGTCCCCCAGCACCCCCAGCCCCCAGCAGTCAGGGGCACCTGCCAGCAGGCACCCACTCATGTAGCCCAGTACCTCCACCCCCCAGCAGTCAGGGGCACCAGCCAGCAGGCCCCCACTCATCTCCCCCAGCACCCCCACCCCCAGCAGTCATGGGCACCTGCTAGCAGGCCCCCACTCATGTCCCCAGCAACCTCAGACCCCAGCAGTCAGGGACACCTGCCAGCATGCCCCCACTCATTTCCCACACATGTTCCCCAGCACCCCCACCCCGCAGCAGTTAGGGGAACCTGCCAGCAGGCCCCCACTCATGTCCCACACATGTTCCCCAGCATCCCCACCACCCAGCAGTCAGGGGCACCTGCCAGCAGGCCCCCACTCATGTCCCACTCATGTCGCCCAGCACCCCCATCCCCCAGCAATCAGGGGCACCGGCCAGCAGGCCCCCACTCATGTCCCCCAGCACCCCCACCCCCAGCAGTCAGGGGCACCTCCCAGCAGGCCCCCACTCATGTCCCCCAGCACTCCCACCCCCCAGGAGTCAGGGGCACATGCCAGCAGGCTCCCACTCATGTCCCCCAGCACTCCCACCCCCCAGCAGTCAGGGGCACCTGCCAGCAGGCCCCCACTCATGTCCCATACATGTTCCCCAGCACCCCCACCCCACAGCAGTCAGGGGCACTTGCCAGCAGGCACCCACTCATGTCCCACACATGTCCCCCAGCACCTCCACCCCACAGCAGTCAGGGGCACCTGCCAGCAGGCCCCCACTCATGTCCCCCAGGACTCCTACCCCCCAGCAGTCAGGGGCACCAGGCAGTAGGCCCCCACTCGTGTCCCACACATGTTCCCCAGCACCCCCACCCCCCAGCAGTCAGGGGCACCTGCCAGCAGGCCCACACTCTTGTCCCCCAGCACCCTCACCCCCCAGCAGTCAGGGGCACCTGCCAGCAGGCCCCCACTCATGTCCCACACATAGTCCCCAGCACCCCCACCTCCCAGCAGTCAGGAGCACCTGCCAGCAGGACCCCACTCATGTTCCACACATGTTCCCCAGCACCCCCACCCCCCAGCAGTCAGGGGCACCTGCCAGCAGGCCTCCACTCATGTCCCACTCATGTCCCCCAGCACCCCCACCCTCCAGAAATCAGGGGCACCTGCCAGCAGGCACCCACTCATGTAGCCCAGTACCTCCACCCCCCAGCAGTCAGGGGCACCAGTCAGCAGGCCCCCACTCATGTCCCCCAGCACCCCCACCCCCCAGCAGTCATGGGCACCTGCCAGCAGGCCCCCACTCATGTCCCCAGCACCCTCAGCCCCCAGCAGTCGGGGCACCTGCCAGCAGGCCCCCACTCATGTCCCCCAGCACCCCTACCCCCCTGCAGTCAGAGACACCTGCCAGCAGGCCCCCACTCATGTCCCCCAACACCCCCACACCCCAGCAGTCAGGGGCACCTGCCAGCAGGCCCCCACTCACATCCCACACATGTTCCCCAGCACCCCCACCCCCCAGCAGTCAGGGGCACGTGCCAGCAGGCCCCCACTCATGTCCCAAACATGTCCGCCAGCACCCCCAGCCCCAGCAGTCAGGGGCACCTGCCAGCAGGTCCCCACTCATGTCCCCCTGCACCCCCACCCCCAACAGTCAGGGGCACCTGCCAGCAGGCCCCCACTCATGTCCCCCTGCACCCCCATCCCCCAGCAGTCAGGGGCACCTGCCAGCAGGTCCCCACTCATGTCCCCCTGCACCCCCACCCCCCAGCAGTCAGGGGCACCTGCCAGCAGGCCCCCACTCATGTCCCATACATGTTCTCCAGCACCCCCACCCCCCAGCAGTCAGGGGCACCTGCCAGTAGGCCCCCACTCATGTCCCACACATGTCCCCCAGCACCCACGTCATGACGATCCTCAATCATGGGCCTCATGGCCACCCACATCACACCCCACGCCACCCCAGTCCAAAGACCCAACCAAGTATTGCATCCACCCACACAGAAATTGCCATTACATGATACAACCCGAATGGCAAGTATGTACATGAACACATGTCCGTCACACACACACAATGGGTCCAAGTGAATGTGAAAACCCATATCATGACATGCATGAAACCAATGAGAGTATAGCACACATCGAAGTATGAAAGAAAAACACAACATGAATGTAATGAAAAAAAAACACTCAATAATGGGAATAAGAAATAAAATGCAGCATGTCCGGAAAAAAATAAAAAATATGAATTCAGAATCCAAAGAAATCCAAATGAAAATTTGTCCAAAGTCTCAGTCCAACCAAGCAAACCCAAGGGAAAAAAATATATGAAATCCATTGCGCCATGGTGAAATTAAAATAAAAACGAGAAACATCCACTGTTCAACTATATACAAAACACCAATCCAGGGTCCATGAGCCCAACAAATGAAATGAAACCTACAAAAAAATTACCTAATAAAGAACTATATACAAAAATGTGGTGCATTGTCCAAGCATCCCAAAATAAACAAAAACAAAAAGGAAACCTAACACTATCTAACTATTTACAATGGCAGCGGGCTAGACCGACGGCTCACTTTTTGATGTCCCGGCCCAGGGCATCATGGAACTCCCGCTCAATGTCCTGGAGGCGGTCCTCTTCCATTGCCCCGAGGGTTCGCAGGGACGACGACATGTTCTCCTCCAACTCCCTGCGAATTGCCCGCCTCAGGGCCCTCCGTATGGACTTCTCCACCCTGACCATTGTGAGCCGTGCCTATTCCGCCCGCTGCCGCTCCAATCTATGGCGTGGCCCAACCGCTGCCACACGGAAGACACTTGAAATCCGGGGTCCTCAAGCCCTATGGCCGATGCCTGCCCCTCCGATGTTGAAGGCCCCGAGCCATCATTGCGCCCACCATGTTGCTGCTGCTGTGCCTGCGCCTGCGCCCTGGCTCTTGCTGCCTGCACGTCCTCCTTCGTCTGGGGTGCAGTTGTCGTGGTGGCCACCTCTGCTGGACGTCTGACTCCCGACTGTGGCAGGGATGTGTCCTCCACCAGCCTGGCCGCTGGGTCAGGGGCAGCTCCACAGGGTACCCAGGTGGTACATGGGTGGGAAGATGGCATGGAGGATGACTGGCGCGTAGGGCATTCAGGTGAGGAGGGGGTCGCAAGAAGGTCTAGCACACGGAGGAATCCAGCACCGGTGACCCGTCCCAGTAGGTCAACGTGGTCAAAGAGGCATGCGAGACGACGTGTAATCTCTCTACGAAAATACTGCAGGTCACCTCGCATGCCCCATTGACGCAACGCTACCCCAGCCAGGACAGGCTCAACACGGTCCCGGATAGCCATGTCCGCAGGGAGAGGAAGGTCAGTTGTTGTACACTCATCCCCTCCCTGAAAACGGGTCTGGACGTAGGCATTCCTGCTGGTGCCAGATGATGCAGTGACAGGATCAGGGACAGGATCACACACAGGCACCTCCGCGATGGCCTGTGCTGCCTCCTGTCCCTGCCCCTGCACTGCACATCTTGCACCAGTGGAATCCCCACCTCCATACCCCGTGTGTGTCCCTTCCGTGGCCTCCTCCTCCACCAAACCCCCCACCAACCTGGATGACTCCATGCCATCTTGCTCCATTGGACCCTGTGGGGTCTCAGCTGCCCCTTCTGCTGCCGAGGAGTCCATCTCCGACCTCTGCCTCTTGGACCTACCCTCGGCAGCTGCGGCCTGGGACGCGGCACCAGACTCCTCACTCCCCGACGAGATGACAATCTGGGAGGGGAGCCGGGCCTTGCGTCTCCGGCTGGTGGTGCGATCCCTGCCACTGTGCTCCACAGCACCCTCTCTGCCCTCTTCATCAGTTGATGCTGCAGACAGGGAGAGATAAAACACAGACATCAGGGCACTGTACAATGGACTGATACACACATGACATTTGCACATGAGTGGCAGTGTCAAACTTCAGACATGGCATCACACTCCACGACACACTTGTCATTTCAACTCACACACATGAGCATTTCCACAGCAATATTGCACCAGGCAGCAACATCCATACACATACAACAGCATGAACAGCCGAAGGTGAGCCTGACATCACATGAAACACAAGGAGTGCACTAGACATGCACACACACCACCACACTTACATGCATGTCTACATCTCCTCCAACTGTCGCAATGATGCGATCGCCATACATGTCACATCTGGCATTCAGCCATCTACATATCAGTGTCATGTGCATCCATGTTGCATCACAGTTGCACACTTGTCAAATACACACACATGCACATGTACACAGTGCCGATACATGCAGCAGGAACCACCATCCATGTGTGACACCACAACCATGCCAACGTACATACACAGAAATTCAAACATGTGTGCTCCCACACCTGCATTTGCACAGCATGCTTACCAACACATACACCATCGATGTGTCTCACACCTAAGAGGAGTCACATGTGGCAGCCTCACACCCCTGTTCATAAACATCCCTAAATGGCGCTACGAAAACACATGTGCAACCTGCACACACTGGCACACCACCACACGCACAGCGTCCAATCAGTATGCATGTACACTTACCGCTCGACTCCAGACGTGTCTGCCTCTCAAGGACCTGTATGTGGAGCGCTGGGCATATGTGTTCCAGGACCCTCATCTGGTGGTCGAAGAGGTGGCCCCGGCGCCCTTTGACATCCACTGCCTTCAAGAGGCACCGGGTCTTGTTGAGGGTCCTGGACCTGAAGTCCTCCCAGCACTTCTTGACATGTTGTAAGTTCCAGACTGCTACCCCATCCGCGTTGATGGCAGTCACGATGTCCATCCAGGTCCTTCATTTTTGGCACGCAAACTTCCAAAGAGGGCATCATACTGCCCCAGGACTTGCTCCACCTGGACACCAACTTCCCTGGCACTGAAGCTGATGGCCCTCTGCCTCTCTGGCTGGGGGTTGCCAGTGGTGCCAGATGGTGTTGTGCCCGACATGGCAACCCCAGAGGCAGGAGGGGGTGGGCAACTGGGTCCTGGGGCTGGGCTGTGGAGCGATGGTATCCCAGTCGGGAGTCTTCGGTTCCAGCAGGGGTGGTCACAGCAACTGCACCCCTGGCTGATGTGCAGGCAGCAAATAGCAGGGCACGTGGGCAGCAGGCATGAAGGCAGCAGCAGATGGCAGGTGGGAGCGTGCTCGGGGCTCTGGGGGGCAGTAATTCGGCCTTCTGGGCAGGAGGGTGGTCTTCTGTTTGTTGTTGCGTGGCCAGCTTTATACGGAGTGATTTGGCATGTGAAAATCTTGCACGTCAGCATGTAATTCGAGGAAAGGCCCTTCGCGCGTAAGCGCGTCAGCACACGTATGCGGTTTCATTGGACCAAAGGCCCTTAGCGCGTAAGCGCTTCTGTGACATGACTCGCGCGGGCGTTTCCCTCGTGATGTGGGCATAGTGATTCAGTGCGCGTGAAAAAACTGCATGTCTGCATGTGGATGCGTGTAATCCGAGGAAAGGGCCTGCGCGCGGGCGTTCCATCAACAAGGGTGCATGTTCATCATACACGTCCAAAAACTGCACATCCGAGTGTCAGCTTGTGTAATTGGAGGAAAGGGCCTTAGCGCGTACACGCGTAAGTGACGCTGTACGTGTGGGCCGCTTTAAAAGGTACGTGTAGGACCCCATTCCCTTGTACGTGCTTTTCGTGGAGAGCGAGTGGGTGAATTCTGTACTTCTTGCCGGGTCACACGCGATTACTTCACAGTGTTTCAAGTTCGTACTCCCTGTTACCTCTGACAGCGTTCTTTATTTTTTTTGCGCCTGATTCCTCAAACAGCATTCACTTCTTCTTTTATCCTGTCTCCTCAGACAGCGTACAGTTCTTCTTTTGGTGGGGGTGTTGCCTACGCGTTCACGTTCTTTTTCCAGGCAGACGGTGAGTTGCGCAAGCATTTACCAACTGTGCTTGCCCCGTGTGTCACGTACCCCTTCAGAGGTCATTGTAAGGTGCGTGTAACACGCGTACGCTTGTTTTTGTGTTTCTGGGTGCCACAGCGTAGTGCGGGTTCATTTTTCCATGCACGTGGTCTACGAGGGGTTGCGTGCATGTTACTTTTTGTTTTTGGGGTGCCTGTGCATTGCATGACCCATCATCTTCCCCCAGGGGTGACAGACAGCCTTGCTAGAGCACTAGGGTACAAATTCCATCTAGTACCCTAGCCCTTTCACCCCCAATTGCCCAGGACAATTGTTTACTGCAACTCCCATACGCACAACAACATCAGTGCCATGGTTGGGAGGTGACCTAGCGGTAAGGGAGGCAAAGGCGGCCGACCTCCAAAAGGTGGGCGTGGTGGGCGCGGTAGGGGACGTGCCAGGATTTGCAGGGTGCTCCTAAACCCCCATGTGTGGAGGACCAATCAGGGACACCCATGCCCCCCCCCATGTTTGAGGGAAACGTGGCTGACACCATCACAGCTCAGCCCTTGTTGGACCAGCCCATTGTGGCACCTGAGCCGGCAAAGGATGACTCCCAGGCTGACTTCCAGGTCAGCAAGTCTAAGCCACGTGTGTCGGTGCAAGTTGGTGTCATCAGGCCACATGGATCTGGGGCAGCGATGTCATCTGCTGCCCCAAGTAGGCAGGGTGGGGAGGCTGCAGGGGCAGCTGCAGCTCTATCCACCCCAGCTCTGAGTCTCCCAGCCGGGACAGTGTTGGCCCTGGTCCATCAAACTGACGTTGAACCTGCCAACATCACACTTCAGCCAATGCCTGCACCAAGACCTATGCCTTTGCACACTTCCAGTACCCAGTCCACCTGCGCTTCTGCCCCTACTGACCAGAGCGGCGCAAGCCACTCAGGCTCTGCTCCACCCTTGAAGAAGAGGAAGAAGGGTGCTCTGGCACTACAGGCTGAGACCCCAGACACGGCTACACAGTCCGGCACGTCAAGGAAGCCTAGCTTTAATGACCCCGAACTTGATGCACTTGTGAGTTATCTGTCGGCACATAGCCGCGAAATGTTGGTGACTGCAGAGTGCAAGACCACACCTGGTGAACGTAGAGCACACTGGCAGACCATCGCGTATCGCATAAGTGCCCTTGGATTTGTAAGGCGCACAGCTGATGATTGCTACAAGCGGTGGAATGACCTGAAACGCAGAGCAAAGAACAAGCTGGCCTCAAATCATGCCGCTACTCTGGTGACTGGCGGTGGGTCTCCACAAGAGGACAACAAACTCACTGAACATGAGTCTGTTGCTGGGACCTTCGTCACAGAGGAACAGATCCAAGGTGTGGGAGATCTACCTGATTACGACGCATTGTCCGGTGAGTGACCATGCGTGTGTGTGTAATCCATGTGTATGTTGTTTGGGTGACGGATTCTGATTGAGTGCCAGGTGAGGGTGTGTACTCCTGAGTGTTATGGGTCACCCATTTGCTTCCTCCCATACATTCACGTGCCTTGGATTGGGGTATGACTGTATCCCTTCTGCCCACAGTTGCCAATTAGGCCCACATTAGTGCACTTTATCTTGAACTGTCATCTTGCAACTACATTGTTCAGATTTTGTAAGTGTTCATTCAGGCTGATTGTTTCCACTCTCCCATTTTTGCTACGCCTTAATCTGCCCTATTACAACTTATGTGGTATGCTTCGGTCATTGTTTACAGCCCACATTGGGCCACTATTTTTACCTGGTTATGTTAATGATTACACCATTCAGGCCGATGGAGTATTGGGCTGCAGACATTTTTTATTAGGGCCTGTTTGCATGTGGAAGATGACAGATGTTTCCTGTAATGTTAAAGTGACCAACCATTGATCAGCCCACAATGACTGTGTTATTGGACACTGGATGTGTTTCAGTGTGTGGCACATGCATATTTTGCAACACTATTCAGCATCAATCTTCGCATCATGTCGATGTGACATGGATGTGTGACAGTACTCATTCACTGACATATTGCTGTAGTTTTGTCATTTACTGTGGCTATGCTACATGACATCTTTGTGGTGGCATGTGTCATGTATGTGTATTGGACATGCCACTCACAGCATGATGTGTGATGCCAGTGCTACCCAACATGCTGCAAATGTGTTGCTTTTCCATCTTGCTCTCCCCAGTGTCTGCCTTTTTGACTCCACTTCCAACTCTTTGACAGTGCATGCATGGCAGGGTTATAGTCATGTGGGACATGTGTAAATCATGTACTGGATCTGTGGCTTGTCACGGCCTATGTGTGTGCTATGGTGCTCATGCCTGTTTCCATTTGTTGTCTTTCATGTTTTTGCAGGTGATGACGCACTTGGTGCTGTTGAGGTTGAGGAGATGGTGCAGACCCAGGAGGAATCTCAGGCGCGACCGGGCACCAGTGGGGGACGTGGTGTGGGGGTGGGTGAAAACCTGTTAAGCGGAAAACCTGTGTAGTTCCCTCTGGGACCACTGCAAAAGATTTAGGCTTACAGGTGTTGGCAGTAAACCCACTTGGTAGCTGTCTATACCACACAGATTCACCTGGTACCTGTGGCTGAGCAGCCAGACTTCTCTCAAGAAAAGTTAGGCAGTATGTGGAGTATACAAAATAGGGCAATTTACACCGTAGAACAAGCAAACACGGAACAGAGCTTGGGTGTAAAGATATATAGGTATTTATTTATAACAACATATCTATGAAAAACACTCTGGCACTAATACGGCAAACAACTTCAATTACAATTACTATAAGTAAATCAATCCCCTGACAATAGTTCGACAAGTCTAGGTTCAACGGCACCACTTATTTGCAGACAGAGGTGAATGCTTTAACCTAGATGGCACTCTAGTATTCGTTAGGATGGGATAGAAAAGGCAGGGTATGAAATCAACTCGGTACCAACACTTTTACCAACAAATGCAAGGCAAGTAAGGCAGGTTCTACTGTAGATCGCAAAGTTCAGAGGCCAGGCCCACTCGGAGAGAGGCAAGACGATATGTCCCAAAAAGTATCACAGTGGAAATGCACTTCGAGTCTTTGTCGCAAATTGTTATCGAAAGATTGGACCACTTCAGAACAGAAAGTTAAGGAAGCTTGGAGGCGACCCAATGGAGAGGCGAGGATTAAGACACCTCACACTACCCGTCACAAGGGAAGCCAGGCGGACACGGTACCTTGTATGTGGAGAGACAGCTCTGGCAGGGGCAGTTGTTCCTGGTGGTGGATGCAAGTCAGGGCTTTGCCAAGAGAAGAGAGGATCTCGTCGTCGAAGGAAAGTTGAAGATCGTTGCACCACCAGGGAAGAGACCAGCCGCGGAGTGCTATGGGCTAGTGGCTATCCGGTTGCCGGGGTGCTCAGCACGGGCAATTCTACCACTACGCCCTGGATTCAAAGAAAAAGCAAAGGGGACTGGTTGTGTCCACCAGTCAGGGGAAGAAAACTCTCCGGAGAAGTGGTGATACGGTTCAGCAGGGCTCCACCGGAGGTGTCGTCGTTGCAGGTCAGCTCAGCTTTACCCTCGTCGGATTCTTAGGTCCTGTGGCGACTTCTGAAGATCCAGCCCCAAAAGCCCTGCTTTTATGCAGAAAACCCCCTTTCATTCAGCCTAGCTGTCAATCAAAACACGCTAAGTGGTGAGCGGGGTGGCTCACCACTTGGGCCAATCACACCAGAGTGCGACTTGAGTTGGCAAGGCAACTCAGTCCAGGGTGCCTAAACCCCCTCCTGTGGTACCCAGACAGAATGGCACCACTTAGGAGGACTTCTGTGCAGAAGCCCGCCAAAAGTGGAACAAAGGGCTCAACCTTTGGTTTAGGAGTTACAGAGACGAACACAGACGCCATTTTAAAAACTGAGTTCTGGCAGAAAATACCAACCGATAGATTTGTTTAAGACAAATAAACCGGTGGTATGTTAGAGACTAACGAGAAAAAGTATTAACCTCCAACAATGGGAAGAATCCCATAGAGTTATATTCGGGGTCGAATATAACAAGTAGTTTCCACTGCCACCAGCCAAAACTCGACGAGGGGGGACAGGACAGTGCCCCCTCAAATAACAGACCCAGGGGTAATCGAATTACCCCTACTAGTATGTCCACAATAGGATGGTTTGTACTAGTTCTGTTAGTAAATTTAGGTCTAGTAAAGCCAATGGTGACTTTACATGCCCTGGGAGACAGTAGTCAGTCCCAGGGTATGGAGACTATGGTGGGGGTCCTCTAGGACGCCCCGGTGTTACGGCACGGAGGGTGCGGTGTAACACACATAGCAAAACATATGAGACCCTATGGAGTAAAAGACCCCATAGCCCATAGAACACATTGACATTCAAAGGAATTACCTACATTCATGTCCAAGAGTGGGAGAAAAGAGTCTCACTCTTGGCAGGATGGGAAAAAAACAAACTCCAGAAATCCAGTAATTGAATTACCCCTACTAGTACGTCCACAATAGGATGGTTTGTACTAGTTCTGTTAGTAAATTTAGGTCTAGTAAAGACAATGGTGACTTTACATGCCCTGGGAGACAGTAGTCAGTCCCAGGGTATGGAGACTATGGTGGGGGTCCTCTAGGACGCCCCGGTGTTACGGCACGGAGGGTGCGGTGTAACACACATAGCAAAACATATGAGACCCTATGGAGTAAAAGACCCCATAGCCCATAGAACACATTGACATTCAAAGGAATTACCTACATTCATGTCCAAGAGTGGGAGAAAAGAGTCTCACTCTTGGCAGGATGGGAAAAAAACAAACTCCAGAAATCCAGCAAAGCTGCTGGGGGACTCACTAGGTTAGGAAATTCAGACTAAACAGAGAATTCTCCCTAACAAAACCCAATGTTACTGCAGACCATACTGTCCCGGGGTGCCTCTGGGTGTACCTCCCCAGACCTCTTTTTAGGTGCTGAGTCGGATGATGTGACTTATGTGCCATCGCAGTTAAGTGTTTCTGGCAGGGATTCTGTTATGTCCAACCCACCTGGACCAGGGGTAGAACCCTCTATGGAGATGTCAGTGTTGGTAGGTCCGCCTTTGGCGGTTACGGATGCAGGGTCATACTCCACAGCATCTGATCCTGTTCCTGGGCCAGCAGATTAGAGGGGGAATGCAGTCCTGCAGCCTCAGGCAGTGCTAGCACAGCAAGGTGCAGATTGCCTTGCCCCAAACAGGTGTGGTGCCCGTCGATGCGGTGGCCGTGCGCCACCAGGCAATACTGTATGGGAAAACTCCATGTACGGTATGGCAACCCAACAGGCAGCATCAGTAGAAATGATGGCTCAGGCAATGGAGAGGGTGGCCACTTCCATTATCCCCCCTGAAAGGCAAATGGAGCAACAACAGCAGGCAACAGACTCCATTTGCCAATCACACAGGGAAGACATGTTGGCGTCCAACAGGGACAGACGGGCAGCACTGGAGACTCTGCGCAAATCCATATCAATGGAGTCCCAGGACCACAGGGAAGCCCTGACGGTAGAACTACATACCCTCAGGCAGACTCTGGTTGAACTTGCGCCTTCCAGTAATTTAAGGGCAGAACAGCAGCTGGAGCAGCTCACACGTTCGCTCTCAGCTGAGCTGCATGCAACACGTGAGGAGATCCGGGCATCACACGAGGCCATGCATGCAGAAATGCAGGCAACCCGTGATGTGCTGCATGGGGATCTCCGCACTTTAATCCTCCAGAATCAGACCTTCCAGACCCGCATGCTTGCTGCCATGGAGGACCATACCAGGGCTTTGCGTGGGCTGCCTCCCATAGTGCCACCGCCTCCTGATGCAGCAGCAGAGGATAAGCAGAGCGACAGCAGTTCTCCCACAATGGCATAGCCGTGCAGGCCATGAGCCCAAGGAGGTATTTCTTTGTGTTGCAACAATCACGCAAGTGGGTGTTGGTGGGCACCCTGTCCTCGAACCTCCTTGGTGGCCTCCCCCATGCCCCCTGGCCCCCACATGGCCATTTTTGATTTTTGATTTTTTTTTTTACAGTGTGTTGCCTTGTGTGGCTCCCGTGGGCATCCACTGTATTCCGGCTGGGCACATGCAGGCTTGTCCTGAGTTTGGGTTAGATGCTTGGGTTCGTGAGACACACACCCTCCTGCTTCCCGTTTCCATGGGCTTGCAAAGGGTGTGACCAAGTGACAGTGAATTACACAGTGACATTGGGCTCCCATGAGCTTTGTGGGCAGTTTGTAGTCAATACTGTGTAGGCATCCCTAGTAGATATTGTTGTTGTATTGTACACTGCATGGTGTATTGATATGTGCTTGTGCATACATGTCTTCCTTCTAATCTGCAGGTTCCTTCCTCATGTCTCCACAAGGCCGTCTACTTTGCAGATGCAGTTCATGTTGTATGCAGTACACTGAGACATTTGCGTGGCAGCAACACTCTACAGTTGTAAAGGGTCGATGTGCTGGCGTATTCAGGTTGTAAGACTACCACTACTTGAACTTAGTACTGTCATGTTTTTGCATTTTTCCATGGTGTGTTGCAGCATTGTGTTGTGGTAAGTATTTGGTTATGTGTCTGTTAGTTATACATTACTGGGAGCATATTGGGTGTGGGCAGTTTCCATTAGGTCAGTGTACTTTGTGACACTTGTGTCAGGTCTTGTGCATTGCTTTGTTTGCTTTCACATTGCATGACATGCCATGGTGTGTTTGGTGGTGGAGCTGGGGAGGGGTTGGGTGACATGTTGTATTTAGCAAGGGGGTAATGAATTTAGCAGCATAGATGTATGTCTTTTGATGACACAGCATTGGTGGTGTTTGGGTAGGTAGGGATGCACACAATGTAACACTTCCAGGTGACCAATCTCAGGATGGTATGGTTGTGACAGTTGAGTGTCCCATATGTCATCATCATTGATTGTCAGCAGGAATGTGCCATGGCTGTGTGCACTCCACAGGGGTGTGATTTTAGGTGAAGTAATTAGCCACCAGCTGCGTACGGGCTGCCTCACCACGTGCCCTTTCCCCTCCCCTGTGCAGTGGGCGTGCATGTGGGGGCACCACCATGTCCACCGGCAGGCCCCGGCATGTTGCAACGTTGTGCAGGACACATGCTGCCACTATGATCCTGCACACTACTGGGGGAGCATATAACAGCTGCCCACCAGAGCGGTCCAGGGAGCGGAAGCGTGACTTGAGCACTCTGAATGTGCGCTCCACTATGCCCTGGGTTGCAATATGGGCTGTGTTGTATCTTACCTCGGGTGGCGTGGTGGGGTTCCGAATTGGCGTCATCATGTGGGTGCTCAGAGGATAGGGACTGTCCCCTGGAGAGGTGGTGATGGGTATCATTAGTGGAGTTGTGACATTACTCAGTATCTGACATGCAAGCATGTGCAGTGGCATTTATACTCACCAAGCAGCCATGTATCGCCATTCCGCCCAACTTCTAGGTCCCGGTTTAGGGTTGACATTCTGTAAATGAAACTGTCGTGGGTGGACCCTGGATAGTTGGCATATACTGAGGTGATGATTCCCTTGGCATCACATACTACCCGCACGTTGATGGAATGCCAGTGCTTGCGGTTTCTATAGATGTGCTCAGATGCCCTGGGGGACGTAGAGCCACATGGCAGCCTGCCTTTCTGCAAGTGTTCTGGGCAGGTATATATGCCTGTGGACTGATGGGCATGCAGTCATGATGGCCAACACCTGGTGTAGGCAGCGTGACTGTGTGGCCTGTGACACCCCCCCACTATAGCACTTGTCCGCTGAAATGATCCAGTGGCCAAGAAGTGCAGTACATTGAGGACCTTATGCAGGGGGCTGAGTGCTTGGGAGCACAGGGTGGGTGATGTGAGGTTATCCTCCCACTCACTCACCAGGTCGAGTATTATGTGAGGTTAAAACCTGTACCTCACATACACCTGGTCATCAGGCATCCCACAAAGGCTGGTTCTGGGTGTAAAAATGATGGGCCTGACTATTCTCATCCTCCTCCTGCGGTATCCCATGACCACTGCTGCTAGGAACGGTATATTCATCTTGGTGTCTGAGTTTGTTTGTTGTTTGCACTCACTTTTATGCTGCGCGGGTCAATGTACGCCTGCTTCCTGCTGGCGTACGTGTTTCCGGGTTAGCGCGTCTTTTTTGGCGCACGCATTAGCCCCGTTCGATTCCATGAATATGTGTTGTAGAAGAGCGTGTGGGCGTTCCGCGCATTTGCCTCCTGTACTTCCCCGTGATGCCCACATTTTCATGCGTTGTTCCCCATTCCGCGTGTTACGCCCCCTGTTCCGCCTACTTTTGTTGTGTGCGCTGCACTATGTGCGCTTTCGCTGTGTGCTTAGCGCGTGCTGTTTGGAGACGTGTGTGCCAGCGTGCACAACGCAGAATTTTAGCGCACGTCCAGGGATTTACACGCGCACAGACTTCCATGAATCGCTGTGCGTGGGTTTCGCTGCGATTTTCGCACTTGCACTGCGATTCGCATGCTTTTGCATGCTTGCGCCGAAAATTTCAGCGCACTTTAATTCCATGAATCGGCCTCCTAATTGTGTGCCTATTTCTCTTTAGATCGAAAACAGAGGCTTTCCTGAAAATTAAACACTTAAACCTTTTCTTGTTTTACACTGTTGCAGCAGCACATCTCTTTTTTTGCGCATTTTCTAGGCATGCATTCTGAAAGTATTCTTAAAATATTATACTGAACCATTTGAATGGAATGTAATTATCCTCGTGATACCTTCTTGAAGAACCAATTAAGTTGGGGAAACACGTGTCGAGGGCAACATTGAAATCTTTGAATTAATTAAATATTTCTTGACAAATTAATCAAGTTTTATGAATATTATTTACCTATTGTGAGGAGAAATTAAAGGTGCCACTTATTAAATAATAAGTGACTAGTAACTTCTAACTTTTCCTCAAACTTGATACACTCAGCAGTCTGAGTGACAGTAGTCATTTCTAAGCAGCACCTGAAATACATCAGCTCATTAAACTGACGTCGTTCTTTTCAAGACCATCTCGCCAACAATTGAATCTTAGGCTGCGAAGTGAAGTAAAATCAAAGGTCTTTATATTTTGCTTGCCAGAATAATGGATGTTCTGCAACAGCTCTGTAAACACATGCCCGCAAAATACACACAGCCATATGTTTATCAACTAAACCCAACCACAGGCAGCACAGCTATAGTTAACTTATGATGAAAATATGGCACGGGAAACAGCTGCAGGCTGAGCTTAATTTTCGATGTTGGTATAAGGATACAAGAAGTTAATTATTCATAATTTTGCTAATTCTTGCTGAGTATGCACAAAATAGGAAACAGCTTGCCCCAGGAAACAGTTAAAATTAGATATGTTACAAACCCATTTCTGCAATGTAAGCAGAAATAGAATTCTGTGTGTTGTTGATAAGGGAACAGCAATGGAGGGGGTACATGGCTCCATCCCTTAAAAACATTTAAAAGGGGAGCCTAACTCCA
Organism: Ambystoma mexicanum; assembly: GCF_040938575.1. NCBI lineage: Eukaryota > Metazoa > Chordata > Amphibia > Caudata > Ambystomatidae > Ambystoma > Ambystoma mexicanum. The sequence continues at coordinate 816,727,774 of NC_090935.1, forward strand.
GCAGTGTACCACTTTGCCTGGGCTTGGGAGTTCTGTCATAGTGTTGGCCTGATGATCCCCCACAGTGCCAATAATTAACTTGGAAGAGCTGATTACAACTCTGCTGGGAACATTGCTTTTCGGCTGGATTTGATCGTGGTTCTGGGAGACGCCATACAAAGCTGTTAATTGGAAACTGGACCTGGTGTTTATTTGAGCCGGTTTCAACAACAATAAACAGCAGTATTTTAAGATAGCTTTAATGCATTGATTTGTGTATTATTCTAAAAATGTACAATCTGTGTGGTTTTATTTAAGCATGCAGCTAATGGCGTGTGATACTGTATTTATTGATATTCGGGCCCTTTCTGAGCCAGGCCGGTAAACTATGTTTTATAGTGCTTAGAATGCTCTCAAAGGCGCTATCCTGCACATTCTTAAACATAACAGTTGTGTGGTTTTAATAATGTGTTTAAAAATGTACTGTTTGCTTAGACTGCTCTGTGGCTTTACATGTTAGCCAGTATAACGCAGAGTTGCTGGTAGTGCCGGATTACATTTCCCTGTGTGTGTGTTTGTGTGTGTTTGTGTGTGTGTGTGACATCATATGGGCACAGAGCTTATGTTCTAGAACTGTTTGAGATTTTGACTGTCAAGACAGTAATATTCAGTGACCCATTATAGGAACAACTAAGTTTTAGGAATGATGAATGTGGTGCAAATTTATTTATTTATGTATTTATTTGCCTTTATATAGGGTGCACACAGCCCAGGGGCATCGAGGCGCTGATACAAGATTACGTCTTAGTTACAGTACATGGAGATGGGCAGCTGTGTTACCGTGTCAGTAGGCTGCTCTATTTAGCAAAACTCAATCACAGTGGCTGAGTGGGGCAATGGTATGGTGTGTGTAATGTTTTAGGCAAACAGTCTGGTTTTGATTGCTTTGCAGAAGATGAGATGGGAGGGTTCAGTTCTGAATGCCCGTGGCAGGGAGTTCCAGTGCCTTGCTGCAATGAAAGGGAAGCTTGCAGTCGGCCCCTCCGGCATGATTGACTCTGGGAACAGGCAATAAGTTGGCGTATGGTGTTCATGTGGGTCTTGAGGTGTGGCGGATGATGACTGTGAGAAAGAGGTAGAGGGGTGCTGTGTGATGTATACATTTTTGTGTGATGCTAGCGTTTTGAAAAGGATGCAATGTCAGACAGGGAGCCAGTGTGCTTGTTATCTAGCTGCTGAGATTTCCATATTCTGCAAATAATGCATTTCTAGTTAACATTCAATTTTCGATATATTTCTTTTTATGGGCTCACTGCTGCCCTTATAGCTGTCCCAAACATTCTGGGTTTTTTTAGTTTTTTTTTTTAAGCCAAATTCTTTGCAGGAAATGAACCCTAATAGCACTGTTGGTGTAATTGTCTTTTAGTGATGCAACATATCTATTATTAATATTATCATTCTTATTATCATTATTATTATTATTATTTATTATTATTATTATTATTATTAGTATTATTTGCATGCATGCAATGCAGTGTTTTAGCTGCACAGCGCCAATAACATTGATAACATATTATTAGTGTGTGAAATAATCATTGTGTATTCAAATGCATGCAATGTGAAGTCAGTATTTGCCAAAGATCACACATACTATGTTTAATAAAAGAAAATTGAATGCGTTTTTTTTTAAAGGGTGGCACGTAACAGGGTGTTATACCAGACTTGAGATGCTTGGGGAGGTGTAAAAGCTGGATTCTTTTAGGTTTTCATGACTGTACCATTGTATGTTTAAGACTATGCTGGATTTGTTTTGTAACTCCAAGTAGGGGCTACAGTTTATATTATTCTGTGTGCAGAGTGGCACAAAGTAAAACAAAATGTGTTCATTCTCTGTCTGCAAGGGAAGCGCAGAGTGTTGGTCCACATCTTTACATCTCTTAAAGCATTAATTGGTCAATTGAATGCTAGAAATGTACAATGCGGTTCGACAATTCGCAATGTTTTATACAATATTGACATGCCCCAAGATGCGGTGGATATGAGTACGTGTCAAAGATCACACATTTCATGAAGTGCTAGAGCTGATATTTATTTGCACAACATGCTGGAATGATGGATTTATTTTAAGGGCAGCATGCACCAGGGTTTTATACTGTGCTTGAGGTGTTTGGTGATGTGTTATGTATTAATGGAGGACTGTTTCTGTGTAAAAGATGCCCTATTCTGGTTCTATTTTCGTTCTATTTAGAGTTGGCTTGTCTTCCAACAACTGGATGTTGCAGCAGGCAGGTTCTGAAGAAATGGCCTGTGCCAGCCGACAAGCATCACTAGTTGGATTTATGGATCTAGGGATACCCATGGATGTGGAATGTGGACCCTTGCAACCAAGATACGCTGATGCAATGGAACTTGGGTTGTCCATAGATATGGCTGATGGGTAAGTGCAATCATCGAGGATGGATGTGCGTAGCAATGATTTGTGGAATCTGTAGCCGGAATGGGCTGTTTTTCAGGGAGTTTCAAGCCACAAAGGCCTGGGGTTGCAAATGACAATGGAGAATGGATTTTGGGGTATCAGCAACTAGTGTCATGGAAATGTCTCGAGCAGGGTTTTGGACACTGTCGTTTTCCACAAGCCCAAGTTTTAGAGGGTTTTGGTGGCCCCCACTAGTTTGTCACCCCAAAGGGTTATTCAGCAGAGGAGCTACTGTTACCAAGGCGGTAGGTACCCCGTCAGTCTCTGTCCGGGGAACCTGATCAACTCATTCAATTTCACACATGCAGGTGTCTCCACTTTGAGTATTTGAGATTCAATGCCCTTTTATTCTTTACAGAATAACATATGCCGGTTCTTCGATCTCACATGATACCATGAGACATGAGGTTCTGTCCACACCGTAGAATTATATCGGCAAACGGCTGGGGTTTGGATGCTGCCGCAATTTCAGAGCCCAAGGACCTGTAACAGCTGTTAATGTTTTGTCATTATCAGAGTATATACAGCTGGGCGGTACCACAGCCATCGAGGTGCCATTCATGGAGCACTGTAGGTAGTGGCTTTGACCCCAACCACGACCACTACAGGATGTGTTGGTGCCCCCTACAGTTTTTAAGTGTGAAATATTGTCCTGCAGGTAACGTGGGGTTTGGAAGCCATACATTGGATGATTCACTATAACATCTAAAGGCTTGTTGTGTATCATATACAGTGGATGTGTGTTTTATATAGCCTTTAACACCATGGTGTTGAAACAGATATGCAAAAACTGTCATATGTTTTTATTTGGTCTTCTAGTTAAGCTAGAAAATACCATGTATTTAATTTTCAGGTTTTCGTGTGGAGCTTAAGCACCGAATCCAGATACAGCAGTGTTTGTTTTACCAGCCCCTAGAAGGTTGAAAGGCTATCAACTTGCTGTGATTTAACCTGGGGCATTCACACATAGGTATATGTACAATGTTTGTTAATGCTCAAGTATTTGGCAGGCTACAAAATCCATGTACGTTTGTGCTGGTAGAGCGTTCCAGCTGTGGCAATAGTTATATTGTCAGAAAACCTCTAGAAAATGCCAACACCACTATTGCACATATTCCCGATTATATTGTCGGGTTTAACAGCAGCTGGCAACCTCTTTATGCCACCTTGCAAAAGCATTTTAAGCACCTTTGGTTTGTAGAGGGTATGCCCGACAGTCTTAATGAAGATTGTTTATTTCTGACGAGCATGGTGAATATGATCATCATGGATGATTTGATGACCAAGTGGGTCCAGAACACAGAGCTAGAAAACATCTTTACTCAATACTCAACTACCGCAATCTAAGCATTTGTTAAATTGTGCAGAACGTGTTCAAGAAGGGCAAGTGCAGCAGATCTATAATGCTAAATGCTAGTTATATAGTGAAATTTAAAACCCCCCGGTAAACAACAACTAGCCGTGATAGCCCGCCAGATGTATCCGTCCGAAACATGTTTCTTTATGGAGACTTTTGAAGATGCGACCTGTAAGCCCTACGGTATCTCCTGGTTGATTTAAAAGCAACCACTCTAGAGGATTATAGAATGCACATCGATATATTCCTGCTGGGGTTACCCGCTGTGTATATTCCTAAAAAGACATCTAAAAAACAACATTAATCGCATTACCGCTTCAGAAGCTGGTTGTGCTTTCACCATGTCGACACGCATACAGAGAAACATTGAGCTGCTCAAAATGCTTGTATACGCCACCCCTCAAGAATGCAAGGCTATTCTAGCTGCAGCCTCTGACAATATGGTGGCAGCTATTTCAGAGATTGCTCAGAGCACTTTAAAGGGACACATACCCCTAACACACCGTCAAATAAGTGTGTTGAAAAAGAAAAGGCAGGTCATCAAGAAGTTGGTCAATAAGCTAATATTGCCAAGGGCTAAAAGAAAATCGGTGTTGCAGACTGGCGGATTCATAGGCTCTTTGATAAACATAGCCCTACCACTAATCACCAGGGGACGTGATGGAACACACCCATAAAATGTATTTGGTGGACAAGCAGCAATTAGAAAGTCTGATGACCCCCACCCCCTCTGCCAGATTGGGATATACAGAAGGTTGCCACTATGCATCTCGAGTCAGAAATGAATGACGTTTTAAACAGACCTGATTTACCGGTGCATGATAAAGCGGTCTTATATACAGATATTTTGCATACATATTTAAATCACGGCGGGCGTGGTGTTGCAGAGAAAAACAAACCAACTTTATACATGCCGCCCGAAGAATCTAGCTGTGTGAAGACTCCACCAGGGCCAGATTCGGTAGTGACAGATGTGATGAATACTCTTAACCAACGCTATAAACCAAATGTGGGACTATTGCCTCATAAGATGGAGCTTGCAAAGGATGTGGCAGCCTGGACTGAGAGGGGCAGGTTTATTTACCGAAGCAGGGTTTTACGTGGTTTGAACCTGCATGATTTAGTACAGGGTTTTATGAATCAACACCCCACATCTATATTAAATGTCCCCATTGGCTAGAACTAGTTTATGCCAGTGGTCACTGATTTAAAAATCTCAACAGCCGTTGAGTGTGATGTCGCCCAACTACGCCTTATGGAGTAGCTGAAAACGAGTGCCCTGTTACTCCTCTTTAACAACACAGCCCACTAGATTCCCCTATGAGCCGCCCCCGTATCCCCAGTCCTAAATAGGCATGGACTAGCAGCTGGTATGAGGAATCTTTACCCACCCCCTCACAAATCTATGAATCCCCCATCAGCCATACCACTGAAGCATTGGCCTCGCCGGAGACACAATGCTCCTATATGGTTATCCGTTTAATGTGCTCAACATCATTGTCTGAATATATACATTTCTTTGTTCTGTATTGACATGTTTGTGATCTAACTTTTATTCTTTCTGTATTAAGTATGTCTTTTATATTTGCAAATATAAAATGTTTGTTTTCAAATCGTAAATCTGACTGGTTCTTTACTACATTGTATTATTTATTATGTATATTAACAAACGCTGCATGTGGAATTTCAAAAAAAGGTATTTTATTGATACATTTATCACTAGAAAGACGACCTGCATTTACATTTTTCACACACTGTAAACATTTTGTGAGATCTATACACAGTAGGCAAAGTCTTGTTAACAAATCTGGCCACCATTTGATCATTTTGATTCCGATTGTTTGAATACATTTTCAAAACAGCCATCAGCGATCTCCATTCAGACATTTGACTGATAAAGAATATACAGTGCTGACCACAGTGGTAAAACGTAAATACTTTGTGAGGCTTTTCACAGAGTCTGTTAAAAATCCTGGATATATGGTGTGTTGCGAGAAGTGCCCCAAACTGTCAAACACCATTTGCACATCGTCCTCGAACCACAAAGCTATCCAATGTGTTCCATCACAAGTCTGTAAATCACTGTTCACCACCAGGCTAACTGGACGATTTCTGGGTAAGCGCTTGGGACATGTATCGCTGGCATACACACCATGAAATGTTTTCTGAGAGTTTCTATGCTTACACAAAAATCCTTTTATCTGTAGAGTATCCATTAAATATCAAAAAGTTTCTTTGTGCGTTGATCTCAATAAACTATTGAAAATGCTCCACACTAGCAGCGAGTGCATGGCGGTTAGCTTAGGAAATGTTATTTCAGCGCATATGTTTCTGCTCCTCATGAGTTTGAAGTGACCCACTGATGCGTTATTGGGTCTTAGATCGAAGGCCTGTAGGGTATAGCCAAGAGCTTGCTCGTTGCATGTGATTGAGACTGGTGCATCGCGCATGTGCTTCCCCATAACAGCCAGCAGGCCCATGTATTCCCTGATTATGTTCAGAACTCCAAAGTCAGGAGCGTATGCTTCGGCAGGGATCAGGACACCATCCTTATGCAGCACTGCATACTTCATTTTACAGTTTCTGACGTCAAAGGGATTTTGATCATGTGTGCTGGTCATCAATTCTGTTTCAACAATACCGATGATGATTATTTTTGAAAACTGTCCCAGCAACAGGTTGTCTTGACTGTACCCCATCTACTGATAGGAATTCTGAAGACTTTAAGGGCAACTCTCTCCACAGGAAACTTCATATTAGATATCTGCAGCGCCTCTGCATGTGTCAGCCTAATGGTTGGAGAGATGCTTACACGTTTGAATACTAAACTATTCGATATATTGGCTAGTTTGTATCGTTCAGCATCTCCGCTCATAAAACAAAAAGCATCCGTGTTTCTGGATGCTTTCACTTTAAGGGCAACGCTGTTGATCAATAGTTTATCCTGGAAGAAAATGTCAGCAGGTAGACAGCGTAGTAAATCGAATACTATACTGGTGTGAAGGCCTCTCCTCGTGAACCCCTTGTTATCACTGTCCAGAGTGGTGTTGTTGAAATGTGCTGCATTGTCGATTTAAAGAGGCCTGCAGAGAGCTGCTTATCCAGGACATTGTGTTGATAATTTAATATTCTCTCTATTTAGGCACGGTAAGCATACATATTATCACTCTGCATTACCATTCGATTGCCCAACATCACGTCCACCTGGTTTAACATGGTGGATACTGGGTAGGTGATTCTGGCCACTTGCTGTATCCGCAGTGTCGGTCCCATTCGCCTTGTTATTTTACAGGTTAAATGCAGTAGCATGTCGTTCAAATTCAGATACATCTCGGTCGACCCTGATACAAAAAATTCTATGGGGACTGTGGTGATAGAGCTGCCAGGGGTGAGAACTCCATGTAGAAACTGTTGTCAATGCTGGTCTGGGTTGGGGTTTCTAGGAAAGAGATCAAGCTCCTATTTCACACATTCCCCGGAGGCTCTGTGTAAGAAGGACATTTTTCTTTAAAAGATATAACCACCCTTATGTATTCGAGGGATAACACGCTTCCTTCACTCAGCTGCCTGCGTCAGGCTTTAGATTTGCTTTTCTTGGTGGTTTTCGGGGGGGGCCGTACATCGGAGCTGCTGACTTCTTCCTCTTAACGCTTTTATGTGGTTTATAAATGCTTCCCATGACGTCTTTTGCAAAATTGGTGGTGGCCTTTTTCACGTGCAGTTTAGCCAATTCGAGCCAATTTAGCCAATTCAAAGCTGCAATCTAGGAAGGGCTTGTGCATCTAAAAATACTTCCAAAGATACCGTCGAGCCCCGCACCATAAATTACAGGGATGCGGCTTAAATATGGCTGATCGGCGTAACCATCCATTATGTGATATTCTTTATAGGCCCAGGGTCTCCATAATTTGTCACCACAGCCATTATGACACTGTTTTATTAGGCTTTCAGCCGGAGCAGTCTAAAGTGCAACCGCAGCCACATTTTTCCATATAAACTTATAAACTTCTGCTATTCGTCTCTTATCTGTATGTTGATGGTGTGGAAAATGTTTTTGCATATGGGGACGTAATCGGGCTTGTAGTACTAAATGTTTACAATATCGTTGTTGTTCCCTTTAATATCCATGATTCTGAGCAGCCGGGCGTAGCTGTCCCCCACCATTTGATACTGCACGATATCGCTGTAAAGCAGTAAGCTATTAAAACCCCTGTTAATATCGGCAGTGGTATTGTCCCATGGTTCTTTATCTCCAAAGTGTTTCACGCTTCTCAATATGTTATGCAATCTTCCAATTGTTGAAAACCTAACAGATGTGTCCAAATGTTCTTCTGTACTAGGGTATGATTGATACGTCTTTGTTGATGACTCTGACAAGTTCCTGTATGTTTGGATAATATCCATCAGGGAAGCCTGAGAGGGTTTGTTCATTTTATGATAAACGTGGCTTCACCTGGGGCTAAAGTGTCGCACGATCGGACCTACTGAAGTTGAGTGAGAGCCACAGTCTATTGCCCCTGCAAGTGTACGGGTTTGGCCAGCTTCACAGTAAAGTTGGATATTTTGTTCCCAGGGAATGTCTCGGCTGAAGCATGCCTTGGGAGCATAATGTAGAATGTTGCAGACTCCATGCAGTCCTGTTACACACCCATGGCCTCTAGGGTTCCAGCGGTAACCAACCGCTGAAATTGCCATGCCACCCAAGCCGTTTGACTAGATACTGTTTCCTGGCTCCACAACTTTTACTCATTATGACTTTTTCAATTCTATAAACTCGCTGTTGGTCTTTACTGACTTTCTGGATCTCTTCACCGTAAAAAACATCTTGAACTGCCTCGATCAAATAATCAATTAGTATGTATATATAGAGGCCCTCCCTCTGAGTCATTCCATCTACGATCAAGTTCTCATCACTGTAGTTCTGCTCATATCCCTTTGTAAAGATGGCCTTGTGTTTTGAGATCTACACATCAGCCTCCTTAATAAGCGGTCTAAGTTTTGTCTTTTTAAAAAGTCTTTCGGCTTACAATTTTTTCCAGACCTCCAGGGAATGCTGCAGCGTTACACCAGCGGGGGTGGTTTTAATAGATCTCTGATGTGAGTTGTTATACACATTTATAAATGCGGGTAACACCTACATATATCTATGGGTGTTTTTAGCCAACAATCACCAGAGCCATGTTTTAAAAGTTTGCATAAAATGTTCTACAATAGAGGCTTTAACTTTGGAGTGTGTTACGAAGTGATGCACCCAGTGTTGCTTTCAAAGACTCTACAGTGGCTTATTTAAAAACTCCTTACCAGCGTCTGTCTGTAATTTAGCGGGGACTCAGCTTTTATTAAATATGTGCTTGAAAGCCATTGCCACGCTGTGACCCGTCTTGTTCTTTAAAGCCTCACCATAGGCGTATTTTGTTAGTATGTTGATGACGGCTACAATATAGTGGAAACTATTGTTATCTTTGCAGAACTGGCTCAAATCCATAATATCTCCCTGCCATTGTTGATTTATGTCAGATACCACAGTCCTTCACCATTTAAAATGCTTTTGGGCTGACTTCTGAAGCCTGTAATCTTCCTCCCCTGAAAGCTATGCCTTGACCGCTCCCCATGACACCTTCTCAACATCAGTTTACGGCACAGGCTGTCAACCCCTCCATACCTACCAACACCTCCTACATCATAATATATTTTTGACAGCTTGAGGCCAGACATGTTCACCACAAAATCGCTCAACATAAAGAAACAACCAGATTTTGTAAACAGATATTTATTATGTCACATTTCGACAAGCAAATATGTCTACATTCCATTAGGCGTTCAATTAGATATACATTATCCTTGTCCACTTGGGAACTGTTTTCTCAATGATGTTTCTAACACCCAATGTACACATGGGTGTAAACTGCTTCATTTGGTTATTCACCGATTCTATAGCCCATAATGTTTTAACAGGCATTGTTCAGTCTCTACGCCAATCCTTATCTGTGTCAGCGGCTGCATCAAGCGCAGCAAATCTAACAGACATTTAGGGCTCAACACATAACATATCTTACGTAGCAAATTATCCACGTAAGACATTTCCAAACATTCATGAGCATTCTAGTGGGGATCATCAGTTTTATGTCCATAGCACATTTGTAAAAGTGTTGTTTTAAACACGCCCAACAGCCACTATGTTTGTAATCCCCTGAGTAGTCCGAATATCAGCGCTGATGTGAGCTGTCGTGTCCGTATCGGTCTTCATTAGCAAGATACATTCCTTACACAGACTGTCAGCCCCCTGATTTTCAATTTGTTTTGAACAGCAAGCACAATGAATATAACATTGTCTTTAATGCTATCAGATTTTATTAGAAAAACACAGTCTTTACATAGGATATAATCAGCATTAACCAGGTTTTAAAGTCGGTTTGAAGAGCAAACACAATAAATACTGATAGTCTCTGCTACACCTTTGCTCTCCTCACCCCCGCACACACAGGAACCTGTTTTTCATCAAGCCCCCAGGGGGGGCAGGATAAGTCTTTAGCATCATCACTGCGCCTCTCTGCAAAACCCTGGATTTACAGTCCCTGTCTTCGGAGCCCTCATTGGCCTTGGATGGTTGCTCAAAAACCCACATCACCATCGTCCCAAAATTATTTGGGTTCATAGTTGGCCATTAAATCATGAGCATCTTCCATCCCATCATGCACCATAAAACAATCAGAAATGTGACTACCGTCATAATCCCCAGGACTTCCAGGGGGTGTTTTCCGCTCATTGTAACTGTAGCTGTTCATAATCGTCGTTTCCTGAATAGCCCCTGCAAAGTTGAAAGAGCCCAGCCCAAGCCTATTTATAGCACAATCTTTTTATATCAAATCTATAGCCATCTCTAGTCCGTGTCATTCTAACTATAAAATCATGACATCATCTATAAAATATATCTCCGCTTAGTGTGGAACACCTGTGCGATGGGATTAGGTAATAATGTCCGCCATACATAATGTCACCTGGAAAAGCCATTGGCGACATTATATATGGTGACATTATGTATGGTGATTGGTTGCGGGGATGTCCCTGCACCCCTTGTCAATAAATAAATAAATTCAGGGGTTGCAGGTTTGTCCGCCACTTTTTCAATGTAATAATGTCTCTGCAAAAAACAGTGTCACTCTTCAAAACCCTAGATTCACAGTCCCCGTCTTCGGAGCTCACTTCGCCCTCAACCCTCATCCAAACAACAACGCTGCTGAATGCTTTCAGCTTGATAGCATTTTGATATAAAATGTATTTTCACTTCTATCAAACGATATAAAATGTATACCCATTTTATATAAAGTATTCATTTTATATCAATTGATATAAAAATTATACACACTTCCGATAAAAAATATACATTTGATATACAAGTGATAGAATCTTTGATACCTTTTTTATATCAAATTTATGTTAAGTTGATATGAAAGCATATCAAAGAGGCAGGGCTAAAACTGGAAAGGGGGGAGTGGACACCTGTTAAAATTGTGATGGAGACAAAAGAGGTATCCTTCTACTACTACCACTGCACACACATATACACATGTATACACAAATATATATATATATATATATATATATATATATATATATATATATATATATATATATATATATGCACGCATGAACAAACATGTTCTCTCTCACACAACTGTTCTTTCTGCATAGCTTTTTTTTCTGCCTGATCCCTTGGTTTCACTATGACTTCTTATGGATCTTCTTCAATGGGCCCTGGAAGCATGGAGGGAAGTTAGTAATGCCGGACAACTTCCCTTAGTGTCCGCAACAACTTCCCTTAGTGTCCGCAACCTTCATGCAGCCCATAGAAATCAAGGAGAGAGTCTAATTCTAACACACTGTATGGGCCAGTGCTCTCCATCTCTAACCAGTGCAGGCAAGGGAGGAAGCTCTGGGGCAATGTGCTCGGCTTAGAAGCAAGAGGACATGGAACAACACAGGTTCGATCCCTGGGTCCACGCATAGAAACCTCTGGGTATTAAGCACGTTATAAATAACCAATTACAATTACAATGTATCACTGCACCCATGGCAATGCAGGCAGTAGGTAAAGTGAATTCTCGCTGATGTGGTGCACGCCTGACATGGAGTTCTCGACATGACATGCAAGGCAGAGAAGCAGTGACAGCTTGTGCATAATGCGAGGGACTGTACCCCAGCACCAATTATGCACCCGCCACCTCTGTAAAACTAAGACAAACAAAATCAGTGCCTTAATCACTAACATACAAATATCAGCTGCTTTAAGGAGAGCACGGATCACAAAAAGAGAAGTAAACATGCAGCTGGCTCGAAGTGATGCCATTTTAGATGAGGCAAATGCATGCTATCAAATTTTAAGTGAATCTGCACATTTCTACTAACATTATGCTTCTATCATGTCACCGTAGACATAAACATTATTCAAAAAAGGTTGCTTTATTCCAGACTAAATTTGCATGTGCATTTCATCCCGTTGATTTTGATCTGCTCTGAAATGATCACACGTGTGTGTCTTTTGACATTTGCATATGTCACTCTATAAAGCCGGTGCATTTCATTTGGAAGTGCTTTCAGAAGTTCAGAAAGATACTGTATAGAAAGACACCAGTCACATTTGCAAAGAAGGACACAGACCAGCATTAAGTAAAGCTATGCACACAGACCTGTGCCCATCATCATACCTGTCCCGGGGCCTCATTACGACCCAGGCGGTAAGGGGTTTACGGCAGCGTAAACAGCGCCGACCCTTACCGCCTGATTCCGAGGTCCCTTAGCGCCATGGAGGATTTAACACCTGCTTTTAGCAGGTGTTAAAATCCATGGCGCTAAGGGACCTTGTTGTTAATTACGCCACCGTAATTTACGGTGGCGTAATTAACGCCTTCCCCACTCCCATTATGCCCTATGGGGCAAAAATGGCAATGGGGAAGGGTAAATAGGGATTGGGGACTTACCGCCCCGCCAACCTCGGAATGGGGCGGTAAGTCCGCCAACCACCATGGCGTAAACGTAGTTTACGCCATGTGGTAAAGGTACGACCCAGGCGGTAACTTACCGCCTGGGTCGTAATGAGGCCCCCGTACTACTATTCACACTGACCCTACCTGCTCAGTCGCCAGTGACATGGGCTGAAGAAGTGAACTTTGGTATGTACCCTAATCCTTACATAAAAGCCCTGCAGCCTAAGATTACTATTTTTTACAGGTTGTACATTGCAACTGTGGGTGCCAATGCCGATGGCACTAAGGTGAAGTGTCCTTACTACTTAATTTTAGACCCCAGCCGATAAGAGCAGCTCAAAAGAGTAAAGGATACATAAGATCCAAAAGTAAAGGTACCAGCCTATTACTTCCAAGAAATGAATTATGGAGACTAGTTGATTAAAAATATATGGAGGCCAATCCATAGTCATTCCAGTCATTCGCATGATCAGTCTGGCTATGGGCACCCCTTGTGAAGCACAGACACTGTGCTTTTGCAACCAATTGCTAAAAATAAAATCTGTTCCTGAATGCACGGTGATGAAAGTTCAATGCTTGGATGTATTGGATGGGATTGAGGCGACCTTGGGGGTCATGGACAGCTTCCCACTGGGCGACGCAGTACATGGGGGATCCCCCAAGGTTTCTCAGGCCATCCTCAGCCTTGTTGATCTACACACATAGGGCCTCATTACGACCCAGGCGGTAATCTTCTGTCATTACCGCCATGGCGTAATGAGCGTTTACGCCGTGGGCCGATGGCGTAAAGAGCGCCACATTACGACCCATCACGCACGAGCATTACACCATGGCGGTAATGCAATTAACGCCATGGCGGAAAAGGCCCCTACCGGCATCGTAAAGCGAGCAAGGTGTACTTCCGCCACCGTAAGTAGCGGCCGCCGTAATTAGCGCCCACCGTAAGTATCGGCCACCGTAATTTGCGGCGGCCGTAAAAAGCAGAACCGGAAATAGCGTCATCGCGCCGGAACGGGAAACAGCACGTCGGCCATCTTTAAAAACACAATCCATTGCCATCCTACCGAACAACACCAGATCCAACCCTGACACCTGTCCCAACCAATCACCAACCCATCCAAGTACCCGAAAATGCCTAAAGTTGTAAAGAAGGCATGTGACCGCCAGCGCCAGGAGAGATTCAGCCGGGAGGAACTCTGCATGCTTGCGGAGACCCTGCAAGACAACGCAGGTGTCGTTTTCTCCCCGGAAATGACCAGGACAGCGATAGCGAAGAAGAAGGCCATCTGGGCCCTGGTGGCCGAGCGCGTCAGCGCAGTGGGGACCGTACCCCGCACCCCACAGCAGTGCAGGAAGCGCTGGGATGACCTACGCATACGGGTCAGAGCCGTCATCTCTACAAACCGCAACCTTGCCCTGGGTACCGGTGGAGGGTCGGAATCCCCACTAAAACTCCAACCGTGGGAGGAGATCTGTGCAACCACGATTGGCATGGAATCCATTGAAGGCGTCGGAGGGATGGAAAGGGGAGCTCCGACATCAGGCGATGAAGGTAGGTGCCTCAAACAAGACATGCCATAGTCACTGCAGTCCATTCATGTGTAGCACAAGGTTGCCCTACAGTGTAAATGCAACACATTTCAACACTGCCCATAGCCACATGCGAGCACCACCCTGTATACACTGCTGGCACCCGCATACCTGCATCCACATTCCACACTAAAAGGAGACAACCTGCATGGCCCTGCCTGAAATCTGCCTCATCTACTGACCAGAATAATGTCAATCATTGTCATTCCAAAGTCCGCAGACCCATCAATAACGCCCTCCCTCCTTTGCTCCACCACAGGCACAGATTCACACCCCGAGGACCAGGACACCCCTGCGACGAAGAGAGCCAAGAAGGCCATCAATACCGTCCCCGCACCCTCAACCTCAGCTGCAGTGAGGCAGACCCCACAACAAGTAGGACCCACTGCGAGCATACCGGACGTCCCACCGGCAAGCACCCCTTTAGGCAGCAGGCCAGCAGCAGCTGCTCCACCTCTACCGACATTGCCTGCCACAGAAGGCACCGGGTCAGCGGCCAGCAGCAACATCGGTGAGACAGCTGCAATAGCTGCATGTTCAGACTCAGACATGGAGCACGAGGTCAGAAGCCCCACTGACCTACTACATTCCCCCTGTTTCTCAGACGCCAGCCCCCATGAGGATCACACACAGGGGCACACAGAGGTAGAGGAGTGGCCTTCCACCCCATGCCCAGTCCTCACTCCACAGGAGGGGAGCAGCCCCTCCATCACACCACCAGCACTGGCCATGGGCCAGCAGGGGCAGCAGTCCCTCGAGGACATCACAGAACGGCAGCAACAACTGTCCACGATGCTGACTGAGCATGCCACGGAATGTGTGGGGGCTAGGGCAACCATTGAACAGGCCACGGAGACCCTAAGGGCCGAAGTAGCGCAGAGCACTGCCACCCTGAGGGATGCCATGCAGGCCATGTCCAGGGACATCTGTGCTGAACTTGCCGGCTTGCGTCGTGTGCTCACTGAGCTCACCCACACCCTACAGGACGTGCATGCACGGGGGCAGGCAGGGACATCCTCCACTGCCAGTTCTGCACAGAGCAGCCCCGTGCGACGTTCCGGACGTAACCTGCGCTCCACAGCCAGGGGTGCCCCGGGGGCCGGGAGAGGGGGCTTGTAACAGCCTGTGGCCACTGTCACAGGCATCTGTTGACACCTACATGGGGTGTGTTGGGGTGTGCAGGGGGGAGGTGGGAGGGGGTGTGTTGGGGTGTGCAGGGGGGAGGTGGGGGGTGTGTGTTGGGGTGTGCAGGGGGGAGGTGGGAGGGGGTGTGTTGGGGTGTGCAGGGGGGAGGTGGGAGGGGGTGTGTTGGGGTGTGCAGGGGGGAGGTGCGGGGGGTGTGTTGGGGTGTGCAGGGGGGAGGTGGGAGGGGGTGTGTCACGACGTTTCATAGTTTGAATACACTTTTTTCTTTCCGAAAAAGAAATGTGTGGACATTTTCATTGCGTATGTGTGCTTTATTGGTGTACAGTCCACAGTGTGCATGTCCCAGAGCCACACAGTGCCCCAAGTGCAGTCACCATGTGATACACACCAGCCGTGTGTGCTAGAAGCAGTGGTCGATGATACTTTGGCGCATTGCACGCCCCTCCTGTGCATCGCCTCCTCCATGGGGTGCCGCCCCATCTGCACCCTCCTCATCCTCATTGTCAGGTGGTTGCAGTTCTGCGTCAGGGGGCAGGGGCACATTCCGTCTGACGCACATATTGTGTAGCATAACACATGCCATGACGATCTTTGCCACCTTCTCATGGCCATACAGGAGTGCCCCACCAGACCTGCTGAGGCTTCGGAACCGTGCCTTCAATAGGCCGAATGTCTGCTCTATGACCACACGAGTACGTGTATGTGCAAGGTTGAAGTCCTCCTCGTGCTGGTTCTGCGGGTTCCGGACTGGTGTAAGGAGCCACCTCTTCAGGGGATAGCCTGCATCACCTGTATGTAGGCGAGAATGTATGTGTCAGTCATGTTGTCTGATCAAGAACATGATGTTCCACCATGGCTTGCATCCAACTGTTACTTTGGCTCACTTCTACATGCACTAATTGATTCACACAATGCAACCAGTATATGCTCATGGCTCTCATGGCCTGTTTTGCATGCCATCACCCAATGTATGCAGAGGGGTTGTGTGCATTGTGAGTGCCCATCCTCTGTCTCCGTTCTCTGTGTTACTCACAGCTAGGTGGCGTATGCATCCCCCCCCCTTTCAGCCAGGTGGAGTATGCATCACCCCCCCCCTTTCAGCCAGGTGGAGTATGCATCACTCCCCCCCCCCTTCAGCCAGGTGGAGTATGCATGATCCCCCCCCCCTTTCAGCCAGGTGGAGTATGCATCATCCCCCCCCCTTTCAGCCAGGTGGAGTATGCATCGGTATGCCATTCACCTGCCCACTTCCATGACATTGGACTCACCGAGTAGCCAGGATCTTGGCCCTGCATGTCGCTCCATGTAGCGTGGTATTGTGGAGTTCCTCAGGACCATAGAATCATGGGTTGATCCGGGGAATCGGGCACAACAATGTGTGATGATCTTGTTGGAGTCACAGACCATTTGCACGTTGATTGAGTGGAACTGTTTCCGGTTGCGGTACGGTACCTCCATGGCACGTGGAACCACCAATTCCACATGGGTGCAGTCGATGGCACCAATGCAACCGGGTATGCCGGCTAGTGCATGGAAACCCACTTTGGTGCTTGCAATCTCCTGGCCAGTCCGTGGTAATGAGATGTGGTCGTCTGTGTGCTTGAGGAGGGCATCGAGCACTTGGATGAGTGTTCGTGAGAATAATGGTTGTGAAATGCCATGCAGGTGCCCCACTGTGTGCTGGTAGGTGCCTGTGGCCAGGAAGTGGAGTACAGACACTACCTTCAGTAGGAGGGGGATGGCGGTTGGAGTTTCTATCATGCTGACGATGTCGTTGTGTGTCATGTCTACGATGGCGGTGATGGTGTCCCGGTCCAAACGGTACAGGGTGTGGATCTGCTCAGCAGTGAGGTTGAATGGATTGGCTCTGATGCGTGGGATTGGGGGCTGCCTGCGTGGTGGCACTGGCTGTGCTGGTGGGGCTTGCTGGGCCTGCCTTGCCCTCCTTCTCCTCCTGCGTCTCCTCTGTGCTGCCTGTTGTTGTTGTTGCTGTTGTAGCACATGCATTGCTATCAGGTCCTCCAGCCCCAACATTGCTAGTCGTATTGGTATCATTGTGGAGTGTGACTGGGTGTGGGAAGGGGTGGGGTGTGCTCTTTTTGTACTTCCTGAGTCTGTATTGCCTTCACCTGTGCTGTTTCTGTGCACCTGTGGCAGCTGCATTCACTTAACATGGCCCTTTACGGTTGGTTCGCGATGGCGTTATTAGCACCATGGCGGTAAGGTACTTAACGGCTGGGTGATGGCGTTAAGTGCATGTCCGCTTGGGTCGGCATTTGCGTACCTTTCCGCCATTGCGCTAAGTACAGTGTGGGCGGTCGCGTGCGTGCACCCTTAGCGCAGTTAGCGGCAGCGTTAACTACGATGCCGCTAATGGCATCGTAGTTAACGGTCACGGGTCATGATCGGACCTGGCGGAAAACGATGGCGGTAACCATTTACCGCCATCGTTTTTCACTTAGCGTCAGGGTCGTAATGGATTGTTCCTGGAACCTCTTCTTGGCCTAGGAGCGAACCACCTGGTGGGGAGACCAGGAGATCTAATGGAAGGAAAAACAAGGTTCATGGAGCCACTGCAGTGGGGGTCCTCAAGTCCCATGAAGCAGAGACTGAGCCATGTTTCCATACCAGACAGAAGCTTGTGAGCAATGCTTGGACACCTGAAACCAGATCTTGCGCTCTTCTATCCATACAATTCCAGATACTTCAGAAACCTAAAACATTGCCCAGTATAGACAAAGACTCTCGCAGCCCATGGTGCTCTCAGATGGCTTTGAAGTGAAGCCAAGATGGTGGCCGGATCTATTAAAAACATCTGATAACAGTATCATACCACGTGAGAAATCTGCAGTGCACTGGAACAGTGGCCATTATCCAAATACGCTAATGGCACAATCACACCTGAGCACACTTTTTCAATCAGACAACTCAGGCCCATCGCCAAATAGGCATAAATGGGGACTAGGCAGGATAAAGAGTGTGGTTTCATGAGTTTGGAGAATAAGGTGCAGGACAGAGCATGGCTGTGCAGCAAGGAGAAATGGATGGAGTAGAAATGGAGTAGGGAGAATAGAGACTGGAGGTGAAAGAGAGCCTAAGGAGAGTGTACATGAAGGCAGGAGAAAGAAGAATGGAGATGGAAGAGAGAGAAAAGAGAGCAGAGGTAAAGAAGGGAGAACCAAATGGAGGTGAAGTAGGAAGAATCGAAGGTGGAGCTGTGGGAGAGAGAGACAATATGAAGAGGAATATGGGTAAAGAAGATGAAGCAGCACAGAGGGAGAAGATTGCAAGAGTGTTCGAAAAGTTATTCGCAACACATGAAGAGTGGAGGAGGTGGAACGAGAGAACAACACGCGAGGAGGAGGTAAAATAGAGCAGAGAGCGAGTGAAGGAGAGGAAGAGGAGACAATGTGAATTGACAACAAAAAAGAAAGAATTGTGGTGCTGTGATGAGGTCAGAATGAAGAGAATGAACCAAGGAGTGGGGAAGGAAAGAAATGAGGAATGTCACAAAGACACATGGACATCACAGCCAGACGCACCAGTAATGTATACCACATTGATCTTTGTTTAGACTTCACAGCAAAAGGGCTCTTGGTATTATAAAGTTTATAACCAATGAAATATCTTAGTGATTTGTCTTCTTAGCAATGCTACATAAAGTGCTCAACAGGTTCCCAAACTACTTGATATCCTTCCCTTCGGCAACAGGGTCCCCGGGTTTCCCCTCCCTGTCCTCCCCTGATGTGAAGGAGATTGATCAGTAGAGTTTTCTTTGTTTGTGAGTGTGTTTGGATGAGTGAATGTAAAATGTTGGTTGAGGAGGCAATCAGTATCAGGTAAACAAAGAAGTTACCCAAAATACACGAATATAAACATAGGTATGAAACAATCCAAAGTGGGCCCCACACTCCCAAGGAGCTCACCAGTGCATTATATGCACACCAAATGTAATAGCAGAAAAAGCAATTATTTACAGAAATTAGAAAAATGTGTCCAAAGCTGTGGAGCTACTTTGATTGGCATGAAGAGGGACACAAAGATTTGAATCAGGTGCTGAGAAACCAGACACCAAATTTGAGGTATCGGGGTTAACCATGGTAATAAACAGGGCCAACACCCACCCTTGCTTCTCGCTGAACGAGTAAAATCTAGGCAAGAGGAGGAGATGGCAGAAGATATCATTGAATTCTTCAATGGCACACAAAGTGTCTTTTGGCAAGATACGTTTGCAGATGGTGCAGCTGCACCTTCGTGTGTTGCTACACGGACTAGATCGACCCAGAAAACAGAGCCACAATGGTCTCTAGGACTAATTGTCCAAAATCCTGTATCAGCACAGTAACCAACTTCTCCCAGAATCTGTCCCCAGACTCTTTCAAATACCCAATGTTTGCAACCAGCACTCGACCACCTGTGTGTCCCCGTTCACAGCTTCCCTTGCGAGGGGAGATGTATATATTACCCTAGCCCCACCAAGACACTTGCCTGGCAATTGCATTGGCACCAATGTGGAAGACAATTAAGTAACTGTGCATGTGCCATGTTCTACAGGAGGTCTAAGGGATCAGTTACATGTAATTATAACTAACCAATAAATAACGAGCAATACTTTTATCTACACATTCATAACGAAAAGAAAATAACATTTCTTTTCTTTAATATGGGGGTTCCCCCAAACCCTCTGGTTCACTGCATTATTAATCGTACCCCAACAATCTACCCGCCAGTTTTAACCCCTTACCCCACCCACCACATATATATTTAAAACAATTTGTCCGTTTCTGTTTGTTATAAATGTTTAGCTCAAACCAATGTTTGCTATTTTCCATTCGTTATCATCACTGCATACCTAAGGACTCTGGTAAAAGATTTCCTTTAAATTAAGGAGGAACCCTAGGGTTATACCAAGGAGCTGAAGGCAGTCATCCTTTGTCACAAACCCTCTTGGGCCGATATGAATCAGCTCAATCAGCTCATGGATGTAACAATTCTGGCAGATGTCAGACAGAGAATTATTCAGCAAGGCTAATAGCTAGTCAATGACCCAGGAATAGGTATACCACTCTAACGGGTCTCAAATAGACTATTAGAAGCAATTTCAGAGGTGCCCCAGGAAAACAGGCTGACAAAAGAACTGCAAACAGAACAAAGGAGATTCACCAGCTGATTACTTGGACATGCTGAATATAGAATTCACACAACACTGAGCCATATTAAAGTCAGAAGATACCACGCAGGAGTGGTACATTGCTTTCTACCTGGTCAGGAACAGAATAAAGAGAATATTGAACGCAAGCGTATCGGCCTGCAATTGCAAAACTTATAATGACCAGACCGCAAAAGGGAGAAGTGGAGCTTATGAGGGTGAGCGGGCCGAAGGGTTGAGGGAGAGTTGGAAGTGCCCCACTGGACAGCCGGCAAGGGGGGGGGGGTCCTTAGTCTCACTGTCTGTAATTGCTGCAAGCAGGATGACCATTGCAAGAATGAATATTCAAAGGGACTCCAGTAGAATGTTCCACCTCACCTCCAAAACAAGGGTCATTCCCAAATCCCAATGGCTTTAGGTTGAAAACAACATCCAATATCTCCAAGTGAAAATAAATACTGAGACAGCATGAGAGAAATTCATGTTTTGATTCCCTTTATCTCAGAAGATCAAAATATTACCTATGTACAATGTGAGGTTGGTGTTCAAACCATCTCTTAATTGTTTCATAGACGAAGGAGCTAGCACATCAGTGATCCATTCTGACTGGTTTGCGGACATTCCTTTGTCCTCAGTGACTTTCAATGCAGAAGGCATATCGAATATACCTGTACCACATACATGTCTATATCCTTAGACCCCATACATGAAAAATAGACCTTCTTACTGAGCCCATAAGCCACCATACATTCATTGGTAAGAGCCCTGAGTTGCAAGCTAAGGATCCAAGTTCCAATTGCTCAGCACATGGCAATGCAGATAGCAGGAAGAGATAACTATACATTTGTTCAGGACCTTAGAGCAGTGAATGTTGTAGTATTACCGGCTTTTGCAATAGTCCGGAATCTGGCCACCATACCTTCCTTTATTCCCCTGACAGCTCACACTTTAAATCTCTGTTCCGCATTATTTTTCTTTACCAAGGCACACAGAGAGTAGGTTCATGTTTGCCTTTTCCTGTCAAGGAATTCAGCACATGTTGACCTGCCTCCCCTAGGGGTCTATTGAAAATAGCCCACTCTTCTCCTGAAAAATGGCATAGATGATGTAATCTGTTCTAGTACAATTCGTAGATGATCTCCTCCTATCATGCTCTTCACATGATTCCTGTGAACAAGACAGTCAGGTTCTCCTAACTGACCTGTTTCCTACTATATTTTCATGTCCTAATTAATTAACTATTTCCCTACTCAAAGCTTTCAAACATAAACTGCAGTGGTGTAGGGACATAAGGGATCATTACCTTGGAATAAAATTATGGTAGGACACATGTTTATGGCAAACTCATGGATGTAAATCATCTTATAGGTGCCCAAAGCCCATACAGCAACTCAGATTAAATGATTTTTTGGGTATGACTGGAGACTGCACTTTACACAGTGGATACTAGGTTATGCAGTCATTACTAAACCACTCCAACAGTTCACTATGATGAATACCCCAGAAACTTTACGTGGTTAAAAGAGTACCATGCTCCCGTATCAGGGATGCCTGACTATAAAAATAAGTATTCATGGTATTGTCATGGAGAAAATCGATTCTCCCTAGCTATACTAACACATAGTTAGAGACAGAATCAGAGACTGGTCGCTTATTAAACAAAGTTCCAGCAGGTTTTCACTACTGTATAATGTCAGATGCAGCCTCAGTGCAACAGTGTGAATGCATATTATTACCCAGCGCGTGGAGGGTTGGCAGTCTCCCAGCCAATGTGGAGGCTCAGCTTTTACGTTTTTATTGACCGCTATGGAAATGGAGAAGGAACTACATGAAGTCCCTTCTCTCTGATCCCTCGTGCCCATTTATTTTGCTTTTTTTCTCGAGTTGAGAAACGGTTTCAATTGTGTTTCAATACTTGAGAAAAAATACAATTTGTATACAATACAATACAATCCAATATGTATAATGCATATTGTTACTACTTCGAAGGTCCAAACCTGGCCCTGGCAGCAGAGGAGGTATATCATTAGGTGGCGGGGGGAACCTGTGACCTCAAAGGAACATGGCAGTACAGAGTAAACATGAGGCTAGGATTTATTCCATCAACAGCTAAGTGCGAAGAAGGAAATCTTGTCTACCCATTTAATGCAGTACCCAATTGGCTTTCTAATGACAACTCTGCTAAAGCCTTAGCTGCATCAGAAACACTCTTAACTGCAACACTAATCATTCATTCACCTATCCCCTTCACTTTCCTCATTGAGCCAACTGTCAAAAATTAATTGAACTTGCCGATGTGTTTACAGCTATTCAACTTACATTTGTATTGTATGGCCAATTTGTATTTTTTAGAGAAAGGAAGATCCATGGAAAGGATGATTGTATAGTATAACAATGACACCATACAGGTAAAGGTGTCAGACATAACAGTTCAAGTGGTAAGCTGATATGAGACTCACAGTAAATTCAATTACACTGAAGCAATGGATTTGCTGGTCATACCATGTTATCACAAAAAGGAGGGGGAATAGATAATTATGATGGCCCATTCTGTGAACTGATTAACCCAGTTAACAATGAAGAATGGTACAGTAACAGAAAGAGTGTACTGTGAGGCCATGGTAATGGTGCTTTCAAGCATATGGGACAGGTGACTTTTCATGCTCAGTCATACAAGCTGCTGTTTCTCAAAGTATCGATACAGTAGGGTTTCAGTATGTCTCCACCGTTGCTACACTGTAGTTGTGGTATGACACCAAAGGTACATTTGAGAATCGATTTATGCCTTTGTGAATTTTTTGCTAGCAATCTTTTAATTGCCTCTGTCTGCCTTTCAGGTAATGCCTCAATTTCCCAACTGCTTCCTTCCGAGGCACAGTGATACGTCCAGCACAGCAGAGAGAAGTTATGATGTCTCAGAGAATTAAGCGGAATCTGCAGATTCGGGTGTAAGATGAATCCAACACAGCCCTTCAAACTTGTAGTGTTTATAGAGGCCTCTCTCTTAATGACAGTTTGGGTCACCTGGAAAAATCATCTGGGCTGATCACCTGGGTGTATATGATCAATACTGATGCGAACATTGAAAAACTGGAAGCAATCTCTGCTCTGAGCATCAAAACTAAGGAATTGCTAGCAAATCCTATTTGGAATATCACCTCAGCTGGGAACTAGAACTGTGCAGAGGTTCAAAACTTTCCCATCAGCTGGTAAGAAGAGGTATACCGTCAGGTGTGGCCAATAGCGCCCACCAAAATAACCTGCAGTACCTTTGCCATAAAAATACAACAGCTGGAGCTGTCAGAGGGTGGTGCACTGCTTCAAGCATGAGGGACCTTCAGTGGACCCTGAGCCCTGACCAATCAGATTCTGCCGGGTCCAGGGGCTCGGTGCACCAGTGACTGGATGACAAAATATTTGCCACAATGCTTGGCAAGTAGAAATCCTGTCAACCAGCCTGATACCTAGTTAGTGCCCTGGGGATAACCCTGAGTATGTGGAAAGGATTTGGGACTGAGAGGTTATTAGGGCCTCTCAACTACCCCAGCTGAAAAGACTGAGAAAACTAGACCCAGGATAGGTGTTCTCAGGAGGGAATATGATCTTTTGGGTGGGAGGGGGGTGAGCAACTGGAGCCCCTATACATGGAGCAGAGTTATTTGGATTCAATAACAGTTGTATATGCGTAAGTTGAATACCTTGTTATATTTCTTAGAACCAGCACCAGAGAGCACAATGTTTTCTGCCTGATTGAGAGGTCCAGTTTGGTAAGTTTGGATTAGAGGTGCCCTTAAACATGTCAACGTTGATACTGCATGGCTTTGAACATCTTCTAGAAGTCCTAGCTGAGGTTAATAGAATCAGTGGTATGTGGAAGCAATTTCAAATGTATATATAGCACCTGACGTGTAGTGACTGGAGAAAATAACTTGTTTAATTAGAATATTGTGAAGGCAGAAATATATATGAACATGATAATGATATAGAAAGAAACATGTACGTCCTGATGAGTATCAACATTTAGACTGCAGTGAGGGTATTAAAAAAAGGTTTATCCATGTAGACCCTGATTCCATGAAACCCGTGTCATTGAAACATGGTGAGGAATTACTTAGGTATTAATTATTCTGAGAGATTGGGAAGAATGTCAGTGCAGATTTATTTTCATTCATTTTGTTGTTTCCACTTGATTTCTTTTATGTCATTTCTATATATATAATGTCAGTTCACAACAACCCTCATAGATTTTCTTTTCAGCTAACATAAATGAACTCTATTGCAATAATCAATTCAATAGTTTATCATACATCTCTTTGTTTTCATTTCTTTCCTTTCAGGAAATTTGTATTGTTTAATCGGAACATGAAATCTGGTGAGTCGGCCCTTGTGTGCGTGACACATCATTTGGTGTCAGGTGATGTGGACTGATGTAAGCTGCAAACCTGTAGATGAACTGATGGAAAAATACAGCCAGGTGTAAGGAGGGAAATGGGATTCGTCTTTTGGGCAGGCGCTTTCCAGAAGGAAGACAGAGATGTGACCATGAATTAAAGACATCTGTGTTGATAATGGACTTGCCAGTCCCGCCATCATGAAGTGGACAGGGGATGGAGACCTCCTCCTTAGGACTGGTCATTGCATGTTGTTTCTCAATGATTTTGTTTTGGATGTGCTATGAAGGCTTGGAGTTGGATTTGGTGGACTTGTTGCGGGAATTATCAAGTAACCAGGTAGCTCTGATGATTGTTTTGCAAGCTAATGAAGATATGTGTCTTTGCTATTTCTCGGGAATATTTCTCTGACAGTTCTCTCAGCTTCTCCACCTCTTCCTTCACCCTTGGTTTCCCTCGACTCCCCTTCTTCCTTCTCCTGCACCTTCAGATCTCAACATCCTCCTCTTCCTCCTAAACACTCAGCTCTCTCTGCACTGCTTTCTCCTCCTGCACCTTGTGCACCTCTGCCTCCTCTTCACCTCTTTCTCTCCTTGCACATCGTCCACCTCCTACACCTTCAGCACGTTCTCCATATCCTTCTCCTGCACCTTTAATTGTTTCTGCATTACCTATAATCCATGTGTTGTTGTTTCTCCAATTCTTCAGACACCCAGAGTAACTGTCACTTTGCCAGGGCTTTTGTAGAGGCTGGATCCCACACCCTGCACTGGGCTTGTGTCTATAGCCAGCATGTGTTGTAGGTGATTATATGAGTTTGAGATTGGTTGAGCATTAACCATTCATGCACATTCAGTAACTTTGTTGCCACGCGTTCTGCTCTGTGGACAAAGCTGGTCGGCCACGTGGAACTCACAATTGCAACAATGATTGGTGAAGTAAGCATGCAGAGTTCATGGATGACCAGTAGTTTGGCAGAAAACAATTGGAATGACATCATGTTGACAACACAAGTCAGAATTTTGTGATTTTAATACATCCATGCCTCACTCCTCTGGGTCCATATGGGTACATCTATAATGGCAGTCTTCATCTTCCATAGGAAACCATCATTTAAAGAGCCTGTAGCTGGAGTAAAACTAATGTGCCCATCCCCTACCTCAGGTCCCTGGTGTTGTGGGTAGTCCAGGGAAATCTCCTTATACTGATGCTAGGCCCTGCATCTCATAATGGGGGGTGGAGGGCCTGGCTGCCGGAGTTACCGAAAAACACACTTCTAAGGCCAAGCAGGGGGTTTTGTCAAAGGCTAAAAGAAAAAATAAACAAGAATGCGGCACAAGAGGGGGTGCTCTGATCCTCGACCCTAAATACCCGAAAGTGGTGGTGGAAAAGCCTTATGACACTCATATTGGTTAATAGTATCTGACAGCTAAACTGGATAAAAGAGGGTGGAGCCAACCATTTTAAAAGAGTATGCAACTACTACGCGACTTCAATCTAGTAGACCCAAGGCACCTGATATGTTGGTGGCAGGTTATCCAGAACTACACTGGAGACAAGGCAACATCCTCACAACTTCAAGCTGAGCCAATAAAGACATTTCAAAGAGCCAAAATAGAAGTGTGAAGCAGCACAAACATGACAGACTGTGAGTTGTTAATTCCAACCAAGAGGTTGGGTCTATTGGATGTGGAGTAAGGGAAAGACTGGGGACCCTGTCTCTGGGCTCAATCTAACTGTGTTTGAATCATTACCTTGTACAAAATAAAGACAAAATAAACTTAGATTCTGTCTTCACGTGGTCTGTCGAGGCCTTAGCTGTGACAGAACCCAATGCACTCACGAGTCGCACAGCAGGGTTCACATGCTGCCAATGACAGCTTGTCATTTGCTAATTATGTCATATAGCCAAAGTGCTCTTCGCCACTGCTCTCCAACCTTGAATCCAATACCCCTTGTGTCCTCATCTTACTTGATCTCTCTTCAGCCTTTGACATGGTCAAGCATGCCATCCTGCTCAACCGTCTCTGCGATAACCTGGGTATCACTGATCAGGCCCTGCCTTGGCTAACCTCTTTCCGCTCCGATCGACCCTGCCAAGTCCAACTTGGGTTCTTCCTCTCCTCTATCTCTATCTCTACCTGTGGTGTTCCCCAGGGGTCTAACCTTTCTCCCTGGCTGTTTAGCCAATACCTGGCACCCCTTGGCCACCGCATCGCCACTCTCTGCTCCAACTTTCAGTGCTATTCGGACAACACTCAGCTCATTTTCAGCCTTCCCTCTTCTACCTCTTCTCCTTCTCTCATCTCTGATTGTCTGCTATCCAGAAGTGGTGTGCCGCCAACGATATCTGCCGTAATGCCAGTAAGACTGAGATTCTCCTCATCGGCACACCTGCTCCCTCCTTTCCTTTCGCTCAATGGCTGGCCTCTCTTGGCCCTCTTCCTTCTCCCACCTGTGAGGCTAAAAACCTCAGGGTCATCTTCGACTCCACTTTCTCCTTCTCCTCTCACATCTCTGACATCTCTAAGGAGTCACAGTACCAGCTGCACCTCCTCAGAGGTATTCTTCCTTTCCTCTCCTTCCCCCATAAACTTACTGTCTCCAGAACTCTGGTTCTCTCTAGGCTGGACTACTGCAACAGCCTCTTTCTAAATCTGCAATCTTCTACTCTCCACCCTCTGCAACTCATCCAGAACAGGACTGCAAGAAGTGTCCACTTGTGATGTGGTTTTAACAACCCATTTAGTGGGTAATGAGGTGGGGATCCAGTATGGGAAAACATTATATCTCTATAGTTAAAATGCAGTAGTCATTGCATAAATTGTAAAATAAGGTGCACATCTCGGTAGGGCATTGGTCTGCTTAAGTCAGCTGGATGTCTGTATTAACCTGAATGTGTATACTTCACCCAGTTGTATCTCCTATGATGATCCAATGCTCTTTTACTATATGTTTATTTGTATGGACAATAAGTCAATACCATTGCACAGAGATCACAGCGGCTCATTTGACAGCTGATTGAGTGACAGTCAAGTGTCTGCAGCAAAGTGGTTGCATTTAAGATATGCCCGCCTGTACAAAAAGTATGATGATCATAAGTAGCCCATGATATTTGCACGTTAATCTCTGAAACCTATGCCTGAGGTAAGACATGGTGCATAGCAATACTTATAATCATTACAGCCACATTCAATTTGATATAAGACATATGTCTTCTCCTGGGAGCAGGCTCAAACTATGGAAAGTGATGTGTTTTCAGGCTGAGCCTACCAAATGACAGGTCAGGAACCTGAATGGCCATGCCTCTTGTTTGATATCTTTGTGAGGGTAGGTAGCGCCCTCCGCCAGCTGCTCTGGGCCCAGGCCTCAAAGGAGTATGTCAATTCAATCGGACAAACCTCACACCAGGGTGCTGCATTTCTAAAGGCCTTTGATCCTAATGAGAAATGTAGATAGCAGGGCTCTGT
Source organism: Ambystoma mexicanum (assembly GCF_040938575.1). Taxonomy (NCBI): domain Eukaryota; kingdom Metazoa; phylum Chordata; class Amphibia; order Caudata; family Ambystomatidae; genus Ambystoma; species Ambystoma mexicanum. The sequence goes on from NC_090935.1 coordinate 816,756,316, forward strand.
ACAGTGAAAGGAGACTCCAACCATGTTGTTTCTCTATGCTTCTATCTCCTTCCTCTCCCCTCCACTTCATCTAGAACAATGCACTGTGTGTGTGATGTCAGAAGGGCAAAGTTTACTTCTTCGAAGAACAGGGATTGGACCACTAAGGTAGGCTAGCTTTAGTCCAATCACTTGTTGACTTTTACATTTAAAATAGGGGGTCTCCCACCACCTCTTTCATTCACTCTGGAGCAACACCAGAGAAGGATTCACTCGACCCCTTTTTGAAGAGTTGTACTTGCCAAAGCCCTCAAACACTGAGGTGAAGAGGGAGCAGTCCAAGGCAGAGGAACGGTCTGCCCCCCTTCCCACTCCCTTGGCCCACTGGGGGTGACTCTTGCTGTGCACCAGGACCTGTCACTCTGCACCAGAAACTCCCAAGGCTGGAAGAGCAGACCCTGAAAGTACTCATTCTGTCTTAGAGCCCCGGGAGTGACTCTCACATCACCCGGGCGAACAGATCAGTTAAGGCTCCCTGTTCTGCTGCCCCGAACTTGTCAAACTGTTGTCAAACTGCATTCACCACTTAACGAACCAGAGGGATCCTTTTGGTGCTGCCTTTGCCATGCCACTGACCATTCAATCTACCTTGCATTCATCTCGAACCAGATTGACGCTGCATTGTGCCCTTGCTAAGCACGTCACCTGCTAGGCTTGAATCAACCACTCATCACCGAGACCTGTCTCAAACCGCAGGAGAGTCACTTGCCCGCTCAAACCAGGGGTTAAACTACGACTTGACCCAACTCTCCTTTACACTGCTGCTTCACTGAGCTGCACATCACTCGTCGGGCCTTCCCTATGGTTACAATCCGACTCAAATTGGCTCTACTTTGAAAACATCCTGGTGAGTTCTCCATCTTGACTCGCCAAGCGCTGCATCCGAACCATGCAGAGCTGACGGATTATAACCTGCTCGATGCCTGCTTGCTGCTTGGGCACTTACAATCCAAACTACCTGAACTGAGCACAAAACGCTTGCATCACTGTGAAGTTTTCTTTTTAGTTATTTTGCAGATAGTGCTTTTTACGAAAGTATATCTGTTTTTATATAACCTTGATTGGACTTTCCCTTTGTTATGGAATGTTATGCTTTTCTGTTGGGGTCGGCACTAAATTACATTCATACCTTTCTTTTTTTTTTTGTTAAAACATTTTTTATTGTTTTACATTCAAAACTACACAACAACAGCTTGTGCGGATTGGCATGTCCTTCCAAAATTCAACCATTAACAGATCAAGTATCAATCTCCCATGACATTACCCCAGGTTTTAGTGCCATCCGATCGTATCCCCCTCCCTGCATACAACAGGGTCCAGCCGGTTCTAGGGTCCATTTTCTTCTTCCCACCTCCCCCATATCTTATCCGCCTTAGCAGGGCATCCTCTGGCAGTATATACTCGGTGCTCTATAGTGGCACAAATGCTCATGTCTGTTGCCCATTGCTCCATCGTTGGGGACTCCGGGGCTCCCCATTTCTGCGCTATGTTGCGCTTCATCAGTCCCGCTGCTGTGTTCAGGAGCAGCTTGCCCCATTTAGTAAGTTCAATCTCATCCGGAGCACCCAAAATGAGAATCCTCGGGTCTAGTGGTATGCGGCACGCCAAGACATTGCCTAGCACAGTACAGCATTCACTCCAGAAGGTGCGGATTTGGGGGCATTCCCACAGGATGTGGAAGAAGGTCCCCTCCTCATTCCCACAACGGAGACAGTTCGGGTTCAGGGCTCTCCCCCATCTATATAGTATCGTCCTGGGGTAATAGACCCTGTGCAGGATCTTTAATTGAACCAGTCGAATCCTGGAAGAGATGGCCACCTCCCTTGGGTGCATTAGTACTTGGATCCAGTCTTCTGGATCTATCACCCCTACATCCACCTCCCATTTAGTTTTCAGGGTCGTGAGTTCTGGCGTAGCAAAGGATGTAATAGCATTATATAGGATGGAGGTGCATTTGGTGGGGATGAGAGCTGGTAATATGTTACGTTCTATTGGTGTGTAGTCCGGGATATTGGTGCCTGCAGGTATATTCATACCTTTCTTGAGAGCAAAGCCTTCCCTCTGCCAATGTTACCACAAAAGGCAAAGGAGGTATATCTCTTAACTGTGCCTGTTTTACCTTTCTGATTTTGTTGGTTCTTGGTTTGTAAAAGTATGAGAGCTGAGTGGGCATTTCAGCCTCTAATCCTACTTGTTCTTCTGCAGTGCAGAAACCAATTCACCACATTGGTGGCAGCGCTTGGGATTTGGGAAAGACTGTGCCCATAGATTGGTCAGCTAAAATAAAATTGTGCAACTAACGTTAAATTCACTGCCAAGGTATTTATTACTTTGATGTGGATTTTACGGAACATAGTGTAGGGCCTGGAAACAGGCAGTCTACGCAAGCGCTTTGGGAGTTTGGATCCCCCATATGTCAGTAAGGTTAGAGAAACTGAATTGCTGAGAAATCTCAGAGTATTATTAGGAATTTTATTTGAGTAGGAAACTCAGAAAACTTCCAATGGGGAAGGACATTTTTCAGGTGGTGGCACCCAAGGATGGCCTAGTTGACACATCGCTAAGGACGTAGTCCAACAAACTGTGTTGGGGAGTAAATCTTTTGAGGCATTTACACATCAGCACTTATACTCTCAATGTGGATGGGCCGCAGTCAACAAATTTGATACAAATCAGCGCATATCTAATTGGGACGAGTGCGAGAATATCCTTGAAATGTGTGAGATGTGTGAGATGGAGTTAAATCAGTGGGCCTCATTATGACCCGGGCGGTAAGTGAACAACGATGTCGGTAAAGGATTACCGGCATCGCTTACCGCTCCAGCCGATTAGGACACGATTATCCACTATTAGCGGCACCGTAATTAACAGTACCGTCAATAGCGCCAGGAGCGCGGGCCCGCGGCCATCCATGCCGCAAATACCGGTATGGCGCAAACAGGGGAACATCACAAGTCAGGCGGAGATGCAAACAACGCCCTACTGAAGCCCGAAAAGTACCTTACTGCCATGGAGCTAATTCCGGCATTGTGAACCACCCATAAACGGCCATGTGCAGTGTTCCCAACTGCCACAGGTGCACTCAATCAGCACAGGTGGAGGCAATACAGACTGGGCCAGCACAAAAGGAGCACACCCGACCCCTTCCCACACCCAGTCACACTCCACAATGATTCCAATACTACTAGCAATGCTGGGGCTGGAAGATATGGTTGCTGTGGAACTGCTGCAACAACAACAACAACAACAACAACTGGCAGCACAGAGGAGACGCAGGAGGAGAAGGAGGGAGAGGCAGGGCCAGCATGCCCCACCAGTGCAGCCAGTGCCACCATGCAGCCAGCCCCCAATCCCTCGCATCTGAGCCAGTCCATTCAACCTAACCCCTGAGCAGATCCACACCCTGTACCGTCTGGACCGGGACACCATCACCACCATTGTGGACATGATACATGACGACATTGTCAGCCTGATTGAATCACGAAACGCCATCCGACCCTTACTGAAGGTAGTGTCTGTGCTCCACTTCCTGGCCACAGGCACCTACCAGCACACAGTGGAGCACATGCATGGCATATCACAACCATTATTCTCACGTACGCTGAACCAAGTGCTTGATGCCCTCCTGAAGCACACAGGCGACCACATTTACTTACCACGGTCTGCCCAGGAGATATCAAACACCAAAGTTGGTTTCCATTTACTGGCCGGCATCCCTGGTTGCATTGGCGCCATCGACTGCACCCATGTGGAATTGATGGTCCCATGCCATGGAGGTAGCGTACCGCAACCGTAAGCTATACCACTCAATCAACATGCAAATGGTATGTGACACAAACACGATCATCAAACATTGCTGTGCCCGATACCCCGGATCAGCCCATGATTCAATGGTCCTGCGGAACTCCACGATACCACGCTACATGGAGCGACATGCAGGGCAGAGATCCTGGCTTCTCGGTGAGTCGCATGTTCGGCCCATGGAAATGTGATGTGGGTAGGTGATTGGGGTAGAGATGCATACTTCACCTGGCTGAGAAGGGGGGGTGCATACTTCTCCTGGCTGAGAAGGGGGGGAATGCATACTTCACCTGGCTGAGAAGGGGTGGGATGCATACTTCACCTGTCTGCGAGTGCCTTAGAGAATGGACCATGCTCATACCCCAAAGCAGCCCAGACTGGACCTGACACCTGACCACATAATGAAAGATGAAAGCTGCCCTAACATGTAAATGATGCAGTGTCACAACCATTCCATAGCCATCTACATATGCACTGTACCTAATCAGACCATATCCCCCTCAACACAATGCAGCTACAAGCAATTACTATGGCCAATACACAGCACAAAATACCATCAACTGAAAGGACAGTCCCCCATTACTGCGTACATAGGAGTCATATGAGGGCCGATTACATCAATGCACCACTACACTGACACAGAGGTCCAACAAAAGTGCATTTCACCATTTGTTTTGCATAGTGACATCATCATGAGGCTGACATCGATGGTGGCAAGATGAAAGCATACAAATTACTGGACATCAGCCAGATCATGGAAACAACTGGCATGGACTAGCACGGTGCATGAGCACTCACAAGGAACTGGACCCCTCTGCGCCCACCAGTCGATGACACACACACCAGTCCATAAGAGGAATACACACATAGCAGTCACATTGTGTGTCTCCATTCATGCATGGGAATGTGGTTGCAATCAGGAAATCAATGCATGCTATGTTGTCATTGATCAAGGTCACATATGATATGATGACTCATACATTGTTGCCCACATGCAGGTGATGCAGGCTATCCCTTGAAGAGGGGGCTCCTTACCCCAGTCCCGAACCCACAGAACAGGCACAAGGAGGACTACAATCGTGCACATACACTTACCCGTGTGGGGATTGAGCAGACATTTGGCCTCTTGAAGGTACGGTTTCACTGCCTCAGCAGGTCTGGTGGGGCACTCCTGTACCGCCATGAGAAGGTGGCCAAGATCATCATGGCATGTGTCATGCTACACAATATGTGCATCAGATGGAATATGCCCCTGCCCCCTGATGCAGAACTGCAACCACCTGATGATGAGGATGAGGAGGGTGAGGATGGGGCTGCACCTCAGGGAGGCAGAGATGCACAGGAGGGACATGCCATGCGTCAGACTCTGATCAACCAATGTTTCTAATACACATGGACGTGGATGTGACATGGATGTGGCACTCTGGGCACTGGGTGTGTCAGGGACATGGACACTGTAGACTGTTCACCAATAAAGCACACGTACGCAATAAGCAATGTCCACACATGTGAATCATGAGTCACCAAAATGTGTATTAAAGAACCATAACAAAGTGAACAAGCCCTCCACCCCACACACCCTCTCCCCCTCCCCCCTCAACTCCCCCACACACCCTCCCCACCTCCCCCTCAACTTCCCCACACACCCACTCTCCCTCCCCCTCAACTCCCCCACACACCCTCTCCCCTTCCCCCCTTGACTTCCCAACACATGGTATGCAGTAGCACGCACTAGTAGTCCACATGGCACCAGTATGCATGGCTGTGCCTACTGCCCTCCCCCTCTTCCAGCACCAGGTGCCCCCCTGTCTGATCTGCGCAGGTTCCTGCCAGACCGACGCACAGGGCTGGTCCTAGTAGAGCTGGCATTTGATGATGGTCCAGATTGTCCTGGCAACTGTGGTGGATGCATGTCCCGCATTGCTGCCACCATTTTCGAGAGGACATGGTGCACTGCTGCAAGTTCCACAAAAATGTCCTTTGAGGTGGACTCGATGGCTGATTTTATTGATGCAGCACAATCCCTGATGTCATCCCTTGCACCGGTACCTTTGGTAATATGCTGCGTCAACAGCCCTGTGAGTTCCTCCTGGCGCCTCTGTATAGCCATGATCCCCTCTTGGGTGGTTGTCACTGGGGTGGAAGTGTGAGGCGTTTCCACCATGATTTGGTCATCAGGCACAGTTGGCGTGGGGCTGAAACTTGCCGGCCATGAATCTCCAGGTGACAGCCTGTGCATGCTGCCGTCCACCACACTGCATGGGGATAGGTGTGGTGAGTGGAGGGGGCCTGTGGCGGGTGTTGTGCCATACAGCTGTACGTCGCCCTCATTATCCGATATGGCTGCTGTGGCAGCTGTCTCACCGACTGTGCGGCTGGCTGCCGATGGTGTGCCCTCTGCCAATGCCTACTGGGTGATGGTGGCTGGTGTGGGTGTTCTGGGGGCCGTGGTGCACATTGGTGCTGTGGCCTCTGTGGTTTTCATGGCCTTCCGAGGTGGTGCAGGTTGGCCTATGCCCCTTGAGGTTGAGGGGCGGTGTTCACCCTCCTCGGCCCTGGCCTTCTTCTGTGGTGTGGCACCGGTGTCCTCATCACCACTGTCAGAATGTGTGCCTGTGGGGGACCAAAGGAGGGATAGGGTTAGTGATGGGTCTACGGGCATCGGGCATGCATTGGGGTGGATGCATTGATATGGAATGGTAGATGATTAACATTGGGGGGAGTGACATACCGGTTGCCTCACTCTTGGGTGGGTGATGCATGGAGGCGTCTGGGTTGCAATACATATGGGTTGCATTATGCATGTGGACAAGGTGATGCTCTGCACTGCCTGTAGACAGTCTTGTACTTATGTGTCTGGTGGACCCTGTTCTACATCATTGCACTGTCAGTTCAGGTGGACATCATCGTGGTGGTATTAGCATTTTTTAATTTGAGACACCTACCTGCATCGGCTAATGACGGGGCTCCGCGCTCCATGTCCCCGACTCCCTCTATTGCCTCAGTGCCTATGGTGGTGGTGCATATCTCCTCCCATGGTTGTAGTTTTATGGGCGACTCCGCACCTCCACCTGTGGCCATCCCAAGGTTGCGGTTGGCAGAGAGTATACATCGCACACGTAGACATAGGTCATCCCAATGCTTACGGCTTTGTTTGGGTGTGCAGGGTGTGGTGCCAACAGCACTGACTCTCCGGGCAACCTCTGCCCAAATCTGCTTTTTATGCTGCAGTGCTGGACGGGACATGTCGTTTGAGAACACCACATGTGCATGTTCCTGCAGTGTCTCTGCTAACATGGTGAGCTCCTCTCTGGAGAAGCGCTCCTTGCGCAGGCAATCTCCCGTTTTCTTCACTGCTTTTGGCATCCTAAATTGCAACAGGTAATGGTGGAGGTGTGTTGGAGTTCTGGGGGTCAGATGGCTGGTTGTGGTGGATGGCAATGGATTGTGTTTTTAAAGATGGCCACCGTGCTCTTTCCCGTTCCTGTGCCATGACGCTACTTCCGGTTCCTCGTATTTACGATCACTGCTACCACTATTAGAGGTGACCGCTATTAGAGGTGACCGCTAATGCCGATGGTTTGGATGCCAGAGGAGCTATTTCCACTACAGACGGTGCTGGAAAGGGGTATTTTTCGGACTTTTACGGCATGGCGGTGAGGTCATTAACGGCATGGCGCAAAGCTTGTGCCCGCGAACTTGTAATGGGCCGCTTTTAGCGGTCTATTGCCAGCACAAACACAGTCATTGTGCCATGCCGGTAATGACCGGTACTTACCGCCCGGGTCGTAATGAGGCCCAGTGTTTAGGGAACATAAGTGACACCAAACCTGTGGAACCAGAGAAGGCTGCAGGCAAGTAAGTGAACGATCAAGTCCACTAAAATGCAAAGGCTCATGCACCCAAATCAATAGCAACTGATCAAGGTAAATGCATGAAGTGAAAGGACAACGGTCCAGACCCTTCTTCCAAGAATGGTTGTCAAAAATCAGAAGGGTATTTCCAGACCCATGGCAGGTCAACTCCGGAAAGCAGAGTGTAGGCACCTGTAGGACTGAGGCATCCACACATTCAGCGACCATGGGTTGTTTTCAGTGTAGAGATTTGACACAAAGGAAGGGAAATCCTGCCTGCAAGGAGAAATCCAAGCAGGCTATTGTGAGTGATGGTCTCCTCAAGCAGGAGACCTTAGTCAGTGTGGGTATCTTAACATATTAAGTCCCACTAGGCCAGAGAGTGGTCAAAAGTTCCCTCCCTCTGAGTGGCAATGGTACCAGTTTGATTGAGGGGGTCCCAGATCTGGCCAAAGAACAGATGTTTCTGGACTGTGTCTCTAGAAATAGGGGAACGTCTCCCACCTTGCATGGCACTGCTGTAACGCCGGGGGTGCTCCCAACTCAGGTCCAGAAAGTGAGGGAAAAAAACAATCCACAAAAACTCAAAAAGGAGGAATGCAGGAAAAATAAAAAAGGTATTTGTACATCACAGCTGGGAAGATGAACCAGACAAGCCAACTTAAACCCGCATATTGCGGACCCATCCTTTTGTAGCCACAATCAGGACATTAGCATATTAGCACTGGCTCATTATCAGTCCAGCAGCCAGGAAGTCAGCCGCCAGTATATTTGTTAATCCCCAGTTCTCTGGGACTCTATGGGAGGGGGAACACGGGAGCACCAGCACTGGTGTCGGTGCTTCCGTGAAGAGTCTTCCTACCATGGCCACAGCGACCAGCAAGGTGTTACCTATCGGGCACAGCGGCCACGGCAGGGAGACTTGTAGTTTTCCGGGCCAGAGACAAGGGAGCCAGTGAGTTTACCGGCACCCTTGTTTCCAGACCGGCAAGCTCATAATGATGCCCAGTGTCATTCTGTGTTCGATGGGTCATGCTCAGACAAAGGAAAATGTGCTACATGGGGAAAAGTAAGAGTAATGCATACAAGTAATGCAACGTCATATACCACAATGCTGACAAAAGCAACATTCTAAATGCCATAACTGCCTGTGTTATGTGAAAGGTAAAAACAATAAGCTAAAATATTCCACTATGTGCTCTATTGAGACCATATGAGGAGTCCATAGATCTTGCGAAGGAATGACAAAGAGGATTTGGGTGAGGGTCTGTCTGGCGGAAGCATTGGAGTAGGTATCGGCAATAGGAAGACCAGGGTTAGATCCCAAGATATCCTTTTTGAACTTCTTCCTACCAGACTTAGTGAGAATGGAAGGATAGTCAGTCGTGAAGCAGTTGGAAAAGATAGGAGAAAAAGAAAGCGCCATTGGGGTGGAAGCGAGGAGAGGATGGAGATATTGGGGGGGCTAAGACAGGTAGGTGTGGGACAAAAGAGAGTGGTGAGGTCACTGGGCTGGCAAGCTACAGAGAAGAAACATTATACAAGCAAAATACTGAGAATTGTGCAATGGGCAGCAAGATTTGACTTTTTAGAACACAGCAAAAACAGCAAGATTTGACTTTTTAGAACAAAGCAAAAACAGCAAGATTTGACTTTTTAGCACAAAGCAAAAACAGCAAGATTTGACTTTTCAATCTTGGAATCAGATGTTAGCAAAGGGTTTTAGGAAGCACTGCGCATCAGGATGACAACATGGGAGTAACAAGCAGAAAGAACAGTGATACTCAAAGGCGGTAGGAGTGAGTCCATAAGCAGGGAACTAACCCATAGTTCTGGAAGCAAAGTCAAGGCAGTCCGGATTTCTTAGAGGAGTGAGGTGGCAGCATCATTGTGGTTAAGGTGCAGGGAGGACCCCAATTAGTGTTACGGAAGCCGACAGGGGCCTTAGAAGTAGGCCTTTGCTGAGAGGGCCGGCTGAAGCCGGCCGGTCCCTTTTTGGATGGAAGAGAACACTCAGCAACCAATAGGAGTGCAGCACAGGGAGAGGTGATTCAGCCCAGCCTGCCTACACAACAAAGAAAACCACGGCAGCCATGCTAACCGTTTATCTATTCTTATTCTTCTTGACCTCTCTGATGCCTACTATACCTTCAATCATTCTGACCTTCTCCCAACACTATCTCTCCTAGGCATCAGGGAAAAGGCCCTTGCTTGGTTTGCTTCATCTCTCACCCCAGACATTTCCAGGTTTCCTGTAACAACCTTACTTCCCCACTCACCCCCTTACTGTTGGTGTTCCCCAAGGATCAGCCCTGGGTACACTTCTATTCACTCTTTCTGCCTCTTCTCTTGGCACCTTGATATCCTCCTATGGATTCTCCATTCAACTCTTTACTGTAGACACTCAGATCTTCTTCTTTGTTCCCTTGTAAAGAGTGTCTAAATGTCTCTCTGCCATCAAATACTGGATGGCATTTCACTTGCTCATGCTCATCTCCACTAAGACTGAGATTTTCTACTTCCCATCCTAACAGGATATCTCTCCCTCTCCACCTCTTCTATTTTTCTCTCCTGACTACCTTCTCAACTCTGCTTCTGCTCGCAACATTGTTGTCATCTTCGATCCATCTCACAACTTCCCGCTCTTTATCTCCAAATCTGCCACCGCGGCTAGGCTTAATCTCCTCAACATCAAAAAAATAAGACATCTTCTTCCCTTGAACGCTGTGTTGTAATGTGTATCTGGGTGTGGTGACACTACTGTTGGATGGAATGTAGTGATGTCAGAGTGTGTGGAGTGTTGGGGATGTTATGCTCTGAATACTGGTTCTAATATTTTCAGTTGAGAGCTAAGCTGGCATGAAGGGGTGTGCCGATGTTATCTTCCTGGCACAAACTTACAATAAACCTACAAATAACTTACCTGCTGGCCCGGGTGTTACATCAGGTACCAAGTTATTTCACTGGTGACGAAGGTGGGATCCTGTCATGGAGGGGGCAGCTGTTTAAGTCCCGGGACATCGCCCTCCAATCCTCACGTCCTAAAGTTGCAGCCAGCAGCCTTAGCCCCAGTAGCAAGGATCTGGGTGCTACGCTCCAGCAGGCCGGGTGGTGCTGGCAGAGGCAGTCCTTATTTTGCGCTGGTCCGCAGTGCAGGAGCCAGAAACTGGCAGGAAGTTTTGTGGCCTGGGGTGGCCCCCTGGCCTTAAAGTACTGGCAGAGGCAGTTCCTGTCCGGAGTGTAGGAACAAGAAAGTAACAGAGTTCAGGTGCCAGTAGTGACTGAGTTCCGTGGTCCGCAAGTGGCTCCCTGGCCTGAAACTGTTGGCAGTGTAAGAGCACAATTGTGTGTTTTCCGCGCTCTCTGTGATGCAGGTGTGTGCTGTGAAGGACGATGTGCAGCGGTTTTAGTTCAGGCGTGACTGGAGGCCGAGAGGTCCAGTCAGCCAGGAGCTCATCAGAGGCGGCAGCATTTATGGAGGAGGTTGCTGGCACTGTCAGAGCTCAAGGTACTGGTGGAAAAGCTCCTGAGTCCATGGAGGCTTTAACGCTTATCCGAACGGTTAGCCCACTGGAGAGGCGTTTGAGATGTGCGCAGTGCAGTGTCTCAGTTGGCAATGATGAGGTAGTGGGTGATCGAGTCGCGTTCCAACCAGATAGGCTGGAATGCATAGAATGTACGAAGCGGGTGCGTTCATGTGGAAACGTGGATCTTCAGCATGTTCCTGTGCAGTTAGAACGCAGAAGACGATTGGAACGTGTTGCATGTGGAGGACACGTTCAGGAAATGTATTTGGGAGCAGTGTCCCGGAAGTGGAGCAATGTTACGTCCTAGACTAGGGAGTGTAGGTTATTTATTCGTGGACTTGTTAATGGTGTTTCACAGTGTGCACAGTCAGAACGTGTGTTGAGGACGTTCAAGACCAACAAGATTTCACAGCGTACAAGGTCGGAACGAGTGATGAGGATGTGCAAGACCAACAGGATTTGCCATTTGCGGTGGGGACCTGGATGCGCCGGATGGGTGTTTTTACCCATCATCCGGGGGCTGCTGCAGTATCAGTTATGGAACTGTGGAGTTATGGAATTTCGTTTTTGCAGCAGCGCCACGAGAGGGGGAATTTGTGTGTAAGGCCGGTATGTATGGTGTCTTGTCTTTATGTGGTGGCCTTTTGTGTGTAGGTTGATCGGAGGTGTGTGTGGTATTTGGAGTATCATGGGCCCGTGTGGATATGTGGTGATGTGTGTTATTGAGACAAAATGTGTGTATCTAAAATGAATTTGTGCAAAAAGTGAGATTGAGTTGAGACAGTGTTTGTGTTTTAATTTACAGTGTACTTAAGTGACATTTGTGGAATTGCATTTTTGTGTAGCTCGTTTTTTTTTCAGGTGAGGTTGAACTGTTGGGATCATGGACTCGTAGAAAGTCCTGTGGTTGATGGACTGGAACAATGTACGAAAAATTCTTTAATGTGTAACCATACTTTCTTGCAGGTTGGGTTGGCACTTGTGGGTTTGGACGGACTCGTGGGTGGGGAACTCGCGGGTTTTGAAACTGCATTGATGGCAGCTGAAATTACTTTGCTGAATTCACTTTGTTGTACTGACTTTTATCGTTCAGTGGGATTGCTGTTGTGATTCTGATCTCCAATTGGGTGATCTGCATATTTATGCCAATGTTTTGTGGTTTAATATGTTCACCTATCTCGTGCATAGCATGGGTTGCGTGTGGTGTGTGAGAGTACCCATTCAGGTTCTGTCTGCGGTATGGGCCTCACATCATAGTATTGTAGTGAGGAGATGAAATTGTACTGGCTAGGACCTGGGGTCTTTAGTGGTAGTGTTGGTGTGTTGCTGCAAGTGCAGTTGGCTTGTACTTGGGGTCCTTAGCGATAGGGTTGGTGTGCTGCAGTGGTGCAGTTTGGCAAGGACTAGGGGTCCTGGGTTGTGGTGTTGGTGTGCTGCAGGGTTGCAGTTTGGTTGGACTAGGGGTCCTTGTGGTAGTGTTGGTGTGTTGCTGCAAGTGCATTTGGCTTGGACTTGGGGTCCTTAGCGGTAGGGTTGGTGTGCTGCAGTGGTGCAGTTTGGCAAGGACTAGGGGTCCTGGGTTGTGGTGTTGGTGTGCAGAAGGGTTGAAGTTTGGCTGGACTAGGGGTCCTAGGTGTGTGTTGGTGTACTGTCTATGGCAGGTGGTTGGGATTTGAGTCTCGTATTGTGGTGGTTAAGGTGTGTGTTTTTGCGCAGTCTAGTTGGACTGTATTTTTCTTAGGTGTGCGTGGTTGTGTTAGGTGTGCTCGGTGTGGGCACTGTTGTGGACTGATGTTGGGATGGTGTGCTTGTTGTTGCTCTTTGTGAGCTGGGATTGTGCCCAGGGGTGGCAGCCCTGGTGCACTAGGGTGCAGACTAGGGGGAAGGTTGTTTGTACACTGATGGTTTGGCGTGTTAGGTAGTGTACTTTTGGGGAACGCTTGGGCGTGGCAGGTCCCAGGTTTCAAGGGGCAGCTTGAAACAGGTGGTTAGTTTATTATTTCCGTTTCTCGAGTGTATTTCTAGTTCTGATTTAAGGGAGTTGTTAATCCTTATTCGACTTCGGTGGGTTCCTCATTGTTTGTGTTTTGAGAGGAAGGAGTGGAGTTGGAGTTGGTTGGAGTTGGGTGTGTCTTTGCTGACACAGGTTTGGTTTTGTTGTTCCATGGTTTTATTGCTAAGCATTTCTGTAGTGTTGTATGTGTTGAGGGTGATAGTGAGCTCCAAGTGGCAGTTTTTCTTATCGTCAGTGGAGTCTGGTTAGTTGGTGCATTTACGTGCTGGCACACGTGTATGTAGGGGATTGTGTTAGTGATAGTTTTAGTTGAGTCCTTCTTGTTCAAGAAATGTAAGGAGGGAGAGGTGTTGTAATGTGTATCTGGGTGTGGTGACATCACTGTTGGATGGAATGTAGTGATGTCAGAGTGTGTGGAGTGTTGGGGATGTTATGCTCTGAATACTGGTTCTAAGATTTACAGTTGAGAGCTAAGATGGCATGAAGGGACGTGCCGATGTTATCTTCCTGCCAACAAACTTACAATAAACCTACAAATAACTTACCTGCTGGTCCGGGTGTTACTTCAGGTACCATGTTATTTCACACTGCTAAGCACCTAATCTCCTTGTTAGTACTTTCTCGATCTTACTACTGTGCCAGTCTACTTTATGGCCTTCCCAACTATCAATATGCTATCCATACATTCTTCGACCATCCCTGCTTCACCTCCACCTTCCCAGCCCATCGTTAGTTAGACTGCTTATCTATGAGACAGAGTGCAAAGTATAAACTCATTCTCATCATCTTCAAAACTATACACAGATGTGTTCCACCTTACCTATTGGCTCATCTCACTCCCTACTCTACCCCACACAGCCTACAATCATTCTAGGCTCACTTCCTTGCCACCTCTTGTGCCCCTTGAGCTACCTATCATTTTCTGCTCTCTTCCTCTCCTAGGTCCTTTACATTGGAAGGCTCTTCCTCTCCCTCTCTGCACTACTTAGACTTTATCTGTATTCAAATCAAACTTCCTAGCTCTTCTCCATTCTGAAGAACTACTTGCATAGCATTCTACACCACCAAATCTCCCTGTTCTCCTCTCCTACTTCTCTGTGACAACTTATCCATCGCCCTTCATCCTAAAACATAACACTTCCTCCACTATCCCGTCCCTATATCAAGCTCTACTGTCCTTTTCCCTGGTTCATGTTTCTACCTCCCCTGCATCATCTGGTTTTATATCCACACACTCTCTCACCATTGTTAAGGACACTAGTCCCCCACGCTGAAAATCATTGGTAAAATGTGCAAAGATGCATTGTTTTCCCTGTACTTGTCATTATATACATTGAAATACATGTTGCCTGCATCCTCCTATTCTGATCCCTATTCACGTATGTGATTCCATACTAATGAAGAAACTCTGCATGGCTGCTGCATTCGTCATCGGATCTCTGCCAAATGGGTTGGTCTTCACACAGTTGGAGACACTAGGTTGAATCTCTGAAAAGCACTGATGCAATAGAGGCCACCATTGTTTCATGGGTGGATACCACTGTTTATATCTCCACTATGCAGACATGCCAGAGCATTTACTAGGATCACTGTTTTTGTGCGTTGATATGCAGATAATCACAGGTCAATTCCTGGTTTCCGCAACCATCACCATTACACATTCAGTGATGCACTGGCCCAACTCTGCCTTTTGTGTAAAAGAGCTCAGATGCACACACAGTTGGCCTTTGTACCAAAGATTGCCTGCAGCTATGTGAGCATGGACCTTCATTAGCATACATGAGTGTCATACAAAGCAGCGTTGTAACCAGAATGTAACTTTTCACAATACCTGAACAGACCACAAAACAGAGTTATGTAGAAACGGTTCTGAGACCCCCGCTTAAACCTTACGAGGAGCACTTGCAGTGCTATGTGGCCAGATGAGTGCTAAATAGTCACTGACTGACAAGAGAAAGCAACTAAATATGCAATTGATCCAGAGCACAACACTTCCAGTCTGCATCCAGACATGATAGAGTGTGAGGTAGGGTCCAATCTACTTCCAAGGTGAATGAAGCCCTCCACTGCTGTGGTTGAGACACGTCTGATATGCTGGCAATGCTACTTGAAGGGTCTAGGCAACGATCTGCTACCCCAGCACTTACATAGATGGTGGAATATTCACAAACTAGCCTGGTAATATTCAGAGTCTGGCTTCAGAGCGCTATTCATCAGACCCTGGCCAATCCCTAGGCCTATGCATTAGGACGTGGGCAAACAGAAACCTTTGCTGGTTCCGGTCATTGATTTTTTTGTTTTGTCAAAAAAGCAGCATTTGTCAAGATCGTCTGTAGCTGATTGCTGAATTCGATTTAGTTTAAAAAACAGGTTACTCGATGCAAAACAACTGTATAAATGTTTGCTTCCCATTCTAAACTTCAACATTTTAAGATTCTCGTCTCTTCCCACACCCACCAAATTCCATGGGTTATGGTGCGAAAGGTTTTCGTGCTGAATTACAATGTTTGTTTATGCTATATCACATCCTAGCCATGGCCCCTGTCCATTCTGCAACAATTAGGCCAAAAGGCCATGGGTCACTGGCTATATTGTTCGGGCCGTGGCCCATATGAGCCTTATTAGTAAATATCCAGGTCACACTAGACATTGCATTCGGCCGTGGCCACTGACCACATTGTAACAATGTTGCTAAGAGAATGTGCCCCAAACCCCCCTCACTAGTAAATAACCAGGTCCCACCAGCCATAGCCAGTGGCCACATTGCAACAAGTAGCCAATCAAACTGTGGCCCTATGGCGAACAATTAGGTTAAAAACCCAAAGTCCACTGACTCCCTTTTTATCACCTTCTTTCATTCCCAGGATCTTTTCCCTCAGAAACATACCTGTGATATCAGTGGTGATGCTTTGTATTAATGCGTGAGTAATTCCTGAGGACATGCAATTTTTCCAATTATTGTGGTAATGAGCCAACACTGAATAATGACAAAGGGCCTCATTACGAGGTTGGAGGTAACCATGATGTAATTTGCGGCATAGTTACCTCCTTACTGCATACCGGGTCCGGGTTACTCAAATGAGGACTTACCGGGCCATTCCAACCTTGGAGGACCCGGTAATTCCTCATTCGAGGAACCCGGACCCGGTATATCCCCATTCCCATTTGAGCCCCCATAGGGCTCAATGGGAATGGGGAGGGAGCTAACAACGGGCCCGTTAATAACGGGCCCATTGTTCACTCTCTAGTCTGCTAGCGGGACCCGCTAAGGGCACCTGGTTTTACCAGGCATCCTTTGCGGGTCCCGCAAGCAGACTCGTAATAGGGCAGTAAAGTGTTAACGGCACCGGCACCATTACCAGCGCTGTTAACCCCTTACCGCCCAACTCATATTGAGGCCCAAAGTCTTTTCCATCCCCATTGCCACACAACATGTGCAGACCTCCTTGTTTTAGGATGCTCTCCTCCTCCCCCCAACTGGGTAAATCCCTCCATACCCTCTCCAATTATCCCCCCCCAATGCCTAGATGCACTGTTTTCTATGAGCTTGTTTTAGATTTTGAATTATCTGACTCATGTTTGGCTCTCCAGCCCTTCCCAAAGTGCTCAACTAACCATATGGTCCTCTTTCACTCCCCCCACCCATACCATGGTGTGAAACCTCCCTATTCCCCCCTCCTTATATAACTGTGTGCTCTTTTCTTTTTCACCTTCCTGCAGAATTACTGCGGGAATCGCTTGCATTGAACAAAAAAGAAAATGGCATCTTCTTATTTCTGAACAGCCTCTGTGCTGGAATGCACCATGAGAGACATGTAAAAGTGTTTTAAGTACTAGGGGCACCACCTTCATCCATCCAATATTTTAAAAACCACTGGACACATTTACACCAAACCAAAAAATAGGAATATGTCCATAATGTTTTTCTTATTTGACATAATTTCGCCAAAGGATTCGATACAGTGAAATCCTATCTAATCCTTACAGAATATTTTTGCACCTCAATGTTCTCATATTATGAGAAAACAAAGTGAAGGTGAAGGGCACTTATAGCGTGAGATAAACAACTAAACTACAGGCATAAATTACATATGCAGTCTGCAAAGTGATACATACATTTTGCCGAGTTCCCATGGACTCTCTCCTCCTTGTTCCTAACTTTATAGGTAACATGTTCTGTGCTGGTAAGCTTGACCAGTTCCTCCATTCTTACAATAATAATAATAATTTGGCATTTATATAGCGCTACGAAGGATGAAACGCTGAGTTTGGCGCTGCCGGGATTCGAACCTGCGTTCGCAGGCTCTGCACTGATGTCAAATCGAGCTCTACTCGCTGTGCCACTTGCCCTATTTTTAAAAACACTGGGATTTATAAGAAAACTATTGCACCATGACAAGTGCAATTTGGCATGCTGTAGGCATCAGGGCAAAAATTGCTATTGGGCAAAAAAGATATATTTTCACAGCATTATTGCAACAGGGCAAAGTTTGCCCTAGTGCTAATACGGAATGGTATTAGACCTAGGGCAAAGTCTGCCCTGGTGAAAAAATGCATCCAAAATGTATCTTTCTTGCACTACGCAATTTTTTCCCAGGTGCTTATACAATGCCAAGGTGCAGTTGTCATGGTGAAATAGTTTCCTAATATGTCCCAGTTTTGTTAGAAATAGGGCAAACTTTGCCCTAGTGCTAATACCATGCACCTTTGCCCTTGCACCGGTGCAAAGTTTCTGTAATCTGGCCCCAGTTTGACCACACTGCTGAATTCCAGGTTTGATGTTGAAGGGCAAGATTTACTAAATCCTTCTCTTTAAGGAAAAAAAACCCATCACATTTACCGTGCAGAATTGCCACTCGCAGTAAAGCCGGCATAACTCCCCAGAGAGCCCTATAAATTCCAAAAATGGAGATTTACACTGCCATACCACCACTCATAATCCTGTGCTAATCTCACAGGCCCAATATAAGGTCACGCTAAATAATTATGACAGTTAATCAGTGGATTTACCGCAAAACTAACAGTGTTTTGAAAGTTAGCTTCTGTCAGAACATATGAAAAGGCTGCAACTAGATTTAAACAGAGGTCTGAGAAAGATTGCTTTGTGAACCACTGTGCATCCAATGATTGCCTGATTCTCAGAATGCTCATAAAACTTTGCTTTATGCTGACATGCACCAATGTGTGCTGCAGAACAAGTGGCTAAAATCATGCAGAATATACAGTTTGTGACACTTGGAGAATATGAATAGAAAGATAATTGATGCAAGTGGCCTGCATGATCTGCAGCCGCACAGTACTTATGTCAAGCACTAAGTAACTAATATGAACCTGCGAGACTGTTAGGAAATGGACATAAATTTGTGAAAAATGACATGTTCGCAATATGTGAAAAGAATAACATCCCTTTGCAGACTTTCAACCAGACGTTTAGTACTCTCTAGAAACGTGCGTCAAGACCTCTTGAGGAGCAGTTTCCATTAGCGCTTGCACTTACTCAAAAGCTGAATGCTGTTAATGATGCAACAGAGGCAGATTTCACAGTCTAACAAGGAAGAGACGAGCATATAATGCTTCCTATTCCATTCTGTCAGCTAGGAATGCTTGACATTTCTCCCCACTATTTCAACCCCCTGCTTTTGCATATCAATCGCTTTCTTCTTCTTCCAACAATAATAATAATATTAATTGAAAAAGTAAGAGTGAGTAGGATTGGTAGTGGTGTTATTACTCTTCCTATTCTCATTATGATTATTTATTGTCATTGTCTTTTTATTATGGTAATAATAATATTATTATTAGTACCCGACGAGGGTGAACCAGAATGAAACAAACATTCTGATTGGCCCTCGCCAGGGCTTTACCGGGATGGGAATCACTCGGTCGGGAGATTCCACTCCTTTGTTCCCGGCTGGTGGATGTGGCCATCCCCGCTCCAAGGCTCCACACGGCTGGAGGCTGCCATCGTCCCCCACTGGGGATTAAGGTAAGGTTTTGTTCTGTTTTCCTCCCCCGTACCCTGCACACAATCCCCTCCCCGCTCTCCCAACCCCAGTTACCTTCGTATTTTTCCTTTTCGGGAGCGGACACGCTGGGATAATTCTGTTCTCTGTTTTCCCTTTCCCGGCAGCCATTTCCTTTCACGTTTCTTTTTCTTTTCTGTTTTGAAATGCAGCAGCGTTTCGGAACAGAAAAGAATGCTATAGTACCCCGGTCTTGCGGGCTGGGTTACGAATAGCAATATGCCCACCGAGGCAGGTAATTCCCCGGGCCTTCTATAACTATTGGTCCCGGGGCATTCCCTGACTCGGGAATGCCCCCACGGCTTGGGCATATTTTGCTTAAATAATAATTTTTATGATAATTAGTAGTGGAAATAGTTTTGGTATTACTCATTTATTATTCATTTAATTTTATATATATATATATTCACAGAAAAAACGTAGTTAAAAAGACATTATGGTTAAGTTGCACTAATAAAAACCTATGAAATTTAGTGAAAAAACTTTGTTAAAGGGACGTTATGGTTACATGTAAAACTGGAAAACCCCAGAAATTTGGCAATTATGGTAAGCTTAGCAACCATAACTCGCACCACCATCGTGCACTGCTAATACTAACACCCATTACCAGGGCCGGTCTTACACCACATTGCACCCCAGGCAGGAAGCATCGTTGGCGCCCCCCTCCACCCCAACACCTAAAAATGACAACCAAAAAAATGTGTTACAAATGTAACCAGCTTGCCGGGGTCTGAGGGGCCCACTGGCCGAGTGTTACAGATGTTCTCTTTCGTACCACCTCACATGCATTTCACATGGGGCAATACTAGACTAACCATATGAATAATTTTCTGATAGTAGGTTATCATTCCAAAATGGACAGTCTGGTACACTCTTATTGTACTCTTTCAAAATACCTCTCTGGGAATGGGAAAGGGGACACATAGCAACAATGAGGATTCCAGTATGCTTTGCATTAAATCAGAGAGCATTTCAGGACTAGAACAGTGATCAGAGATCTCTACATTTGATAAACAAGTATGTGATAAAAGGATTGTATGTGTCAATCTCCAAATGCACAACCGATGCATGGCTTGGTGCTCACATTACGGTTCACAATACTCACCCTAACATTAAAATGTTTGTAACCATGGACCATACATGCTCATTTGAACAGCTTAAATTGTTGGATGCGAGTATTAAATAGCTGCAACATTAGCCACTCAAATGGGGGTACAAGGGCTCTTTTGCTTCTTGTTTCTGAAGAATTTTTGATGAGGAAGGGCTGGGTCTCACTGTGGGCATACCCAACCCAATACAGAAACATCTTTTGGGAATTATATCTACAGACAGGACAAGATACCGCACAAGAGAGACCCAAGAAACAATGCACAAAAAGGCTACACAGAAAGGATTGTACCGCTTACAAGCTTTAGCCTGACCAGCAATAAGCTGATGAGGCGTTTTAAACAAAACTGGCTTCTAATGCATGATAAAGGGTCCACAGTTCCTCAGTTACTACCTCCTCACTATTACGCTGGCCTCAGGAGTTATTTTGGCAAACGAGATCAGGCCCGTGATCTAACAGACCTGGCATTAGCATCTCTTATTAGTGCCGATATGCAGCAAGTGAAAATCATGGCGTGGCAGTGTAGAAAGGGCGTTTGGCCTAGTGGATGTATAAGAGGCAACTTCTTTGATTGCTTTATGTGTTTAAGTGTGGGCACAGTTTGGCTATCTCGTCAGTCACATGCAAAAAACGTTCCAGTGTGCTATAGTGTGGACATTGGGCACATCAGACAACAACAGGTATATGTGTTGTTACATACGGGAGCGCCACATAGACACCATTAACCAACAGGGTGGTGACTTGGGCAGCGCACAAATCATTGCTGCACACATATCACTGCACTGATTTGCTTGCTACAGACTATGGTCTGCACAGTGACGCAATAAACCCTGCTTTCCTAATCAAGGTCACATTGAGTTGCCATCTGGTGTGCCTGCTAGGCAGTGGCTGGCTCTGGGTTGTTTTGAAAATGAAAACACCTTTGATGCTAAGCTGATGCATTTAGTCCAAAGCAGACACTACAATATATAAGCAAGAAAATGTCAGTTAACCTTCTCAGGGATGCGCCATATGTAACTAAAAAGTAATATAAAAAAAAAATAAGTTTTGGTATGTCAAATAAAGAGACATGAAAATAAAGAAAATAGTTTTTAACTTTTCTGTGTGGCACATTAATTCTCTTTGCAGAATGCATAGATTTGGTCAGCTATCTGATACTTGTGCTGGCCTGGTGAATAAAAATGTCCCATGTTCAGTTCTTAAGACTGAAATGTGTAGCACCTGGTGTATACAAACAATGGCTTGTACATTTCCCCACGTGAAAGGCTGTTACTTTAGCACAGAGAATGAGGTGTAAGGGATGTGTGACTCCCGAGCATCTCACACGCTGCGTTTGGAATATGCATTCCTTTGTTTGTATATTACAACGCATCGTAGTCCGCAGAGATCAGCAACCGCACTTGGCAGTGAGGAGCACTCACCGGCACAGCAGGTTATGTGGTAGCACGTCAGTTTACCTTGAGTAAACTGTTTTCTAATGTTCTTTTAGGTTATCTGACACAATCATAATTTCTTTATGGACTAACAACATGGACATCATGACTCTTATGCAGAGTAACTAATACACATTTGTTCCACTCTTTGTGAATAAACATGAACTTGTGTGGTGCCCAGTTGTGAATCTCGCAGCGGCTCCCATTCATAGTGATGCACCAGTGCCATGAAGTGTGCCTGATCTGCATGAAATGACAATTTACAGTGACTTGTCAGGAATGCATTTTTACATCAGACAGAGAGCGATCATTGCCACCACAGGGTAGCGACCCAGCTGGAAGGGGGTGTACCCAGTCCGCCAACCCATGTGCTCTGTATATAGATGAAGCACTTGCTGCAGGCAGGTGGGAGGGACTTTTCCTGAAATAGCACCATATGACCATAATCGTCAAAGGCCGTGAACCTTGGACACTGCCAGCCGACAGCCGTTCAGTGTGTGAGAGTAGTATGGCAGCCAGAGGCTCTACTTTTGCGCAACTGTCAATGGGACCTCTGTGTATCTGCAAAAAGCCAGTCAATGACGTAATGCAGTTTGGAAAAACAGTTCGAGATCTAGTCACGCCTTCCCTTTAAACCTGTGCACCCGCACCCAGAGGCGTTGAGATCTCTTGGTATCCGGAATTAGTGGTGAAGCAGTGCCTCTCAACTGTGAGACCTGTGTATTGACCATTTGGAATGGGTGGTCAGACAAACAATGCCCTGGCCCTTGAGACCCTATGTACTGGGTACCCAGACTGGGTGAAGTAGTAGCACTCCACGAGCACCCTAATTTGAATAAAGGAGATGCTAGCAATGCTCTGCCAGTGCCAGCCAGGCCTTCACTTTCCAATGGTACCACCCATGCCCGGAGCCTTAATCATAGCAGTGCACGGTGGTGGTGCGAGTTATGGTTGCTTAGCTTACCAGAACTGGCGAATTTCTGGGGAGTTTCGGTTTTACTTGTAACCATAACGTCCCTTTAACAAGGTTTTTTCACTGAACTTCAAAGGCTTTTATTAATGCAACCTGACCTTAATGTCCTTCTAACAACGTTTTTTCTGTGAATTTCATAGGTTTTTATAAATTAAAATGTTTCATGATGTTACAACACTGTATATACTTTATTAATAATTCATCTTTTAACATACATGAAAGAACTGTTAACCTCCTTTAACAAACATACTTTTTGTAATGCATACTGATGTGTCTCATTGTCAGCAGCACATGCTGGGGATGCAAATCATGGTTGAATTGCCTAGGGCATGAGCCTAGACCATGACCCCAGCCTCACCAAACCACCAGTTATCCATATCACCTACCATGCATACTAGTTTAGTGTCTACCATACCCTCATAATGTGACCAATGGCCACTGCTCATGGCTTGCATGGCCAGTCTCCACAATCCATGGGGCATGGGTCCGGCCATGCCGCATTCCCCAATAGGCAAATCGGAGTAGACATCTGTTCTTGCCGAGGGCCAGGCCCACTGCCTAGGCATAAAAGTTATATAACTATTTTTTGTTCTTACTTTTTGACACTTTCAAAGAAGTAAAACGCAGGACAGATTTGCAAAAGCATGCTTTTAGGTACTTGCTGTTGCTCCTTGCGCAAATTTGCTGCAATCCTGCGTAGCACTTTGGGCTGCAGTCACAAGTAGAATTGTTATCCCATTTAAATCCAGGGCTTTGGCCATGCCTCATGCCCTAATAAGTATATCAGAGTAGGCAGTCGTCCTAACCAAAGGCCAGGCCAATTGTCCAAAGTTATATAACTATTTTTTGTACTTATATTTGGACACCTTAGGAAAATAAAACAAAAGACAGATTTTCAAAAGCATGCTTTCGGGTCCTTGCTGATACTCATCGTTCAAGTTTGTTGTAATCCAGAACAGCACTTTAAGCTGTAGCCGCAAGCAGAATATTTTTTCCCATTCAAACCTAGGGCTTCGGGCACGCTGCATGCCCCAATAAGCAAATCAGAGTACATATTTGTCCTTCTCAGGGCTGTAACGCTCACCTGATTCCCAAAGAGGCGCCGACCTGTTCTGGACTGCTATGACCTCTTCTAAGGTAATGCGCAGGACTCGGAAGACGGACTGGACCAGACCCCCAAACCTCGCCTGTCTGGCCCGTAGAAGAATCCTTCTGTAGATGGAAAAGGGGATTAACTGTCTGCTGGATAATGTGTCGGATTCCCCCCCTTCCCCCTCTCACACTCCTCGAACCCCCTCCGCGATTCCCCGTAGAGTCTCACCTTAGAGTCTGAAAGGACAAGCTCTCCATCCTCCTTCCAATGCAGGGGCGCGTTGATTCCAGTTACTTCACTGGATCTCGGGTTTGGTGAGTATTCAACTCCGCTTGACTTTTCCGATATGAGGCCGTAAGTATTCAGTTGCAAAAGTTCAAGCCTTAATTGTCCGTTGTCCTTTTCTCTATTTCAGATGCAGGATCAAGAATCCGCATAGAGGAATGGATTCGCCGAAGGTAAACTCTGGTGAGTCTTTTTGATGGATGGTTCCCTTAGTGATCTTGCTTTCACCCACTAATACGTGTGTCTTTTTCCCCTTAGGGGCCGGGGTACGGAAGTGCCAAAGAAGTGGCGCTGACCCGAGGTGAGGAAAGATTGTCCCAACAATAATCAGGTAAGTCTTCAGGTGGAAGAATCAGGCCTTCCTCAATCTGTTCCTTCTTGCTGAAGAGCCCGAGGGCGCCTCGTGAAGGTGAGTGGAACGCGGCACTGCAGCGAGCGATACGATGTGCTTCTAAAAATAATGTCTTTTCTCAGGATCGTCGGAGTGATGGTTCTGGACTCCGGATGGAGGTAGGTAAAGTTCAATTATTCACCTTTCTCTCCTTTCCTTCCTTTTCAGGTGTTCCAGGTTGCAGGCTGGCGTGACTGGAGCCAGGATGCAGGAGCAGACACGGTGAGCGTCCAGCTGCTAGATGCAGAGCAACGCAAAGCGTGAGCTGCTGTCTGGGCGTGGTTTAAATAGCCCCCAAAGTAGTTCCAGGTAAGTATTCTTCCTCAGCCACGCCCGAGTGGTAAAATAGTCCCATAGGTAAAGTAGTCCCTTTCAGACTTCAAGGAGGCCTGGATCCGGCAGCATGGTCTGCATCAGGTAAATCCATCCAAGCACTCTCATAATGAGCCTGGCGCCTATGGTGCCAGGACTGATGCCTTCTATGAGCCTGGCGCCAAGGGTGCCAGGACAATGTCCAAAGAGCCCCTATAAGGGGTTGCTGGGTCCCTCCCTGGGGACATGATGTCTGCTTTCGGGGACGCTCGGCCTGAACTGGCTTCCCGGGAGTAGGCATCATGACAGCACTCTCCCCCAAGGCCCCTCCCAAGATTGTTCCCTCTGGGGGTTTTGGTTTGTTTGGGAAGATCTGGTGGAATTTCTTAATTAATCGAGGTGCATGTACATGGTCACTGGGTTCCCACGACCTCTCCTGAGGCCCGTATCCCTTCCAATCGATTAGATAGAAAAGTTTTGACCTTAACATCTTTGAATCTAAAATGTTCTTCACCTCAAATTCTCCACCACTCCACCACTGCGGGCATTCCGAGGCCTTGAGGCGAGTCGAGGTCTGCGGTTCGAGGGTGATGCCCATATAAAGTATAAAAAGGACTTTGCCCAGTTCCAGAGTGTACCAAATTATTATATGCATATTCGGCTATCCAAAGAATGTCTTTCTAGTTACTTTCAGATTGCTGCAACATACACCGCAAATATTGCTCATGGGTCTGATTCGTCCTCTCTGTTTGACCATCGGTCTGAGGGTGGTGACTAGTCGATAATCTTACATCGATTTGTGCCAATTGACAACATCTATGCCAAAAGTGGGAAATGAATTGACTTCCCCGGTCTGAGATTAGTACAGACGGGAATCCATGTAAACGAACAATATTTTCAAGGAATTCTTTGGCTAGAACTGAAGCTGAAGGTAAACCTTTCAATGGAATGAAGTGGGCCATTTTGGAAAATAAATCCACAATAACAAGAATAGTGTTATATCCTGAACAAGGAGGTAAGTCCGTAATAAAATCCAATGACAGGATGTGCCAAGGTGCTGGCGGAATGTCTAAAGGTTGAAGGAGACCGGCTGGTCTTTTCTTTTGGCCTTTATTTTGGGTGCAAACACCACAGGACATCACAAATGATTTAACATCTTTTCGCCAACAAGGCCACCAGAATTGTCATTTCACCTTTTCTTCCGTCTTGGCAATACCGGGGTGCCCCTCTATTAGTGTATCATGATAACGAGAAATAACAAGCTCTTGTAATTCCTTGTGTGGCAGAAATAAGCGCCCTTGGAAATAAGGTAAATCATTATTTATAGTAAAGTCAGATCCCTTTTGTACCCAACCCTGTAAGTCTGTAGGGTCCAGGAGTTGTTTAACTCTAGCTTGAATGTCTTCAAGCGTTTGTAAAGAAGTCATGCCCAAAATTCTCTGTTCGGGAATTATCGGTACAGGTTCTGAGTTAGTATCAGTTTCTCCCATTCCTATTCGGGATAGAGCGTCCGCTTTGCCATTCTTACAGCCAGGACGGTAGGTGATTACAAAATCGAATTCCGCAAAAAACAAAGCCCAACGGAGCTGTCGAGATGACTGAGCCTTGGCGGTCTTTAAATACTGTAAGTTCCGGTGGTCGGTGATCACCGTGATGGTATGTCTAGCGCCAAGTAGATAATGCCGCCAGGCTTTAAAGGCGGATTTAATGGCTAACAGTTCTTTGTCAGTGATTGCGTAGTTAACCTCGGGTGCAGAGAATGTTCTGGACCAAAATGCAACGGGATGCAGTTGGATAGTTTCGGGATCTCTTTGAGACAGGACAGCTCCCATGGCTAGGCTGGATGCGTCAGTTTCGACGACATAAGGGAGATCTGGGCGCGGGTGCTTCAATACAGGTGCAGAGGTAAATTTAGCTTTTAGTTCCTGAAAGGCCTGCTCGGCTTCTTCAGACCATTCGAAACGTTTATTTTTCCTTAACAGCGCAGTGATGGGTTGAACCACACAAGAAAATTCTGGAATAAACCTGCGATAAAAATTGGCAAAGCCAAGCATGCTTTGAACACCTTTCATGGAGCTAGGCGATGGCCTTTTGAGGATAGCATCCACTTTTCGTGAGTCCATGCGGACTCCTTTAGGTGTCACGATGAAACCAAAAAACTCGACTTCTGTGGCATGGAAAACACATTTTTCAAGTTTAGCAGATAGCTTGTGTTAGCGCAATTTCTCGAGAACTGCCCTGACATGTTTTCTATGATCAGATTCCGAAGAGGAGTACACAAGAATGTCATCGATATATACGACAACACAAACATCGATGAGTTCCCGAAAGACATCGTTCATGAAGTATTGGAAGGCAGCCGGTGCATTGCACAATCCGAAAGGCATCACCTGGTACTCGAATAGCCCATATTTGGTGCGGAAGGCAGTTTTCCATTCATCGCATTCCCTTATTCGCACCAGATAGTAGGCCCCCGGAGATCTAACTTGGTGTATATGCAGTCATCCTTCACCTGGTCAAGGAGTTCAGGGATCAGAGGCAAAGGGTATCGGTTTTTAACAGTTATCTGGTTCAATGCGCGGTAGTCAATACAAGTTCTGAGGTCGCCTTCTTTTTTAGGCACGAAGAATAAAGCCGAGGATGCAGGAGACTTAGACGGGCGAATAAAACCATTGGCTAGGTACTGATCTAGATATTGTCGTAAATGAAGATTCTCGGGTTCGGTAAGGGCATAGATCCTGCTGCAAGGGGGTTGTGCACCGGGCAATAGATCGATCTGGCAATCGTACGACCTGTGAGGCAGTAGAGTGTTGGCCTGTTCCTTTTGGAAGACATCTTGAAATTCTTGGTATTCTGGCGGTATTTGCAAAATGACAGGGGTTACTGTAGCTAGGTCAATATTTGGATTTCTTGCATAACAGGTTTGTGCACAATCTGGAAAGGTTATCCTCTTTGCTCGCCAGTCAATTCGAGGATTATGTGTTTCCAACCAAGGGATTCCTAGAATTACTTCAAATTGCGGAGCCTTGATTACATCAAACACAATTGCCTCCCGATGTCCGTCTTGACCCAACAATGTCACTTCAGTAGTGGAGTGTGTTACCGGCCCAGAGGCGATTTCGGTTCCATCCACTGTGGTGATGACATCCTTACTGGTTTTAGGGCAAAGAGGGAGGTTGATCCTGGAAGCCAATTCACGATCCACATAGTTTCCTATAGCCCCACTATCGATGTATGCCTTAATGGCATGTAACCGCCCAGGCTGCTTCGGATTTACGAGGACCATTCGCATGATGAAATGCGAGGTCAGAGAGTTAGTTTTTAAGCTCGGCAAGCGGACCTTTACGCTTGTCGGGCGTGGTCGTTTCCCGACTCAGATTCCATCAGGTTCTTATCAGCGACTCCTACCGCCTTCTTAGACGGTTTTATAGGGCAATCTCGTAAAAAGTGTCCAGAAGCACCACAATAAAGGCATAATTGCATTTGCCGTCTTCATTCACGTTCTTTTTGAGTTAAAGGTCCTTTAACCCCTCCAATTTGCATAGGTTCAGTAACATCTGCACCCTTGGGGTTAACATGGGTTTTGACCAAAACCCGGGTCTCAAGCTTGGACAGATCTGCCTTTCTGTTTTGAAGTCTGTGATCTAATTGGACCACCAAATCTATATATTCTGAGCAGTCTTGGGGTGGATTTACGACCTGGGCCAGGACATCCTTAAGTTCTACACGTAGACCTCGATGGAATAACGTGATTCTTTTATCCTCCGGCCATCCAGTCTCCACAATTAACCTATTGAAGGTTGCGATATAGGCTAAGAGGTCCAGGTTACCCTGTCGTAGGGATAGAAGCTCGTTGTCCAGGGCCTGTACCTGAGAATGCCGCGCAAAAAGTCTTTCCATGCTTGTCTGGAAGGCTTGAAAGTTCCGAAGAATTGGGTCATCTTGAGTAACCAGTGGAACTGACCAATCCGCAGCACTGCCGCTGAGATATGATAGTACAAAAGCGACCTTGGTTTGGTCGTTAGGGAAGGCCCCAGGTCTGCAGAGGAAGTGCAATCGGCATTGATTCATGAATACGGCAAACCTTTTGGGGTCCCCGGCAAAACTTTCCGGTGGGGCCAGTGGCATATTTCCAGGTAGATTAATTTGCACGGGGTTATTTGAAACCACTGGGGCGGAATTACCCCCAGAACCTGGTAAAGGAGTTTGACCAGCCTGACCTTGTAATAGCTGTCTGGCAAGATCATCAGTTCGTTCTTTAGATACAATTAACTCTCTCCTGAGGGTATTCGTCTCCTGGCGAGCGGAATGAACTCCAGCCCGTAATTCCCCCAATAGCTGGGCCAGCTGGTCTGTCTCGGAAGTCTCCATAGCGCCCGGGTGGGAAATTGTAGGTAGGCTTCGCGTTCTGTAACGCTCACCTGATTCCCACAGAGGCGTCGACCTGTTCTGGACAGCTATGACATCTTCTAAGGTGATGCGCAGGACTTGGAAGACGGACTGGACCGGACCCCCAAACCTCGCCTGTCTGGCCCGTAGAAGAATCCTTCTGTAGATGGAAAAGGGGATTAACTGTCTGCTGGATAATGTGTCGGAATCCCCCCTTCCCCCTCTCACACTCCTCGAATCCCCTCCGCAATTCCCCGTAGAGTCTCACCTTAGAGTCTGAAAGGACGAGCTCTCCATCCTGCTTCCGATACAGGGGTGCGTTGATTTCCAATTACTTCACTGGATCTCGGGTTTGGTGAGCATTTAACTCCGCTTGACTTTTCCGATATGAGGCCGTAAGTATTCAGTTGCAAAAGTTCAAGCCTTAATTGTCCGTTGTCCTTTTCTCTATTTCAGATGCAGGATGAAGAATCTGCATAGAGGAATGGATTCGCCGAAGGTAAACTCTGGTGAGTCTTTTTGATGGATGGTTCCCTTAGTGATCTTGCTTTTTTCCCCTTAGGGGCCGGGGTACGGAAGTGCCAAAGAAGCGGCGCCGACCCGAGGTGAGGAAAGATTGTCCCAACAATAATCAGGTAAGTCTTAAGGTGGAAGAATCAGGCCTTCCTCAATCTGTTCCTTCGCTCATCTTTGTTTTGTCTCTTTTTCTCCTTACGCGCTGAAAGGCGAAGGATGGTGCCAATGGTCGCTGAAGAGCCCGAGGACGCCTCGTGAAGGTGAGTGGAATGCGGCGCTGCAGCGAACGATGCGATGCGCTTCTAAAAATAATGTCTTTTCTCAGGATCGTCGGAGTGATGGTTCCGGACTCCGGATGGAGGTAGGTAAAGTTCAATTATTCACCTTTCTCTCCTTTCCTTCCTTTTCAGGTGTTCCAGGTTGCAGGCGGGCGTGGCTGGAGCCAGGATGCAGGAGCAGACACGGTGAGCGTCCAGCTGCTAGATGCAGAACAACGCGAAGCGTGAGCTGCTGTCTGGGCGTGGTTTAAATAGCCGCCAAAGTAGTTCCAAGTAAGTATTCTTCCTCAGCCACGCCCGAGTGGTAAAATAGTCCCATAGGTAAAATAGTCCCTTTCAGACCTCAAGGAGGTCTGGATCCGGCAGCATGGTCTGCATCAGGTAAGTCCATCCAAGCACTCCCATAATGAGCCTGGCGCCTATGGTGCCAGGACTGATGCCTTCTATGAGCCTGGCGCCAAAGGCACCAGGACAATGTCCAAAGAGCCCCTATAAGGGGTTGCTGGGTCCCTCCCTGGGGACATGATGTCTGCTTTCGGGGACGCTGGGCCTGAACTGGCTTCCCGGGAGTAGGCATCATGACAGGGCCAGGCCCATTGCCCAGGCACAATAGTTATATCTCAATTTGTTGTACTTACATTTTGACACTTTACAAAATAAAAAAAAACAAAGGACAGATTTGCCAAACCAGGCTTTGAGATCCTTGCTGATGCTCCTCGCGAATGTTTGTTGCAATCCTATCCAGCACTTTAACACCATTGCTGGTCCCTCATAGTCATGGCCAGTAGTCAGATTGTCTGGGTCATGGCCACTGCCCATGGCCACCGGCCATATTTCATTCACCAAAGGTATATGATTATTGTTTTTGAAACACTTGTGTATAGGCGTGTTATAAATGCCATATCTTATCATGTAATACATGAAGACACTTTTTTAAAAAAATACAGCAGTGACACATTTGCAAAACCATGCTTTCAGGTCCTTGCCAATGCTCATTGCACGAGTTTGCTGAAAATCTGTGCATGTTTTATATTTAGAGAAATTTAGGGGATTAACCAGAAACCAGTGTTTTTTCAGAAATGAATAGACCGCCAACTTGTTTTTCTCTTGTTGCAAGTGATATCTGCGGGTGTAGCAGAGGACATGGGAAAAGGAAACACAGGAAAAAAGCCATTTACAGGTCAAAAACATGCAAGTGGGGGTGGCTAAAGGGCACCAAGTGAAAGGTGGGAGTTGGAGGGGGTCCAGGGACCAAGTTTGCAACACAAAGCTATCTGTAGCCTCAGCTATAGCCGCAAATCACTGAAACCTGAAAGCAAACTGCGTCACAGAAAAATTGTCTGTTGAGGGGTGCAAGGGAGAGGGCAGGGGAGGTGAGGAGGCCATTTGAGGAGTGGGGGGAGCTGACACAGATGAGGGGAGCACTTGGTGAGGGCCTTGCGGAGTAGGAAAGGATTTATTTTTAAAGCCGGTTTCCCGATATTCGCAGCTATATCCGAGGCTACGAAGGATTACAGATATCCACAGGTAGGAGTAGTGTCGTGCCCGAAGCAATATATTTTGGGGTGTCAGTGTTTTATTTATTTTCTTAAAGTTATTTTTATGGGTATTGTGACATCGGGGCTGAAGGCCATGCTCAGTGACCTGGGAGGTATTTGCAAGTCTTTTTTTATTTTGGGTGTGTGTTTTTAGAGTTTTGTATATGTGAGACTGTGGAGAAAAGAGAAGAAAATTGTTTGACACAATTTAAAAAAAAGGAGGACTCTTACTCTCGTTTTAGATGTCCCACACAATGGGCCTCATTACGACCCTGGCGGAGTGGGTTTACGCCAGCGTTATTCGCGGCGGACCCGTCCGCCCTACTACGAGTTCCCGTAGCGCCATGGAGCGTTTTCCGCCTGGTTTTTCCGGGTGGAGAAATCCATGGCGCTACGGGACCTTGTAGTTAATTACGCCACCGTAATTTACGGTGGCGTAATTAACGCCTTCCCCACTCCCATTATACCCTATGGGGCAAAAATGGGAATGGGGAAGTGTAAAATGGGGGATGGGGATTTACCGCCCCGCCAAGGTCGGAATGGGGCGGAAAATCCGCCAACCCCCATGGCGCTATCGGCAGCTTTCCGCCGTGCTCCATGGTGCATTTTGCACCGCGATTTCCGCCAGGGTCGTAATGAGGCCCAATGTATTTTAGGTTGTGCATTATGTATTATTCTCTGTTTTCTTTATCGTTAGCTACTTTACATAAGTACATGAGTAATGTTGTACTGTATTGACCTTTTAAGTTGTATTGTAGTATAAAACCTGAAGTGAGTCCCCTTTTTGAACAATGTATGTAACCGCGGTTATGATAAAAGTCAATGGGCCTCATTACACGGACGGCGGTAACCATGGTTGGCGCAAGTATTTTACCGAGTCCGCCTTGGCGAATTAGGGAATTACTGCCCCATTCCAAGGTTGGCGGGGCGGTAATTCCCCATTCACCAAGGCCCTTCCCCCTTCCCATTTGAGCCCCCATAGGGTTCAATGGGAATGGGGAAGGAGCAAATAACGGTACCGCTATTAGCGGTACCGTTATTTTCCCTGAAGTCCCTCAGCGGGTCCCTTCCTTAACGTGTGGTCTGGCCACACGTTAAGGACAGGACCCGCTGAGGGACCTTGTAGTATGGCGCTAATATTACCGGCACCAGTGCCCTTACCGGTGCCGGTAATCCCTTAGCGCCATCCGTGTAATGAGGCCCAATGAACTGTAAATGCAGGTATAATAAAAAACAAATGTGTTTATTTAATTGTATTTGTGTAATTATATGTCATAAGGAGTACTTGAAAGGACTGTTTTGGGACACAAAGAGTGCAGTATTTTAGCACATGTGGAGTATTGTTTTGATATTTTGAAGGTGCACTGAATGTCCTTAATCAGATAGGTGTACTCCGTCATGTTTATAGAAAATGGCCATGTAGAATTGTATGTTGTTGTTTGAAAACAATAATTGGTTGTAATCTGCCATGAATGCTGAAACTGCTTTAGTAACATTTCGTCAGGATTTCTCAATTTTACCATTAAATCTGGTGGTCAATCTCCATTTTTGCCTCTGAGTCCGATTTGAAAAGATAAAGATGGTGTGACGAAATAGTTCCATTAGTCTTTCCAAGTCTTGTTTCATCATTTAAGTAAGGGACATACCTCGTACATTCCCCAAATCATTACCTCCACAAAGACTTACAGGCTAACAAACAGCACACATGACCAAATACTTACCAGCAACACAATACAGCAACACAGGATGAAACATTGCCAAAATATGACAGTACCAAATCAAAGTAGAGCAAGCTTTACAACCTGAATAAGCCAGCACATCCACCCCTTCCAACTGCAGAGTGTTGACGTCAGGCAAATGTGTCAGTGTACTGCATACAACATGAACTGCATCCGCAAATGAGACGGTCTTGTGAAGACATGAAGAAGGTACCTGTGAATAAGGAGGAAGACATGGATACACAAGCACATATCAATACACCATGCAGTGTTCAATACAACAACAATCCCCACTAGGGATGTACACACAGTTTTGACTACAGACTGCCCACACAGCTCATGGGAGCCCAATGTCACTGTGTAAGTCACTGTCACTTGGTCACACCCTTTTCAAGCCCATGGAAAGGGAAGCAGGAGGGGTGTGTGTGTCAAAAATGGCCATGTCGGGGCCAGAGGGGGCCACCCAGGAGGTTCGAGGACAGGGTGCACACCAACACCCACCTGCGTGGATGTTGCGAGAAAAAAAAATACCTCCATGGGCTCATGGCCTGCACGGCTACGCTATTGTGGGAGAACTGCTGCTGTCGCTCTCTTCACCCTCTGCTTCTGCATCAGGAGGTGGTGGTGCTATGGGAGGCAGCCCACGCAAAGCCCTGTTATGGTCCTCCATGGCAGCAAGCATGTGGGTGTTGAAGGTCTGATTCTGGAGGATGATAGTGCGGAGATCCCCATGCAGCACCTCACGGGTTGCCTGCATTTCTGAACGCATGGCCTCGCGTGATGCCCGGATCTTCTCCCGAGTTGCCTGCAGCTCAGCTGAGAGTGAACGTGTGAGCTGCTCTAGCTGCTGTTCTGACCTTAAATTTCGGGAAGCCTCAAGTTCACTTAGAGTCTGCCTCAGGAACTGGAGTTCTAACCTCAGGGCTTCCCTGTGGCCCTGTGCCTCTACAGAAATGGCTTCCCGCAGAGTCTCCAGTGCCGCCCGTCGGTCCCTGTTGAACGCCAACATGTCTTCCCTGTGTGATTGGCAAATTGAGTCTGTTGCTGTTACTCACCACTCCGAAATAGGCCCAAGATGTGGAGGAGTGACCTTGGAGATTATGGTGGTACAAGAATCAATATTCAGCCTTCCATCCCAGCTCCCCTGAGTACAAGACTCAGGCTTCCTCAAAGAGGGGCTTTTTTCTACAATGTACCTCTCTGCTGTTTCAGTTGAGACAGACAGAGGTGTCAATTGAATAAAAGAGCGGGGAGAACACACACCGCGAATACCAATGCTGCAAAGGAATACAAAGATATTAGACAGTGTAGAAATTAAACCAAGTAATCAGAACAGTTGTATTTTATGGGAAACTACCTAGGTAAGTATTGGAGTGGAGCTTCCCCGGGGTGGATCTACAAAAAATATTAATAAACACAATGAGTGGGATAATTCTAAAGAGTCTTCCTAAAGTATCAATCCCACCTAAAATATCGAACCAATAACAACTAACCTGAATAAGGATATTTTGAGGAAAGTAGTCCAGGAAACAGAAGACAACGAAAGGAGAAAATAACAAACAGGAATGTTAGTATAGGGAAGTAGCCCCGAACGGCACGAGGGTCGCACTAGTACCGGGTTGGTGCAGTTTCAGCAGAGCATTTATATGCACTTGAAGACAAGTTCACAATATAGTCACTCAATGTCCCAGAATCCAACAAAAGACAAATATCCAAACAAGGCCGTGGAGAGAAATAATAGCAGAGACGGGATTTGTCAATTATAAGTATGTACCTGAGTACACACGCATCCAGAGTAGGCGTAGAAAAGTTCCAGATTGTTGACAGCAAGTCCTCTCCAAGGAAGGCTTTGTTGTTTCTGTGTCCAGAAACAGACAGCTGGAATGAAGTACCGCAAGAGACAGCAGGAAGCCGGATCCAATAACGTTACGAGTCAAAAGCCAGACAAGCACGACAGGAATAAAGGAGGAGGCAAGACAATCCAGTAGTCAGGCAAGGGTCAAAACCAGGAAAGCAGATAAGGAAACGTGTGGAGAAGACACAAAGTAGTAACGGACGTAACCGCTGTAGCTTGTAACGCTAATTAGCAGCAACGAGCCCCTTGAAAGACAGTGGTTTTATAGCCGTATGGGGGCGTGTCTTGCCATACGTCTTCCACGTACAGGACGTGTCAGCTGACCTAGAGTCCGTCGTAGTTTGTACAGGCGCCATGGCAACCTGTATCTGGTCCACAGAGGAGCTTGTAAAGAAGTCGTATTCTGCAAGGAAGCCCACAGAGAAGCCCAAAGTGTAACAGCATCCTCCCCCAAAGACTCCGGCAACCACCTGGCGGAATGGAAACTCCTCAGAAGCTCCGGACAATGTAAGTTGGACAGAGGCTCCAAAGTACGGTCCTCAGGCCCATAACCTTTCCAATCCACAAGGTAGAACAACGTACCCCTAGACACCCTGC
This sequence comes from Ambystoma mexicanum, assembly GCF_040938575.1. Taxonomy (NCBI): domain Eukaryota; kingdom Metazoa; phylum Chordata; class Amphibia; order Caudata; family Ambystomatidae; genus Ambystoma; species Ambystoma mexicanum. The sequence goes on from NC_090935.1 coordinate 816,792,060, forward strand.
AGTCCAGGATACGCGAAACCTCATACTCCTCCTCTCCATCCACCAAGATTGGCGAGGGACGTGTAGGCAGACAAGTCCCCTGGATGAAAGGCTTGATTAGGGAGATGTGAAAAACTTGATGTATCCGCCATGAGCGCGGCAGGGAGAGCTTGACCGCCACAGGATTTATAACATCAGTAATGGCATATGGTCCCACGTATTTAGGCAAAAGCGAGCGTTTGCCCGCAATTCGTAAATTACGGGACGACAACCACACCTTCATGCCGCTCCGATAGACTGGTGCAGGGGATCGATGCACATCGGCATATTTCTTGGCACGATCTTGAGCTCGGAGCAAATGACAGCATACATCCCGATGAATCTTATTGATATCTCTCACGCAGTCTCTTGCTGCTGGATTGGCAGCCGGCAATACCGGATCAAGTGGGAGTACCCTAGGATGACCACCATACAGGGCAAAAAAGGGATAAACCCCTGTTGAAGTATGCATAGAGTTGTTATATGCAAACTCTGCATAAGGCAGAGAAGTAAACCAAGACTGTTGGAACTGAAGGCATAAACAGCGTAAGTACTGTTCGATAGTAGCGTTAGTTCTCTCAGTCTGCCCATCCGTCTGAGGATGGTATGCCGAGGAGTACCTGTTCTCGATACCCAGAGAAGCTGTTAGAACCTTCCAGAATCGTGAAGTAAATTGTGTACCACGGTTGGAAACAATAACCAAGGGTAAGCCAAAGAAACGAAACAGATTCGTCATGAACAGTCTCGCCAATTCCGGAGCCGAAGGCAAGCCGGAACAAGGTATGAACAGTGCATATTTTGTGAAGTAATCAACAATCACCCAAATGGTGTCATGACCCTGAACGTCAGGGAGTTCCACAATGAAATCCATTGACACCATCAGCCAAGGTTTGTACGGAACAGGCAGAGGTTGTAATAAGCCTACTGGTTTGGCTCTAGAGGTTTTACATTGAGTGCATATGGAACAAGTCAAAATGTAGTCCTTTACATCACGAGCCATGGAAGGCCACCAAGCCCAATGCCGTAAGGCTTCAAGAGTTTTTTGACTTCCTGGATGTGCTGCAATCAAAGAATCGTGGGACCACTGGAGAGCTAAAGCTCTAGCTTGACCTGAGGGTATATAGACGCGCCCTTGGATAAATGGCATACCCTGAATTACTTCCAGGTTGAAGTCAGTGATTTCTTTTGGATGGGTTGAGACCCAATCAAGGATGATTGAACGCAAAGAGGGCTGAACCGAACACCCACAAACAACTTTGTTCGGTAGGAGAGGAAGTGCTTCGACCTGTTGGGACTGGCCACCCACATGGAGGCGAGAGAGAGTATCAGCCGAAACTTGAGCTTTAGCAGGACGGTATGTGATAACAAATTGATACTGTGAAAAGAATAAATGCCACCGCGCCTGTCTAGCTGTAAGGCATTTCATAGATTTGAATGCTAACAGACTGCGGTGATCCGAGTATACAATTACAAGGTGTTTGGCCCCCAGAAGGTGATGTCTCCATTCCAAGAATGCGTCTCTGATGGCTAAGAGTTCGCGTTCTGTGATGGAATAGTTCCTTTCGTAAGATGTCTATTTACGAGAGAAGTAGGCAACAGGATGAATCTCGCCCGAATGAGGACAGGTTTGTGACAACAACTCCCCAAGAGCATAACCCGAAGCGTCAGCCTCAACAAAAAAAGGAAGATCGGGATCGGGATGTTTGAGGACAGGGGCGGAAGTGAAGGCGGATTTTAATTGATCAAAAGCCTTCTGAGCTTCTGAAGTCCATAAAAATGGCATCTTGGCACTTGTCAGAGAGGTAAGAGGTGCAGCGATTTCAGAAAAGCCATTGATGAAGCGTCTAAAGAAATTTGCAAATCCCAGGAATGATTGTAAAGATTTGACTGAATTGGGCACAGGCCATTCCAGGATAGCACTAATTTTGGACTGACTCATGCGCACCCTGTTGTTAGTAAGGTCATACCCCAATAATTCCACCTCCGAGGTGTGAAATATGCAGTTTTCGGCTTTTACAAACAATTTGTGATCTCTCTGATGTTGGAACACTGTTTTGACATGTATTTCGTGGTCTTCCTGGTTTCGTGAATAGATCAAAATGTCATCCAGGTAGACAACCACAAACTGGTCAAGGCTGTCATAAAACAAATCGTTCATGAATGCCTGAAAGGTGGCCGGGGCATTACATAGCCCAAAGGGCATGACAAGGTATTCAAATAGACCGTAACGTGTTTTAAAAGCAGTCTTCCATTCGTCCCCCTCTCTCATACGGACCAGATTATAAGCTCCTCTGAGATCGAGCTTAGTAAATACTTTAGAAGATCCCAACTAATGAAGGAGTACAGAGATCAGAGGAAGAGGGTACTGGTTTTTTATGGTAGCTGCATTCAAAGCACGATAATCAATGCAGGGACGTAAATCCCCTTCCTTCTTAGGAACAAAGAAAAGTGGTGATGCAATTGGTGATTTGGATGGACGAATGAATCCCATGGCCAAGGCCTTGTCTATGTAATCTTTAAGTACTTCATCTTCTTTGAGAGTGAGTGAATACACCCTGCTGGATGGTATTTTTACTCCCGGTATTAGGTCTATTGGGCAATCATAGACTCTACGTGGAGGTAGAGTCTCTGCCATCCCTTTGTCGAAAACCTCTGCATAGTCTGCATATTGAGAAGGTACCATAGAGACAACGTTGTTGGAAACGGCTCCAATATGCATAGTAGGAGAAACCAGTGCCCTGAACGGACTATCCTGGGTAATTCCAAGTAATGTAGTGTATCGGGTATTGCATATATTGGAAGGGAACTGAATCTGAGATGTCGACCAATCGATGGCAGGGTTATGAAGCTTCAGCCATGGAATACCCAGACTGACTCTGTAGGCCAGCGCTTTGATGATATCGAATGATATCTCTTCAGTATGGCCTTCATCGGTACTCATATGTAATGGAACCGTCTGGTGAGTTACCATTCCAGATACAAGGATTGAACCATCCACTGCATTCACTGTTTCAGGTATAGCTTTGCAAATCAGTGGTATTCCTGACATAGAGGCAAAGCATTGATCAACATAATTATCCGGTGCTCCTGAATCAATCACGGCTGTTGTCTGGCATGAAACACAATGATTCAGGGAAAATGTAACAGGTAGGCGAACTAGATGGCTCCGATTCTTTAATGTAGAGTCCAAAGGTGAACTTCCCGACGTAGGGACTCTGTCTACTGTCGGGATTTGGCGTTTCCCGCCTTTCTTTTGGGTTTTTTGGGACATTCAGGTAGTAAATGGTCAGAGGCCCCACAGTAAATGCAGATATTGTGTGATCTACGATATTCTCGTTGAGCAGGGGTGAGTGTTCCCCTAAGCACACCAATCTGCATAGGTTCTGGTGCAGGAAGTGTCAAAGACGAGGCCTCTGCTGGAACCGTGCTGAACAAAGCAGGTTTCTTTTCGCCACGTCTTTCGGATTTACGGGCATCAATCTGAAGGACTAAATCTAGTAGTTCCCCAAATGCCGTGGGGACTACAGGAACAGTGGAGAGGATGTCCTTTAACTCATCTGAGGGTCCTTGAAAGAAGACTGCAGTTTTCTTTTCTTCGGGCCAGTCAGTTTCTGCTGCCAACTGATTGAACCGGGCCAAATAGATGTAACGCTCACCTGATTCCCACGGAGGCGCGGGTCTTGGCAGGAAGCTGTCTGTGACTCCAAAAGTGATGTGCAGGACTCGATTGGCTTCTGGGGTCGAACCTCTTTGCACTGTGTGTCGGACTCGAAGAGTGAGGTTTCTGCAGGTGAAAGAATATGGGGGTTAATGGTCTGGGTTGTTGAATGTCCCTCTCTCTCTCTCTCTCTCTTCCCAGCTTTTTCGTAGAGCCCCCATGTCAACGTGCTCACCTTATATAGGTGAATGCTGGGCTCTCCATCTGCGTCTGGTGCAGGGTGCCGTTGCCAGTTCCTTCACTGGTGAAACACAGGCCTCTTGAATTCAGAGGATGGTTACCGTCGTTATCTGCACGAGCGGTGAGTTTCTGGACACCTTTTGTCTTTATAGTCTTTACATGCGTGGCACGTTTATATGCAGACTCTGTATAATGCCTTTCCCTTATGTATTGCAGGGCTCTTGAGATGAAAGATGAATTGAAGCGCCTGGAAGTTCGTAAGTATGGCAAGCGCTCTAACTGTCTCTTTCCTTGCAGCTTAGTTCGTGTTAAAGAGACGCCGGAGTATTCGCAGGCGTTTTATTGCGACGAGCGTGATGGACGTAAGTAAATACCTGCTTAATGTCTTTTCTTTTGCCTTTCAGATGTTGGGTTGCAGGGCCGGAGTCCGCGGAATGCCAGTAAGTTGTTAACGATACTTTGCCTTCACAGGCGGCGATGCTGAACGAAGAAATCCGGAATTCACAGCGTGCCGGTAAGTATGGCAATGCTTTTGTTCTTGCAGGTGGAGATGCGGCATGAAGAAACGGCCGCAGCCGATGGATCAGGTAAGTAAGCACTGCGTGTAAAGTTCGCCTTGCTAACCTGTTGTTTCTGTTCTTTGCAGGTGCTGATGATGTCTGGATACCGAAATGGTAAGTAGGATTCTTGCAGGTCCAGGATCGGAAGAAGAAGGGCCGGAGCAGACTCGGTGAGCGTTCTGCTGCAGATGCAGAATAACGCGAAGCACGCTTCATCTATCGGGTGTGGTTTAAATAGCCTTGGAGTGATGAGGCCTCTTCTTCCACGGCCCCGCCTAGGTAAGAAAAGAGTTCCAGTTTCCAGAAGAGTTCCAGTGCTGTATCCAGGGAGTGGAGCTGCCCCACCCAGGTAAGAAAGTAGTTCCTGTTCTCAGATGGCTTCTAAGTGGCTGGTAAGTAAGCAGCATGGTCTGCTGCAGGTAAGTCCACCCAAGCATCTTCACACCTATTATGAGCCCGGCGCTTCCAGTGCCGGGACCAATGGTTTTGATGAGCCTGGTGCCACCGGCGCCAGGACAAGGTCCAAAAGGTCCCAGTGGGGACCGGCTGGTGCTTAGGATTAGGGTTAGGGGCCTGCTTCCAAGGACGTTGGGCTGGTCCTGGCTCCTTGGAAGCAGTGATCATGACAATAGACCAATAGGGAGTTGTTCCCTTGTCGATGCTTTAAGAGTTCCAGATCAGTAGCTTGAGTAGTATAACGTGTATCAAATACTTTACTCATCATAGCAAGAAGGGCATCACAATTGTGGAGAACATGACTGTTGGATTCTAACAATGGGTTAGCCCATGCGGCTGCAGTGGCTCCTAAATGTGACAAAACAAAAGCCGCTTTAGTAGTAGAAGTTGGAAATGAAGCAGGACGGCACAAAAAATGCAGTTTGCATTGGTTAATGAAGGTTCGGTATTGTTTCGGATCGCCTAGGAAGCGTTCAGGAGGAGCTAGAGGGAACTGGGTTGTAAGCATGATAGGGTTTGATTCCTGCTGCGGAGGTGGAAACCCTATTCCTGACACTGTAGCACCAGCACCGGCCATCTGTGGCGCTGGTGTGGTAAACAAGGCCTGAATGGCGTCCATACGTTGGCGCAGTGCCTCTTGTGCATTGGTCAAGTCGGTTCCCAGATCTGTGATCATTTGCACGATTTGAGTCAAAGCATCACTGGCCTCCGTGGACATTGTTCGTGGCTGCTAATTCTGTTACTCACCACTCTGAAATAGGCCCAAGATGTGGAGGAGTGACCTTGGAGATGATGGTGGTACAAGAATCGATATTCAGCCTTCCATCCCAGCTCCCCTGAGTACAAGACTCAGGCTTCCTCAAAGAGGGGCTCTTTTCTACAATGTACCTCTCTGCTGTTTCAGTTGGGACAGACAGAGGTGTCAATTGAATAAAAGAGCGGGGAGAACACACACCGCGAATACCAATGCTGCAAAGGAATACAAAGATATTAGAAAGTGTTGAAATTAAACCAAGTAATCAGAACAGTTGTATTTTATAGGAAACTACCTAGGTAAGTATTGGAGTGGAGCTTCCCCGGGGTGGATCTACAAAAAATATGAATAAACACAATGAGTGGGATAATTCTTAAGAGTCTTCCTAAAGTATCAATCCCACCTAAAATATCGAACCAATAACAACTAACCTGAATAAGGATATTTTGAGGAAAGTAGTCCAGGAAACAGAAGACAACGAAAGGAGAAAATAACAAACAGGAATGTTAGTATAGGGAAGTAGCCCCGAACGGTACGAGGGTCGCGCTAGTACCGGGTTGGCGCAGTTTCAGCAGAGCGTTTATATGCACTTGAAGACAAGTTCACAATATAGTCACTCAATGTCCCAGAATCCAACAAAAGACAAATATCCAAACAAGGCTGTGGAGAGAAATAATAGCAGAGACGGGATTTGTCAATTATAAATATGTACCTGAGTACACACACATCCAGAGTAGGCATAGAAAAGTTCCAGATTGTTGACAGCAAGTCCTCTGCGTGGAAGGCTTTGTGGTTCCGTGTCCAGAAACGGCTAGCTGGAATGAAGTACCGCAAGAGACAGCAGGAAGCCGGATCCAATAACGTTCCGAGTCAAAAGCCAGACGAGCACGACAGGAATAAAGGAGGAGGCAAGCCAATCCAGTAGTCAGGCAAGGGTCAAATCCAGGAAAGCAGATAAGGAATATGTGGAGAAGACACGAAGTAGTAACGGACGTAACAGCTGTAGCTTTTAACGCTAATTAGCAGCAACGAGCCCCTTGAAAGACGGTGGTTTTATAGCCGTATGGGGGCGTGTCTTGTCGTATGTCTTCCACGTACAGGACGTGTCAGCTGACCCGGCGTCCGTCGTAGTTTGTACAGGCGCCATGGCAACCTGTATCTGGTCCACAGAGGAGCTTGTAAAGAAGTCGTATTCTGCAAGGAAGCCCGCAGGGAAGCCGAAGTGTAACAGTTGCCTGCAGTTCTTGCTCCATCTGCCTTTCAAGAGGGAGAATGGAAGTGGCCACCCTCTCCATTGCCTGAGCCATCATTTCAACTGGTGCTCCCTGTTGTGCTGCTATACCGTACATGGAGTTTTCCCATAGAGTATTGCCTGGTGGTGTACGGCCACCGCGTCGGCGGGCACAACACCTGTTTGGGGCAAGGCGATCTGCACCATGCTGTGCCGGCACTGCCTGAGGCAGCAGGACTGCATTCCCCATCTGATCTGCTGGCCCAGGAACAGGATCAGATGTTGTGGATTGTGAACCTGCATCCATAACCGCCAAAGGCGGACCTACCAACACTGACATCCCCATAGAGGGCTCTACCCCTGGTGCAGGTGGGTTGGACAGAACAGAATCCCTGCCAGAAACACTCACTTGCGACAGCACATAAGTCTCAACATCCGATTCAGCACCTGAACAGAGGTCTGGGGAGGTGCACCCAGAGACACCCCTGGACACTATGGTCTGCAGTAAGAAAGTGTTTTCACCCACCACCACACCACGTCCTCCACTGGTGCCCGGTTGTGGCTGAGATTCCTCCTGGGTCTGCACCATCTCCTCAACCTCAACAGCATCAAGTGCGTCATCACCTGCAAAAACATGAGAGACAACAAATGGAAACAGGCATGAGCACCATATCACACACATAGGCCTGACAAGCCAGAGATCCAGTACATGATTTACACATGTCCTACATGACAATAACCCTGGCATGTATGCACTGTCAATGAGTTGGAAGGGGAGGCAAAAAGCAGACACTGAGGACACCAAGATGGAAAAGCAACACATTTGCTGCATGCTGGGTAGCAATGGCATCACACATTAGCCTGTGAGTGACATGTCCAATACACATACATGACACATGCCAGCACACAGATGGCATGTAGCCTAGCCATGGTACATTTGACAAGTACAGCCACATGTCAGTGAATGAGTACTGTCAACCATCCATTTGAGATGGACATGATGAGATGAAAAATGCTAAATAGTGTGACAAAATATGCATGTGCCACACACTGCAACACATCCAGTGTACAATAATACAGTGATCGCAGGCAGATGTACACATCAATGGTTGGTCACTTTAACATGACAGGAAACAACTATCATGTTCCACATTCAAACAGGCCCCAAAAATTAATGTGAGCAGGCCAATACTCAATCAGCCTGAATGGTCTAATCATTCACGTAACAAAATAACAAATGTGGGCCAATTTTGCGTGTAATCAATGACAGAAGCATGTCACATATGTGGCATTGGGGCTGAAAAATGTGTTGCAAAAATGGGAGAATTGAAACAATCATCCTGAATGAACACTGAAAAATTCAGAACAATGTTGTTGCAAGATGACAGTTCAAGGGCAACTGAGTAATGTGGCGCTAATTGGCCATTGTGGGCTGTGGGCAGAAGGGATACTGTCATACCCAAATCCAAGGCTGGTGATTCTTTTGGAGGAAGCACATGGGTGACCCATACCACTCAGGAGTACACACCCGCACCTGGCACTCAATCAGAACCCGTCACCCAAACAACATACACATGGATTACACACACATGCATGGGCACTCACAGGACAATGCGTCGTAATCTGGTAGGTCTCCCACGCCTTGGATCTGTTCCTCTGTGATGAAGGTTCCAGCAACAGACTCATGTTCAGTGAGTTGGTTGTCCTCTGGTGGAGACCCACCACCAGTCACCAGAGTAGAGGCATGATTTGAGGCCAGCTTGTTCTTTGCTCTGCGTTTCAGGTCATTCCACCGCTTGTAGCAATCATCAGCTGTGCGCCTCACAAATCCAAGGGCACTAATATGGTCCGCGATGGTCTGCCAGTGTGCCCTACGTTGACCAGGTGTGGTCTTGCACCCTGCAATCACCACCATTTCGCGGCTATGTGCCGACACATTGGCCACAAGTGCATCAAGTTCGGCATCATTAAAGCTAGGCTTCCTTGACGTGCCGGAGTGTGTAGCCGTGTCTGGGGTCTCAGCCTGTAGTGCCAGAGCACCCTTCTTCTTCTTTTTCAAAGGTGGTGCGGATCTTGAGAGGCTCACGCCGCTCTGGTCAGTAGGGGCAGAAGCGCAGGTGGACTGGGTACTAGAAGTGTGCGAATGCACAATGACCATATGTCTTGGTGCAGGCATTGGCTGCAGGGTGATGTTGGCAGGGCCAACGTCGGTTTGATGGACCTGGACCAACACTGTCCCGGCTGGGAGACTCAGAGCTGGGGTGATAGAGCTGCAGCTGCCCCTGCAGCCTCCCCACCCTGCCTACTTGGGGCAGCAGATGACATTGCTGCCCCAGATCCAAGTGGCCTGGTGACAGCAACTTGCACTGCCACACGTGGCTTAGACTTGCTGACCTGGAAGTCAGCCTGGGAGTCATCCTGTGCTGGTTCAGGTGCCAAAATGGGCCGGTGCAACAAGGGATGAGCTGGGATGGTGTCAGCTATGTTTCCCACAACCATGGGGGGGAGCATGGGTGTCCCTGATTGGTCCTCCATACACAGGAGTCTAGGGGCACCCTGCAAATCCTGGCCACATCCCCTACCGCTCCCACCATGCCCACCTTTTGGAGGACGGCCACCTTTGCCTCCCTTACTGCTTGGTCGCCTCCCAACCATGGCACTGATGTTGTTGTGCGTATGGGAGTTGCAGTAAACAATTGTCCTGGGCAATTGGGGTGAAAGGGGTAGGGTAATAGATGGAATTCGTACCCTAGTGCTCTAGCAAGGCTGTATGTGACCCCTGGGGGAAGATGACGGGTCACGCAATGCACAGGCACCCCAAAAACAAAAGCACACGTGCACGCAACCCATGGTAGACCACGTGCATGGAAAAATAAACCTGCACTATGCTGTGGTACCCAGAAACACAAAAATAAGCGTATGCATGTTACATGCAGCCTACAATGACCTCTACAGGGGTACGAGACACACGGGGCAGTTGGAAAATACATGCGCAACTCACCGTCTGCCTTGAAAAAGAACGCAAAAAAGACGCGTGTGTGCGTATAGGCAACATCCCCACCAAAAGAAGAAAAGAACGCAGTCTGAGGAAACATGGAGTACGAAATGGAAACGTTGTGAAGTAATCACGTGTGAACCGACAAGAAGTACAAGATACACCCGCTCGCTCTCCACAAAAAGCAGGTACAAGAAAATAGCATGATACTCGTACCTTTTAAGCCAGCCCACACATGAAATGTCACTTACGCACTTACGTGCTAAAGCCCTTTCCTCGAATTACACGCTGACGTGCAATTTTTTCACATGCCAAATCACTCCGTATCAAGCTGGCCACGCGAATACACACGGAAGACCACGCTCCTGCCCAAAAGGCCATTTTCCTGCCCCCCAGAGCCACGAGCACGCTCCCACCTGCCATCTGCTGCTGCCTGACTGCCTGCTGCCCACGTGCCCTGCTATTTGCTGCCTACACGTCAGCCAGGGGTGCAGTTGCTGTGACCACCCCTGCTGGAACTGAAGACTCCCGACTGGGATACCATCGATCCACAGCCCAGCCCCAGGACCCAGTTGCCCACCCACACCTGCCTCTGGGGTTGCCATGTCAGGCACAACACCATCTGACACCACTGGCAACCCCCAGCCAGAGAGGCAGAGGGCCACCAGCTTCAGGGCCAGGGAAGCTGGTGTACTGGAGGAGCAAGTCCTGGGGCAGTATGATGCCCTCTTTGGAATTTCGCGCGCCGACAATGAAGGACGGACCAGGATTTGGTTGGACATCATGACTGCCATCAACGAGGAGGGGGTGGCAGTCCGCGACATCAAACATGCCCAGAAGCGCTGGGAGGACTTCAGGTCCAGGACCCTCGACAAGGCCCAGCGCCTCTTGAAGGCAGCGGATGCCAAGGGGCGCCAGGCCACCTGTCGACTACCAGATGAGGGTCCTGGAACGCACACGCTAAGCACTCCACGTCCAGGTCCTTGAGAGGCAGACTCGTCTGGAGTCAAGCGGTAAGTGTACATGCATACTGATTGGACGCTGTGCGTGTTGTGTTGTGGTGTGCCAGTAGTGTGCAGATTGCACATGTGTTTTTGTAGGGCCATGTATGGATATGTATGTACAGGGGTGTGAGGCTGACACATGTGAGTCCTCACATGTGTGAGACACATGGATGGTGTATTTGTTGGAAAGCATGCAGGCCAAATGCAGATGTGGGAGCACACATGTTTGAATTACTGTGTATGTACGTTGGCATGGTTGTGGTGTCACATATGGATGGTGGTTCCAGCTGCATGTATCTGCACTGTGTACATGTGCATGTGTGTGTATTTGACAAGTGTGCAACTGTGATGCAACATGGATGCATGTGACACTGACATGTAAAAGGCTGAATGGCAGATGTGACATGGATGGCAAACTCATCACTGCGACAGTTGGTGGAGATGTACACATGCATGTAAGTGTGGTGGCCTGTGTGCATGTGTTGTGCACTCCCTGTGTTTCATGTGACATCAGGCTCACCTTCGGCTGCTCGTGCTGTTGTTTGTGTATGGATGGTGCTGCCTGGTGCAATAATGCTGTTGAATTGCTCATGTGTGTGAGTTGAAATGACACGTGTGTTGGGGAGTGTGATGCCATGTCTGAAGTTTGACACTGACACTCATGTACAACTGTCATGTGTGTATCAGTCCATTGTCCAGTGCCCTGATGCCTGTGTTCTATCTCTCCCTGTCTGCAGCGTCAACTGATGAAGAGAGCAGAGAGGGTGCTGTGGAGCAAAGCAGCAGGGATCGCACCACCAGCCGGAGACGCAAGGCCCGGCTCCCCTCCCAGGTTGCCATCTTGTCGGGGAGTGAGGAATCTGGAGCCCTGTCCCAGGCCACAGCCGCCGAGGGTAGGTCCAAGAGGCAGAGGTTGGAGGTGGACTCCTCGGCAGCAGAAGAGGCAGCTGAGACCCCAAAGGGTCTGACGGAGGAAGATGGCACAGAGTCACCCAGGTTGGTGGGGGGTATGGTGGAGGAGGAGGCCATGGAAGGGACACACATGGGGTCTGGAGGTGGGGATTCCACTGGTGCTAGTGGTGCAGGGACAGGAGGCAGCACAGGCCACCGCGGAGGTGCCTGTGTGTAATCCTGTCCCCGATCCTGTGACTGCATCATCCCGCACCAGCAGGGATGCCCACGTCCAGACCCGTTTTCAGGGAGGGGATCCGCTTACAACAACTGGCCTTCCTCTCCCTGTGGACGTGGCTATCCAGGACCGGGTTGAGCCTGTCCTGAGTGGGATGGCGTTGCGTCAATGGGGCATGCGTTTTCATGAAGACACTGCACGTCATCTTGAATGCCTCATTGACCTCGTTGACCCACTGGGACTGGTCACCAGGGCTGGATTCCTCCGTTTGCTAGACCTTGTTCTGACCCCCTCCCTACCTGAACACCCTACGTGCCAGTCGTCCTGCATGCCATCTTCCCACCCATGTATCACCTGGGTACCCTGTGGAGCTGCCTCTGACCCAGCGCCAGGCTGGTGGGGGACTCATCCCTCCCACAGTCGGGAGTCGGACATCCAGCAGGGGTGGCCACCATGACAACTGCACCCCAGCCAGAGGAGGAAGTGCAGGCAGCAAGAGCAGGGGCACAGGCACAGCAGCAGCAGCAACAAGGTGGGAGCTATGATGGCTCAGAGCCATCGACATTAGAGGGCCAGGCATCGGCCAGAGGGCAGGAGGACCCAGGATTACAAGTGTCTTTCGTTTGGCAGCGGTAGGGCCAAGCCACAGATGCGGAACGGCAGCAGGCAGAAGAGGCACGGCTCACAATGGTCAGGGCGGAGAACTCCATGTGGAGGGCACTGAGGCGGGCCGAGTGCCTCGAGGCAATTCGCAGGGAGTTGGAGGTCAACATGTCATCGTCCCTGCAAACCCTCGGGCCATGGAAGAGGACCGCCTCCAGGACATCGAGCAGGAGTTTGATGATGCCCTGGCCCGGGAAATCGGGAAGTGAGCCATTGGACTAGCCCGCCGCCATTGTATATAGTTTGTCGTTTTAGGTTTCCTTTATCTTTTTCATTCATTTGGGACGCTTGGACTATCCCCCACCTTTTTGTATATATTTTTTCATTAGGTCGTTTTTTGGCTAGGTTTCATTTCATTCGTTGGGCTCATGGACCCTGGATTACTTCTTTGTACATAGTTAAACAGTGGATTTATCTATTATTATTTTTCTCACCATGGATCAATGGATTTTACTGTTTCAGTTTCCTTTGGATTTGATTTGTTGGCCGGAAACTTTGGACACATTTTCATTTCGATTGATTTGGATTCAGACTTCCTGATTTTCTGTTTGTGTTTTGGACATGCTGCATTTCATCTCTTTTTGATACATTTTTTCATGTTTTCAGTGGATTTCCTTATTTTTACTGTACAATACATTTTGTTTTATTACTTTGATGTGTGGTATTCTCTCATTGGTTTCATGCATGTCACGGTGTAGGTTTTCACAATCACCAGCACCCATTGTGGGTTTGTGACAGACATGTGTTGATGTACATACTTGCCATTTGGGTTGTATCATGTAATGGGCATTTCAATGTGGGGTGGATGGGATACTTGGTTGGGTCTTTGCACAGGGGTGGCGTGCGGTGGGATTTGGGAGGCCATGAGGCACATGATTGTGGATCATGATGACGTGTTGGGGGGACATGAGTCCGGGCTTGATCCTCACTGCTGGATGGGTGGGGGTACTGGGGGACATGAGTCGGGCCTGCTGGCAGGTGCCCGTCACTGGTGGTTGGGTGGGGTTCCTGGGGGACATGAGTCGGGGCCTGCTGGCAGTTGCCCGTCAATGCTGGGTGGGTGGGGGTCCTGGGGGACATGAGTCGGGGCCTGCTGGCAGGTGCCTGTCAATGCTGGGTGGGTGGGGGTCCTGGGGGACATAATTCGGGGTCTGCTGGCAAGTGTCCCTCACTGCTGGGTGGGTGGGAGTCTTGGGGGACATGAGTCGGGCCTGCTGGCAGGTGCCCGTCAGTGCTGGATAGGTGGGGGTCCTGCGGGACATGAGTCGGGGCCTGCTGGCAGGTGCCCGTCAATGCTGGGTGGGTGGGGGTCCTGGGGGACATGAGTCGGGGCCTGCTGGCAGGTGCCCGTCAATGCTGGGGTGGTGGGGGTCCTTGGGAACATGAGTCGGGGCCTGCTGGCAGGTGCCCGTCAATGCTGGGTGGGTGGGGGTCCTGGGGGACATGAGTCAGGCCTGCTGGCAGGTGCCCGTCAATGCTGGGTGGGTGGGGGTCCTGAGGGACATGAGTCGGGGCCTGCTGGCAGGTGCCCGTCAATGCTGGGTGGGTGGGGGTCCTGGGGGACATGAGTCGGGGCCTGCTGGCTGGTGTCCGTCACTGCTGGGTGGGTGGGAGTCCTGCGGGACATGAGTCGGGGCCTGCTGGCAGGTGCCCGTCACTGCTGGGTGGGTGGAGGTCCTGGGGGACATGAGTCGGGGCCTGCTGGCAGGTGCCCGTCACTGTTGGGTGGGTGGGGGTCCTGGTGGACATGAGTCGGGGTCTGCTGACAGGTGCCCGTCAATGCTGGGTGGGTGGGGTTCCTGGGGGACATGAGTCGGGGCCTGCTGGCAGGTTCCCTTCAATGCTGGGTGGGTGGGGGTCTTGGGGGACATGAGTTGGTGATCACTAATGCATGGTGACATGTGGGCTGGCTGGGGGGCCTGCCCATGGTTGATGGGCTGCCTGTGGAACATGACCAGAGGTGCAGGGTAGTCGCCTGTGGTGTGGGCTGCCTGCATGGGCCATGGAGGGGGTAGAGGGCACACCTGGGAGGACCCACACTGCCAATTCACGTGTGGGACTCCCCGCGCACCCCACTGGATACACGTACCCCGCTCTGACAGCGAAATCGCATCTGAAATTCCCCCGAACCCCAGTAATACACGTACCCTGCTCGCACAGGGCCAATCGCGTGTGAATCCCCCCGCGAACCCCAGTGATACACGTAACCCGCTCGCACAGGGCCAATCACGTGTGAAACTCCCCGCGAACCCCAGTAGTACACGTACCCTGCCCGCACAGGCCCAATCGCGTGTGAAACTCCCCGCGAACCACAGTGATACACGTATCCCCGCTCGCTCAGGCCCAATCGCGTGTGAAACTCCCTGTGAACCCCAGTGATACACGTACCCCGCTTGCACAAGCCCAATCCCGTGTGAAACTCCCTGTGAACCCCAGTAATACACGTACCCCGCTCGCACAGGGCCAATCGCGTGTGAAACTCCCTGCGAACCCCAGTGATACACGTACCCCGCTCGCACAGGCCAATCACGTGTGAAACTCCCCGTGAACCCCAGTAATACACGTACCCCGCTCGCACAGTGCCAATCAGGTGTGAAACTCCCCGTGAACCCCAGTGATACACGTACCCCGCTCGCACAGGGCCAATCACGTGTGAATCTCCCCGCGAACCCCAGTAATACACGTACCCTGCTCGCACAGGCCCAATCGCTTGTGAAACTCCCCACGACCCCAGTGATACACGTACCCCGCTCGCACAGGCCCAATCGCATGTGGAACTCCCCACGACCCCAGTGATACACGTACCCCGCTCGCACAGGCCCAATCGCATGTGAAACTCCCCGCAAACCCCATTGATACACGTACCCCGCTCGCACAGGCCCAATCGCGTGTGAAACTCCCCGCGAACCCCAGTGATACTGGTACCCCGCTCGCACAGGGCCAATCGCGTGTGAAACTCCCCGCGAACCCCAGTGATACACGTACCCCGCTCGCACAGGGCCAATCGCGTGTGAAACTCCCCACGAACCCCAGTAATGCACGTACCCCGCTCGCACAGGCCCAATCGCTTGTGAAACTCCCCGCGAACCCCAGTGATACATGTAACCCGCTCGCACAGGCCCAATTGCGTCTGAAACTCCGCGCACAGGGGTGTACATGTATTCAGAGCGGTGCGCGGGGAGTTTTACAGGCGTTTTCGTGGTTGGGGGCTGTATGCTGGTCCACTGGCCTGTGCGCCATGTACGGGATTTGTGCGCTGTGCATGGCGCACGGGGAGGAGTTGGGGGCGTAACTGGCGGTGCTGCAGGGTTGCTGCACCACTCTGCGCCACGGCTGGTAATGGATGTTGAAATCCATGAATATGCTGTGCGCGGAAATGGATTTTGGCACACGCGACTGGCGCAGGCTGTCGCACGCTCACACTGTGCGCCAGCCGAGTGCGCCACTTGTGTGCTGAATTCTATGAATTACCCACTTAGTATGACATTTGACTGCCCTGTACTTGTCAGACTTAACAATTTTGGAAAAATCTGAAACCAGCACATTCTTTGGAATCCGAACTATTTAATTGTAAAATCTCTCAAACCAAGGTCCATGTTAATATTTAGTTTCTCACAAAAAGCCAGCAACCAAAACAGCCACCTCTCTCCAATCAGTCACACAGTTTTCAAACTAGCCATGATATCTGCAGTACTTCTCTGTTTCCAGGAAGAATATTCCTAGTTTGAATTTTCTAATAGTTTGTATGAGCAGGGTGTGTTTGATGTGTGTGTTTTAAAGTTTTTGATTGGTTGATGGTACTGTTTTCACTTATCCGCAGTTATCCAGCAGCCACCCTGTGCGCAGCGTTGTTACCCACGGGTAAATGTGACACCGTTTTTCAGCTACGGCAAATGGAAACGTTGTGTATTTGTAGAACCCATCTATTAAAAAGCATGTGTGTAGGCGCATCAATACTATTCAGCATTGTATTAGTTGTGGCTGGAACCACAGGTATATTTAAATCTGCATCTATAAACATACATTTTCTGTGCAATCCTATTTTTATGTGGATGATACAGTACAGCATTTTATTTGGTTGTGTTATTTTATGAATTTAGCTGTTTGCTTATTAGATTTGAATGTTTTAAGGGTAAATAAGTTTGATTTTGGGCTTGCAGTAAAATGGGTGTGTAGCCGCAGATACAAAGCAAGGTCTCTAGACTGCGTCAATAAAAGAGGCTGGGCGGGGAAAACATAGATTACTGTGAGTTTCATTGTTTGTTATTGGTTGTTGTTACTTTTCTAGTTGTGTAGCTCTTTGTGGTTGGTTGTAGTGAAAATGTGTCAACCATTTTAGTAGTTTTATTGCTATATAGGTTAATGGGGTTTGGGGAAAGTGGTAAGTCTGTGTGCCTCCCTTCGTTGTCTCAGGTGTTGGTTTCAATGAGTGTTAGCCAGCTGCAGTAACCTAACTGCAATTGACATTCCCATAGTCAATAAAGTTTCATTTGTACTTTGTTAGTTAGGTAAAGCATTGTACCATAGATAAGAAATATTCCGTCCACAAGAAGTGTACATTAGATATTTATTCAAAATTATAACTGGAACCAATAAATGTCAGTATCAACATACTATCACAAAAATTGAGTGTTACTGTATGAGCCTAATACACATACTGTGTGTTGTTATTTGAGCCAACATGAATTGTATAGTGGCACGTGCCGATGTTTTGCCCTGTTGAGGCCTTTATCAAGGCTGTTACATTTTGGTCTTTAGCTTTATGTCAGTCTGTACAAGTATACAGGCAATTACTCATAAACACAGTCAAGCATGAGATCATGACCGTTGGCCTATTTGGCGCTAGTAAATTCACAGTTGATTTTAAGTCAATTTCAGTATTGTATCTGATACATCAGTTAGTGGAACTGTATAAAGCATTCATTGCAAGTATAGATATGCCAATAATCATGTGTGGTACAATATACATTTGACAGTGATTATTATTTGTGTTTACAAACACAAATGCTTGGGGCCCATGTGTTACGAGCATGGAAATTGGCACCATGTACAGTAGGTGATTCCACCAGTGAGACACCACCAACAGTTAATGAACCCTAAACTTTGGCAGCAGTGTCAACACCACATGTTTTAGTTCTACCATCTGCCAATGTCTAAGTTATGAGAGTTATATGTGATCTATGTCATCAATGGGTAGCTGTGGGAGGTGCCACAACTAAAGATTGGTACAAGATAATAGCTGAATAACAGATACATTGGGGGTCATTACGAGGTTGGAGGTAGCCATGGCGCTATTAGCGCCATAGCTACCCACTTACCGCATACCGGGTCGGGTTCCCTGAATGGGGAATTACCGGGCCATTCCAACCTTGGAGGACCCAGTATTTCCCCACTCAGGGAGCCCATCCCCATTCCCATTCGAGCCCCCATAGGGATCAATGGGATGTGGGGGATGTGGGGACCATGCTAACAACAGGCCCATTGTTAGCATGCTGGTCCTTTAGCGGCTCCCACTAAGAGCGTCTGGTAAAACCAGCCGCCCTTAGCGGGACCTACTAAAGGATCTCGTAATGCGGCGGTAAGGGGTTAACTGCACCGGCATCTTTACCAGCGCCGTTAACCCCATACCGCCAACCTTGTAATGGCCCCCATTGTCTTCCTTAGATTTTTTTTAAAGTGCTAATTTTTTCCCACCTTCTTTAGAAAAAGATGTGTATATAGATGACACACTTATGGCATTAGGCATAATGTTATTTATAGGTTTGCTTATAAAAACGTTCAATTTCTTACTAACAATGATTGCAGAGGTCACACTGTGCACATGCTTACTCCGTTGCTGATGTAAACATCTGTGGATCTTTTGGATAAGAACATTGTGTCAGTAAATGTTAACAACTTTATTTGGAGTTGAAACTCAGAGAGTGCATTTGTTGCGCTATTTAGAGCTTGCGTTATGATGAACTATTGTTTACCTTCCTACAGATTTCTATTTGCGGATTCACAAAGAGCTATACATGTTTTTTATGTATGCCGATTACTTTATATTAAAACAAGAAAAATATGTAAAGAAAACAATGTACACACAAGTTTGGGGAATTAGTGTCTTTTTAATATGTGTGTAATATATTGCACATCTGTGTTGCAGAAACGTATTATTTAACAGTATTCCGTGAGCCAGGGAGGCATTATTGTGCCAGGTTATGACCCGGGTCCCTTAGTTACAAGTCTGACCAACGTGAAGCATTAATAAAGACTTAGGGCCATTAACTGAGGTAGCCATGCACCCCAGGCTCTGGGCCTATTGCTATTACGACTGTGGCTCATTAGAATGGGGTAGTAATAGTGTGTTTATTTGGTTGCAAGACACAATGGAATTTTGCAACTGAAAAAGATTTCGGCCATGGAATGGGATATGAAGTCTGTTCATCTTTTCGATGACCGTCATTTAAATAGGAGTAGATTATGTGTAATTTCTGTGGTAAGGTTTTGCAGCGGGGACCTTCAAAGAAGCCTTCGCAAACTTTGGGAAACTCAACGTTTATTCAACATCTTGTCTGTGCACATTGGGATGAAGTGGATGAATTGTATAGGAAAGCCCATGTAAAACATAAGGTGAAAGCGCATGGAGCAAGATTAGTACAGCAGTATTTATCATCTCTGCCATAGAGTATCAATATGAATGCTAGTTATTTTTAACTCAGTCCATTCTGTCTGCACCCGATCTTTTAAACTTTGTGGTGATGTGCAAAACCTATCACAGGTTGATACAAGTGGGAGGTGGCATACTAGATGCTTTGGGCATGGGTCCTTTAGAACATATGACCAATTGTGAATGCCAGGAAAGTGTCAATGTTCTTTACCCCATTCTTTACAAAAACATTTATATAAAAAATGCAAAAAAATCTATGTTATTATTTTATTTACTTTTTGTTATATGTATGAAGTCTAGTGTTTTTCTTTTCCCATTTCTTACCTCTTTTTTCCCTTATCTGTGTGTATAATTATGGGTTGCAGGGATGCTAAGGGACCCTGAAATTCAGCTGAAGCCACCTCAAGTTCACGCCCTCTGTTGTGCAGCCTATGACCACAATGATGACGGTAAATTGTGTGTTTAATATTGGTAAGTTTTCTTGTAAATTCTAAAAGAGATTTTTGCAAGTTTTACACAAAAATAATAAGGTTCAAAGACAGATCAAGATGCTACAGGGAATAGATGACTGTGAAGTTTGTGAAAAACAGTTCTTCTTGGTAATTCTCTAGCTTGTCATGATAAAAGTAGATGTAAGAGTCAGTTTATCATATATGAATGCTGGTTGCACATCATAGCAAAATTAGATTCCTTCTACTTCAACTATATGAGGGCAAAACACCAACTATGAGTCTTGTACTTTTAAATCAAACTATTTTGACTGGAACAGTGGAACGTTTTGCTTCTACAGTTCAAATGATAAATTCATGTATTTAAAAGAGTATGTTAATGTATATGAAAAACTTACAGGAAGTGGACATGATGATCCTGTGCTTTCCAAAGATCTGATTTTCAATAGTATAAAAAAGTATTGAAATGTTTGAGTTGTCTTCTACTGAAAGACCTGACATTGTTTGCGTATTTTGTCAACACACTTTTTATAAGCAACTAGTGTACATTAAGGGGAAAATTACAAACAGTGCACAAAATGTTTGGAAAGAACTTTATCTGTATTTGTGTGTAGACAAAGGAATTGACAAGATTCAGGCACTTTGGGGGTAATTCACAGAAATCAGCGCACAAGTGGCGCACGCGGCTGCGCCAGCCCCGGGCGCCAAAACCCATTTCAGCGCACAGCGCATTCATGGATTTCAACATCCATAACCAGACGAGGCGCAGAGTGGTGCAGCGACCCTGCAGCAGCACCAGTTACGCCCCCAACCCCGCCCCATGCGCCATAAACAGTGCACAAATCCAGTACATGGTGCAAAGGCCAGTGGACCAGCATACAGCCCCCAACCATGGAAATGCGTGTAAAACTCCCCGCGCACGCCCCAGAATACACGTACCCCGCTCGCGGCAGCGAAAACGCATGCAAAACTCCCCACGTACCCCTCTGAATACACGGACCCCGCTCGCGCCCACGAAAACGCGTGTTAAACTCCCCGCGCATGCCCCAGAATACAAGTACCCCTCTCGCGCCAGGTAAATAGCGTAGAAAAAGCACCCCCCCTGTGGCGTGGGCTGCCTGTGGGGCATGGCCAGGGTGGATGGGGTGCCTGCGTGTAATTGGGGGGTGTGTGGGAAATTTCACATGTGATAGGCCCTGTGCGAGTGGGGTACGTGTATTTGCGGGGTGCGGGGGAAGTTTCACACACGATAGGTCCTGTGCGAGTGGGGTACATCTATTTGGGGAGTGCACGCGAAGTATCACACATGATAGGACCTGTGCGAGGGGGGTATGTGTATTTGGGCGGTGTGCAGGAAGTTTCACATGCGATAGGCCCTGTGCGAGTGGGGTACGTGTATTTGGGGGGTGCGCAGGAAGTTTCACACGCGATAGGCCCTGTGCAAGTGGGGTACGTGTATTTGGGCGGTGTGCACAAAGTATCACATGCGATAGGCCCTGTGCGAGCGGGGTGCGTGTATTTGGGGGGTGCACGGGAAGTTTCTCACGTGATAGACACTGTGCGAGCGGGGTACGTGTATTTGGGGGGGGTGCCGGAAGTTTCACACACGATAGGCCCTGTTGAAGCGGGGTATGTGTATTTGGGGGGTGCGCGGGAAGTTTGACACGTGATAGGGCCTGTGCGAGCGTGGTACGTGTATTTGGGGTGTGCACGCGAACTATCACACGCGATAGACCCTGTGCGAGTGGGGTACATGTATTTGGGGGTTGTGTGGGAAGTTTCACATGCGATAGGCCCTGTGCAAGTGAGGTATGTGTATTTGGGGGGTGCGCGGGAAGTTTCACATGCGATAGGCCCTGTGCGAGCGGGGTACGTGTATTGGGGGGTGCGCGGGAAGTTTCACACGCGATAGGCCCTGTGTGAACAGGGTACGTGTATTTGGGGGGTGCATGGGAAGTTTCACATGGGATAGGCCCTGTGCAAGCGGGGTGCATGTATTTGGGGGGTGTGTGGGAAGTTTCACACGTGATAGGCCCTGTGCGAGCGGGGTATTTGTATTTGGGAGGTGCGCAGGAAGTTTCACACGCGATAGGCCCTGTGCGAGCAGGGGATGTGAATTTGGGGGGTGTGTGGGAAGTTTCACATGCGATAGGCCCTGTGTGAGCGGGGTATGTGTATTTGGGGGGTGCGCTGGAAGTTTCACATGCGAAAGGGGCTGTGCGAGCGGGGCACGTGTATTTGGGGGGTGCACAGGAAGTTTCACAAGCGATAGGCCCTGTGCGAGCAGGGTACGTGTATTTGGCGGGCGCACGGGAACTCATACACGTGTTTTCGCTAGCGCGAGCGTGGTACGAGTATTTGGGGGGTGCGCGGGAACTCATACACGCGTTTTCTCTAGCGCGAGAGGGGTATGTGTATTCTGAGGGGTGCACAGGGAGTTTCACACACAATTTGTCAGTATGCATCCTCCCGGGGTTGTGCCCCATCCCCCCTCCCCAGGCCCTGCAAGCAGCCGACACCACAGGGGACTACCCTACACCCCTGGCCATGCCCTGCAGGCAGACCATCCACCCTGGCCATGCCCCGCAGGCAGCCCTTACACCCTGGGCATGCCCCGCAGGCAGCCCACATGGCACCATGCACTTGTGAGCCCCAACAGATGTCCCACCCAGCATTGACGGGCACCTGCCAGCAAGCCTTGACCCATGTCCCCCTGCACCCCCACCCACCGAGCATTGATGGGCACCTGCCAGCAGGCCCCGACTCATGTCACCCTGCAGCCCCAGCCACCCAGCATTGACGGGCACCTGCCAGCAGGCCCTGACTCATGTCCTCCTGCACCCCCACCCACCCAGCGTTGACGGGTACCTGCCAGCAGGCCCCGACTCATGTCCCCCTGCACCCTCACCCACCCAGTGTTGACGGGCACCTGCCAGCAGGCCCGACTCATGTCTCCCTGCACCCCCACCCACTCAGCGTTGACGGGCACCTGCCAGCAGGCCCCGACTCATGTCCCCCTGCACCGCCACCCACCAGCGTTGACGGGCACCTGCCAGCAGGCCCCGACTCATGTCCCCCTGCACCCCCAACCACCAAGAGTTGACGGGCACCTGCCAGCAGACCCCGACTCGTGTCCCCCTGCACCCCCACCCACCCAGCATTGACGGGCACCTGTCAGCAGACCCTGACTCATGTCCCCCTGCACCCTCACCCACCCAGCATTGACAGGCACCTGCTAGCAGGCCCTGACTCACGTCCCCCTGCACCGCCACCCACCCAGCGTTGACGGGCACCTGCCAGCAGGCCCGCCTCATGTCCCCTTGCACCCCCACCCACCCAGCATTGACGGGCACCTGTCAGCAGGCCTTGACTCATGTCCCCCTGCACCCCCACCCACCCAGCATTGACGGGCACCTGCCAGCAGGCCCTGATACATGTCCCCCCAACACGTCATCAACATCCACAACCATGGCCCTTATGGCCACACAAATCCCACCCCACTCCACCCCAGTCCAAACCCCCAACCAAGTATTCCATCCACCCCACATTGAAATCCCCATTACATGAAACATCCAAAATCGCAAGTAAGCACATCAAAACATGTCTGTCCCACACACAGGCCCCGACTCATGTCCCCCTGCACCCACACCCATCCAGCATTGACTGGCACCTGCCATCAGGCCCCGACTCACATTCCCCTGCACTCCCACCCACCCAGCATTGATGGTCACCTGCCAGCAGGCCCCGACTCATGTCCCCCTGAACCCCCACCCACCCAGCATTGACGGGCACCTGCCAGCAGGTCCCGACTCATGTCCCCTCTTACCCCCACCCACCCAGCGTTGACGGGCACCTGCCAGCAGGCCCTGACACATGTCCCCCCAACACGTCATCAACATCCACAATCATGGCCCTTATGGCCACACAAATCCCACCCCACTCCACCCCAGTCCAAACCCCCAAACAAGTATTCCATCCACCCCACATTGAAATCCCCATTACATGAAACATCCAAAATGGCAAGTAAGCACATCAATACATGTCCGTCACACACACAAAATGGGTGCAAGTGAATGCAAAAACCCCCATCGTAACATGCATGAAACCAATGAGAGAATACCACTCAATTGAATTATGAAACCAAAATGTATTAAATGAAAAATCAATGGAATAAAAGGAAATCACACAAGAGAAAATGATAATAAACAAAATGCTGGACGTCCCAAAAAAAATTCAAAAAAATATTAATGCAGAATCCAAATAAAATTAAATGAAAATGGCGCCAAAGTGTCTGTCCATCCAACCAAATCCAAAGGATGAAAATTAATAAATCCATTGCTCCATGGGAAAAAAAAATAGAGGTCAAATCCAGTCTTCAACTATATACAATTAACAAATCCATGGTCCATGAGCCCAACAATTCAAAGCAAAAAAAGGTGGGGAATAGTCCATGCGCCCCAAAAGAAAAAAAAATATAAAGGAAACCTAACACTAATGAACTATATGCAATGCACGGCGGGCAAGTGCTACGGCTCACTCTGTGATGTCCCGGGCCAGGGCATCATCGAACTCCATGGCGATGTTCCGGAGGTGGTAGTCTCCCCTCTCCCCGAGGTCTCGAGGCACTCAGCCCACCTCAACGCCCTGCACATGGAGTACGCCGCCCTGACCATAGTGAGCCATGACGCTTCTGCCCACTGCCACTCCGCATCTATCCACTGGACCAACCGCTGCCACATGGAAGACACTCCCATTCCAGGGTCCTCCTGACTTCTGGCCGATGCCTGCCCCTCTGATGTTGATGGCCCCGAGCCATCATCACTCCCACCTTGAGACTGCTGCTGCCGTCCATGTGCCCGGCCCGATGAAGCAGGCACATCCTCCATCTGCTGGTCTCCAGTTGGTGGGGTGTACACCCCTGCTGGACCTCTGACTCCCGACTGTGGCAGGGATGTGATCTCCACCAAGCTGGCTTCATTGGTCGTGGCAGGTCCACAGGGGGCCCTGGTGGAATCTGGGCCAGAAGACGGGACGGAGAACGACTGGCGCATAGTCTGCACAGAGGAGGAGGAGAGGGCTGCCAGAGTGCCTGACACATGTCAGAACCCTCCGACCAGGGCCCCTCCCAACTGGGCCACGTTGCCACGCAGCTCTTCATGATGACGTGCGTGGTCCCCCCAGAAAGCACGCACGTCATCACGAATGTCATGCATGCGCAACGTGACACCAATCAGGACGGACTCCATACGGTCACGGGTCTCCTGGTCCGCAGGTAGTGGAGTGCCAGATGACGTGGGCCTCCCCCCTACCTGCGGACGGGCCTGGGAAGGGGCATCCCTGCTGGTGCATGGTAGTGCAGTCACAGGATCAGGGACAGTGACATGTACAGACCCCTCCGCGGTGACCTGTGCTGCTTCCTGCCACTGTCCCTGGACTGCACCACTTGCACCAGTGGTACCACCCCCACCAGGCCCCATGTTTGGCTCAGTAGCAGCCTCCTCTTCCTCTGTGTACACCACCAACCTGGATGGCTCTGCACCGTCTTCCGCCATCGCAAGCCCCTGTGGGGGCTCACTCGCCCTTTCCGCTTCAGCCATAGTGGCAGACGCAGCACCAGTTCCCTCGCTCCCGGATGATGGTAATTCAGGGGAGGGTGGCTGGGCCTTGCGTCGCCGGCCAGTGGAGGCATCCCCGTCGCTTTGCTCCACAGCGCCATCTCCGTCCTCTTCTTCACTCAACGCTGTATAGAGGGAGACATAGAACACAAGCATCAGGGTACTGTACAATAGTCCCCTAGACAGGAAGCAATAGCACATGAGTGGCACTGTCAAACGTCACTTCCACCATGCCCCTCCACAACACATGGGGCAATGCAGGCAACACACATGCAGAAACAGGCACAGCGCATGCAATCAACATTGGCGTCCATGTCCAAGGGCCTCTATTAACATACAATGTTGTCTTCAAACTCACATGCATCATGGGTCATACTGATCCCATGCACACACATCACCGGAGGCTCATGCATCTGGCCCCGTACACCACAGACACAGTGGATACCAGGATGACTAGACTGCATCAGTGATTCAACACATTGTCACGGACATGTGTTGTGCATCCATGGCGTTTCAAAGTCACAAACACGCTACTCAGACACACAGACATGTACACCATACATGTCCATGGCAGCAGCACCCATCTCTCACACCCCACCTATGTCCAAGAACAGAGACAGGCATGCATTCATGTGTGCATTCTGCATGCTGCACCGCATATTCCATTGTAACACATGCACCATCCATGTGTTTCACGCATGACTGGTCTCACATGCAGCACCATGATGTCCCTGCACACACACATCCATACATGGCCTATGTCACATATACAGGCAAGTAGATGACTACCAGCACACTGCTACATGCTCTGTTTCACACAGCAATGCATGGCCACTTACCGCTCAACTTCGGACGGCTCTGGCTCTGAAGGATCTGGACGTGGAGTGCTGGGCTTATGCGTTCCAGGACCCCTGTCTGCATGTTGGTCAGGTGGACCCGGCACCCCTCTGCATCCTCTGCCTTCAAGAGGCGCCGGGCCTTGCTGAGGGTCCTGGACCTGAACTCCTCCCAGCGCTTCCGGCCGTGTTTGATGTCGTGGGGTGCCACCCCCTCCGCATTGATGGCACCCACTACGTCCTCCCAGATCCTCTCCCGTCCTTCCTTGTTGGCGCGCAATGCTGTGAAGAGGGCATCATAATGCCCCAGAACTTGCTCCCCCAGGATACCAACTTCCTTATCGCTGAAGCTGGTAGCCGTCTGCCTCTCTGGCTGGGGGTCGCCAGTGGTCTCTCATGGTGTTTGCCCCGACATGGCGACCACCGAGGCAGGTGTGGGTGGGCAACTGGGTCCTGGGGCTGGGCTGTGGAGCGATGGTATACCAGTCGGGAGTCTTCTGTACCAGCAGTGGTGGACACAGCAACTGGACCCCTGCAGATGGCTGACGTGCAGGCACCAAATAGTGGGGCACGTGGGCAGCAGGCAGGCAGGCAGCAGCAGATGCCAGGTGGGAGCGTGCTCGGGGCTCTAGGGGGCAGGAAAATGGCCTTCTGGGTAGGAGCGTGGCCTTCCGTATGTTGTCGCGTGGCCAGCTTGATATGGAGTGATTTGGCACGTGAAAAAATTGCACATCAGCGTGCAATTTGAGGAAAGGCCGTTAGCGCGCAAGCGCGCCTGTGACGTGACACGCGCAGGTATTTCCCTCAGCACGGGTTAAAGGTGAGCGGGGCCAGCAGTTCGCTGTATGTGCCTTTCGTGGAGACCGACGTGTGTGTTGCTACTTCGTGTTGTTTTGCGCGCCATCACAACCTCACAGCAGATCAAGGACGTCTCTATTCTTTTGGTGGGGGTATTGGCTATGCGTGTTTTTCATTATCATGGTAGTCTGGCGGTGAGTTGCGCATGCTATTTTTCCCACTGCAGTTGCCCCTGTTTATCGCGTACCTGTTTTCGAGGTCATAGTAGCCTGCGTGTCCCACGCGTACGTCTTTTTCGTGTCCCTGGGTGCCACCGCATACTGCGGGAGGTTAATTCCTCACACGTGGGCTACCAGAGGTTGTGTGCACTGTTTTACAGCAGTTTTGGGGTGCTTGAGCGTGGCGTGACCCGTCACTTCATCACCAGGGTCACACACAGCCTTGCAGGTGCATGGGTGCTGTTAACATCTTGTATCCCACCCCCTTCACACCAATGGCCCAGGACAATTGTCGTGTACACCTCCCATTGGCACTACTCCATCTCTCCATTTAATCGACTGCCATGGGCCCAAGGGTAGTGGTAGCTGCAGGTGCAGCTGTTCACACCACCACCCAGGCTCAGGGTCTGCCAGCGCATGTTGCGTTGACACTTGAAGAGTCCATGGAAGAATCCCAGGTGGTCAGGAGGCACACCGTAGGAGCATGCAGAGCTGCCCTGACCAAGGCACGTGTCCCTGGGGCAGCAATGTCATCTGCTGCCCCGACCAGCCGGGTGTTGGCAAGTGCAGGGGCAGATGCAGCCAACACGACCCCGGTTGTGAGTCTACCAACCAGGACAGTCCCGGTCAATGTCCCTGGCACAGCGGATGTTGCTGCACAGGGTCCATTCCAGGACACCCAGCAGCCACTGACACTGAGAATGCATCCCTCAGATCCACTCTGGGTGTCCTCCTGTTGTCCTAGAGGGAGCGGTCAGAGGAGAGGTTTGCACAGCTTGAGCGTACCATCTCGGCTGAGCTAAGTGCATGCCAGGAGGTACATCAGATGACCAGCCAGGCCACGCAGGAAGAACTCTGTGTTACACGTGATACCTTGCAAGAGGAAGTACGCGTATCACGCGAGGTTCTGCATGCTGACCTACGTGTCATTGCCACACAGAACCAGGCTCACCCGCCCGGCAGACTTGCTGTCGACGAGGGGCAAGCTGCGCCTAGGCGTGGTCAGGCTCTTGTACCACATCTACCTTTTCAGGAAAGGGCTGACTCGGACGACGAGATATCTCTCACACAGGCCGGGTTGTGCAGCCCATGGAGGTTTCTTTTTTGACTCAACATCATCACATGTGGGTGTTGAGCTGCACCCTATACCTCCCCCACTCAGTGCCCCCCCCGGGTCATATGTGGCCATTTTTGATTTTTCATTTTAGTTTAGTTAGTTAACGTTGTTTTTGATAGTTAGTTTAATTAGGCAATGTAGCTTTTTTATAGTTAGTTTAATTAGTTAATATAGTTTAAAATTGCTTGTCTATTGTGCATTCATGTGACAGTGTTGTGCTTTGTGGCTTTTGAAAGCATCCACTGTTCCAGCTGGGCCCTTCAAGCTTGTCTCGTGTATGTGTTTGCAGCTTGGGGTCCTGACTCACATAGGCCACTCCTGCTTCCCTTATCCATGGGCTTGCAAGGATGGTTCGGTGTTAGTCATTTACACAAGGGCCTTGGACTGTCATATCTGTGGCCTGTCTGCTGCTGTACTACTTGTGTTAACACCCCTAGTGGGGATTTGGGGTTTATCTCCAGGGCATGTCTGCATTAGACTTTGGCGGGTTCATGATTGATGTGTCCATTGCTTGATATACATTGTGCTGTTTGTTTATTTTATTTCCTGTACATGTGCTTCATGCACTTCATGCTGTAGACAGTGGGCGGCACGCTTTGCCTGTCAAAGGCACACTGATGGTGGGAGGAATTCTGATGTAGGTGTCTGACATGGCCCAGTCACAACCAGCATGAAGAGACACACACAGGGAACTTTCCTGCATTAAGTATATGTTTTGTGCCCTTTCTGCAGGAGAATGAGCCTCCAGACCACCTTTGCCAGCAGACATGGGCCATTGTATGACATACAGCTGGCCATGTTCGGTGGGGCAGACATGCACATGCGTGCGCAAGCAGTGCCACAGGGCTTGTGCTCAGACGCCCAAAAGAAGCAGATGTGTTTCCAGGAGCTCCAGGCAAGGTGAGCATCACAAGGGGGCCACACTGCAGCCAAGCTTCCACCAGCCAACTTGTACATGCGTGCTAAGTTGTGCCACTGATGGGGAGCTAGGACAGATATTGTTGTTGAAGCGCACAGTACAACTAAGATGCGTTGGGGGACAAATGGCAAGTTGCTTACCAAGTTGTCATGTGCACACGCAGGGGCTGTCGCACATATCCTCCGGTCCACCCTGATCCATAGAAGCAGAGTCATTGGCGCAGTAGCGTTCCTAGCCAGTAAATGAAGCAGCGCACAGGGACACACAGTGAGGCACAGACTTGTCTGCAGTGCATGTCATTTACATGTGCTAATTGACACGTGCACTACCCATTTTAATATGCGGATGCCAGTACACAACTTGTACTTGAGTCGCACCTCGCTATACCCGTATAGCTGCTCACCCAGGGACCATTGTATGATGTGTGATTCTTGACGCATTGGTCTTCCATTTGGCGTGCGCCCACGTGCGCCTGCTTTACTGCATTGACAGTGTATGGACCTTCACGGGGCAAGCTAACGTATGGGTACAAAGCAGCAGACAAGAGTGTTTGTGGAGGATTCACTTACTTTGGTGCATTTATGGTGTTGCGTGTGTGTGTGTTGTAGACACACACAGATTAGTAACTCACACTCTCTTTGCAGCATTGACCTGCTCCTGTTACCGGACCTGAGAGTGGGCAGGCAGGAGGCCAGCACTCACCCCAGAGATAAGTCTCTCTTTGGCTTGCATTTGACTCATTTGGTACAATGTGCATGATGAACATGTTTTTTCTGATTGAGTATGTGTTATTGTGAATAGTTGTATTTTGTATTTTCTCTACTTTCCCTTGACAATCCTACTCCCCTCTCCTGCCCCTCTTTCCGGTTATCCTGAATACCAATGCCTGTCCAAACAACATATCCCTGACCCTTCTTCCCCACCGGGGTCTCAGAGGCCTGTGTAAGTTTGACCTTCCAGTCGCCCAGACCACGGGGGTGGTTGGTTTGTGCCACTCCTGCGCCTGGACATGGAGCTGTGACAGTACCCATCAGTTGGTGCATCATCGTTGTATGTACCCATCCTGTTGTGGCATTTTTGAGCTGTGCTACCTTGGTTGTTTTTATCATTGTGCTTGAACATGTGCTTGGACATTTTCTGCTACTTCAAGTTATCTACTGGAGACTCTTCCAGGGTTTATGGATGCCTACAGGCTTTTTCCATGGTTTGTGGGTTTGGCTCCTTGGAGTTCTCTGCGATTTGTTATTTTTTTGCCAGTCAAGGTGGCCTCTGAGGGGGCAGGACCCTTTTTACACACAAGGTGGAAAATGGAGACCAAGGGGGAGGGTGATGCTGTAGCCAGATATACTTGAAGCAAGAAGGCTACATACCCCAGGCACAGTTGTTCATTAGGTCATGGTGATGTGTGAAGGAGGGAGGGCCTTTTGTTGTTGGACAGTTGGCTTTGGCTACAGTGTTTCCGGCACTCTGACATTGTAATAGTGGGGTACTATGTACATGATGTGTTCTGCTGGTCAATGCTTGTTCCTGTGTTGTCTTTACTTTTCAGGTGTGAGGGGATTGGTGTGGTTTGACATGCTGTGGTGTGCACATGGGCAATGTTCACATGTGATGTGTAAAGGACACTGAGGATCACTTGATTTCACATGCATGTATTGAGTGCATGACCCTACTGACACACACAGTTGCACAATGATCCACCACATGTACTTCCACCCTTCCATGGCCACTGGTGCACACAGATTTCCTTCCTGGGCCCGCTGTGTCCCTGAAGCACATGATCTATGGCCATTTAGGGATCCTGTACATGCGTCAATTGGTTATTTTTTAAATTTGTCCTTTTCATGTGATGCTCAAAGTGTATCTCAGACACAATGGCTGCTCACTGTACTGTGTGCTGAGCAGTGTGTTGCAGGAGACACACACAGCACACGGGTTCGGGAGTAGGGATTTTGTGTTGCCCAATTTACATGTGAACAGGCATTCAGTGTTATGTTCATGCTACAACTGGTGAAATGCATTTGTTTATAACTTGGTATGTGTGGGAGGTTGTTGGTCAGTCCTTTCATGTGATTTCATGTCAGGCGTCATTTTCTGGAGCCACTTTCCATTTATCACATGTCACTTTGGATCTTGTTGGTCATGTGTTGGCCTTATTGCTTGCCATTTTATGCTGTGGCAGACAGGGGTGATGGGGGTTGGGAGGGTTTGGGTGACATACCAGGGACTGTCATAGGCTGTTTTGCAGGGTGTGTGATACACACCTTGCATGTGTTCCTTTTGGTCACACAGGATTGTTTAGGTTTAAGTAGCTGGGGGTGCACACAAAGTAGCACTTCCATGGCAACATTCTCAGGGTGTTAAGGAGTGACAGTTGACTGTCTCTTTGTCATCATCGATTGTCACCTGGTATGTGCCAGGCTTGTGTGCACTCCGCATGGGTGGGAGTTTAGGTGAAAAATGTGGCCACAAGCTGGGTCCGGGCTGCCTTGCCATGTGCCCTATCCCCTCCCATGGGCAGCGCCTGTGCCTGTGGTTGGGGATGTGGGGGCACCCCCATGTCCACCGCTACACCCTGCCGTGTTGCAACATTCTGCAGGACACATGCTGCCACAATGATCCTGCACACTACTGGGGGGGGGGCATATAGTAGCTGCCCACCAGAGCGGTCAAGGGAGCAGAAGCATGACTTGAGCACTCCAAATGTGCGCTCCACTATGCCCCTGGTTGCAATATGGGCAGCGTTGTATCTTACCTGGGGTTGTGTGGTGGGGTTCTGGATTGGCGTCATCATGTGGTTGCTCAGAGGGTAGGCACTGTCCCTTGGGGTGGTGATAATGGTTGTGATTATTAGGGTTTGTGTATTTGTCTGTGTGTGACATGCATGCATGTGCACGGGCATTTGTACTCACCTAGGAGCCATGTGTCGCCATGCTGTCCAGCTTCCAGGACCCGGCTCAGGGCAGACATTCTGTATATGAAACTGTCATGGGTGGAGCCAGGGTAGTTTGCATAGACAGAGGTGATGATTCCCTTCGCATCGCATACGACCTGCACATTGATGGAATGCCAGTGCTTGCGGTTTCGATAGATGTGCTCAGTGGCCCTAGGTGGACGTAGGGCAACATGGGTGCAATCTATGGCACCAAGCACTTTGGGGAAGTGTGCCACCCTGTAAAAGTCCTGGACCACTTCTTGCCTTTCTGTGGGTGTTCTGGGCATGAATATGTGCCTGCAGACTAAGGGGCATGCAGTCATGATTGACAACACTTGGTGTAGGCAGCGTGAATGCGTGGCCTGTGAGACCACACCTCCCCCCCCCCACTATGGCAGTAGTCTGCTGAAATGACCCAGTGGCCAAAAAATGCAGGACAAATTCTCCAAGGGGCTCAATGCTTGGGAGCACAGGGTGGGGGATGTAAGGTCATCTTCCCCACTCCCTGACCAGGTCTAATATGATATGAGGTGGAAACCTATACCTGCCATAGACCTGGTCGTCAGGCATCCCAAAAAGGCTGGTCCGGGGGGAAAAATGCAGGCCCTGGCTATTCTCCTCCTCCTGTGGTGTCCCACGATCAGTGCTGCGTCAAATGGTGCATTCATCGTAGCTATATATACGTGGTTGTTGTTTGCACGCACTTTTATACTGTGCGCGGGGACGCTTACGCCTGCCTTCCTGTGGCGAACGTGTTGACGCCTGTGCGTGTTTTGTAGAGTGCGCGTGTTTCCCATATTCGATTCCATGAATACGTGTTGTTCGCATGCGTGTGGGCATTCCGTGTATTTCCCTGCAGTATGTAGGGGAGGACAGGCCTTGAAGGCCCCCCTCTCCTGCATTATTCTCCCCAGGTGAGGACCATGGCTCGCTGAGCGTCCCCTCATGCCACCCGGGCCCAGGTGGAGGAGGGCTCGCCCGCCGATGACATTGCCCCCACGTATCCATCATACACACACACACTAAAGTTTAGACAGGCCTAGAAGCCATCTTGCCCAGCAAAGATGGCGTGAGTTCAGTGCACTGTAGCGCAGCCCCCACCCTTGGAGGGCTTTCCAAGCATCCCTGCCGCCGTAGCACCATGGTAGATCCGCTGCGAGCGCGTTCCCATGAGAAAGCCGGGTATGAGCCAACCCGAGATGCTAACACTGTAACATTTCGTCGTTCACAATGTAATACTGCACCCCGCATGACCTGGTCCGCGAGGCCGGGGCGACAGGGAAGAAACTGTAGCATCACTATCTGAAGAAAGTACAAAATAATTCAAGTATTGGTATTAATGAACTACCTCTTTTTAAACAGATTCTGTAAACTGTGAATTAACCATAAAGATGTAACGTTTATATGATGTCACCCCATGTCTGGACTAATGCTGCTATAACCACAGAGAAAGATGTCGACGAAAAGTATAACCGTTATCTGTATAAGTGTTCTTTCAGTTTTATGTAGAAACCTGAACTCGTATATGTTTTCTTAATCACCCGTAGCGGCGAGTATTAATCTCTGTAGGCCATAACCTAGAACTACCTCATGTAACGTCTAATGTACATAAAATAATCAAACACTGTAGTGAATATAATGTTAGGTAACGAAAAGGTACTCAGACTGAATATATTAACGAAATGTTTAATGAACTCGAAGTATATATGTATGGTACAGTAGTTTAAATAAGACAAATGATATAAAAGTTTTGTATTCAAAATTAGGCAACACACGAGGAAAATACCTTTTGTGAATATATGCAAGGCCATTTTCCCTCCCACCCTACGAAGCCTGCCAAGTAGAAAAAAGCTAAGGCCTGTGCCGTGCTCCCCCACCTCCCCGACCAAGCTGGAACCGCTTCAGAGAGTCAGAGGCCCCAACACAGCATCCAAGGCCACCGGCCGCCACCTGTGTTATTTACAGCACGGTAATAAACTTACGTTTGAATCCACTGATCTACCAGCACCCTCTCGTAAATCCCACAATCCCCCAGACCACCCCAAGAAGTCTGACCCCGCACAAAGACTACCCCCGACAATGGGACAAGACACAGAGCCCCCTTCATAGTAACCTCTAACGTAGTAGTAAAACATGTATCACCCGGCCCAAGCCCCAGAGCCCAGCCCCTCGACCTAAAATACCAGACGTCAGAACACCGGTAAATCTAATAGATGACCACCAGACCCCTCACAAGGTGCATTCCTCCTGTGTTGTATTTCATTGATTGAAAGATTTACTGTAGAAGTTAGATATTGGGTTTTAAGTAACTGCAATGTGCATGATCTAGGGCACCCAAGTCAGGGAAGGTATTCATCTTTGTCACAGGCTGCCCCAGCGTACCAACACCGCCCGGATGACCTCAAGCCGGCCTGCCAGGCCCAACCCAACCCACGAGGCTGACCAGTGACGTCCTCCCACCCGGACCAACCACGCTGCAGCAACACCTATAGTTAGTCGACGCCACCCAATCCCAATTAACTTGTGCCCCCTATAGTGTGTAGGTTCTGATGACGTTTTTTGTATTAGAAATACGCCTGCCTTTGCGATTGTCAGGCAGAGCGCTCTCGGAGGTTGCAGAGTTCTTTGCATGCCATATTCTTTTGATAAACTCCCACTTACGCTCACCCGCACTCTGTCTTGGCCTTATTCCCATTGCGGGAGTGTCCATTATTGTCTCCCATTGCGGGGAGGATCGTGCTAACTTGGGGACGCTTCCACTCAGTGGTGACCCCGATAGCGTGATATTTCCAAATTATTTTTCCTAAACTCCTTTTAACGACCCCCTTTTGGCACGAGAATCTCCGGTCAAAAAGGGAAACGCACGGTGAGCCGGCTCCGGGAAGCTACCCGCCAACGGCGACCGGTACGCTTAGAAGTGCGCACTCAAACTAGAAGGGGTACGGGATCCCGGTTGCAAAATCCCCTTTGAGTACCGCTCGCCGGAGCCGGGGCTGACTGTTGAGCAGAAAGGCAACACCGCCTGGACGGACCCAGTTTCGGAGACTATCGGTTCAAGACGGGCACGTGAGTACCGAGTGCGAGCGATCATAAAGGGAGAGGGAGGGGAACTTGTGAACAGGAGAACGTGGACAGATAGAGGAGGGAATCACGGGTGTCTACTAAAGACAGGTCTTAAAACTTTCTTTATCTTTTCTTTGCATATGGCCATTAGGAGTAAGAAGTAAGTGAAGAAGTAGAAGTGACGGAAACCTAGCTCCGAAAGGGGGTGGAAGGCGGCGCCGCATAGTGCTATCTAAACTAGTACTGGGAATATATGAAGAAGTAAAAAATAAGTTATTGGTGTCTGGCAAAGGGAGACACTTAGGATATTTTTAGTGATTGCTACTCTTTCTATTTCTTTTTTTCATTTCACGGGGCAAGGGTCGAAAGCGAAAGGGGTATAAAATAAATATACTTGTAGAAGAACTATAAAATAGGGAGACCATTTGTAGGAGTGGGGATTAAGTAGTGGCACGTACAGACGTGAACACAGTAACTTTAGCAGAAAAACAGGGACAGCTGGCCAGGGAGGAAAGGGAGGAAAAAAGTGAAGTGTGAGTGGGAAAGCATTGTGAGGGGTGTGCGCATCGTGTGAGTATTGGAGATGAACGGTTGACCGCGAGGGGGTGTCAGAGAGTGTTGGCCATAACTAGTAGTTGATTGGTTGTGAGTGAAACCACATGAGATTGTATGGGAATGGGAAGGAGATAAGTCGTGGTGAGTAAGAAAGAATTTGCGTAGTGAATAAATTTGGGTGATATCGCTGAGACGTCCGCTCTTGTCTGTGCCATAAAGGTATACATACATATATCTACACCTAACTAAAAGTAAAGGGGTTGGACACGGTCGTTGCTAGTGATCTAGAATATGGGGGCAGAAACTCCCTTGTCACATATCTGTAAGAGCCTACCGGGGTATGCTGAACGAATCAATAAATATCACGATCAATGGGTAACAGAATTAAAAGGGGAGGGATTGCCCCAGATTTGGCCCG
Source organism: Ambystoma mexicanum (assembly GCF_040938575.1). Taxonomy (NCBI): domain Eukaryota; kingdom Metazoa; phylum Chordata; class Amphibia; order Caudata; family Ambystomatidae; genus Ambystoma; species Ambystoma mexicanum. Next base: position 816,828,340 of record NC_090935.1, read on the forward strand.
AGGGAGGGTCTTTTGACAAAAGCGTTCTAGATATGGTACGAACATGCATTAGCATCAAGTATAAGGGAAAACAGTGGCAAAACAGGAAGGAGATATTAGATCTCTGGAGACTGTTTGAGGAAGTACCCCCACCCAAAGATCCGGCACCAAATGTCGATCTACCGTCCACAACAGACGACCCACTCATGATTCCAAGAGGGGAAAAGGAACAGTTAAATACAGAACAACCTACGGGGGTGATTAGTTTGTACCCAATATTGAACAAACCAACCCCCGCAGCAGGATATAGTGATCCTACTTATGTGCCTCCCCCCACAACTGTTACACCACAAAGACCAACAGCCCCCCCACCATACGAAAGCACTAGAGAGCGTGCCCAGGCAAGCACACAGAGAGTGGATATAGAAAAGCTAACGAGTGACTTAGAATCAAGGCTTTCTGTAGCAAGGGATGAACTTTCGAGAATAAAGGACATATGTGAGCGCACAGCATGCGCTCCTACACGATCAGGACGTACGTCTAGAGCGTCAAGCGAAAGTAGACAAATTGAGGAAGGATGGAAAAAGGGGGAAATACTGTTCAGAATTGAGGAAGAGCCGACACGAATAATAGAGGTGGGAGCAGCAGAGGGGAGCATTGGTGATGTATCGCGGCAGAGAGGGATCAAAGAGGATTTGCTATGTGATGTTAGAGGAGAGATGGATGAGAGTGATAGGTTGAGTATGGCAGTAGGAGGGGAAAGCGAGGAGGTGGACGGTGCATGCTCGCTAGGGACCATAGATGATGAATGGATGGGACGACTAAGAAATAGAGTGGGGAAGATGGCGTCATTGGAGTCAGCAACGACTAAAGTGGGAGAGGGTGCAACCCCAAAAGGGAAGTTACAACTTCCGTTGATACACAGAGGGGGGGGGAGACCAAACTATATACCCTGGGCCCAGATGGACAAGGCTAATTTAATGAAGTTATTGCCCCCGTTGTCAGGAGGGGCGAGCAAGTGGATATATGCATTTGAGAAACATACCGCCGGCATACCGTTGGCAGTAGGCGATGTGAAAAGCCTACTAGTATCAGCAGTAGGAGACCAAGCAGACAGAGTATGGGCTAAGGCTGGTTTCCCGGGCGTGACGTTAGATTGTGATCGCCATGATGGGGCTTCCTTTAATACAGTGCGAGCAAGGGTGTGGGACGCACTGCGGGAGACGTTCCCAGATACCCCAGATTTACAGTCAGTAATGCAATGTACAATGAATGACGGGGAGGATGCTATGGATTACATTCTCCGGGTGCAGGAGATGTGGAGAGCGGAAACGGGCACGCCCTGGCATCAGTCAACGTCACTATTTTATTTTATCATCAAGAGAGGGCTCCCAAAAGAGGTGCAGAAGGCACTCGACAAAATAGCAGGTGTTGAGGCGAAGGGGTGGCCAGAGATCCAAAGCATAATAGTGCACCATTGCAAAAGAATAAAAGAAAGAGAGAGGGAAGTAGCACAGAAAAGGTTGGCAGACGAAGCGAAGTTGGTACAATCAAAGCTAGTGAAGGTTGCAGCAGCGGTAGCCGGGCTCCCACTCATGAGGGAGGGAGACGAAGGGGAGGAGGGGCAGATAGCAATACAAGGGAGAATAGCAGCTAATTGGGCCGGACAAGGACAGCGACAGTGGAACGAACAAGAGCAGAACGGAGGTCTAGTGTGGCAAGAGTGGGCCCCACGAGGGGGAAGAGGTGGGTACAGGGGCAGAAGAGGTGGACAAGGGTATGGAGGAATGGGAGGAAATGGGTGGCAGGGTCCCAGAGGTCCACAGGGGAGCTGCTGGAATTGTGGGAGATGGGGACATTACTCAAGGGAGTGCCGAAACAGACAAAACAACGGGTTTCAGGAGACAGAGCAGTACGGTCACCCCCACCCAGGAAGCCCATACGGCCTCCCCATGGGACAGTACCAACAACCAGAAAATGCAGGACAAAGAAGTAACGCACAACTACACGGACATCAGTACAGAACACAAAACCACCCACAGAATAATGACAATATACAATACACACCAGGTAACACTTTCGCCACAGTAGCTAATGGAGCGCCTGCCCCCGCACCCTATAGCGGCGTGTCAGTAGTTTCGGGGAACATTTTTGATCAAGGGGGGGCAATGAGACACCCCGCATAGGACAGCCCACAGAGAACACTTGCGTGTCCAGTACTATCTACGACCCACAATGCATCAGAGGAACCATTGATAGGAGCGCAGATAGGAGACAAGCAATTCATATTCATGGTGGATTCGGGAGCGGAAAAATCATGTATTAAAGAGGGCCGGTTCCCGTTATCTAATAAAACGTTAGAGACGCAGGGGTTCTCTGGGGCTGTAATTGAAGTTCCTTACACAGAAGCATTGGATGTGACAGTGGGGGGTAAAACAGTGAAAGCACCCTTACTGTACTATGAACGCTCTCCCATTAATTTGCTGGGGAGGGATCTCTTAAGCAAACTAAATATGACAATATCATTCACAGAAAGTGGTATAGTATGTTCAACACCTGGCATATGTCCCCTCCGCATAATGGCAGTAATACAGAGCCACACAATCATGCAAGAGATTAGAGGGTTACCAAGAAACGAGGAGATGTTTATTGAGGGCATGAGAACATTGGCTCTCATAGTACCAGAACTAAAAAGGATGGATTGGAGGATCCCAGCCGAATTCCTTTTCCGCCCCATAGTGAGCCCCGACACAGCTCCCGGGTCAGTGCTATCGTTGGATTTACACGCAGTACACGTATCAGCAAACAGAATATGTGTGATTGGCATTGACATGGAAGGATGTGAGTGGCGGACAGTACTGTGTACAAATGCAAATATCCCACTGCGGGAGCTATCGGATGAGGAGCTATTTTCCGACACTGAGACAGATGGCGAAATAGTGATGGAACTAGCAATGCCGTGCGACATTGTAGTTACAGCCAGAGAAACTCAAGTTGAATTAATGGCAGTGGTAGGAGCACCACATACATTTTTTGATGACGACATGAGGGTAGTACCAACTAACATATGGACAAATGGCCCCCACGATGTGGGGTTACTACATGGGGTTCAGCCTGTGGTAATAAAACTGAAACAGGGAGCAATTCTACCCCGGGTAAAACAATATCCATTGTCACGCGAAGCAGAAGAAGGGATCAGAGAGACAATAGATGCACTGCTAGCGCAAGGGATAATAGTGCCTTCATACTCCCCATGTAACACATGCATTTACCCGATTAAAAAGGCGAAGGGAGGTTCCTGGAGGATGATACAAGATTTACGCCCACTCAATGACGTGATTCAGAAGGAGTTTCCTCTAGTGCCGAACCCGGCGACAATACTATGCAACATTCCAAAAACGGCATCCCACTTCACAGTTATTGACTTGAAAAATGCATTTTTCTCAATTCCCTTAGCAGAAGAGAGCCGGTACTTAACAGCGTTTACACTAGGGGGGAGGAGGTTTGAACATTGCAGATTACCACAAGGATATTGCGAGAGCCCAAGCATATTCAACAGGATACTACATGAAGATCTGGGGAACTTGTCTGTAGAAAGAACGGTGATTCAGTACGTTGACGATTTATTGGTTTGTGCACAAACTGAGGAAGAGTGTAGAAAGGATTCAATAACACTCCTGACATTATTGGCCAATAAAGGGTACAAGGTGGACAAGGGTAAGTTACAATACTGTCTGACAGAGGTCCTATACTTGGGACAGCTGATATCGAAGGATGGCAAGCGGATCATACCAGACAGAGCACAGGCGATTAGAGCAGTTGGGGAGCCCAAAACAGTAAAAGAGATGCAGAAATTCCTGGGTATGTGCAACTACTGCCGAGCATGGATATTAGATTATGCAGCATACACAAGGCCCTTATTACAGGCACTCAAAGAAGCCCAGCAGGAAAACAAACACATAGAATGGACAGAAGAAATGAACACATCATTTAACTCACTGAAAGAGCTGAGATCAAGCGCTCCAGTACTGGCAAATCCAGATTATGGGCGCAAATTCTTCTTATTTTCACACTGCAAAGGAACACTGATGACAGCAGTGCTGACACAAAAGACATCGTTAGGACACAAGCCACTGGCTTACTATAGTGGCACTTTGGACGCAGTAATGCAAGGACACTTCGCGTGCGAACAATCATTAGCTGCAGCAGCGTTCGCTATTGAAAAAAGTGCCACGATAGTAATGGGCTGTCCCGTGACACTGTTTGTGGAACACTCACTCTTTGCAATATTAGAGCGATCAAAGAGCACATTGACAACACAACGCGCCACAGCATATGAAATAATATTGTCCAGTGCAAACATCCATATAGTAAGATGTAAAACAGTGAACCCAGCCACATTCATCACAGAGGCGTGCACCATAGAAGACATGCAGAACCACAACTGTGCAACGTACACAGGTGACGAAGGTCAGGACCAGGTGGTTTTTGAGAATGCCCTGAACGAGGGAGAGGTGTATTTCGTGGACGGGTCAGCGTCAATAGACATGGAGACAGGAGAGAAACATGTGGGTATGGCAGTGGTACGATTAGAGGAAGGTGAATACGAGACACTAGTGCAATACCGCCTCCCATCACACTATTCAGCCCAAGCAGCAGAACTAATAGCGCTAATAGAAGCATTACATGCAGCTAAGGGGTGCGCAGTGACAATCTATACAGACTCAGCATACATGACAACAACAGTACACGGAGGGCTGGCACGGTGGGGGCGGAGAGGGTTTCGACGAGCAGATGGAACACCGGTTCAGCATGCAGAATTATTGAAAGAACTGATTGAGGCCCTGCAAGACCCCACGGCAGTGGCCATCGTAAAGTGCCAAGCCCACACTACAAACACAGATCTTATATCTTTGGGGAACGCGGCAGCAGACGCCGCCGCCAAAGAAGCTTCGTATTTTCAGAAAGGTGAGGTAGGAGAGTACATGTTACACCACACAGCAAGCCAAGAGGTCCCCACAGGATACAACATGATGCCTACACAAGAAATAATAGAGCTGCAAGAGGGAGCTAGTGCAGAAGAAAAATTGCTGTGGACTAAGAGGGGATGCAGCAAATCGCCGACAGATTTATTGTGGCGACAAGAAAGTTCAGGAAAAGCCGTGATGCCAGTTACATTGTTAGAAATAGCATTTCAACAACTACACTTCCCCGCACATAATGCAAAACAACACATAATGGCGGAGATACAAGAAGATTGGTTTGCACCTTGCCTCCAGGAACACATCACAAGGCTGACATTGGAATGCACGACATGTCAAATTTACAACTCAGGTATGACATTGCGCACACTGAGAGGTACGATACCAAAACCAAATGGCCCATTCAGAGAGCTCCACATCGATTATGTAGACATGGGAGAAAGATGCAATGGGGCTCGCTACATGATTGTGGTTGTATGTCCCTTTTCGAGGTGGGTGGAGGCAGGTCCCTGTGCGCGCCCTGATGCGAAGAGCGCCGCAAAGTTCCTAGTAAGGGAAGTATTCCCGCGCTGGGGAATTTGCGAAGTCATTCGCTCAGACAACGGTACACATTTTGTTAATGAACTATTCAAAGAAGTGACTACGTTATTGGGAATAAAGCACAAATTATGCTCGATTTATCATCCTCAAAGTAATGGCGTAGTGGAAAAGATGAACGGCCTGTTAAAAAGCAGATTGTCAAAATTATGTTTTTCCCTTAAAAAGACCTGGATGTACTGCCTACCTCTGGTCCTGTTCGAATTGCGCAATCAGCCAAGTAAAGACCACCATTTGTCCCCGCATGAGATCGTCACGGGAAGGAGAATGCACACAGCACATTCACCTCTCCGTGAACGTTCTGATGCACACAGAAGCGCAGCGGTATTGGGAGAGGAGTTCACAGAGTACTTGAAAAAACTGACACGGGCAGCGCGCATAATAGCGAAGCAACTAGCCCCCCCTCTACAAGAGATGAGGGGAATACAACAGAAACAGTAACACTGCCTGACAAACAATTACAGTTAATGCCAGGTGACTTTATATATGTCAGAAGTTTTGTGCGAAGGTGGAATGCGCCACGTTTCCATGGCCCTTATGAGGTAGTGTTTTGCACGCCCACGGCAGTAAAGGTGAAGGGCCTAAGATACTGGGTGCATTTGACAGACGTACGCAGAGCCTATAGCGCCGTGGAAGGTGAGGTGCAGGACGAGGCACAGGCAACAGCGGACAGTGGAGTTGTGCAGAATGAGTGAAGGTGATTTTGTGTATGTGCAGCGATTGACAATGAATGCAACTGATGACATGGCATTCGTATGAAAAAAAAAAAAAAAAAAATTTTTGCTTTTTTAATTGAATGTTTTTGTTCTCTCATTTTTTGAAATTTTTCTTTCTTTTGAAGAAGTTTTTTATATATATTATACAATGATCTAAAAGTATTGATTGTAAATACCTTTGTCTGTGGAAACAAACCCTTCCCCTACCCACGTCCATGCTTTATGAACAAAAAAAAAAAGTTAACAACGTTGGAAATGTTTACATGCCTGTACTTAATGCACTTTTGTATCTCAAACAGGAATTACCATGGCATCTAATGGGCAGCCTGCAACTAATAGATTTGTTAGAATTAAAGAAATTTTGATAGATAGACTTACATATTCATACGAATGCGGATTGTCAATTTGTGTTATTGTGTTCTTCCTATCAATATTTTGCCTGGTGACATATTGGTTTATAGCGTTCATCTCTATCGAGATGACCGAGGGGGGAGGGGGGAGGGGGGAGTAACATCACCCGAGCTCCTGGGAGCAATGCAACCACAAGTGTAAATATTAAAGAAGGTGATTTTTTAGTATGGGATGGATCACACTTTGTATGGGGTTACTACACTGAACCACCCACTGTCGCCCTGCCAGATTCAAGAGGTATACAAACAGAAATGGAAAACAACACAATGTCCATACCTGAACTATATAGCAGCCCCAACACCCTCCCCACCCCATTAGAAGAAAGTGACTTGTTGTTTATTGAGGAAGATGGGAATATTATAACTATGAAAGAACATAAGGAAACATATCAGAAATTTGACAAGGGGGGTGGGAAAGAGGAAGGGGGGCCCATTTTTTCATCTATCAAAAGCAGCAGACGTAGGAGAAGCAAGGATAGTAGGCGGAGAAGAGAGACAAGCAGGAGGGGGTATGATGAGTACTATGGGTTAGGCTTAGACAAAATGGAAGACCCTCGGCACCCCCACCAAGCAAATAAATGGTATGCTGATATGAGTGCCACAGCCAAACAAACGACAAATGAGAGCTGTTATGTCTGCTCGCTCATCCCCCATGCATCAGGCACACCTAAAGTGTTGTTGCCCAGAGAATTGCCCATTGTAGATGCCCAGTGTCTCCTTCATCTCACGCTATGCCGAATAAAAAACACCTTCCAGGCACACGACATCACTTTCAAGATTATACAGACTGAAAAAACGTGCTACCAAAAAGCAGCTGGAGTGGTATGTCTCAAAGAACCATTTTTTGCAATACAAGGGACACTATTTTCGGAAAACAAATGGAAAGATGAAGAAGTACTGTGCAAAGCGGAAGCATTGAGAGGTGTCCAACCAGCCAGAATGCGATGGATAGAAGAAACGTGCACATCAGTATGGAAGGAGCACATTTCCAAACTAACATGGGTAACAGCAATGGAGAAACCCTTCAAGCTACAAAGTGAGATCAAGAACGAACTATGTTTTAAGGGAGAAGGAAAAGTGGCAATAGGGACGAATAAGAACTGCAACAAAACTCTCACCATCCCAGACATGAGAAAAGGAACAGCCGCATTAATGGACACATACTGGGTATGTGGGAACCAGGCCTACTTGCACCTTCCCCAGGCATGGAGCGGCAGCTGCTCGATGGCCACTCTGCACTCGGCCCTAATGGTGATTCCAGAAAGCCACGTTGATGAAAATAAAAGGACGCCAGGGAACATGCACCAGGGTGCGGTTCCTCCCACTGCAAAATCACACCTCTATGTCCTGTCCTCCGGAGGGAAGGGAGAAGAGCTATCACGGAACAGACGGGCATCAAATTACATATCTCAAGCTTCGTCCGATTTATTGGCACAGATCCCAGACAGGTACCGACTGTTCAGCTCCGTAGAAACATTCTTTGCCTCGCTGATTTCAAGTGTCCAAGCAAGGGCAAATGCAAAATGGCTCCAGATAACACGGTGGGAACTGATTCAGTTAGCCAATGACACTGAAGAAGGGTTCAACATAATAAAAGTAGAACTGCGAGCTCTACGCCTGATGACCATGCAGAACAGGTATGTTCTGGACCTACTGACAGCGATGGACGGAGGTGTTTGCCGAAAAATAGGAAGTGCCTGCTGCACTTTCGTACCTTCTGAAGACGCGGAAAATGGTTCCCTATCCCACGTGATCGAAGCAGTACACAATCTGGGAGAGAAGATGAAGATGGAAGGTGGAGCAGAAGCCAGCACGTGGTTCGACAATATCTTCTCCTGGGTTCCCTCATGGCTTGGAATGACGATGAAATTTCTGGTACCAGCTGTGGTGTTCCTCCTCGTGGCGTTCTGCCTGTGCCAGGTGGGCCTCCGATGTTGTGCAAATGCGGTCCCTAACGGCGCAATGATGATGGTGACAATGGGCAACTCTGGTGGTACAATGAGGGCAACACAAGAAGTACATGTGCAGACAGGAACAGACAACACCCCCCAGTACCGGTTAGTGCCTATGTACCGTGACAAGTACATAGTAGACAAACTATGGCATACCACTATCCAGGAACCCCGAGATGTGGAATTAGAATGGTACACAGAGGTCTGGGTAGACTTGGAGGAAAGTGGTGACTGTATATATTTAACGTGCACACCAGACGAATATGCTAGAAGAGGGGAGAGCTTAAGGGGGGTGTGCAGGGCATGGATGCCCATCAAGGGAACACCTGCATGGGATGACGCGGTAATAGAGGAACAAGAGTGCAGAAGGTTAGAAGACCTGAAGAATTCGTTACTTTAGTAACGAAAGGGGGGAAATGTAGGGGAGGACAGGCCTTGAAGGCCCCCCTCTCCTGCATTATTCTCCCCAGGTGAGGACCATGGCTCGCTGAGCGTCCCCTCATGCCACCCGGGCCCAGGTGGAGGAGGGCTCGCCCGCCGATGACATTGCCCCCACGTATCCATCATACACACACACACTAAAGTTTAGACAGGCCTAGAAGCCATCTTGCCCAGCAAAGATGGCGTGAGTTCAGTGCACTGTAGCGCGGCCCCCACCCTTGGAGGGCTTTCCAAGCATCCCTGCCGCCGTAGCACCATGGTAGATCCGCTGCGAGCGCGTTCCCATGAGAAAGCCGGGTATGAGCTAACCCGAGATGCTAACACTGTAACATTTCGTCGTTCACAATGTAATACTGCACCCCGCATGACCTGGTCCGCGAGGCCGGGGCGACGGGGAAGAAACTGTAGCATCACTATCTGAAGAAAGTACAAAATAATTCAAGTATTGGTATTAATGAACTACCTCTTTTTAAACAGATTCTGTAAACTGTGAATTAACCATAAAGATGTAACGTTTATATGATGTCACCCCATGTCTGGACTAATGCTGCTATAACCACAGAGAAAGATGTCGACGAAAAGTATAACCGTTAAGTGTTCTTTCAGTTTTATGTAGAAACCTGAACTCGTATATGTTTTCTTAATCACCCGTAGCGGCGAGTATTAATCTCTGTAGGCCATAACCTAGAACTACCTCATGTAACGTCTAATGTACATAAAATAATCAAACACTGTAGTGAATATAATGTTAGGTAACGAAAAGGTACTCAGACTGAATATATTAACGAAATGTTTAATGAACTCGAAGTATATATGTATGGTACAGTAGTTTAAATAAGACAAATGATATAAAAGTTTTGTATTCAAAATTAGGCAACACACGAGGAAAATACCTTTTGTGAATATATGCAAGGCCATTTTCCCTCCCACCCTACGAAGCCTGCCAAGTAGAAAAAAGCTAAGGCCTGTGCCGTGCTCCCCCACCTCCCCCGACCAAGCTGGAACCGCTTCAGAGAGTCAGAGGCCCCAACACAGCATCCAAGGCCACCGGCCGCCACCTGTGTTATTTACAGCACGGTAATAAACTTACGTTTGAATCCACTGATCTACCAGCACCCTCTCGTAAATCCCACAATCCCCCAGACCACCCCAAGAAGTCTGACCCCGCACAAAGACTACCCCCGACAATGGGACAAGACACAGAGCCCCCTTCATAGTAACCTCTAACGTAGTAGTAAAACATGTATCACCCGGCCCAAGCCCCAGAGCCCAGCCCCTCGACCTAAAATACCAGACGTCAGAACACCGGTAAATCTAATAGATGACCACCAGACCCCTCACAAGGTGCATTCCTCCTGTGTTGTATTTCATTGATTGAAAGATTTACTGTAGAAGTTAGATATTGGGTTTTAAGTAACTGCAATGTGCATGATCTAGGGCACCCAAGTCAGGGAAGGTATTCATCTTTGTCACAGGCTGCCCCAGCGTACCAACACCGCCCGGATGACCTCAAGCCGGCCTGCCAGGCCCAACCCAACCCACGAGGCTGACCAGTGACGTCCTCCCACCCGGACCAACCACGCTGCAGCAACACCTATAGTTAGTCGACGCCACCCAATCCCAATTAACTTGTGCCCCCTATAGTGTGTAGGTTCTGATGACGTTTTTTGTATTAGAAATACGCCTGCCTTTGCGATTGTCAGGCAGAGCGCTCTCGGAGGTTGCAGAGTTCTTTGCATGCCATATTCTTTTGATAAACTCCCACTTACGCTCACCCGCACTCTGTCTTGGCCTTATTCCCATTGCGGGAGTGTCCATTATTGTCTCCCATTGCGGGGAGGATCGTGCTAACTTGGGGACGCTTCCACTCAAGTACTTCCCCAGTTATGACTTTTTTTCATGTGTTGTTCCCCATTCCGCGTGTTATGCCCCCTGTCCCACCCCCTTTTTGGTGTGTGTGCCAACTTTGTGCGCTTTCCCTGTGCACGTTGCGCACAGCGTTCGGGATGTTGCAATGATGTGTGCACCCGTGTGCACCATGCACGGATTTGGCGCACATCCAGGGGAAAACACGCGCAGACCCTTCGCTTGCTTTTGCATGCTTGCGCCAGTTTGCGCTGAGATTTTCGGCATACATTTGTTCCATGAATCGTCCCCTTTATGTTTCTAGACACAGTGTTGGGTTTTATAATCAGACAAGTATTCCTTCAAGAAGTGTCTTGAACAACATGGTAGTGCCTGATATTCCTGTTATGCTTCCAAAATGGAACATGTTTGAAGTGATTGCATTGCTTTGTTTGATTTAGTAAATGGGGTTGCCACTAAAGATAAGAACATTTGGAAATAGCTTATAGATATTGAAATGGTAAAGAATGCATTGGAGATTCTATTGGAGCACAATGATTTATACAAAGGCAGTCTGAATGTACCAGACTTGTATATTCTTGATGTTGGTTCAACAAACAAAAGTAGTGAAGGTCAGGTCCAACTTCTATCTGTGCACAAGGGAATAGTTTGTGTGACCATTACCCTATTCATCCTCTACACTCACGTGAAGTCATGGGCGACAGATTGGAATAATATCAAATGAAAGCAATGAAAGTTGCACCTGACGGTGTCTGGGAAAACTTGTTAGAAGATTGTTGTTTCCTTATGCTTTTTCCTCTGGTACAGGAGGCAGATTGGATGACGGAAAGTTCCAATCTGTTCTTCAGTATATCGTTGCACAAAAATATATTCTGAAGATTCCGGATTCCACACTAATGTAGAGTATATTTAACACTTATTGTATGAAAGTGAATTTTCACAAATTATGTTATGCCCTCCCTCATACAATTTAGACTGGAACTAGATTAAAAAAATGTCTGCATGTGAGATGCTGCAATAGGTGAAAGAAGAACATGAAGTTTAAGAGTTTAAGAGGGTAAACTTACCAAACAAAATTGCTACAAAGAGAGTAACGAAGGAATATTGGTATGGGAAACACTCTGAGTTTAGATGCATGATCCGAAACTTTGGCCCTCCAATTTGGTTTGTGACTTTAACTTGCGCTGAATATGGTTGAGATGATTTTGCAGAGTATATTTGTGAAAGTAATCCACAGGAAGAAGACATAGAACACATGAGACCAGGAGAATTGTGTTCCATGGACCCTGTAAGTGTATTGCAGTTCTTTCATTATAGATTTTTAGCCATCATAAAATGTATATGTAATAAGGAAAATGGTCCACAAGGCACAATGGAACATTTCTTTTGGAGAAAAGAGTACCAGGCCCATGGGGCTGCACATATACCTTTACTGTTTTGGATTAAAGATACTTCTCAGTTTGGTAAAGAAAGTGATGGCTGTGTGATGGAAAAGTGCTGTCAGAGAAAATTCTGAAGTAATGACAAGTACTACACTCAGTGCAGATTTGGCTTTCCTATGCCTGTGACACCAGTTGGTTGATGGAATAGTTTGATGTCATCAATTCAATGTCAGGTTACTGATACGTCACCAAGAAAAACCTATCTTTTAAAAAAGAGTTAAGCATTGCCAAATCATTTAAGCAATAGGACCCGAGCCACAGGGGCATTACTGAGTCAGGTAATGCCCCGGGCCCATAGTTACAGCTAACTAAGGCCCCTGAGCATTACCTGACTCGGTAATGCCCCCGCAGTGAGGGGCGTATTGCTATTAGTACCCCGGCCAATAAGACCGGGGTACTAAAAGTATTTTTTTTCTGTTCCGAAACTCTTAGTTGTTTCGGAATAGAAAGAAAAAATGTGAAGAAATGGTCACCAAGTAAGGGAAAAAAAACTAAGTCAGTTTTCCATTTCCATGGTGGCCATTGAAAAAAAGTAACAAAAAAATGGTCACCATGTAAACAGGAAAAGGGACTACATGTAGTCCCTTCTCTCTTTCCATGGGGCCCATTAAAATAGTATACAAAAAAAATGGCACCATGGAAAAGAGAGAAGGGACTATGTGTAGTCCCTTCTTCCTTTCCATGATTTTCTGTTGCAGATCAGGAGCGGATGCGCTGGGGACAGAAGTCCGCTCTCGAAATGGGCTTCAATGAAGGTAAGTGGGGATGGGGGCAGGGAGTGAATTCTGTGGAGGAGGTGGAGGAGGAAGGGGAGAGGGAAAGTGGGACACCACTTACCTCATTCCCTAGCAGGGGAACATGGCAGCCTCCAGCCGTGAGGCTGCTCAGATTGGGGGGATTACTGCTGGTAATGCCCCCGTTACGAGCCTCTTCATTGGCTAAGAGCCTACCACCCCCCCACCAAGTACTAATAATGATTACAATCAGGGCAAATTTATTAGCAGATAAAGTCTTAGTCAGAAATGGTAAAAGCTGTGGTTTGATGATGTTCTCACAAAGAGAGTGTGGTAGCTACGAAGCTGCAGATTGGCTAACTAGTTTACCTCTGTATGGATGTAGCATTAATGTACTTTGGTTAAGTTTTGGTGCAGCTACTACAATAAATCGGGTACTCAAATTTTTGAGTTAAATTCTGCAATTAGCTGAAACAGTATCTGATAGCACAGCGATTCTGAAAACTAACTTAATTACATATTTCAAATCGATCTGCAGAGTTGGAGGATCTTTGTTAATATGAAGTAGCACTACGCTACTCATATTTAAATATTGAACCAAACAGTAACAGAGGACGGTTTAAAGTACATGGTTGTACTGGTTGTCTAGTGAGACATGAGAAATCAAGTCTCATTGACCACATGAAACTGTCTTTCCAAACTGCAGTGAAAGAGGAATTATTTAATGTTTGTATTTTGCAGTTATTCTTCCCATGGCATGCAGAGAGTGATTTGCTTGGGAGGTTTATACATTTTGAAGAATCATTTTTGCCAAAAAAATATCTTCATTACATATTACAAATCTGAACAGTACTTGGAGTTACTGGAGAAAGAACTACATGAAGAAGAACTTTTGGCAGCTGAATTGGCAAAATAGACTCCTGAGGGAAGTCAAGATTCTGCAGTAGCAAGTCAAAACATGCTTGGTGAAACAATTATTCAACTTATGTTGTGCTTGCCATGGAAGAAGTTGAAAGTTCAATGAAACAAACTAACGTTGTAGATGCATATTATGAATGAAATAGTTAGTAAACTTAATATAGAACAAAAATAAGTTTATCATAAAATTATAGATAGGTTCTTACTTGGTTTACAGTATGACAAGCATGAATGTTCTTGTGTCCAATACAAACCCGTATTGGTGTATGATAGTGGACAAGCAGGAACAGGTAATTTCTTTTAATTCATGCACTAAAAGCTATGATGTTAAATGTAACTGACATGTATTGTAACTGCTCGAACAGGTTTAGCAGCATTCAGTGTAGGAGGTGTTACTTAAAATCGACTGTTGATGTTACCAAAGGAGCATGACAATAAACTATGGTATCAACAACTTGTATCAAGTGCAGCACAAGAAGTAGGAAAAGTTCTCAGAAAATTAAATACCTTGATTGTAGATGAAGTGAGCATGGTGTCTAACTTGATGCTAGCTTTCATTCAGTTGCGAATGCAAGAGGATTTGAAGACTGACTACAATGTTTGTTTGGTGGTCTTGAAGCATTCTCAAAATCTATGCAATAACGAAATCCTTGAAATTCAAGGAAAATGCTTTAGTTGCAAGGATGTTAAGGTGAGCAATACATTGTAACAAAACCTTTGAAATTCAAGGAAAACACTTTAGTGACAGGGAAGTTTAGGTGAGAACTTAAATCCAACAAAACCCCTGAAATTCAGCTAAAACCACATTGACTTTGCACCCCTGTTGCTCAGCCTATGACCACAATGATGACATCACAGATCACATCACTTCACTGATGACATCACCAATTGCATCACAACAGCAACGGACATTAAGCATGGCCTTCAGCCATGGTCAATGTGCACAGAAAAATATATTTTAACACGTGAATGGGTACTAGTCATTGCCTTCAGTTATGGACAGTGGTCACGACGTTCACCCATGTGCACTGAATATAGGCTACCAACCATAGATTCTGGCCTTTACCTGTGGATACAGCTTTAAACCATGTCCTCTGTATATTATATACACTGATCAACACTAACCATGGACTTTAGCACAATGTCTGGCTGTGCCGACTATATATTCTAACATATAAATGGACCACTAGCCATGGCTGTTGACCTTGATAAGTTTGTACATCTTTTGGCCATGTCCACTGTATGTTTTAAAATAATAAAATGCAGTAAGTGATGGCCTTCGGCCGTGTCCACTGTATATTGTATACACAAGCCAGCCACTTGCCATGGTCTTTAACACAATACTAGCCAGTGGTGACAGACTTTGGCTTTGCTGACTGTATATTATAACATATTAATGGACACTATCTATGGCCTTTAGCCATGGCCACTGACTAAAGCTTTCAAAGTTGCCCACTGTATATTTTAAAACAGTGATGGGCTACTAGGCTTGGCTTTTACCCATGCACATTGATATTTTTGAACAACACTAACTGACCACTGACTATGGCCATTGGTACTTGTCACTGACCCCAACCTTTGTCATGGCTAAGTCCACGTACTACATTTTTATTAAGGTAATCAAACCTTTAATGAGCTAACTTATAAATTATGTTATCTCTCATTCCATTATTGATGTAATCAGTTATACTCAGTGTAATTAGTGTTGTCACCAGTGATGGCATCAGTGATGTGATTTTGAATGTCATCAGTGTTCTCATACAACATGTAATTTGTGATGTCATCATTGCTGTGATCTGTGATGTCATCATTGGGTTCATAGGCTGTGCAACAGGGATGTAAAGTTAAAGTGCCTGAATGCCGACAAGACAGAGATTCTGCTGGTGGGCTCGCCCGCAGTGCTAAAAAAAATAACTCGATAGATAATATTCAGATTCCTGTCTCAGATGCAGAAGAAACCTTAGGTATAAACCTTTCCCCCAATAAACAAGTCAGTGTTGTATCCTCTTCAGCAGCTTCCACCACTAAGATCATGAACGCAGCAAGACAATTCCTCACCAGAGGTAGCTGCATTGCTATTGCCTGTGTAATCACAGATGCAAGACTGGATTATTGCAACCTCCTAATTGCAGGAACTTCCAAACAGAACATAAACAGACTTCAAGTAATTAAGAATAATGCATGCTGGGCAGCAATGTAAATACCAAAAAAGTACCACATCACAGCCACCAGGATTAAGGTGCACTGGTTCCCCAATCAAGGACAGCATTATCTTCAAGATGCTCTCTATTACCTACAAATGTTTGAGTAAGACCACCCTACAATACATGCCACAAAAAATCGAGAGATCCAAGTCTAACAGACCTGCAAGATCCTTCCATGCCCACAAACTAGCCATTCAAAAAGTGCAAAGAGCAAAAGAAGGGGGGGTAAGCTCCATAGCAGTAGTCATAACCTACTGGAATTCTCTCCCCCAGAACTAAGAGCAGAGGACCCATACTGGACCTTCCGGAAAGCCCTGAAAACGTGGTTATTTGCCTAATCTCCCAGTTACCGGGGAATTCAAGATCTGCTTGTAATTTGCTTTCTTAATGTCTTGTGCCCGTCTGTTCGTTGAGGCGCTATCTGAGTGGAAGAAAACTATTGTATCATGTAACTGGTTGCAACAGTGCCCTGATGCCTGTGGGTTTAGGCACATTACAAATGAAATAAATAAATAATAAATAAGGTGGCTTTAACTAAATGTCAGGGATTTTGTTGCGTTAAATCCTCAACTTAACTTCCCTGCAACTAATGTTTGTTCCTTGAATATATATATATATATATATATATATATATATATATATATATATATATATATATACATATATATGTTCACTGAAAAATCATTGTTAAAGGGATGTTATTGTTAAGTTGAACCAATAATAACCTATACAATTCACTGAAAAAGCATTGTTAAAGGGACGTTATGGTTAAGTTGCACTATTAAAAACCTATGAAATTCAATGACAATACGTTGTTAAAGGGACGTTATGGTTACAAATAAAACTGACAACCCCCAGAAATACACCAGTTAGGGTAAACTAAGCAACCACAACTTGCGCCACTTCCGTGCGCTACACACATAATAAGTATTGTTTGGTATCTAGACCACCCGCCATTGCTCTAGCTAGTTTGAAAATGCTTTCTTATTTTGGTATGGGATTTTAAATGGGAAAACCAAAGCCAACAGGTGTGTATTCTCACATGGGGATAGTGTCATATATTGGCAGAGCCAGTTTGTATATGTTTTCTTATAGTAGAATTGCTGCCATTATGTGCAAAGTAAACATTAGTATGTTCTTGTATGTGAATATTGGCATTTATCGGTGCAGCCAGCATCGAAAGTTATGGGCACAGCATAGCATATATTTTCTATTTATCCTGACATATATTGTCAGGCAAGGTATCATGACAATGCATTGTGAGTGCATCTATCAGATTCTTTCATGGGTTACCCTATAAAACGCATTGCAAACTGTCTGGACTTTTACCCAATTTTTCACATAAAGTGTGCTGTATAATGAATGCATCATTAGAACTCATTATTCAAAACCTTTTCTAATGGGAGAACACCCTTGAACAGTTACTTAGATGGCCGAGGGTCTGTCGCTACAATTGGTCACTCTCGCACATTTGTGGCAAATATTTTTACCCCCCCCAATTAAACAAATCACCAGCCACCACTGAAACGGGTCAGCTTCTGCTGTGAGTTTGAATGTTGCTCCCTTTACCAGTACATTCTTTTGTTGAACAAGTTTGGGGATTGCTAAAACCACTCTAATTTTGGGTGTTTTGAGAACATTTGGACTGTTCCGGAAATCTGTTCAGAACATTTTGAGATTCACTCATGCGTTACCAGTGAGAACACTAGCAAAGAGGGCTTAATTCCCCACATGGCCCTACACCATGCACCAGGGCTCTGCAGGCCCTAAAAGGGTGATGTAACATATTATATTGCATTCCTATGTTGTATGTTGAAAAATAAATATTTGGGCATTGTTGATGTGGAGTGAAGCCAAAGGGTCGTGTCTGTGTGTGTGTGGGGTGGAGGTATGTTGATGTGCTTCGAGGCTAGGTTTTACTAGACCCAGCCCCCAAAAAGAACATGTGAATAATTGCATGTGACCAGACGTTCAAAGCAGTGATCTGCAAACATGTCACTTTTGGATGGTGGTGGCCCAGAACTATTGCAGAGCACGGATTTTGCGAGTATTCACACTGACATACCTGGCACTGACATACCTGGAAGTATTTTATTTACATACCTGGAAGTTATTTATGATGCCATATGATGCCATATGATACCAGGTGAATTTAAAGGGTCATGACATAAGGTGACATAAGGTGTCATGTGGAAAGAATGTCAAGTGCATGCTCTCTAGCAATGTCACTTGTGTCAAATTCCCTCCACAACAATCTTACTCTTTCAACTAATGTGCTAAAACACGGGCATGAAAGATAAGGGGGACCAGGAGGGTAGGCCCTAGACAAACATATTGCAGTGTATGGATGAGCACCATAGCAATGAGGGCAACATAAACTATTCAGAGCAACTAACCTTACACTCACTGTCATTTCCTGTCTGTACGTGGCAGAGGTAGACTCTACATTAGACCATCATACAGATATGTGATTGAAAAAAAAAACAGAATCTGAAATGTGATCCTATTGGGCATGTCATTGAGCACATGTGCCTCTGCAACATTGTGTTTAGGACGCATCCCATCACCGCCGGGACCTGAGGGCCAGAACATGCCAGTCATTGCATGTGAGAGATATTAGGTCATGTGTGAAATATGAGTTACATCCCAATAAACCAGCAACCCAAACATGCATGAGAGAAGGAAAAGGGTCCCATTAAAACTCAAATAAAGACCACAGAGAGTTACATTGTATCGGAGGAAGTGAAGGGAAGGACTGTGACAAATTGATCTATGCCCTCAAGAGTACAAGGATGAGTACCCACACACTTCATGAGTACCCTCACACTTCTACAAATCATAAAGGTAAAAACAAACACTGTCAAGAGACACGCCTCATTTGCCTTTTGGGGTAAAGTGGGCCGAGACAAGACTTTACTCTCAAGCAGGGTGTGAATGTGATCCAGTAGCACCCCAAACAGTGATGTTTAACAGTCCAAAATAAAGCGAATGTTCAATCAAGCTTCTATACAAATGTATATACTTTCAATAAACATAACATCTGCAGTAATGCCTAACTAGAAAATATACTACATAGAGGTGAAAGGCAATAAAAACCACAATTATCTTTAAAAGGAAGAAAGAGGTACACCAAGGTGGCTTATTAGTGTCTAGGGTCCCAAAGGTGGACCAGGGGAACATGGCCTCTCAAAAGTACCTTATTGTATTCTTTGGTGGTTTTAGAACATTGAACCAGGCTTCTGTGCTGTCCTGTATGTTGAATCAGTTTGAAGGTTGCTAGCAGCGGCTCAGATATGAAAAGAGTGCCAAAGCAGCACTGCGGGTCCTGTGTTGTTTTGAAGGGTGTAGCGTGCAGTTCAAATTCGCTTCTGCCCTGTTTAAACAGGGTTCCTGAATTGGCTCGAATGAAATCGAATGTGGTTCAATTCGGTTTGAAACTCTCTGAACAGGGTTCGTTTATTGGTTCAAAGAGTGTGAAACACGGATCGAATTCCATTTGAACCTGTGTGAACTGGGGTTCTATGTTTTTTAAATTCATTTTGAACCATTGTAATCAGGGGCCTTGTATTGGTACGGAGGGCATCAGACACGCTTCAACTTTTTGTTCAAATGGGGGTTGAAATGTGGCTCAAATGCAATTTAAAGATCTATAACAGGATTGAAGCTGCTTTATCTTATCAGGATAGACATAGATAGAGAGAGACAAGATGGCAGAGCCGTAAATGGCAGCACAATGGGTCATGAATGAATCAAACGTGTTCAAACACAGTAAGCTCAGGCTAAAAAATGGTTTGAAGAAGCAGAACACAGTCATCCTACTGCTTGACTTCTTCTGGTGCTGAAAGTCCCAATCCAGGAGCTAAGGGACATGAAAGGTTCTTTTCCTTTTCACTCCCACTTCCAGTCCCGAGAGGCAAGCAGGCCCCTTTGGGACTCCTTTACCTCGAATGAGGAGCTTGGGTACTGATTCAGCTGGCTTAGAGTTCAGGCCTTGGTCCAACAACCGTCCGTCCATCCAATGTTCCTTGGGGATGGTTAGGGGTGCAGAGTTCACCTGAGTTTTGGAACACCTGCCTTCACCTCAAAACTGGAGAACTTTGGAAAGGAATGCTCTCCCACAAGGGTCCAAACAATTTCTTCTTGTTTGAAGGTCCAAAAGGAATACAGAAATGAAATGGAGATCCCTCCCTCATAAAGTTAAAAGGTCACATGGAATTGTAAAAAAACTAGCCTGCTTTAAGAGATGCTTTTGCTGTTACAAGTGACTTTTGCCTTTTTGCACCATACCCAAAATGCTCTGACGGACGTAGAGGAGACAGCAACGAAAGCGAATCCCATAGAAAAACAAGAAGGAAGCACCCTTCTGCCAGTCCCTTCTGCTCTGCATGAATTTTCTAACTCTGCCTCCTTCCCAAGGCTACAGCTTCAAATGCACTTTGCTATGCAACACTCTGGTGTGAGGTTGGCCCTTTTCTTGTTGGTGTGCCTCTTTGATGCATGGTTCTCAGATGTTCTCCTGCTGTGAGTTTCCTGGGCTGGTGGGAGCTGTTACCTAACCTCCCATAGGATCAAAAACAGACAGCTTTCCTACCTTTTATCTTGCTTGCTGAAGCCAAAGTGTGCAGCCTGGCTATGTAGCCACATAGCCTATCAATAGCTGAACTGGGCACATAGGGTTGACATAAGTATAATACATGTTTGCTGAGGATGTAATAAGTGTGTGTACTATCGATCAGCACACCAAAACCCCAATATGGCTTATTCTTAGAGATTAGTCTGCCACCCAAAAGACAGTTTCACAAGTGTTAGGCTTCTGGGTATGTGATGCAAATTTAGATGTAACTTCTCTCTTCAGAGACTTTGGGGTTACAACATTTGGCAAACAGAACAAATAAAACCTTTGAACCTGCTTTTTGCCACTGAAAAGCAGGGGTTGCAGATCAAGAGACTGATGCATTATGGCACACATGTTTACTATGCTTTTGGCATGAAGCTTTCTGAAAAGAGGTTCTGATTAGCAGACCACCCTTTCTGAGACAGAATTACTTGAGTCATTTTAATATTTAATAAAAAATCAAAAAAGTCAGTACTTCCATACCCTAGCCAGATGGCAATTCCTCACACTGGATTAAGGGCACTGAAGAGTGCAGAGACCCATTAGACAGGGACGTCATTTCACCAAAATGCCTGGGGTAGCGGAAGTGACATCACACGACCCTTGACCCCCTGATGACATCAAAGTAAGTGATGTCATTTGACCCCATTCAAAGTTATATTGCGGGAAGCAATGGAACACGACCTTTCACCCGTTGACAAAACAGGAAGTGGCATCACATAGCACTGTACACTACGAAAAATATGGTTACGATATCACTATAATGTGATGTACATTTCATTCAAGAATGGATCGCCATATGTATCGTTAAGATCAGTGTGTATAGGCCTATATTACCAAATTACTGTGAATGCAAGCAGATGTCCATGACCAAGCATAATGATGTGTTATTATAGAGCACTTATGCTTAAGCGCTTTATATAGAAAAAATATAGACCCAATATCATGCAACCTGTGTTTGCACTCAATTATCGACCTCAGAAGGATGAAAGGCTAAATTGAGGTGTTTAAGAAGAGACTAAATCAGTGACTTACCCCCTGAAGTGTGCCTGAAATAAACCTTTAATGAGTCTAGCAATTATTGTATAGAATTCCAGAAAGACACATTATTTGGTATTCCTATTCTTTCTTATTTAGGGTCAGTGCTGAAAGTGTTAAACTTGTGGCACTCGTTTTTATTTTTCTTCTTTTTTATGGGGCCTGAACAAGAAAGCCAGTTACTCCAGAACTAAAAGAATCACGTGGTGCTGGCCAAAGCCCAGGAGTTTGCATTACAAAAAAAAAAAAAAAAAGATTTTTGTTTTTTTTAGAGGTCGCAAGGGAGACCACAGAGCAGTTGCGACCTCTGGCTACCCCTAAATGACATCCCTGCCATTGGAGAGTTCAGAACTACAGCGGATGCCCAAGTGGGTGAGCCTGGTATTAATGTGCCAAAGTGTGTTCAACATAAAAGGGACACCCTGCTGACCACAATTGTAACTTTGTGTACACCAGGGGTGTGATCACATCTATCCCATGATTATGCCAATGCGTTGACTGTGATCGTAATATTCAGTGAATGGGTGTGCAATATAGGGTGCACAAGAAATAAGTGCAATTATTTCAATATGATCCTGGCACCCTGTGCACAATGATAACATCAATTTCTGCTCACCATGATTATGACAACAGGTGTGTGACCGTGTGGGCATGGGCAATATGCCAATGTGTTCCGCATGATTGTTACCCTTTGGATGCAAGCATTAGATGCATGTTTTTACCAGCATTATAACAGCTTGTTCTCCATGATCCTACCACTGTTTACACTCAGACAAAAGCAATGTGTTACCATGACCATAACACTGTATGAATAATAATTGTAAAACACATGTTCACCAGCATTATATCAATGTCTCGCCCATTGCCCATTAGGCATCTGTTGCATAGACAGGCAGAGCAGAGAGTAAGTCAAGTCTGTACCTTCTTGCATGGGCAATGTTTCCTGGGTTCAGTGTGTTTCCAATAGTTCTGGCTCTACACGTGAAGCAATGAAGAAACAAAGATGATTCAAAATTCAAATCCTCCCGTCCCCTGCACACTCATATCAGCTGATAAAACAGCTATATTATCTTTAAAAAAACATTTGTTCACAATTTGTTATGATCAATTAATAAAGAAATGCTTTCTTGAAAAGAACAGCACGAATCAAGCAGATTGTTGCAAAATATATTACATTGCCACGGTAGTGGCCATGCAGTTATAGTTAAGTTGGTGTTTCCATAGGAAGAGCACTTTTTGGGTGGCTTATAACTTTGCTCCCCCTGGACGAATGCTCACCAAACTTTGCAAAAAATGTATATGGCCCACTCTGAATCTTTTTGCAGTTTGGTGAGGATTCGTTCAGGGGGTAAAAAGTTATAGGGGGGTCCCAAAATTTTCCCATAGACTGAATGGGAAAAAAACTTTGCTCGTGCCTACAGCCCAAACCGCTGGACGGATTTCCACCAAATTTGGACCAGGAGCAGCGGCTTGGTCCCGAAAGCGTGCTTTTGCAGATTTGGTGAAAATCCATCCAGTAGTTTTTTTAAAGATGACGAAAAAGTGGGTCATAAAAAATTAGTGATATCTGTGTTCGGTCCGCAGACACACTTCCCTGTTCACTCCGTGGACAGTGTCCTGATTGGCTGATCGTCTTACGTCATGTCCGCGGACATGCGACGTGTTCGCTGATTGGACGGTGTGGAGCGTGAAGAGCATCCGTTTTTTGGTGGCACCCGCCATCTTGGATTCGCGGATAGCGCAGTGAAACTTGGTTCAAAATTTGTATTTAGTAGAGTGTGTTGGTGTGTAGGAGTGTTTGGGAGGGTGGGAGTGTATGAGATAGGTTGAAAGTTGTGTTTTTTCATGTGGTAGATGTTCTTGTTGTGTTCGATTTGTCTGCGGACATCACGGGTGTTCTGAAATGTTCTAAATAAACTGAATGGGGGGTGTTCTGAGGACTCAATATGTGTCTTTTTGTTCGGAAGCAAGCTGAAACTGTTCTAAGAACACTCGAGGTGTCCGGAAATGTTCGTAAATAAACAAAATGGGGGTGTCCTGGGGACGCTGTACATATTGTTCTCTTGTAAATTAAATGTGTTCTAAGAACATTCGCGGTGTCCTGAAATGTTCGCAAATAAACAAAATGGGGGTGTCCTGAGGACGCTGTCCGTATTAGTCGTTGTCAAGTTGAAAATGTTCTAAGAACTCTCGCGGTGTCCTTAAATGTTCGTAAATAAACAAAATGGGGGTGTTCTGGGGACGCTGCCCGTATTGTTCGTTGTCAAGTTGAAAATGTTCTAAGAACTCTCGCGTTGTCCTGAAATGTTCGTAGGGGGTGTCCTGAGGACGCTGTCCGTATTGTTCTCTGTCAAGTTGAATGTGTTCTAAGAACACTCGCGGTGTCCTGAAATGTTCGCAAATAAACAAAATGGGGTTGTCCTGAGGACGCTGTGCGTATTGTTCGTTGTGAAGTTGAAAGTGTTCAAAGAACTCTCGCGTTGTCCTGAAATATTCGTAGGGGTGTCCTGAAGACGCTGTCCGTATTGTTAGATGGCAAGTTGAATGTGTTCTAAGAACACTTGCGGTGTCCTGAAATGTTCGTAGGGGGTGTTCTGAAGACGCTGTCCGTATTGTTCGATAGCAAGTTGAATGTGTTCTAAGAACACTTGTGGTGTCCTGAAATGTGCGTAGGGGGTGTTCTGATGATGCTGTTCATCCTGAGGACGCTGTCCGTATTGTTCTCTGGCAAGTTGAATGTGTTCTAAGAACACTCGCGGTGTCCTGAAATGTTCGCAAATAAACAAATTGGGGGTGTCCTGAGGACACTCTGCGTATTGCTCGTTGTGAAGTTGAAAGTGTTCTAAGAACTCTCGTGTTATCCTGAAATGTTCGTAGAGGGTGTCCTGAAGATGCTGTCCGTATTGTTCGATGGCAAGTTGAATGTGTTTTAAGAACACTTGCGGTGTCCTGAAATGTTCGTAGGGGGTGTTCTGATGACGCTGTCCATCCTGTGGACGCTGTCCGTATTGTTCTCTGGCAAGTTGAATGTGTTCTAAGAACACTCGCGGTGTCCTGAAATGTTCGTAAATAAATAAAATGGGGGTGTTCTGAGGACGCTGTCTGTATTTTTCTCTGGCAAGTTGAATGTGATCTGAGAACTCTTGCGGTGTCCTGAAATGTTCGCAAATAAACAAAATGGGGGTGTTCTGAGGACGCTGTCCATAGTGTTGTTTATCAAGTTGATTGTGTTCCAAGAACACTCATGGTGTCCTGAAATGTTCGCAAATAAACAAAATGGGGGTGTTCTGAGGACTCTGTTCGTATTGTTTGATGGTAAGTTGAACGTGTTCTGAGAACGCTCGTGGTGTCCTGAAATGTTCGTAGGGGGGTCCTGAAGACGCTGTCCGTATTATTCGTTGTCAAGTTGAAAATGTTCTGAGAACTGTCGCAGTGTCCTGAAATGTTCGTAAATAAACAAAATGGGGGTGTTCTGAGGACACTGTCTGTATTTTTCTCTGGCAAGTTGAATGTGTTCTAAGAACTCTTGCGGTGTCCTGAAATGTTCGCAAATAAACAAAATGGGGGTGTTCTTAGGACGTTGTCCTTAGTGTTGTTTATCAAGTTGATTGTGTTCTAAGAACACTCGTGGTGTCCTGAAATGTTCGCAAATAAACAAAATGGGGGTGTTCTGAGGACACTGTCTGTATTTTTCTCTGGCAAGTTGAATGTGTTCTGAGAACTCTTGCGGTGTCCTGAAATGTTCGCAAATAAACAAAATGGGGGTGTTCTGAGGACGCTGTCTGTAGTGTTGATTATCAAGTTGATTGTGTTCTAAAAACACTCATGGTGTCCTGAAATGTTCGCAAATAAACAAAATGGGGGTGTTCTGAGGACTCTGTTCGTATTTTTTGATGGTAAGTTGAACGTGTTCCGAGAACACTCGTGGTGTCCTGAAATGTTCGTAGGGGGGTCCTGAAGACGCTGTCCGTATTATTCGTTGTCAAGTTGAAAATGTTCTGAGAACTGTCGCAGTGTCCTGAAATGTTCGTAAATAAACAAAATGGGGGTGTTCTGAGGACGCTGTCTGTATTTTTCTCTGGCAAGTTGAATGTGTTCTAAGAACTCTTGCGGTGTCCTGAAATGTTCGCAAATAAACAAAATGGGGGTGTTCTTAGGACGTTGTCCGTAGTGTTGTTTATCAAGTTGATTGTGTTCTAAGAACACTCGTGGTGTCCTGAAATGTTCGCAAATAAACAAAATGGGGGTGTTCTGAGGACGCTGTCTGTATTTTTCTCTCGCAAATTGAATGTGTTCTAAGAACTCTTGCGGTGTCCTGAAATGTTCGTAAATAAACAAAATGGAGGTTTTCTGAGGACGCTGTCCGTATTGTTCGTTGTCAAGTTGGAATTGTTCTAAGAACTCTCGCGTTGTTTTGAAATGTTCATAGGGGGTGTCCTGAAGATGCTGTCCGTATTGTTCGCTGGCAAGTTGAAAGGGTTCTAAGAACACTCATAATGTCCGCGGACATTAAAAGTTTCCATAGGCCATGGTTGAAATGCTTCACTCTATGGGTGTGATATGCTGCGGTGGTTGTGGCCAGGGCATAGACCCAACACTCTATGCCCTGGCCACAACCACCGCAGCATATCACACTTATAGCTGCTTATAAATTTGGGTCAAAAACAAATTTATAAGGAACAAAGTTATAAGATACTATGGGTGTGATATGCTGTGATGGTTGTGGCTAGGGCATAGAGTGTATAATATACTTACTGTTTGGTTTAGTAACTGGAGTACATGTATTTCTTGTTAATTTCTGTGATAAAAGAAAATAGCATGTTAGTATTAGTATTTTGTAGTGACTTATTACATTGTATGATCAACAATTTTTTTTTTTGACCCTCATATTTAGTAGATTACAAACCAGAGTACTGTGCAATTTGCAAAATTTCTGTGTTCGTTGCTAAAATCATTGGGTCTGTGGGAGAAAAAAAATCCATGTTGGATAAAAAAAACCTTTTTCTGTTGTGCTACAGTTTATTTGTTTGTTTTCAGTGTTCACTTGTTGTTTCTGGGTAATGCTTTATACATTGGCTTGTTGCATTTTTTTGGAGCAGTAACATATTATTTATTTGTTTGGATATAAGAAAAATGTTGGATCAGTTAGATACCAGTAGGTGTATTCTAACTGCCTATTTTTTGATATATTTTAGTGGTATTGATTTATCTGTTTGGATATTGTTAAATTTTGGGACAGTTAGATACCAATTGGCGTATTCTAACTGTCTATTTTTTGCTCTAATTTACTGGTATTCATTTATCTGATTAGTTGTTGTAGAACGTTTGGGCAGTTAGATAGCTTTTGGAATAGTCTAACAGTTTACATTTTTTTACTACAAGTTTACTTAGGGTTTAAGTACAGTTTAATTATCAAATTTTGGTTTTAAGAACATGAAATAAGCGTTTGTAAGATTTGCTGGTAATCTCTGTTTTAGAGTAATGGTATTATCATTACATTCAAACAATGCACATTTCTATTTCATATATGCAGTATAGTGCCCTGAATAGTTTGTGGCTCCTGCGTGGTAGATTATACCTATTGTTGTGAAGGTTTTCTTAGCAAGTGATACTTGACCGTATGTGAATCCAGTCACCTTGCAGTTGTTTTTGGTACCATCTGCATTGTAACATAGAAGCATTAGTATTACGTATATACTATGTGTTTGTATTACTAACGTGGAGCGATTATCTGAATTGCAGGTAGAGCATAATCTACCATGGTTTGCATTTTGTACAAGTCGCTGAAATGGAATGGATTCACAATTTGGTATTGATATATATACAAAGCATTCATTGGGGATTTGTTCTTGTGTCACATTGTTGCAGAGAGTGCATGTATGTTTTCACATGTATGAAATCTCGAAGATTTCATTTATAGGTATGTTTTTATTTTCCAGTACTTGTAGTAAGTACATTAGAAATTCTTGTGGGTCTTCCTGTCAGTTTATAGTGAATTTCACCATTCCAACTGTGAGTTTATAGTGATTTTCACCATTCCAGCACAGTAGTCCAATTGTTGTCTTATTCCATAAACACTATGGGCCTCATTACACGGTAGGCGGTGGACCAAGGTGCTATTAGCACCTTGGTCCATGCCGGTAAAATACCGGCACCGCCTTGGCGGAAAGAGGATTTACCGCCCCATTCCAAGGTTGGAGGGGCGGTAAATCCCCTTTCCGCCATTGCCCTTCCCCATTCCCATTTCTGCCCCATAGGGCTCTATGGGAATGGGGAAGGCGCTAATTACGGCACCGCAATTTTGCGGTGCCGTAATTAGCTCCGAGGTCCCTTAGCGGGTTGGATATTAACGCCCGCAAGAAGCAGGCGTTAAATCCTCCAACCCGCAAAGGGACCTCGTAGTACGGCGGTAAGGGTTAACGGTCACCGTTGCCATTAACGGTGACCGTTAACCCTTACCGCCGTCCGTGTAATGAGGCCCTATATGTGTTATCAGGATTGTTTGCTGCATTTCTGTGAAGTACTAACATTTGCAAACACAATTGGTCTGTACTGTGTAAGTAAATGTTGTCAACAATTGGTGGTAATTGAAATAGAATATTCATTGCTACATTTGCATAGCAACTTACACCAACTATATTTGAGAGTGTAAATGGACCAGGTAGTTCTGTATCTGACTGCTTTTTTTTGGAGTTTGTCTTCCTTCTTTGAAGAAGTACCTGGTTTACTTTCCCTAATTGATTTTTTTTTGCTTGTGGTACTTGATGAAGTACTAGTTTCTTTTACTCTCTTTGGAGGATTTGCAGTGACATCCTGTTGCATTTCTGTTTGATTTATTTTTATTTTATAATGTTTTACTTTTTGTGGCACAGAATATGTGTTTAGATGGGGGTGTATAGTGAGCGAAGTCTATTGTATTCTAAAATGCAAGGAATATCAGGGTTTACTTTACTTGCATCAAAGTTGATTAGAAATAGACCGTCAAGTGTACGTAAGCGTGATAGTGCTACGTAGCTCATGCCTTCTTTAAACACTGTGTTACCAATACCTATCATTGCTTTGTCTAGGGTAAGACCTTGTGATTTATGAATTGTGACTGTGTATGCAAGAGTTAGAGAAAATTGTTCTCTGCGTACATACATGTCTTTGAAGAGAAGGAATCGAGCTGTTGAGCGTCCTATGCTTTTTACTTCTGAAAGTTTGTCAAAGAGAATATTGACAAACTGAATTTTGTTGTCACATGGGTATGTTTGAAAGCCAACAACTGTACACAGTGCTCCATTAACTAGTCCTTGGTCCACGTCAAGGTTACGTTTAAGCATTACTCTGCAATTTAAGGATTTTCTAAGCCTGCTGTGTTTGAGATTGATTTTTCTAAACTATTTAGTCTTGTTGTGGCTTGGTCACACATAGTTAGTGTCATACCATGTACATCTAGTTTGTCTGTGGCGCTAATTTCCATTATTGGTTGCATTTCTTTACTTAACATAATTTCATTGAATTTGAAACAGTTTGCAAGAGATGGGATTAAGGCCATACAATTGACAAGCTTCTGCTTCTGCTTCTTTAGAAAGTATACCAACTCTGATACTTTTTAAGATGTTGGCATAAGTGAGATCTGCAGATTGCTGCATGTTTTCTGTTAATTCTATGTATTGGAAATGTTGCCAAAGGTTGACATTTCCAAATCTGCCAACAGTTTTACGGCAGAGTTTGTGTCCTAATGTTTTAAAAATAGGCTCACCTTTTACTGGTGTCAATTGAAGAAGATCGCCGAAAACACTAATGTGTTTTCCTGCAAAGAGCTCTTCATAGTTTGTTTTGAGTACTTCTTGTAATCTGAGGTGAATCAAAGCCAACATTAGGTTGGAGACCATGCTCACTTCATCTATGAGTAGCCTTTTCATTTGTTTCAATACTCTGCGTAGTTCCATTGCAGCTTCTGCAGAAAGTTTGTAATAGTCTAATTTGTTCTGGTGTTCTACTGGAAATAGTAGTAATCGGTGTAACATGGCACCACCTATGTTGTAGGCAGCTAAACCTGTGGGAGCAGAGACAACAGCTGACAGTTTGTTGTTTGTCAATTGTTGAAGGAACTTACTGATGATTTTGATTAGGAATGTTTTGCCAGAACCAGCTTCATCACTGACGTACAGTAGTATAGGTTTATAATTATGGCAGGAACATTCTTTATTTTCGTGTTGGACACCATATGCAACTTGTTTTGTTACTTCTTTAAAAATGCTACGTTGCTCATTGTTTAGTTTTGATTGTAGTATAGTTAAGTTGTCTTTATCTTCATACTGACACATGGTGTTTGCTACTTCTGTCATAGCTAATTTTGCTTCATTTGCTATTAGTGGCTCTCCCAGTGGTTCTTGGCTTCCTGTTACAGAAGGTTGACTACTGTCAGGAGTGTCCTTATCTAGTTGGGCCTGGAGTTCTTCTTCATGTTGCTGTTCATTGTACAACATTGTTTTGTTCTGTGTAAAGTTTACATCAGTTATAGTGCTTTCATTGGCTTTGAAAGCATCTTCATATGAGTCATAGTTATCTAGTATTTCTTCTTCTTTTCTCCATGGTTTAAAGAGCTGTAGCAGGGACATGTAATATACTTCTTTATGTTGAGGAGTCTTTAATGACAATTTGATATGATTCATTAAATTTGGTTTAGTGAGTGTAACTAAGCTGCCTTCACAGTTTGTCACTCTGTATTTACCTTTTTTTCATCAGGTTTTATATTATTTTTGTATGTCTAGTTTTGGGCTATGTGGTATAGACACATGGTTTCCAAAGTATTACTTCTGTTTGGGTAGTATGTGCCCAATAAATTGTTTTTTAAAATGTCTTGGCTGTTGGGATCACGTTTGGCTATTGTTTCTATATCTTTGTAGGATTTTAGAACTCTTTTTCTAGATTTAGCTGGACCTAGACTTAGCCATACTATATTTTCAGATTTACCATACAATGCAGTACCATTTAAACGATCAGCTGCTTCATATGATCCACATTATCCATGGGAGAGCATTTTTATGCCCAAGCTGTATAATTTCTGAGACACTGTTTTATCTGATGACAGGTCATTCCAGAGGTCTTGGAGCTCTGTCTTTTCTGCTTTGGTTAAGTATGCCGTGACATATCGTGCAACTGCAGTAGAATTGTCTGCAATGTACTGCATGCACATCTATGTTTGCATTCCATAAGTGGGCAATGATTGCTTTGTAATCATTGATATATTTTTCTTCTTCTTTTCTTTTTATGTAATATGTATTTTTAGGTGACTTCCCTTTAACACTATGTCTAACTGAAGCCATGAGGTTGTTCACTTGACCTGTATTTTTAACTGGTCTAGAGAAACAAAATCAGCATTTGGTGTAGTATTTCCCTTTGTTTTTGTATTTGCAACGACAATATTTCCACATTTGTGTCTTTGAAATTGTAAAATTTGTGCATGAAGATTACTATTTGTGGATTCTGATGGAATTTCACAAGTGACATATTTTTTCAATAAACTGTAAAACAGTGGCATCACTGTCTTGACCAAATTTAGAAGCATCTTTAATCCATAAAAGCATGTGGATATGTGGTGCTCCTCTGGCTTGGTATTCTTTTCTCCAAAAGAAGTGTTGCAGTTCTCCAATGGGAGGAACAGTTTTATTACAAATAAAATGTAGCATAGCAATGAATCGATGGTGAAAATATCTTGAAACATTAACAGGATCCAAAGAACAAAGTTCTCCAGGTGTTAGTATATCTATGTTTGTTTTGTTTTTGTTTGATATGCGTAGGAAATCATATAAATCTTCCCATGCATATTCTGCACAACTTAATGTAACAAACGAAGTGGGTGGCCCAAAGTTTCTGATCATACAACGTACATCTCTATGACATCGAAACCAGTACTCTTTAGTACCGCGCATATTTGCTAATAGATTTGTAATATTTGATTGTAAAACCTCATCCTTTTGTTGCACTTTTTGTAATAATTGTGTAGCTGTCATATCTTGAAAGTGTGATCCTGATTTTAATATGTGTGCAACTCCGTAACATAAAGTTGCTAGTTCACTTTCAAAGAGTAGTTGGAATATGTATTCCACATTTTGTCTAAATCTGGGATCTTCAGAATCCATCCGTAATGAGCGGTATTCTGAAGCTGATATTTGTATAGGTCTATCATCATACTTTCCTCCTTTGCCAGTAGGAAAGAGTAGAGGAAAAGCACATGCTTCTATACTTTTTTCCCATATGCTGATTCGTGATCCTTTTGTTTGACGCATTTGGTACGTTTCCAGTGCATCTTCTATGGTGTCACTAGAGTGCAAAGGATGAATTGTATAATGGTCTAAAGTATTTGATATTGTAGCAGGATCTAGGAGCTCAAATTGACCAACTTCGTGTGTTTCTTGAATTATTTCAGTTGTATCCTTCAAGTTTTCTTCAATATTAATTTCTTTGTAATATTCATTATTCTGTTTAAGATATTGCAAGGCATGTCTAACTTTATGTAAATCTACCAGCTTTTGCCATATTTTTTTGTCTTTTGTAGGTACTCCATTTACTAAGATAATTAAAGATTGCTGCATTGGACGTTGCACTCCTAGAGTATGCACATTTTCTTTTAAATCTAATGGTAAATAAACTATTTTTCCACAAATGCCTTTTACCAATTCAGAGGGAGGTAATTTTGCTGTTTTTGTTGAAGGCGTATTATTGCTTGAAATGGGTGCACTGTTTGAATTATGATGCTCTCATATAAATTACGTTGTTTTAGGGGTTTTGGTAGTGGGTATAATTCCAAATTATTTGTGATAGCACGTGAAGGAGTTTGGTTATTGTCAAGTTTTGTAGTGCAGTAACTGCAAAGTATTAAGGGGTCAGTTATTTCGTATTTGTTTTCTGCTACAAGGTAGAGAGCTAATTCAAACCATTTAGAATCTTCATTGTCTTCTATTTTGTATGATAGGTCTACAGTTTTTGTGTTCTTTTATAAAAACTTCTGCGGCAACATACACACACATGGTTTGGTACTTCAGCTGATGGACTTTTAAATTTTAGTATGTCTTTTTTGTATGTGTTTAGTAAAAGGTTGCCATGTGTAGAATTGTTGCTAATTTGGTTTAAAACTATTTCATTCTGTAAGTGGCTTTCACTTCCAAAATATTTTTACTGGGTATAGTCAATTTCTTCAAGTCGGTCTTTTGCTGTACCATGTAGAAGAATGTTATTTAAATTTGCTAGTGCTAAAGCAGGTCTTTTAGCATAGTACAGTTTATAAACTAGATTTCTTATAGTTGAATAATGTGTTGAGATCATTTTGATATCATGGAAGGTGGTTTTACAAGTAAGTCCTGTAATGCAGGCCAATGAATGTCCTTGTAGTCCTTTGTACTTGTGCACTGGACAGGTATCCATATTTTGCAGTAGTTTAATTTTGATTATGTCTTTGCTTTTTACATATTTATTGAGGAATTGGCGTAAAGACTTGAAAAATTGTTTGGGAATGTTACACATTGACGTGCATGGCCATTTGTACACTAGATGTTCTGATTCAGTTGAATGGACAGGTGATACTAAGTTTTCAGGGCATATTTTTGTAAGGAGTACTTCTTGTTCCATTATGGTATTATTCACTTTTTCATAACCTCGACCACTGCTATGTATGGCAATTGTATTTGTTTGCTTTTGTTTGTACGCTTCTTCATTAAAGTATGGTTCTGTGCTCGTAGTGTGATTCCATTCACCTCCGCATATACTTAAGAAGTTCTTTCTGTTGACATTTTGTTTATTGAGAAGTCTTTTTTGTAATTTAGTTATTAGTTTTGTTAGTGGTTTCATTTTGTTTAACAATAAAATAAATAACTTTCTTTTGAGAAGAATTGCACTATCTATCAACGCTTCTAAGATTAATTTCCGACGATAGGTTTTAAAGGTTGAACCTGGTTTCTCTCTTGTTTTTATAAGATTTTGAAGGACTCTGTGACGGAACATATTGGCTAAAATACTTTTCTTGGTATGCTTACTTTGAACTTTATCAAGATTTATAGAAGCAGTTTTATCTGTAGTGATAGCTGATTTTGTGTTAATTGTTTTCTGGTTTGTTTTACATTTTGATAGAGGAGGCAAAGTTTTTGCACTTGAAACTTCTTTTGTTTCACTAAATGACTGTATTAGCTGTTTTGTTTCAACTTTGTTTTACAAATTCTGCTAGAGATGGATGCTTATGTTGGACACTTTTATTTTCAGGTGTTCTACTTCTGCGTTGCTTTCTACGGACTTGACCTTTGATAGGCATTCTTTAGGGTCTGTTGAAAAAAATAAAGAAGGTATAGGTTGGGGTGTTCTGCAATGTATGTGTGCTGTGTGCATGGGTGATTGAGTAAGATGATAAACATGTATGTAATGGTGTGTGATTGTGCATTGGGAACTACAACTAGTAGGGATGGGTATTCTTGAATTTATGTGCTACTAAACTGGGGTTCAGATGACAGAAAAAAGTAAGCTAGTGGTGTGGAGAAGTACAAATAGTAAATATAATGTTTACAATTAAAACAGTTGTTTGTTCTATAATATCAAAATTCTACCGGTTGAGTTGGGTAATTTGTGTGTCCAAAAATAGGAATTTGTGGACCATTCTGGCTGTAAATCGCTGTTTACGACATGGCGATTTTCTGACAGAATGGCGCACAATCTCTATTTATAGGCACAGAAATAGCATGAATTAACTTTACAGTGTGTTTCAGTAATAATACAAATAGTATGGGGATATTCTACTTACTTTTTTTCTGAAATGAACAGGTTACTTCTTAGTTCTTCTTTGTTCTTCAAATTCGGTTGCTTCTTTTCAGGAGAATGGACTTCACTGCAATTGTAAAAGAAACAAATTAGTAACTTTATTTGTATATAGCACTGTTTTTAATTTAGACATTGATTTTTTTAATTGAAATCCTCAGCGCCTTCCTCGAAACCATTAAAACTATCTTTTTACATAAGATACGTCGCACAAGTTCAATACATATGATATGTTCTTAATGAACAAATTGTATTGTAATGACTAACTGTAGCAAACAAAACATCTTTACTATGTTTGTGAAATTCATAATGTACCACTGAATACCACTATTTCTGTAACTAAGCTCTTCCAGGTAATAGTGCCTCAATGTCATGCTTAAATTAAAGTAATTGAATAAATAAAGAAGTAAAATAAAAATATTAAGTCAGTTTGAAAATGTGTTCATGTACTGTACAGAAAATATGCGTACCTGTAGTTTGTGTTAATGCATATGGATATGCATGGAGCTGCAATTAGAAATCTTGGAGACTTGTGCAGTATTTCTTGTAGTTGGTGCTTGCCAATGATATGACACTTGTACTCAGAGAGATTCACAGTACATTTGCAGTGCTGATCTATGATGATGCAGTTAGATGTAGAGGTCTTGAATGTGATTGGTGGATGGTCATGTGACTTCTTAGCTACATCCAATGAGGGAATGGCACAGAAAGTGAAGTGGAAATGGTAGAAGGGCTGTTCATGTTACGATATGTCTGCGGACATGGCGGTAGTTCGCGGACATGGGGTGTTACATCCGGGGATTTTTGGGTTCAGAAGTCATTCAAATGAGAATGAGCACTGAAAGGGATTGGTCAGGAAAGTTTAGTGGGTGTGTTGTGCCAGGAGAGAGTTTTTCAGATACTCTTTTTGCTGAGAGAACAACAGATAGCTATGGCTGCGTGTTTCAGAAAACAGATTGTTTGGATTTTGGGAGATTCATGGATACATTGGTTGAAGATGCATGCAGAAAGCTGTGGAGTAGCTGTAGATCTTCAATTTCCACATGCGGAAGTACACTGGCATGGAGTACGTGGAATGAAGTTTGTGGACTTGCTACCTCTTTGTGCTAGTTTGGTGACAGAGCAACATCCAGACATAATTGTAATTCATTGTGTAGGGAACAGTTTAGGACATGTGTCTGGAATTTCTTTGCAATTTTCTATGAAAGAAGGACTTGGGAAGGTCATGGACATGGTCTCTAATGCTCAAGTAATATTTTCACGGATTGCACAGAGACAAATGTGGCTTCGTTCTTCTTCATTTGGTCCACAAATGGAAAAAGCAAGGCGCAATGTTAATAAGGCTGTTTGTGCCTTTTGGCATGTCCTCTTTTCACAATGAAAATATTATGTTTCGTAGTACATACATTTTTCGCAGAGATGGAGTCCATCTTACTTATGCTGGCAATGAGATTTTTTTGAGAAATATACAAAATGCATTACGACCTTTTTTCAGAATTACAGCATCCATTTTGAAGTAGGTGTTAAGTATTTATTTTTTGACATACAAACACCTCCCAAAGGCTCTTTTCAGAGCCACCACTTCTTACCACAGAAAATTGCAATGGTTATGATAGGGTAGCAACCATATTTTTAAGATGTCCGTGGACTTCTAAAAAATACAAAGGGCCCTGCTTCATTTATTTTCACTTCTATTTTTTAACTGTGAAAGGCGGCTCTGAAAAGAGCCTTATTTTTTTTATTTTTGTAATTTTGTATTTCTTTTGGTTTTTTATACACGACACACTAGGAGAGGAGGGGAAAGGAGGGTAAAGGGGGGGACACCAACCACAGGGATAAGAAAGGGTGAGCTGAGAGAGGAAGATGTAGAGTGGGTTTTATTTGGGTAGTGAGCAGGTCTTCTCATGCTCTGAGACGATAGTCTCAAAAGCACTGCGAAGTTGCTCCCCCCTGCAGAGTACTGTGTCACAGTACATACATACAACTGTGACCATCGAAAAGTAAGGGTTATCAGAATTCTGTATGGTCTGTGAGGCAGCTTGAGGAAGACGCTGTCCCACAGAGGTGGTCCTTGTGGTGACAGGATCAGAAGCGGAGGATGAAGTAGAGGAAATCAACCTACTACGGTCTTCGCAAGGTACAGCCCCAGAGTGAAATGACCTCAGGTGTCGCTTCATGGTAGTGGTCCCAAAGCTGTACGAACCGTGCCTCCCGCGACTGAGTATCATTTTGCACTCATAGCAGGTGACACGGTTCGCACGAGCCTTAGGACCATTCCCACGAATGGTAAACAACCACCACACCCAAGACTCACACCTAGTGCGGGTAGTAGGGATTTCCTCTACCTCATTCTCGTCATCCTCTTCTTCCTCCTCTGCATCCTCACTCCTGTTCCCCTCTTCAGGCCCTTGGGAAGGTGGTGGTGGTGGAGGGGTTGGGGGTGGTGCCGAGGCAGACACAGCACCAGGTGGCAGCAGTGGAGCCAGAGAAGCCATCAGGTTGAAGATGGAATTCTGCAGGTTGCAGCAAAAATCCCTGTGCTCTGTAGAATAGCCAGAAACACAATGAGAATAAGCTCTAGGGTGTGGTCTTTTATAGGGGTGCTTCTGCGCGGTCCGCGGACATGCGAGCTGTCCGCGGACAGGTCGAACACAAAAAAGGATCAAAAGGTTTCAAAAAGTATGTATAAACTTATAATTAGTATGTGGGTCTTGTGCTATGGTGAGTTTTTATTGAAAAATATTGTGGATTACTTGAAAATGTACTTTTAAATTGTTCGGGGACACGAACATTGTCCGCATTCAGAATTTGCGATCAGCGTGGGTGCGGTCACATGGTTGCTTCATGAACATGTTCGCGAAGGAAGCGGCTGTCTGCAGGACACCAAATACAAGGGGATTGGTTTGCGCATGCGCGTTGATGTTCCACGGACACTGTTCGGGTCTTGAAATAATTAAAAGTGCGTCAGACGTCAAACAAACAGTTACGGGCAGGCATTTGTTCTTAGAACAGTGTCAACTTGCTTGCGAACAATACGGACAGACATAGCGTCCTCAGAACATCTCCATTTTTGTTTCTTTACGAACATTTCGGGACACCGCGTGTGTTCTTAGAACAGTTTCAACTTGCTAACGAACAGTACGGAAAGGTACAGTGTTCTTCAGGACACCTCCATTTTCATTTATTTACGAACATTCCAGAACACCAATTCTGTTCTTAGAACAGTTTCAACTTGCTAGCGAACAGTACAGACAGGTATAGTGTTCTTCAGGACACCTCCATTTTTGTTTAATTACGAACATTTCAGGACACCAATTGTGTTCTCAGAACAGTTTCAACTTGCTAGCGAACAGTACGGACAGGTATAGTGTTCTTCAGGACAGCTCCATTTTTGTTTATTTACAAACATTTCAGAACACCCGCGCTGTCCGCAGACACCTACATGTTTTTTTTTAAAAAACTGAAACTAATTACAACACAATATAAAAATATAACTTTATGTAACCTATATTAATAATTTATGACAAAGAAGGTGAGGCAGAAACGGAAACAAAAACAGGAGAATTAGGGGTTTCAACATGATTGGTATCAGGTGAAGAAGGGATGGAAGTCTCATCAAAACATTTTGGGTTATGGAGAGGATTTGGGGATAATTGACTGGGATATGGTGAGGGGAGGCAAGTACATGTGGGACAATTGTATGAGGTTTTTGTTTTAAAATGATCTTCAACAAAAGTTTTCAAATTATTAAAATTGGTCAACAATAAATCCATTTTCTCTTTTATGCTGTCAAGCTTGTTATCCATAACAGTTTCTTCAGAGGTATTTTCTATTTTGGTATGCTATGTACAAAAGAATATATATATGTTAAATGTATATAAAATAAATAATTAAATGGTTTATATTGTAAAGTGTTTGCCATTAGTTTCACTATCTCGTGACATTTCCTCATGTGGGAAATGCTCCTCTAGCCATTCCAGAGTACTAGACATTTCTGTAAGAAAAAAAAAGATAATATATATTTTTTTTATCTAATACAGAAAGTTTATAAATATATGAGCAAAATGAAGTACACTTACTATTTCAGGTAAGATATGTTCGAAGTACTGTGTAGTTCTGGTCTTGTTCTTAGTTCTGTAGTGTCTGTGAGGTAATTATGATGGAGGCCAATGTATCTTCTTTTGGTATATTCCATTTTAGAACATATTGTATTTAAATGAATGGTTAGTGTGTTACATATATGGGTTACATTTCTTATGTATCACCACATATAATGTGTATGTGTGCTGCTTTTTGAATTTGTTAAATGTTCCTATGACATGATATAACAATCAAACATACCCCCCCATAGTTTTTACGTAGTGGTACTGTTCTCCGAACATGTCCTCGGACATTAAAAGAGTTTGCGGACATCAAGTTCAGTAGCAGAGGTTCAGTATGTTCCATATTACATGTACATAAAGTCAAAGTTATTATTGTTAAGTTGCGCTACTAAAAACCTATGAAATTCAGTGAAAAAATGTTGTTAAAGGGACGTTATGGTTAAGTTGCGCCAATAAAAACCTATGAAATTCAATGAAAAAACTTTGTTAAAGGGACGTTATGGTTAAGTTGCACTACTAAAAACCTATGACATTCATTGAAAAAACTTTGTTAAAGGGACGTTATGGTTAAGTAGCGCTACTGAAAACCTATGAAATTCAGTAAAAAAACTTTGTTAAAGGGACGTTATGGTTCCAAGTAAAACTGAAAAACCCTTGAAATTCGCCAGTTATGGTAAGCTAAGCAGCCATAACTCGCGCCACCACCGTGCACTGCTAAGACTAACACCCACGACATCAAAGATGACATCACAAATGTCATTGATGACATCACATGTGTATGTACTTTTCATGAAATATGTGTACAAGAGATTCTTATTATAATGTTGCGAAAAAAGTCTCAAGGATCATTGCAATAAATATCATAACCTAACTAGCGCTTTGAATGATGCATTGATATAAATAGCATTCTATTATGGGGTTCTATCTAGTATACTAAGCTACTCATGCAGAAACATAGCATTGTATGCAGCGTACAAGATGAAGGTATAATATTCGTAATGTTAATATGTTGAATAATTAAATGATAATTGCTTTCTCAAGAGGGTGAACTCAAGAGAGAAAGATTGAAGGAGAAGTGACACATTGGTTCTTAGGTTTTGACTTTTTTGTTTGCTGAAGGGCAGCACCTCTGTGTCTTTAAAATATACTTTTTTAGAATACAGGGCCCTAAGTACAGCATAGAGACTCTTTATATTATACACTGCAGTGAGTGACCATGTTTTATACTTATTTGAGTAATAATTTGAAGTTAATCATGGCAATAGAATGGACAAAGAGCTACGAGGATAAATATGTAGCAGAACTGTTGGCCTAATCCTCTCTGTTTACAGATGAAGGAGAAGACCCGTTGATTAAAAACTTAAGTAATTGGGATGAGTTACTACAACTGAAAAAGTGGCTAGTACGCACTGAGGTTCATGGTATAGTCATGATAGAATATTTACGCTCAGGGTCACTGCCACAAGGACGTATATTCAAAAACGAACCAAGGTTGTTTCTAGATGACAAAGAGTTTGTACTCCAGTGGAGCTATATCGCAAATAAATGCGGGCGCGATTGGGTTATTCTTATAATACATACTGCACGTAAGATGTCTGTTAAGATCACGAGTGAATTGGAAAAAATGGATGAAGACATCAAAAAACGAGTCCCTTGAGATACATACAAAAAACGACCGGATGAAATTTCCCTGGAAATAACAGAGTTTAAAGCATTTTGCATGAAAGATCGAATTACTCGAATGAAGAAAGATCTAGTCCAATTTTCTCAGGAAAGGGCATTTCAATACACAAAGGACGGTTATGACCCATTCACACAGGGGACTACATCGAATCAACAACGCCAAGTAAGATTTGGCAATACATCATTTAGCTCTGGAAGCTTCAGCAGTGGCAGTTATAATAACGCCAGAGGACAAAAACCATATAGGAATCGCGGTAGATTCAACAGAGGAGGAAATAGGAACAGACAACAAAGAAGAAATGGAGGTAACCGGAGTCAATTTTATAATGGTCCACCGCAACAACAACAACAGAAAATACAGGTGGCCTCCACGTCCTCAGCTCCCTCTTCAATATCGGCAGCTTTTTTAGACCAGCGCCTGCCCATGAACGACTGAGAATACGACCAATGGAGAACAAGGAGCAACCATCCTTATTAGTGAATCTCTCTGACTATATTCCCAATGAACGTGATTAACAAAGGTCTTGGTTTTGTTCCAACTACCAAATACGATAAATTTCAAACACGTATTGAAATAAGCCAACTCTTTAGGAAGATCCATTTACGTCAATATTTTCAAGACAAAGTATTTGATGAACAAATCAACGAAAGCGGTCTCAAGGCAAAATCCACATTTGACCCCCCCAACAAGTAGCCATACTCCAGAGGCCACGGTTTTTGCGAAACGTTTATGGGAAGATCTTCACAAATTAGAGCAAGAAACTGACGCTGGATTTTTTCAGAATTTCAGTAATTTAGAAAGGAAGGCAGTAAAAAGCCTTGCCCAGAATTCCGATATAGTCATACGAAAAGCAGATAAGGGTGGAGCTGTGGTAATCCAGAACAGAGTGGCTTATGTTGAAGAATGCACTAGACAGCTCACAGATAAAAGCTTCTATCAGTTGATTACAGGTGACCCGACCAATCAGTTACAGAATTTAATCAATGAAAAATTGTGCAAAGCACTAGAAAGAAAATGGATCTGTCAAAATGAATATGAATTTTTGAGAGTGGAAAAAACAGTAACACCAAAGTTTTATACACTCCCCAAGAAACATAAATCTTTAAGGAATCCCCCAGGCCGTCCGATAGTCTAGTAATGGCTCTTTACTAGAACCACTGTCAAAATACACTGACACATTTTTGAAACCCTTTGTGGCAACAATGTTTTCTTTTATTCAAGACACATCAGAAGTTATTAATCTGATACAAGGGCCGAAATTTGATGAAGATAAACAGCTATTGACCAGTTTGGATATTGTCTCTTTATATACATGCAACCCCCAAAAGGACACCTTATCTGTGCTAGAAGAGACATTACTAACAAAGAGGACCACAGGAACCACCCCAAATAGCTTCATTTTGTGGTGCGCAGAGATGGTGCTGACTGAGAATTATTTTATGTTTAATCAAGATCTGTATCATCAAATTCAAGGAACAGCGATGGGCTCGGCAGTGGCTCCAACTGCAGCCAACCTGTATGTAGAGTACTTTGAAATCCAGATCATTTAGCAAGAAACCAACGCTTTCTTTGACCATATCTCTTTATGGAGAAGGTTTATAGATGACATTTTAATGATCTGGTATGGAACAAAATCTTAGTTTTCTCTGTTTATGGAATGGATCAATACACAGAACCCATACCTTAAATTTACTTTGACCTGTGACAACACTGAAGTAAACTATTTAGATATTACTATCAGTGTGGACATCGAAAAGAGCATACTGCAAGCCCAGCCATTCCATAAACCAACGGACAGAAATGCACTATTGTGTTTTGACAGTTTTCACCCCCTCCACATGAGGGAGAATCTGCCCTGACGGAAGTTGAAGTACTCTGTACTAAATTGCTTGCCAGAAAATATCCGAAAAAGATTGTGAAGAGAGCATTGAAAAGAACCAAACACAATAATCGGGAAGCACTTTTGGAATATAAAAACAAAGAACCAAGTAATTCAAAGATAGTGTTTGTGAGCACCTTTTCTACAAAGTCTAATAAAATAATTGGAATTATTAAAAAGAACTGGCACATTCTACAAAGAGGAGAATGCCCTTTGGAAAAACCACTTTGTGACTTTAAACGTACATCTAATTTGAGAGAATTACTGACAAAAAATTATATCTCCATACGACCCCAGAGACAACAAAAGATTACTTAAAGTTGGTGCCTTCCTGCGACAACAGGACATTCGCCGTGCGGAGGGTGTGTGAATTGTCAGTTTACTTCGAGGACATCAGAGGTAGATATTGGCCTGACCAAACTTTGGTCACAAAAACATTTTACCAACTGTAATTCATCACATGTAGTATATGCTATTTGGTGTCCTTGTCCAAAAATCTACATAGGAATGACTGAATGGAAAGTAAAGTTAAGGATAAGTGAACACCGGAGCAATATTAAAAATAAAGTAATTACAGCACCAATGATAGGACACTTCATCTCAATGGAGCGTGGACACAATACACTACACTGGACTGTTTTAATGCAAGCGAAAAACACTTACACTGGCACAAGTGTAAATAAAAAACTATTCAGCAGGGAACAATGGCTGATTTTATTAACCAATTCATCTGAGGTAGGCCTCAATGAACAAGTAGATTGGGCTAAGTGCTGCTGAAAACATCCTGTTATTTCACGTCGTGTTTAATTGTATTCAAGCAAATTCATTTCTGCCGGTTTTGTAACATGTGCATGTTAGTACACCCTAATTAGGCAAAACCCAATAGTCAGCCATTTACCAGGTGTGCGTGCGCGCTCTTTTACATATTCTAAAATCGCGGCTCGATTTTCACCTGTTGATGTGTAATTCTTTGGCTTGTAGATGCAGAGATATTGGCACTGAGGGGAGCTGTGTTTTCCTTGTTCCTGTCCCGTGGTTTCTCGGTTTTTGTGGTGGGACATTGCAACCGAGTCGATCAGGCGTTGACACCCACTGTACGCCAACCATAGTTGATTGGTCATATGCGTCGGCATCTCGAGCCGTTCAGCCGGATCACGTGACCATTAGACGTAGGGTCATGTGAGAGGTATTCACTACTTACGAATAATATTTAGCCTCGGACTACGCGAGCATAAACAAGCCCCGAGACGTGAGGCAGAGAGGCAGACAGTTGACCCCGGCAGTGCGGCTTGTTTAGAGTTGACTAAGGTAAGCTCAAGCTTAGTATCACAGAGGAACTGTTCGTAAAGGTTGGATTTTGCTTAAGAGTGGGCTAATTATAGCTGGAAATTAAAACCGTACACTGGTTCATTTCAACAGAG
The DNA here is from genome assembly GCF_040938575.1 of Ambystoma mexicanum. Classification (NCBI taxonomy): domain Eukaryota; kingdom Metazoa; phylum Chordata; class Amphibia; order Caudata; family Ambystomatidae; genus Ambystoma; species Ambystoma mexicanum. The sequence continues at coordinate 816,872,110 of NC_090935.1, forward strand.
ATTTAATACTCGATCAAAACAGAGGCACCTACTTGGGTAAAGCAAAGTAATGAGCGAGATCGGCACCTAGATGTAACTAATGTACATACAGAGGGAGAAGGCTTAACCCACAGCGGATGTCTATATTTGTAGGACACAAGGTAAATATTGCAGCCTAAGAACAAAGAGACTAATCTGTAACCGTAGAGAGGTCATTACATTATATATATTTTCTTTGAGGCAAAGGTTAGAGTATTAATGTACATACATTTGTTAACTGACTGTTACAAACCCAATTGGAGGGCAAGTTTTTGGTTTTAGCTTTTCAGGTTAATTAGAGATATTTTCAAGACAAATTACGGAAAGTCACATGTGGTTTGTTTATAATAGGGTCTCTATGGCGTTTTTTTATAGGATGTAGTCTAGTGAACGGACATCTGGTAAATTCCCATGCGCAGAATAAATAAACTAACTAGTGCATGGTAAGTGTGTAGAAAGCATAATAACATGCTTTTGAAACTTTTTAGTAGCCCGACTTTTTACACAAAGTGTTAATTGCTACTTTTATCTCCTTTTTTCTTTTTTCTTCCTTCTCTCTGTGTTTTTTCTCCCTATTAGCATGAATAGTGCTACTCTCTTTCAAGGATTCATTGGAAACCGACCCAAGAATTTTATATGAAAACAGGGGTTGAAGGAGTCACAATTGTTTGGTATAGACTTGGTCTGGACAACACTAATACCAATCAGGACTTAAATGATATAAGTCTAGTATTTTTTAAGTTTGTAGTGGGATCACGTTGGTTCCCCTGAAGAAGTTCTCATAATCAGAGCAAAAAACTGCTCCTATAGGACGAAACATGTTGGGCATGGAACACTGTGATTTATTAACAGTGTTATAAGAACTAAGCTATTTATTATGAGATACCTTTCAGTAGAAAGGAGTTAGATATTATATCCCAATGCAAGGGTTCAAAGGGTCCCTAGTTTAAAGAAAAGGGTTCCTTTATATTCACAAAACCAACGTAGGGTTTGCACTACAATTGTTTTGGTTATATTGAGATACTATCGTTGTAATTTTGCACCTTTAGCACTTTGCACTTTTTGCACTTTTTGTACTGTAAGTTTGTTTTACCCCTACTAGTCAGTTGACCACTGGAGGCGCATCAACCACTTTAAAATACTGACTTAAGGTACAGTCAAAAAATATATGTATGTGTTGTACGTTTGTTTACATGATACTATAATTTTTTTATAACCACATCAGGTTGTACATAATTGTGTTTTAGAGATTTACATATATATATATGCTGAATGTATTATTTTCCGAAAAAATATAAATAAAAGTTGCATATGAGTTACCCAGTACCTATTTGGTCCATGGTCTGGATGATCTCTCTTTTTTGAAAGAGAAAAGAGGGTGAACTCAAGAGTGAAGGATTGAAGGAGAAGTGACACATTGGTTCTTAGGTTTTGACTTTTTTGTTTGCTGAAGGGCAGAACCTCTGTGTCTTTAAAATAAGCCCATAGTCTCTCTTTTTTGTTTTTGAAGGTATAATATTCGTAATGTTAATATGTTGAATAATGAAATGATAATTGCTTTCTTAATAGATTTTTGTGTAGTGTGAAATATGTAATAAGTAGGTAATAAAACTCATGTATTAGATAATTGCATTACTTTATACAAAACACAAAGAGACAAGAACACATACCAATATGGGTATATACAGGGAAAGTGAAGTTAGCAAAAAAGCACAAGTAGTAGCAGAAACAATTCATAACTTAACTGATTATTTTCATGCAAATAAATGATTGCTCTGTTTCAAAGCTGGTATTTACCCTAAATATATGTATCACTTGATATGATTGGACCCTAAGGAAAGTAGTGTGAGTACAATGTATACAAATATGACCATATACAGGGAAAGTACAGTAATAAAAAAACAACAGAACTTTCAGAAAGAGCTGATAAGTCTATTGATTATCTTTATGCACAAAATGGATTGCTGTCTTTCAAGCATGTGTCATCTCGTATGTATATGTTTCATATGATGTGACTGGACTCTAAGGGAATTACTGTAAGAACCTACTTGAAGGATATGTCTACAAATAAAATATGTGTTTTTGTTTCTGACTGTTACTGAAGAAAACCATGTGGCCTAGATATGTCAGCAAAAGAAAAAAGAGTGAGCCAGACATGTGATGTCATCAGTGATGTTATCAATGACATTTGTGATGTCATCTTTGATGTCGTGGGTGTTAGTCTTGGCAGTGCACGGTGGTGGCGCGAGTTATGGTTGCTTAGTTTACCATAACTGGTGAATTTCAAGGGTTTTTCGGTTTTACTTGGAACCATAACGTCCCTTTAACAAAGTTTTTTTACTGAATACATATATGTGTATTTTTTAGTTATTAGGTTATACAAACACAGAGTTTGCTGTATGGAGCAAAGCAAACAGAATACAAACAAAAATGTGATTATACTTGTCCAATCTTTTCGGTCAACGCGTTTCGAGGACTACTTTCCTCTTCTTCAGGAGCCTCAATGCATTGTAAGTAAATGTTATTCCGAAAAAGCCATCAATGTCGATTGAGAAACTTGTGGAGTACATCTTAGGATTTACATATTAGACTTCTAATTCAAGACTACTAGTAAATACTCATGACATATGGGCTGAGCTGTGGTTGGTAACAATGGAATGTATGTCATTTTCATCTTGTGGCAATAGGCCACATCAGCTACCCAATCCATTATTCTCGGAGGTTGTGTCCTCCACCAAGTCACTGCGCCTCTTCTGCAGGCTAAGACCAGCAGCAGACCAACACATATCTGTGCAAAGCTGGGCGTGTTCCTGGCCAACAACAGTGGTGCTAGCACTGGCGTGGGTTCTAGGTTCTCTTTAATCATATTGCTTATAGCTGAGAAAACCTCCTCCCAGTAACTCAAGACCGTGGGACACTTCCATGCCAGGTGTAGAAAGTCTGCATGTGAGTGCTTGCAGCAAACATATTTATGTGTGGACCCCAGATAATACTTGAATATTATTTCGGGTGTGTTGTAGTCTGATCCAGATAGTTCAAATGTATTAGTTTATACCTTGCGATCAATTAGATACTTTTCGTCTGTTTAGGTATTTATGACCATTCCTCAGCTGGTATGCTTTTACCCAGGTCTCTCCCACATCTGCACATTGAGCTCTGCCCATTATCCGGTGTGCCCTGCATGGCCTTCGTATACAAATCCGCTATCAGATGGATTCCCTCCTCACCGTGTTCATGTACTGTTACACCTGGGATGTGGGGGATTGGTGTGGAAATGTGGGGAACGCAGCCTTAAAGGTCTCCCGGATTCGAAAATACATAAATATGTCAAACAATGTCGTTCCTCCGTTCTCTTTGAATGAAGTTAGGGATATACAGTAATTGTCAGGAAACAAGTCCCTGAAAGAAGTGAATCGCAGTTTTACTATTGTACTCCCATAGATTCTTTTATGGGTTATGTCTATTCCCTCTGTGTACTTGACTGGTAACATTGGGGAATATAGATCTGATACTCCCAGATTCTTTGCTAGCCTACTCCAGGCCCTCAATGTGCATCTTACAACATTTCTCTCTTTAGCTTGGCTTTTCTCAATGGACATAATTACAAAGTGCTGTCTCTCTCAATTTGTATGAGGTGTATACAAATTAGAATACAAAAGGACAGATAATTGGCCTAATCAGCTAGGTACTATTTCTTAAACTCGGGCAGCGCCAGAGCGCCTTTATCAAGTGGTGCCATCAATTTGGCCCATCTTAATCTCGTTGGTTTCCCTGCCATAGGAGTTCAGTCAATATGCCCATGAGATGCCTGAAAAAAGGCCCAGAGAGGGTCAGGGGAATGTTCGTGAATAAGTACAGGAATTATGGGAGCACCACTATTTTGATTAGGGCCACCCTCCCCATCGATGACAGCAGTAGCCCCTGCCAGCACGGCACTGGCATTTGCATGTTATCAAGCTCTCTGCCATAGTTTTCTCTAAGTAATGGCTCAGGGTTCCTCCCTTTCTCGATTCCCAGGTACCTTGCTTTATCAGAGTCCCATTCAAACCCAAATTCATCTTGGAATGCTTGGGTGCTCTCGGTTAAGGGGACTAGTGCAGACTTTCCTAGGTTTCTTCACAGTCTGCAGTATTCCACAAATCTCTCCATCGGATGCATTATAGGGGCCAGATTTCCATGATTAACAACATCATATCATCTGCATACATAGATATGAGCAGCCAGTGTGTATACAGTTGCAGACCCCTTTGCATGTGTTGTTCTCTTGATAGGTCCACCAATGGTCCTATCGCCAGGGTGAAAAACATCTGGGGCAGCCATGCCTTGTGCCCATTCCTAAAGTCAATGCTTATGACTGCTGTCCATTGACATGTATCACTGTTCTGGATTGGATATATAGGACTGTTACCATAGATATGAACTGGGCCCCCGCTCACAGTTTCCGCAATAATGCAAATACGAATACCACTCAATGGAGCTAGATGCCTTTTCAGCATCAAGAAGAATATCCACTGCCTGGATTGCTGCTTTATCGCATTCAGCACCCCAAAGAATCTTCTGCCCCATTAGGAGGTGTTTCTACTGGGGATGAACTCAGATTGGCCTGACATCACAAAGCTGCGCACACATGAAAGCAGCCTGTTAGCCAGTATTCGAGCGTAGATCTTATTATCCACGTTGATAAGACAGATCAATACGAGAGACATTCGTCTGGACTCTTCATTGGTTTACACAACAGAGTTATAGTGGCCTCCCGCATTGTGTCTGGCAGGACACCTGACTGGACGGCCTCCTGGTATACTCATAACAAGTGCGGGCCACGCATATCCGCATATGCTTTGCAGAACTCCACAACAACCCGTCCGGGAATGGTGCCTTCAACCCCAGTGGGCTTTTTATACCCCCAAGTAGCTCCCCAAGAATTGGATCTCTGCCAAGCACCTCTCTAACGTTCTGCATCATCCAAAGCAGCTCAATCTCCTCTAGCTTTTGGTTAATTTGGGGTTCTGTTCTCACGTTCTTGGTGGAATACAAATGCCGGTAGTATTGTACTAGTACATTGGCAATTTCACCCATCTTATATCTGTGAGTACCTCCCTGGTCCTTGATGGTGTCAATATAGTCCTCCTTCTTCGCTGTTGTGATTAGCTTAGTCAGCATTGTGCCAGGCTTTTGACCCTCTCCATTTTGTCACACCTTGAGATGCCTGCCTAGAAATATTATTTCCCTCGCTGCATCCTCTCTGATGTCCCAAATCTCTTCTTGTATCTTGACCAGAGTTTATTTATTTTTACCCCCTGCTTCCTCGTATTCATTTTCTAGCTTTTTGAGCTTTTGTTCATTTCCTTTGAATTTTGATATAATTGTGTGCAGAATACCACCCTCTGTGGAAATACAGATGCCACTTATGTAACACGTGAAGGTCTCCCCGAGTATACCCAGGGATTCCACTGTCCCTGTGTTCCGGTCAAATAATGATTTTATGTCATCTCAAATGTTCTGGACAAACACTATGTTTTTTAGGGCATTTGGCCTGAATCTCCACTCATATTGCATGCAAGAGTCTTCTGTCAATTCTACCTCCATCACCACCGGTGAGTTGTCCAATCGCGTGCTGGGGAGTGTATCCCTATTGTTAATAGGACGTGTCTTTTGAGACTAAAAGATAATCTATGTGTGAGGCAGTGTGGTGTACCCAAAAGTGGGTAGTCCCTGATCCGGGGCCTCTGCTGCCTCCATATGTCTACCAAATCATATATGTGACAGATTTGCATAGTATTGCTGGACCTGTCCACTCTTGGGTGAAGTGCTGTGTTAAAGGCCCCCATACTATCATGGAGTCACCCACTTCAGTGATGGTGTCCATTGCCCAATTATACAATTCCTGGGTGTCTGTATTGAGGCTAGAACACGTCGTAAACGTGACTGGGATTTTTTCAATGAATCCGCTCAATGATAGACACCTTCCTCCTCTGTCTCTGCTCATTTTTGCAGAACCTGAGGGAGCTATGGATCAGTATAGCTACGCCCCTAGCATAGGATGAGCTGGATGAGTAATACCTGTGACATCCCCATTGTCATGCAAACTTGGATTACGGGTGCTGGGTCAGGTGTTTTTCCTGCAGGAAATAGACCCTAATATTGTGCCTATTTTTTATAATAATATATGTCTGGTTTTGTGTGGGTGGTGGCCTACCTATATATTCCATGTAGATATCCAATTGGCCTGGCATACCCCCCCCATTTTACCAAACAATGTGGTTCATGCTAGGAGCCAGTGGTTCTAGCTAGTGTACCAGCTAGCCTGTTCATATCTATAAAACAATGATTACATTTCCAGACTTCACATGTATTCCCTCTGCCGCTTAGTTCTCCTAATATTCATGTGGTCTCGTTCCCGCTGCAATCTGCTCCAAATTAAGAGCTCAGTAGCTATAGTTTTTCAGCAGAGGTTCCCACTGCTTCTGGGTGGAAAGAAGTGGACCATGCCCTCATACAGAACTTGCAGCCTGGTGAGGAACATCATGGAATATTTTATGTTTTTCTCTCACAGTGTACGTTTAACTCCTTGAATTGTTTTCCTGGGGGCCTGCACTGCTAAAAAATGTCTTGGAAGAAATGGATCCGATCCCCATCATATTGAATGTCTTCATATTGCTTGGACAGACGTAGAATAGATTAATCGTCACAGTAGTTTAAGATTTTTGCAATAATTGATCTAGGTGATTCACCTGGAATTGGTTTGGACGCCGGCACTTGGTAGGCACTCTCGACTATGAACAAGGGTGACAGCGCCACCATGCGAAACAGCTACTTACACAAAGTCTCAACATATCTTTCCATCAATCCCTGTATTTATTTCTCTCACACCCTCTAATTATCTGCACGTTATTCATCTGTGTGCAGTTGTCCAGGTCATCGATATTCACTGCCACTGCTTTCAGGGCCATTTCCACCACTTTAGTTTTGGAGACTGTCAATTAGGATGTATGTTTTCACTGATTCTATTGTTACTGTCATCCAGCCTCACGCATTGCATATCCATCCTAGTTTGCAGCAGATTTGCCTTACTGGTAAGGGAATTCAACTTGGAATCCAACTTATTAATCCAGGGCTGAAGTTTCATCATCAGCTCCTTCATACTGGATGAGGGATCAGCATCTGGTTGCCCGTTTGTCTCCTCACCAATTTGGTCTGGTGGCCCATGTAGAGCCGTTTGAGTTTTTGAGTAGCTGAGGTAGCTTCAAAGGGCAGTTTTTTAGTGTTTACCACCTTTCCTCATTGTGCTCTGGCCCCTACACCTGAATCTCCCCTTGCCTGTTCTTAGTGTTTGCAGTTACCTCCTGCCTGTGACGGGGCCCGTGTGTTAGTGTATCAAGTATGCTTCTTGGTGCCTCCCAGACCTCTTGCCTAAGTCGATGCCCTGGTCTCTTTCTGGTGCCTACCTGCATCAGTACCTCCAGTCTCGGGTGGAGGGGGGCTTCATAAGACACCTTCCAGCCGACCGACCGGTCCACCCAGTGCGTCCACCTGGTCTTGATTATTCAGTGATGGCATGCCCAGTTTCCTTCCAATGGTTCAGGCAACTGTAGCATTGGCCATTTGCCACATGGCCTGGCTCCTCACTGCTCGGGCCTCTGACCTTTGTAATGAACATCGACTTTTTGGGGAACCTCCTCTGTACATACCAGAGTTGCCGCGGGGGCCTCCAGGTCTCCCGTCTGCATCAACACCCTTGTCACTTCTCTGCTTTCGTTGGCACCTTGGTGCCTCAGAAATCTGGCAGAGGTTCCTCTGGCGGGTGTCTCACACCCTCCATGCAGTCCACCATCTGGGTGTCTGCCCAGCCTCCAGTTGCTCCAGTGGCTGTACTACCTCCTCCCCGTCTCCTCCTCACCGCCTTCCACATAGCAGCTTGCCTTGGCACCTGTGGTTCTCTCTGGTGCCTCTTCTGCTCGGGCCTTCACCCTCCTGACATGACGCACTCTTCCTTCCAAGGAAGGTTTCTCGACTTACAGTGCACCTGAGCCACCAGCAACATCCCTACCAGATCTTGCTAGAGGGTTTTATTTGTTCCTCAAGTCGAAGTGCGGGATGTCTGTTCTTAAGTGCAGGATTTTGAAGGATTTTCAGGCCCTCATTATGAGTTTGGTGGTCCGAAAATAAAGGTACCGTTAACAAGTTACGGACACCCTTTCAAAACTGCCAAATTACAAGTCTGCCGGGAGGGGCACTGAACTACCGGCCCCTACCGGCAAGTTTTTCACTGAAGCACTGACACTGTTAACAACAGTGCCAGTGCTTCAGTGTTCTCATTCCCATGGAGTCCTACAGAACTCCATGGGATTGGGGTTTTACCATACCGCTGCCACTTGGATATCCCAGTAGCACCGGGATGTCAGGTGATGGTAACGGTAATACAGGTCCCGCCAACCTCGTAATGAGGTTCTTATGTTGGGTTCAGGGAGCTCACGCGGGCACTACCATTTTTGGTGGGCTCTCGAATGTCACTGTTATGCTGTTTATCTATATAATGGTGGCAATCAAAGGCATTTATTCTTAACAAGTGAAAGTGAAATTCTATACACAATGATATTTCAATTTAGTGACAGGGATATCACAATGCCATTGTTAACATATACAATAGTCTAATTTTCTATGTCAACAATGACATTCCAATTTCTCTGCTCCTGGTATTGCTTCACTGTTTGCAGTACACCCACCTTCTCATGTCTATCAACATGATTGTCAGCTCCATAGGCAACAATTAATATAAACAACAATAAACACCTCTTGACCCCAATGCAAACACCATACTAGGCTGTAAAACATACCAGATTTACAAATAAATCCCATCAACTGGCCATTATTGAGGATTGGCTTAAATGTTCACAAGGTATGGAGGCACTTAGAGGGACAGGTGGTCAAGGGAGACTGAAAGTGGGAAGGAAAATAACCCACAAGGCATGAGATGCCAGGACCACCGGGGCACACAACAGAAAAGATAGAGTAAGAAAAATAGATTCACAATCTGAATAATTAATCTTTCCAAGCATACCTTGACAACTGATCGATCCAATCTACTCAAACTGGGTTTGAATGGTTGTCTGATTATGGGCTTTGGCTATAAACAGACTAGATTGGACTTTGACCAATTCATACGTAAACGTAAGTTTACCAAATTGGTTCTCATTAATGCCTCCAAGGAAACCAGTCAACCAGCAGGCACTGGTAGAATTGATTTATCCCATTTCAGATCTTCCCATTTTATTGGCCATGGCTGATTTGGCTCGAATTCCATGTGATGTTGATAATGTCGAGTTGCCTGAATTTGGCATTGATACTGAATGGTCCAAAGAAACAAAGATTCATTCTAAATCTAAGTTCAATCCCGTGTTATATTTTGGCTGCTTGGAGGCTTTTCATGGTTTAGTCATTGCTGATTTAAAAAAGCTATGTCACACAACTATTACTTCATCCTGGAATTTTCCTCCCAAGCAAGAGCGAACTTTGATCCAGCTCCAGAATTGATTGGATGTGGTAATCAAACCGTCCGATAAGGGCTTGAATATAGTGCTTCAAGATCGCCTTGGCTATATTGCTGAAGCTAACAGGCAATTACGTGATTGCTCCTGCTATACTAAATTAATTGACGATCCCTTTTCAAATATCATGGGTGATCTTTCTGATCTTCTTCAGAAAGGGGTATTTTGGATCCTGACATTTCAAAATGTGTATTGCCCACTGTACTGATTATTCCCACCATTTACTTTCTGCCTAAGGGTCACAAGTCTATGCTAAAGTCTTTAGGTAGACCAATAGTCATGATGAGCAGCTCAGTATAGGAGCATAGCCACATTTGTGGATGAAATGATCAATCAATCCCTGTACATTTCTTCTAGACACTAGATGTTGGCTACTGTTTACTGATGATTTGTTCATCACATGGATGGGAAATGAAAGCTATTGGCAGGAGTTTGGTGAAGCTTTGACCTCTAATGACTTGCATTGTGTGGTTCACAGAAACACACAGTAGAACGGAGATAGTATTTTTAGATGTTTAGTCAGTGTTACTTCTGATGGCATGAGCATAACCGTACAATCATAAGCCTACTGTTCCCTTGGTGGCTACCAGTAATCATCCAGCCACATGTGGAAATTATATGTCTCGATCGTAATTGCTCTGACTTTGAGTATTTAATACTGAATATTCCATTACAGCCTCTGATTTTCTTGCTCGAGGCTATTCTAGAAAGGCTACTGAAAGAGCTCTTATGAAGGCTAGAGGTTTGATTCGTGACACTTTAGTGAACAAGCAGAAGAGGGATACCAATCAGGATAGTTAGATTACTAGACTAATTCTCACCCATTCATCTAATTCAGTCTTGTTCGGGACATTTTTTCCAAGCATTGCCATGTTCTTAAGATTGACAAAGATCTCTCAAAGGTCTTAATAGGATGGCACAGTGTTACTTTCCGAAAATCCCCTTCATTAACAGATAAAGCTTCCTCGTTGAATGGGTTAGCCATGGATCACTTAGCGTTTATTACATGACAAAAATGTAAAGTCTGCCAATATGTTGTTTCTCAATCTAGCTTTAAGCACCCTAGGGTTGCTACTGTTTTCACCATTCATTTTAATATCACCTGCAACCCATAGTTTGCTGTATATGTCCATGGCTGTCGATGGAATAAATGGTATGTGGGCAGCATAATTTGTAATATGAAAATAAGGATTTTGCAGCATATTCGTGCATTCAATAATGCAGACTTTTCTTATCCCATTGCTAAACATTGGGCCTTAATACGAGGTGTGAGGTAGCCTTGGTGCTACTAGCACCATGGCTACCCCTTACCGCATTCCAAGTCTGGGTTCTCGAAATAGGGAATTACCGGGTCATTACAACCTTGGAGGACCCGGTAAATCCCTATTCCGAGAACCATTCCCCATTCCCATTCGCGGCCCCCATAGGGCTCAATGGGAATGGGGATGGAGCTAATAACGGGCCCGCTAATTGCGGGCCCGTTATTAGCTCCCTGGTCCCTTAGCGGCTCCTGCTAAGGGACCTCGGAATAGGGCGGTAAGGGTTTACCGGCACCAGTCTCCTTACTGGTGCCCGTTAACCCTTACCGCCCACCTCGTAATGAGGCCCATTGTCATAATTTTCATGGTGGAATAGTGGATGGATTCTTGTTCTTTGGAGTGAATCATATTTCCAAGATCCAAGGGGAGGAGAAAGAACTTAGAGGTTACGTCAACTTGAAACTAAATTAATAATTGGCTTTGAGACCAAAGCTCCATCTGGCCTTAACATCGATGAGGAATTATATACATGTATTGGGGTCTTATTGGAAACTAAGCGATTTTGGAACTGATGATGTGCTTTCTTTTTAATTGCTTGTTGTGTGTTTGTGCTATATTTGCTTTTTGTCACCTTTTGTGTTTTCTTTCCTCCTCTTCCTCCTCCCCCTACTGTTTCTTCTTCTTATGTGCACATTGCACTGTCTAGCTATTTTTGCACTTCTGCATATTTGCACTAATTCATGCAGGGTATGCACTCAATTGTTGACACATCAAGGTATATTTGGTACCATTTCAGCAATGCATTTTCCTTTAGCGTGTTGCAGTTTCTGTCCTTTTTATTGATAGGTACATTGTGATATACTAAGATGTTTTAAACAAATGTCTTTGTTTGAGCTCTAATGTTTTCATCTTGCAATTTGCATTTTATATTGAGCCGTTTTGTATTTTTATATTTGTGAATTACTCCATGACTTTGGATTTTATTTGTTGCCATGTTCGGAAATAGATGTGCTATTCTTGCGAGGAATGTGCAATATGTGTGGGAGAGATTTTCAATATAACGGAATTCAAGCAAGAGAGACAGGAGGTTTATTGACATCACCTAGCTGATATATATATAATACATGTGATTCGTTTATTGATATGTTTGGAGGAGGTTTATAATTGGAAGCACTTTGCACTTTATGTTTGTGGATTTACACAACTGCATATTTGCAATTATTTGTATAAATATGAATTAAATATTTGCAAGGTATCATGCCATATTATCTAACATTAATACAGATCATGAATGTTTGATTTTGAATACCTGATGCTATCTGACTTATATTATATACCATTTCAGTGTTTTTTCTTGATTTTACACAGTCATTTCTTTGTACTTGAGCATCAGTCCATATACATAAAGTATTGGTAATACTAGGCCAATATGGCCACATTGGTGATTCACTGAGCAGGGCAGAGTGTTCTGGATAAACGGAAATGATGACTGGGGTAGAGACAGAAAGTTATTTTTAATTAGTGTTTGTTTGTTGTAACCTTGTGTGACCAAGCACCCGGCGGGGTGAGAAACGCATTACTTTGTTTCACCTTCCTTGCTGTGCTGCAGATTTTGGACTTGAATAAAACTCCATGGATTAACCCCATTCAGATCTTTTGAGGTTTTTGAGTAAATAGAGGGTGGAGCAGTGGAGTGCGAACCTGGTGCCTTCAGTGCTTTTTTGGTTCTTACTACTTTCTGACATACCTACAAAGCTGTTAGGAAGGGGGCAAAGCCTCTTGAAATATGCTGTGTGTATTTATTTATTTATTTATTTATTGTTTGTTTGTTTGTTTGGCACATACACATCAAGCAAAATACTGTTTCAAAGTGCCCATACTGTTTCAAAGTTTGTGAAAAGAATAACTGTCCTTTGTAGACTATGAATATTTAAAGCAGACTCTTGGTAGGCTCACTAGATGTGCCAAAAGACCTTTTCAGAATATTTTGTTGTGTTGACTTTATACTGCGCACCCCTATCTGGGTCTGAAAAGCCCTTGCTAATCAACAAGGTTTGCCTCGCTCACTTCTTCCTCGACCTGCACAGAAGCTGGAGGCTGACACATCTTGGGCCTCACTAAGCTTCCTTCATCACTACGAGGCTCCGCTTGCCACAGGGAGATGAAGTTTCATTTCTGCATTCAGGTAGGCCCTCGCTGGAGCGCAATGCTCATGGGGCATTTGTTGGCTGTTTAAAATGCAGTTCACCCTGCCAAATTGTACTATGAGCAGGGTCTAGGGGCTTCGGGGTCTTTCTACCAACTTGACTGGCCATTCCTTTGTTTGGCCTCAACATTTTACAGCATGGCCACCTGATCATTCCCCTCTGCTGCCCTACCTGAAGCAGCTTGAAGCTGCAGTTTGATTGGCCACTTCCTACATCTTACTGGTTTGAGAAACCTGAGGGTATTCTCCCGAGCAAACCTTGAGGAGCCCTTATTCAAGTGGCCAAAGGAAGCTTGACATGGTCAGATCCCAGCCCTGGGGGCGAAAGAGCGAAAGGAATCAACTGGTTGAGAGAGCCCCAGGTTGTGCTAGGGGAAATGCCCCAGATGAAATGCAGTAAAGTGCCAGAGAAGGAGCGGACGGCAAAATATCTAAGGCTTTCATGGGCTGTATTGCATCTTCCTCCCTTCCTCCCATTAGATCTCTCCTGCCCAGATCCAACACCCCCTCTGTACATAATCAATCCACAAACTGGTGGCACTCAAAAAGCATAACTCCCAGAATCCTTGGTTCACCGGTCTCCATTCGAATACTCCCCATTCTTCTTCTTCCCATCGCTCTGATTATTATTTTCTGCACTCCCAACCTGATCAGACAAAACACTACAATTCCCACAATCCCCTTTGCTCATTTCTCGATCCCAGCTATTCCTGTTTACCCCACAAACCCTACCAATCCCATCCCTCTGATTATCATTTTCAGAATTCTCGCAAACCCTCCTGCTTATTTCACAAAACCTTCCCTCCCGAGGTCACCACAAGCCCTAATCACAGCGTTATAATTCCATGTGTCGTGTCTTTCCCTTCCAACCCTGTAGGATACCTGGAACCTCTACCACCCACTTTATCCGAAACTCCAACCCCTTCCTTTTCCCACCTGAACACTGTTTCCAGAGACACAAGGCAACCAGCTTGTAATTAAACCGTTTACTTGACATGTCCCAACCCCTGCATCAGGCAAAGTCAGGCAATTGACTTAAATCACACACACCTTGACAGCCCTTCCTTTGCCCCACAGGGGTAAAAGGTGGAGCCAAAGAGCACAGCACGAGCAAGAGGAGCATGGCAAACAGCACAACGAGATGGCTAATCAGGCTCAGCAATTCAAGAGAAGGAAAAAGGTGGCAGGAATTGAAAGGTTGGTGAGAAGACAAGTCACCTTGCCCTTTTCATACCAAGCCCACTGAACCTTTGTGGAAGAGATCCTTTTATTTATACAACACCACTTTGACTGCCTTTTTTTTTATTTGATGGTTGATGCTTGCTCCCATGTTAGATTTAGGTTTAGATTAGGTGTTTTTCCAACCTTCATACAGCATTCATTATTCAATAAACATCCTTGAACTATGATCACTTGTGTTTGTCTTACTTTTTGCCACCATGAGTTCCTCACATAGGCCAAACACGAAGCTAGCAGGCGAACGCCGGCCCACTTCCCCAAGGCCCCAATTCTAAAGCTCCTGTCTGTGCCTGCTGGAGCCTGGCTGTATTGGCTGTGATCCTTTTTTCTTTTAATCCTCGAACCGCCACCTTTGCACATCCACTTGGATTCACTGGCCGTGAGGCCTGACATATGATCACAACTGGCCTACCAAAAAACTCTTTGCAACCAGGCTGATTTATTCGTAAGTAGGCAAGTTCTGATTTTTGTTACATCGTGACTTTTCATCTGCTACCCCTTGTGTTCTGCTTGTGTTAGTGTCCCTTGCTTTAAAGTTGAATGTAGGAATTTTTTCATCTGCTGCCACTTGCCTTTTTCCTATGTTAGTGTACGTTGCTTTAAAGTTGAATTTAGGCATTGTTTCATGTGCTGCCACTTGTGTTTTTCCTGTGTTTGTGACTTGCTTTAAAGACGAATGTAGGCATTGTTTCTTCTGCTTCCACTCTTATTTTGGTTGTGCATAGTGTGCCTCACCCTTCCTCCCCTTCTTTTTCTGTCTGTGGCATTTTTTTGCTTTGTTCCCATTTACCCTATTTCACTCCCTCCCCACTCTCCCTACTTCATGTTTAGCTCTTTCCAATTGTAACTACCGTCAGGCAAGTGCAATATTTCTGTCATATGTTTTAACAGTTTGCATTCCTCTTGTCCATGTTGTACCACTGAAATGCATAGCACATGCCCATTTTGAATATACCAATGCCTACTATGAATGATAAATTCTGCTCTCACCCTCCCTGCGTTGGAGTTATTTGAAACGCTTGCTTAAGCACTTAATAAATAACCAATAAATAAATACAATAAACATCACCCAGGGGCGGTCTCTAGGCATTCACATGGCTCTTCAAGAAAAAGAACTGGGTTAGTTAGTGAGGGTAGAGGGATAGGATATGGGAATAGGATATGTCCAGAGAAAGGAGAAACTGGTATTTTTATGTGTTGGGTTGCAGGTGGGTTGATTGCGTGCACTGGCTTGTTGTATCCATTAGGGTGAGTCCCAATGCCTGGATTGTTTGTTGCATGTGAATGTCTTTTATGCTGGGTGTGTGCCTTTGTGTTTTATGTGTAAATTGGCTGGTGTTTAAGGTTATAGTTTTGTGCACTGGCTTGTTGTGTCCGTAAAGATAAGGTCCAATGCCTGGGATTGTTGTTGTATGCAAGTGATAGTTATGTTGGGTGTGTGTTTGTGTGTAGTTTGGCTAGCCCATGGGCGTGTATAGTACAATGGATGTGTGTAGGTCTTACAGAGTGGTTAGTACATTGGGTACTCTCAAAGTTCTTCTCAGTGGCTAATCTTCACAATTCTATGTGAATGTAAGGCAAGGCTAATCTTCTCAAATCTATCAAAATTTGACGCATGGCAAATCTTCACAAATCTATCTAAATGTGACAGATGGCTAATCTTCACAATTCTATAGAAATGTGACGCATGGCTAATCTTCACAACTTCTATCTAAATGTGATGCATGGCTAATCTTCACAAATCTATTTAAATGTGAGGCAATCCTAATCTTCACAAATCTATCCGAATGTGATGCATGGCCAATCTTCACAAATCTTTGTAAATTAGATGCATGGCTAACTGTGACGCATGGCTAATCTTCACAATTCTATCTAAATGTGACACATGGCTAGTCTTCACAAATTCTATCTCTAAATGTGTTACATGGCTCATCTTCACAATTCTAAATGTGATGCATGCATAATCTTCTCAATTCTAAATGTGACGGATGGCTATTCTTCACATTTCTATATGAAAGTTTGTCTTAGTTCTTGCAACTTTTTGAATTCCATCAATGATACAAAAGAGCAGATTTAGTAAACAATGATAGCAGCAATGAAGAGACTTGAATTTGACACTGCAATTGCTATATGTTTTCTAAGGAGCGTTCAGACAGCAGTGCATGCCTTTTCTCCTATCATTTGACTCTTATCACTTGTCGTAGCTATTTAATATCATCATTATTATTTACTGTCATTATTTTTAAAATAGTTACTATCATTATTGTTCTTATTATTATTCATTGTATTGCTATTTTTCTGCTATTATTATTATTATTATTATTATTATTATTATTATTATTATTATTTTCCAATGGAATGTTCACTCCTCTAGTGGGACATACAGCCCGTAGATTTCTATTAAGCGTCCATTGGTTTGTATTTCCAGTTGTACTTTGAGGTGTTCTGGGCAACACATTCAATAATCAGTTTTTATTCAGATACTTTTTCCCACAAACCAAATTCTTTCAATTGACACAATTTATGTAACAAAAAATCACCAACCTAGTTGACGTCCATAAAAAACTCAATCCAAGAATTCAGCAGTCCTTGTCCTATTTGGTTTTTTTGCAGTCCAAGATACAGTGCACCATGACATCCTTCTCCACGGTCTCCATGACCACCTCAGAGGGACAGTAACTCAAATGGTTCTAATCCTCTTGAAAGATTTAATTTACCACGTCAAACCTGGTCAGTTTGTTTCTATTCCCACCTCACATCTCTGAGCCAACTTCAATGGTCAGCTCTTTCCTCATGGCTATTTAACAATTATATGGAACCTCTGATCTCCCTCCTGGACTCTGTGCATTGGTGCACCAATACTATCCTGACCATTGCCCAGATACTTATTTATCTGAAGGCCATCACCCACATCTTCTAATGGATAACTGAGGGAAGTCAAAAGTAATTACCTGGTCCTCCTCTGAGGGCTACCCAACTGGAAAATAACTTTGGATTCTTGCTTAACCCATCGGCTCTTTTAAACCTTAAGTAAATGCAATAAGCAAAACAAATAATAATGTCCACCTTCACCTTCTAAAAACCATCACCCTTGCTGAAATATACACAGGGAAAGGAGTTGGTGCAAGCTCTTATTGTTGCAGGAATCTCTCCGCCTTAACACCTAGGCCATCACTTCACCCCTCACTCCACCTGACTCGCTAGATGCCACCCGCCCTTCTCCTCCCCAC
Organism: Ambystoma mexicanum; assembly: GCF_040938575.1. Taxonomy (NCBI): domain Eukaryota; kingdom Metazoa; phylum Chordata; class Amphibia; order Caudata; family Ambystomatidae; genus Ambystoma; species Ambystoma mexicanum. Next base: position 816,889,607 of record NC_090935.1, read on the forward strand.
CACCTGCTGCAGCTGTACCCCTCCTCTGTGCCCCTCTGTATCCCACCCCTGCTGTATGTCTGTTCTGTTGTTACCTCTGAAAAGTTCTCTGTTATGCATCTGTACTGTTGCACACCTCTGTAAAGCTCTCTGTTATGTATCTGTGTTGTTGCATACCTCTGTAAAGCACTCAGTTGCTACTCAAAGCTAGGTCCACGCTCAACATATATCATAATAATATTACAAATCATGTATGGCAATAGCATGTAAATGGGCAAACCTAAATTCTTATTAAAGATGTTACAATGAATCCAGAACTGTACCCACAGGGGCGCACATGGGGATAAAAAAAGAGTTGCATCTCTGGATATAGATTCCTTAAAGTGCCTCCCTGTAAACCAGATGTTCCTTGTTCGTAACTATGTGATTTAAAACAATTTAAGTGCAGAATATCTGAATGAACTAATGAACTTCTGTATTTTAAGAAAACCTGCTCTAAAGGGACGGACCACCATAGCCCCGGAACTTTGGAAAAATCTCCTATCTGTCTAAGGCAGCAAAACAATTATCTTAATTTCAAATGATCTTAAATTCAAGCCCCTTCACTACTGACTAGATCCTCCCAAGAACTCACCTAGTGGATAATAAGACAGTTCTCCAGATTTCAATATTCATTGCACACCTCCCCTTTTGTGTTTGTTCACAGTTCAAGGTTGGGGCCAGAGCCTACTTCCCCATGGGATTCAAGAATTTCATGTTTTTCAGTCACCATCAAACATCTTCTTTGGGTCCTTGTCTATTGTCAAGTCAGATACCCTCTTATTCCTTCCAGAAATGCAGTACCTAACGCCTATTCCGGGCACTGCTTTGAGGGGACTAGGAACGCATACATTGAGAAACACAAAATAATATGGTTGGCACAGGACCTATGGTTCTGTTCTATGTAAAACATCCCACTTAAAACATCCAGCAGTAAAAACAGAACATCAAAATCGTAGAGTTAAAAAAATAGAAATCGTCCTATACTTTAATGTAAAGCACAATAATAACGAATTGTAAAAGAAGAGGGGTTAAAAGAACGATTTTCGTATGTTGTAAACATTGGTCAAAGTGCTTGAAAAGAAGTAGTGCAACTATGTTCTCTGCTGGCCATAAACCTCATTACTACCCCCTTCCCACGCACAATACAAACCCCCCAAAACCCCCAAAGACATGCGCCTGCAGTTTAAGCAGTTTTAAAATAAAAGTATAGGAACAGTAAATTGTAATTTAAAAAAGTAGAGGAGTTCCGCTCGCAACCGCTCCGCCCACTTCGACCACTGGTAGTAAACAATATTTGTTGCAGCCCTTGAACGGAAAGAGTTAAACGAGAAAGCATTGTTTTTCTTAACACATGTAGAAAAGCTTTTGCTGACCTTCTGATTTGCAGTTTGCTTCTCCCTTACAGTTCTGTTCTAGTGAGGCAAAATGCTGTCTGTGTTAAGCCCCATTTAATCAACTGCTATTCTATCTAAAAAAATGTTTAGGATCATTTGAGGAACCAAAATTAAGTCTGCATACACAGTATTAGTACCTGGCGCGGGTTACTTTCACATACACAAATGCACTGATTGGTGCATTTACGAGCCTTACCTCACGATAAGCCCGCACACGTTGCTGCGCGTCCCTCGCACCAGTCTTCATTGTTCTTTTTTTTTCTTTGAGGCCACCACGGAAAGGGAGAATGGACCACATGTAGTCCCTTCTCCCTGTTCCATGGTGGTCAATTTTTCCTGTTTACTTTTTTTCCATTTACTTCAATGGCCACCATGTAAGGGGAAAAGGGACTAAAAGTAGACCCTTCTCCCTTACCATGGCGGCCATTTTCTTTGTTTACTATGGCTGCCACGGAAAGAGAAAATAGACCATGTTCTCTCTCTGAGGCAGCCATTTTTTTACCTTTTAAAGTGAGTCATCATCACTTCTCGCAGAACAAGCCTGTTCAAATCACTCACCTGCCTGTTCTCTTTATTCAAAGATGACCTGGTCAATTTTCTTCAAGATTCTCTGCTGCAGTATCTGATGGCAAGCCCAAATATTCTAAAATAACATGTTGCTTATCAGAGGCTCCCAAGAAACGGTGTAGTTCAAGAAGGATCCAGAGAAGAAGAAGCTCAACTGCACCCTGGAATGCAAAGTTTTACCACCTAAATTGCTGAATGAGCCAAAGCGATTACTTTTATTCCCGCACTGCAAACACAATGCACCCGATAGGTGATGTATGTTCTCTTAGCTGGAGGTCCACAAGAGGCTGGATGTTGACTGTCTTCCTGAAACTTAACCCCACCAATGCTGAGTTCATCCTCACCATCCTTCCTGCTAAACAACTCACACAACAATTGCTCAATGATATGCGCCTAGAAGGATTTGATTTGCAACTCTCGGATTCAACAAAATAGTCTTCACTACTGACAGAAGCCAATCCTTGCAGAAACACATAGCTAAGAAGGCCTAAAAAGCTTGGCTCCAAATGCCCTGCTTAAAATCAAACCCTTCATCCTGCCGCAGGACTTCAGGACCATAGTGCAAGCCCTTGTTGTCTTGCACATTGATGGGGGGAAACCCTCCTGATGGGGCTCCCAGCTATTCACTTGGCCCCTCGTCCAGCACTGAGAGAGTTTCATCCCTCCCCAATTCAATACGTCCTTGATCATGACCAATGCCTGCAATCTAGCAGACTTGCCAGAAGCCAGATGCTCCACTATGTGTACAAAGCAATCATGAAGCAACCTGCATAAGCACCCTCCTACCCAGCTCTCCTCAGGTCTTCCATAAAACAAGACCTCACAATTTCAAAACAATCTTCGTGAAACCTACGCACAAAAAAACCCTTGGTTGATCCCAAAGACCCATCAATCTACAAACCAATTTCCAACGCAAAATTCACTGTTATTATCTGAAGCTACATGACTATGTTAAAAGCAACAGTCTGCTCCATGAGTCCCAACATGGAGTTGGTCCTACAAAAGACGGTGCTCTATATACTCTATATGGTATATTCCAAAATGTATGCTGACACCAACTCATCTAGTGCACTCATCCAACTGGAATCATCACAAGGGGTATTGAGACAGCACATTTTCCCACTGTTGTGCAATTTCTTTGCAACCTCACAAGCATCCAACCTTTCACCCCTGCTTTTAAATATGTACATAACCTGTTGTACTTATCAATAATTCACTCCCCACAATGTTTCAACTATGCAGTTGAATCGCAAATCATCTTTAATCTCACAAATACCTGTACATCAAATTTACCATATTTTAGCACATGCCTTGCATGGCTGCCTCCTGGATGACAACAAACAGGCTGAAACTTAGCCCAATCAAAATAAGTTTATGATGTCTGGCACCACACTACTAAGCCCACGCCAATACCCTAGACATGGGATTCTACCCTCTAACTGCAAAAATAGAGAAAAATCTCTGGCTCTTGATGGACAGCAACCTCACACTTGAATCACAGGTGGAAGCGATGGTACAGATCTGCTACTTTCAAAACCAAACGATCCGACACATTATGCCGTGCCTGACGTGTGGTCATAGAACCATGGCATTCATTTCACTAGTAGAGTCAAGATTAAACTATGCCAGTAGCCTCTACTTGGGGCTCTCAAATTACCCAAGGAACAGGCTACAAACAGTCAATAATTCATATTTTGCCCCAGTGAAGTCATGTAGCACTCCCCATTGGCCGATTTCTGGGTTATACGAGCCAGTTTGGATCTCAAATTTGATATAGCCGGGAGAGTAGCCAATGGGGAAGGCCTCGCTATTCCCCAAAGCTCGGTGCGCTGACAGCATGGATCTCAGCACAGCGCTCCCTCTCTTCACTGGAGTGCCGCGATGAGAGCCATGTGGTGATGGTTTTCAGCACAGGGGACCATCTACACTAGAGAGCTGCTCTGGCAGCCATGCTGATGCAGCCCAGGGACTGGTTGAGCTACGCCCCTCCTCCTCATCAAGTTTGGATGTGGTTGCTGGGAACTGGCTTGTTCCCAGCAACCACTCCAGGCAGATTTCCTTTTTTCTTCTTTTAAAACGTTTTTTTTGTTGTTTTTTTAGAGACGTAATAGCTTTATAGGCCACACCAGAGGTGGCACCAGGAGTTCTGGGCAGCCCTGAAAACCTCACTAAATACCCTCACTGCGCTCAGTCCTTTAACTTGGTCTTCGGGTTCCATAACTCCTGGTACGGCCCTCAGGCTAGTTCTATAAAGCTTAAACAGTTCTCAGAATACTCCAGTGGGTCCTGATGAAATGGGTAATTCATTTCAAAACACTATGAATAGACCAATTTAGCTTTCACAGCTGTACCTTGGAATTTTCCATGGGAAACTCCATCTACTATAAACTGTCAAGGTTGTTTCAATCCAGCAACGCAGTCTTTGTAACTGTGCGGAGAGTCAATAGGAAACACAACAGAGGAACTTCCTTCTCCTTCCTCTGAACAAAACTCTTGCATTATATGCCCAGCTGCCTGCACACATGCAAAAGCAACTGCCCTTCAGAAAATCGCTGTAAACCTGGCTGTTCATATGCAACTTGCCAGCCAAAGACTACAGGAGATGGGATACTTTCAGGTCCTTCTGCCTGCAACTTTAAAATATAATCTGACCAATATTATTATGCTCATGCAAATGGCCTTTATAAAAGCAAGTCAGCCACGGGGTACATGAGATAGGAATCATTCAGGGAATTCACAATTTAAACTATGCCAGAACAACAAGCACCCTTGTCAACAGATATAACGAATACTCCAACACTTCCAGACCAACAATCTTGAACTCTAATCTTCCCTTTCACTTCCCATACCACCTTCCCCTACATCCGATTAACATCTTCAATGTATACTTCAGTGGTGCACAGTTTCCAATCATCCATCAGCAGAAAATGAATTGGCCACCATCTGTCTACCTTGCCAAGTGGGAGAGGGTCACCTTTCTTCATGCCCTGTGGTGGGTTTCTTGCAAGAAGCTCAGAAAGGCTCTTTGAATGTGTGCTATCAGGAAGTGGGGATGTGGACGGTCTGCCCCTAATCCACTATTCTCCAAGGGCATGGATGTTGCTGGACAGACTGTCAACTAATGGACAGCCTCCTCCAAGTTTGAATGTTGCAAAGTGTCCTTATTGGAGGGTTGTGGTCGCCCCCAGTTCAATTTCTGGACATAAGCAGATGAACTGGACCCCACAACCAAGTTGACCCCTGGACCTGAAGAAGACCGAAGAAGAAGACACCCAAGGGATGCTCGAATACTGATGTGGAAACCAGCATTGGCTCAGACAATACCACCATGTTGTGAACCTCAACCTTTTAATCGACAGGGAAGCCCTCTGCAAGCTGCCTTCCACCCATGGACTGGTGGGAAGAATGCGTCACCTGTCCTGCTCAAGGTACATCACCTGTTTTTGGTTATCGGAGTATGCATCTTTGCATTTTCTCTGCAAGGTGCAGATCAAGCTGTTCATCATTGTAAGGATGTCCGGCTAGCCAAACAGCTGGAATTCATCATGGGCATATTCAAATCTCTACTGTAACACAGGAACTCTGCTGTGCTGCCCTTTACCAGGAGACGAGCCTGACGCCAAGTTACAGAGTGCCTTCTGACCCTGTCTGTGGTCAAAGATATGATATGATATGATAGGATATGGCATTTGTAACGCGCCTATACACAAGTGTTTCAAGGCATGACGAGGCAAAGGGGGGGGACAAAGGGAGGACGGACAAGCGATTTTACTAGGCCAGGTGTCATTCAGATTGCGCAAGTGCATGGGAAGGGGGCAGGGGCAGTGCAGTACATGGTACAGGGTAATAAATGAGTAACGACCAGCAAGTGGCAAGTGCATGGGTAAGTGCGGACAACAGGTGTCGAGGGCATGTAGGGGGACTGCAGGGATACAGAAACAGTCCCAAAGTGCGGGTGTTGCCTGGTGGGCAGTGCAGATGTGTGACGCTAGCGGGGGAGGACTTGGCTAGAGTTCGGGGGTGTCCAGGTAGCCAGTGAAGTTCTGGTTACAGCCCAGAGGTCAGCAGAGGAGAGAAGGAGAAAAAGCAGAAGCAAAGAGAAAGGTTTTGAGGTGCTTCCGGAACCAGAGATGTTTCTCCTCAAGTTTAAGGGAGGCAGGGAGGCTATTCCAGAGGGAGGCACCAGCCGCAGAAAGAGATCTACCGCCAACTCGTTGCTTGGAGAAGTGACTGACCCTGAGAGAGTTGGAGGTGGAGGCGCGAAGAGCACGAGAAGGAAGATATTTAAGAAGAGAGAGTTGAAAGTATTGAGACCCCAGGCCCCAGAAGGGACGATGCAGAGGGTTTTGAACTTAATCCTTGCAGCCACTTGGAGCCAGTACAGAGATTTCAGTCCTGGAGAGATACGATCCCTGGGCTTGAGGCCAAGTCTCACAGTCCTGTTCTGAATAAGTTGCAGAGGGCGGAGAGTAGAAGCAGGCAGATTTAGAAAGTGGCTGTTGCAATAGTCCAGCCTAGAGAGAACCAGAGCTCTGGAGACAGTGAGCTTCTGGGTGAAGGAGAACAAAGGAAGAATACCTCTGAGGAGGTGCAGCTGGTAGTGTGACTTCTTAGAGACGTCAGATATGTGAGGAGAGATGGAGAGTGTGGAGTCAAAGATGACCCCAAGGTTTTTAGCCTTGCAGGTGGGATCAGGAAGAGGGCCAAGAGAGGCCGGCCAGAGAGCTACAGGAGAGGAGGGAGCAGGTGTGCAGATGAGGAGAATCTCAGTCTTACTGGCATTAAGGCAGAGGTCATTGGCGGCTCACCACTCCTGGATAGCAGACAGACAGTCAGAGATGAGGGAAGTAGAGGAGGAGTCCGAGGGTAGCCTGAAGATGAGCTGGCTGGCAATATGTGCATCTGTAAGGATTTCTGTGAGTGTGAGTGTTCCTCCTTCATTGTGGCAATTCATCTTTGTGTGCCTCCTATAATCTGAGTCCTCCACAGGAACCTAGAGATTGCCGGTGGTGTTCGCCCTTGAAACTATGACCCGATGGACTTCAACAGCAACAATGATACTAAGCCATGTCTTCCCTAGTGGTTAACAATCACCTGCTATTGTTTTTAACTTTCAGGAGATTTGAGGACTAAAATCACTTATAGCCATCAGGCAGCCAACATTGCCTTTAATTTGGCTTTGGGAGAAAAGTCCTGATCAGCGTAGCACTATATGGGTCTGACCCAGGGCAGAGGTGTGCAGGTCACTACTTCTGTGGGTGAACCTTTAGAACTCGGGGTGGAGCTTCTCCTATTTTCATGACAAACTGTCTTAAGGTACTTAAGTCCCTACTTTGCTTGTTGCCTCTGCTCAGCACTAGACACCTTTATTAGCTTCTCTGCGCATGGACTACCACCTCTTCCCTCAGGAAGCCATTAGGAGATCTTAAATACGTCCAGACTCTTGGTAGAGACTAAGGTTGAACTTCTGAGGTCTCAGTAAATGGTGATTTGTGTTTTATAATTATAATGCCTATGTTTTGATGCATGGTTAATATCTTCTCTCCCTAAATCTCTCCCTAGGTTTGGCACCCGCCGTGGGTTAGGTAACTTTCAGTTGTGAGTTTTACATATGAACATTTATTATTATTATTATTATTATTATTATTATTATTATTATTATTATTATTATTATTATTATTGTTGTTGTTATTATTATTATTATTATTAACATGCATATTTTGACTTACCCTTGAATATTTAAGGTGTGCCTAAGCTTTTTATTGTAATAGATAGTGGTATTTATCTGTAGCCGAAACTTCGAGAGAAAGTCTATTCATGGGAGTTATCTCCAAGCATGACTCAGGATACATAGTCATCCTTAAAGGGATAATGGACACATGCTTCGTCAGGGACGTTGTTATCTGTTGGGTGCAAGGGTTGCATGTGAACATGCTGTGTGCCAAGGACACTTGAAAATGTTGCATAATTAGGAAAAGAATCCAAACCATTTTTCTGCTGGGTCATTCATTGGGATCGTGCAGCTCCATTGGTTTACGACTGTTGCTGAGTCCTGAGACCTATATCTCATCCAAATGGTCTGGGTGTAGCTGAAGGGTCATGTGAAGCATGTTCACAAATCCACAAAAAAGGCTGAGTTGTTGGATGGTGAAAAGAAAGTTTTGGTGAGAGGTCATTTTCAAGGACGTGTGTTTCAGAACTATTGGCCAGCCGAAAAAGAATAATCGCAGTCATCATTGAACGGTTCCATGTAATAATGTCCCTGCAAAAATGTCCCCTGACAAAAAAGTAGCCCTTTTTTGCGGAGACATTATTAAATTGAACATGCGGGGTGGGGGGTACAACCAACACCAGGTTTTTTTTTTTTTTAACAATGGGAGCTGGGTACATCCCCGCAACCCGTCCCCATACATAAAGTCACCATATATAATGTTGCCAATGGCTTTTCCCGGCGACATTATGTCTGGGGACATTATGCATAGGGGCCATTATTACCTGATACCCATTGAACATAAAGGATCCGCAGCTGAGATTTAAGCCTGGACATCTTCCCGGTGCTCTAGTTCTCTGCCTTTGCCCAGATAGTAATGCATTTGAAATGCAAACGTTTCATTCTTATCACATGTTTTGCCAAGACAAATAAGAGATGAATAAGATATTGGGCCTCATTACAAGGTTGCCGGTCCGGTAACAACTGTACCAGTAAGCTTGCCGGTACTGTTGTTACCGGACCGGCAAACTACATGATCTGATAGTGGGTGCCTGTCAGCCCGGCAGGTCTGACCTACATATGGGACTGGAAAGGGAATGGGGTGTAATTTTTACCAGCACCCGGCAAAGGGGAACTACCGGGTCCACCGGGCCTGGAATGCCCCTGTACATCCCCATTGCTGGGTGCCGGTAAAAAAATGACTCAGGTGGCAGCCGTGCCGGTATTTACCAGTACGGCTACTGTTAAACGGGAAATCATATTGTGCCTCCTTTCTTATATATATATTGGCCTAAACCCAGTCGCTCTGCAAAGAAAACCGAGTTTCATATGTTCCGATTTTAGATCGACTACGCCGCCATTTTGGGATCATCCACCATTTTGATTTCTGTTCAAATTAACTCTGTGTTCTAAAATGGTGGACTGTGTTTCCAACTTGTAACCGAGCCTTCCCGACCCTTGCACCTTAGTTAATGTTCAGGCTGTCCGCGGGCCGAATGTTTAGACTGGGTAAAGAGACCTTGTCACATGCCTGACTTGTGGTCCTAGGATTGTCTGCACCAATGAGCCTCATCCGCAAACATACATCGAAACAATGGGCCTCATTCCAAGATTGGAGGCAGCCATGGCGCTAATAGCGCCATGGCTGCCTCCAATAACGGTACTGAGTCTGCTTTCATTCAATGGGGACTTACCGGTCTAGTCAGACCTTTGCGGGACCGGTAAGTCCCCATTGAAAATAGCATTCCCCATTCCCATTTGAGCCCCCATAGAGCTCAATGGGAATGGGGAAGGTGCAAATAACGGCAATTTGCGGTACCGTTATTTGCTCCTTGGACCCTTTGCGGCTCCCGCTAAGGCTGCCTGGTGAAACCAGGCTGCCTTAGCGGGAACCGCAAAGGGACCTCAGAATAGGGTGCAAGGGATTACCGGCACCGATGTCCTTAACAGTGCCCGGTATCCCTTTGCGCCATACTCGGAATGAGGCCCAATGTAAAGTAAATGTCGAACGTGGACACTGGCTGAACTGCATTGTGAAGGGACATGTGCTAAGGCTTACTGCTAAACCTGGGAATACACTGTTGCCATTATAACTTGTTTGTATGTAAACCGAATGTAATCCGTGTGCATATTGTTGTATAAGCCATAAGTGAACTCGGCACGAACTCTAGACCATGGATTATTAACTTGCAGAGGGGCTGGACATTATTGCTGAAATTGTATAAATGAACGAATGTCCAGATGTCCAGTACCTCTCACTTCTCACACTGAAGGGCTGGTATTCACTGTGATGTACTGAGAGCCAGATAGCTATCTGATTTGTTTCTTTGTAACTGTACAGTGGAATAAAGATCTGTGAATCTTTATAAGCCCGTGTTTGGTGTAGTTCCTTTTGTGGTACTCAGCCTCGATATTTCCTCTTGCTTTTACAGTACCACCAACCTTATAATGACCCCCATTGTGTTGATTCTTCAGTTGGCGATAAAGCACAAAAGGTAGTGCAGTGACCTTTGGCCACCCCTTCCTTCCTCTTCCTCATGCATGGAACAAGAAGATTCATGGCACCAAATGGATCCACTCGAAACAGCCTTCCGTCACACCACAAGGTACACCTTACAGTACCAAAAATGCCAACATGCAAGGCAGGTGCCCTGATGTCTTTCAACAGACAGATGCCTGAGATATTTTCGGGTCAAAACAGTGGTGATATATGTCAGGTCAGGAAGAAGTACAAGTGTCACCCTCAAGTAGCTTTATTATACAATGTTTGTTTTGTCCTGTTTGCTGGTACCAAATAAAAATAAAAACAGAATTAATTCATGGATGCAGAAATCATATTTTTTTTCATAAATCTAAAAGCCTTGCCAATCGTCGTTATTAGGAGGAGATGGCTTACGTTTCGCTTTCATATTCTCTTCATCTGCCCCTGAAGCTTACATCTCTTTGAGACTCATTTTGCACTTTTTAAGAAAATAAATCACCTTCCGTTTCCAAAAAATGTGCCCCTGCTTACAAGCAGTGTACAATGGCCATGCTCCCAACCATGGCCATGACCTGAGCTTATCTAACTAAATCTTGCTTGCAATGGCGAGCGTGCATCAGAGTTTCCAATTGCATTGTGAATCTAATTAAATCATTGATAGTGAAGAGGATGCATAACATTTATGGCTTCCAATTTTACAGACAGTAAACAGGATTTACTGAACAATAATGTCCATAGTAAAAATGGAGACCCATTACAGTGCCTATAAAACATGCTTGCCGTCCACAACTGTAGTTTATGACTGATGGTGCAGCAAAGTAAATGAGGCCCTTATTTGGCACGCGATATGTTTCTCCACAGCCAACCATTTCCTCTTTGTTTGTCTTTTGACATAAATATGGAAACATAATGTTTATTACAAGGATGTGTGTGCATCGCTGACATGGTGAAGAGCTGCTGTAATCGTTGTGGGGGGTGTAACATTTTAAACCAGAAGCATTACATAATGAAAATCAGTGATTGAGTGTTGCACCAAAACGTGAAATGACGCGAGAAGGCCTAAAATAAGTCATCTTCGCTTTCCCCCCTCATCGTCTCCTGTGACTGAAGGTGGTTGGGGTCCTTGCTGCGTCTTTCCATTCTGCGCATGCTTCTCATAGCGCATGCACCATGAATGCAAAGTTAACTCTTCAAGGACTCGGCTTTTTTGCAGGGAAGGTGTCAGTGTTTGGGTCTGTGTTAAATTAATAAAATGATGCAGCTAATCCCATTTCAATAAGGGTAATCTGCTGATCGGATTCCCCTTTCATAAGATCCTTGCCGAAGGCATAGTGTACACATGTGCACTGCAGCATCAATATGATGATTACATAGCCTGCCTTACAGTGCTACATAGCAGGTTCAGGTCACAGGTGCCCTCTTGACAGCTGAAATATAAGCCAAATTACCTGCAGCACAGGGGTAGCATTTAAGATAAGCAAGCTATGCATAAATGAAGCACAGGAATATATCAACGGCCTAATTCACAGAAGCGTTTTATAATGGCAAACCCCCTTTGGAAACCACTCTGTGAATCAGGCCCTGAGTTTGTGTTTATGCCATAGACACTAGAAGCAGTGCCACTCAAGGTGGGAGACTTTTTCCTTTTTCTAGTGCAATGAGTGAACATTCTGTTTTAAAAATAGGAAGCCACTCTGAGCAGCCTTTCTAAATCAAACTGTCATGCCCCTGCCCCACATGAGCTGACAGGTGTGGCAAGACAAGGGAAGTTTGCAGGAGCAAGGTAAGAGAGTGTGTGTGTGTTTGTGCGTGCGTGCGTTCGTGAGTGTGTGTGAGAGAGAGAGACTGTATGGGAGAGGAGGGGGAATTTGTTAGGCTGGGAAGAGGGTAATGGGTGATGAAAGGGGGACATTTGGGTGGTGCAACCCCCCGATTTGCAGGAAATCCAGTGAGAGAGAGTGCAGATGGGACTGGAATCGCTTTCGAGAGAAGGGGGGTAGGGGATTGAACATGTCATACTTCAGCAATTTAAAGGCCACACAAAATCAACTGAAAATAATTGCTCTTTTTAATGTTTGACCTTTAAAATGCAGAAATATCCCATAGAACCATTTCTGGAGACACAGTCCCGAATCATCTGAGAATTGGTGGGACTGGGACCCCCTCAAAGGACCAATACTGTCCCCACCGAGGGTGAGGGAACTTTCAGCCCCTCCCTGGCCTAATGGGACTTCATCACCTAAGAAGTCCTTCTGTTACTTCTGTGTTTTTTGGTATTGGGGGTAGTCAGGGCTTCTCTAGCCCAATATCTAGCTCTTTTATGAGAGTGACTGATAACATGTCATGTGTCTTTTGTCCTAGTACTGTGGACCTCAAAACGATCACCAAAAAATAATGGCCCCTAGTGAGGCTGTGTCTCCTGAATGAAGAAATCCCCATGTTTGCCCTCAAAAGATCAAAAAAACATTTGGGTCACATTGGTCCACTCTCAGTACTCCATCATTAATAGTAAACAAGCCACCTGAAACTTGGGACTAATGGTCAACAAGTTCCCCTGTGGTTGATGCCCAGTGTGCAAATTCACCAAAAGAACAGAACATTTTCAAGTTTTAGACTTTGTTTTTGATGGAGATGACACCTTGCAAGAGCAGTAAAGTAATATACTGCGTAGAATGCCCATCCAAAAAAGATATGTTGGCCAGACAATGAGGGGCAGTCCATATACGTATTTCAGAACATTGAACTAGAATACATTGTGTGAGAAACTTGAAGGTATCTTACCCGCTAGTCCCCGTGGATGTCTCTCTCAGGTGGCCAGAGCATGGCCATAGCCTTTTGATCCAGACCCTGTGGGTGGACAAGTGTAGGAGGATCAACTGGGTGAAGGGTCCTCAGGGAGTGGGACACCAGATGGTGAGACCCGGTATCCTTTCCATGCCTGTAACACCTTTATCCCATCCTGTCCGATGGGATATCTGGAAACTCACCCCCCAGCCCCTCCTTTTTCATGCACAAACACTTTCTCAGAGACAGCCCTCTCTGGGAGAAAACAGACTCACACCCAAGCTGTGTACAGGACATGTCCCAATACTTTGGTGAAGCGAGGTCAGGCAATTATTGGCAATCGCTCACATCTGACTTCCATTACACTTCCCTGCACGGATAAAAGACAGAGCATGAGAGCACACTCTGAGTGAGGCAAAACACACAAAGGAATAGCAGTTTTGAGTTGGCAGTTGAACAAGGGGAGAACGACATCCATGCACGATAGGTTCATGAGAGGGGCAACACCCTTGACCTTGTTGACAGGAAGCTGTTACTTTCAAGAAACCTTCAAGGCAGAAAATGTAAGACCAGGAAACAAGGCTAAATAATCCTGCATTATGTGTCAGAGATATTGAGGGTCCTCCAGTGTAACTGACCATGGCGGGCAGAAGCAGCAGATGCTGCAATATCGTAGTTGGCTCCAAGAACAAAGAAGCAACAGAGAACAACACCACCAATGAGTTGGGGAGTTTGCTCTTTGTTGAAGTCAACATTGCAAGAGGCAACATTGTAAAGTGAACACTGGAAGGAACATTGTTAACCATGTGTGATGAAATACGCAAGGGAAGCTAAATTGCTGGTGAATATTTGAACATTCGAAGAAAAGATATAATACTGTCGACAGAGTGGTCCAGCACTGTGAATGTGATCAATAGAAGGTCTCTGTACGGTATCTTGGTGAAAGGAAATGAAAGCAGAAGATACATGTAAAGTGTACATTTTGTGAAATGAATTGAAGTGGTCCTGTGACGGTTTAAGCAAAACCCATCGCACATTCAAATGTTTTCCATGCTGGTATCAAATGGTATCTAAGCCCGGACACGGGGATCCATGGTTTGAGCCTGAACGAGGGAGACCATGTTGTGAATATTGGGTAAAAATGGATCTGAGCCCGAACAAGGGGGATCCATTGTCCGATCCCAAACAAGGGGGACCAAACCGTGAACATTGTAGAAAAGGGGTCTGAGTCTGGAGGAGGGGTAACCACGGTCTGACACGGAAGGAGCGAGCGCATCAGGCCCTCTGCATTAAGACACTGTCATTGTGAGAGAGACTTTGTTGGAAGGCCCTAATGACTGTGTGTTGAACTGTAACCTTGTAGCCAAGAAGCTACAGCATGTGCAAAGCCTGCATGTTCAGCCTTGCCCCGTGCTGAAAACATGGGGAAGGGAAGCTAACTGCTCAACCATCTTGACATACCATTTCTTGAACACTTTTCTTTTCCGTACATTGTTATCACACACCATTTTGTATTAAGAAGTAAGGATTAGAAAAAGGTTTATTAGTTTAGGACCTTTTATTTTGACAGACTCCACTATGACTGCATTATTATTATTTGATGGTTGTAGCTCGCTCCCATCCTTCGATTTAGGTTTAGATAGGTGTTTTACCAACCTATTGAAGTTCAATAAACATCCTTGAACTGTGATCACTGGTTTCTGTCTTCACTCACTGTTTGATACCATGCCTTCCTTAAAATTGCAAAACCTTAAATGCACCACTGGTCCAACACTTTGTTGAACATCACCACTCTGTAGATGATATATTTGTGTGGGTTGTGGACACTGCTAATATGAGTTCCAATCCACAACTTTTGTTATACAAGGCTGGATGGATCCATCATATCCATACTCACATCTCTGGTCTCAATTTATTGTTTCGACCTCCAACAAAAAAATGTCTCACTTGATCATTGAGACCCCTACATGCAATACACCACAAAATAATCAGTTAGTCATCTGATATTATGAATATTGGGGCACATAGTACATTTATTTTGTTATCCTACCACTTCATGGGTATGATAGATTTAGAATAAAACTTGATCATAACATATTTTACAAATTTATCCAAATAGGACATATGATATTGATCCCCTTTTCTCAAAATTGTTGTGTCCCACTAAAATTGCCCCCAAGCTTTAATTATTATGATTTACAATAAAATGGCTTCATGATGTGTTTATGCAGATGTGAGCACGTGATTTTCCACAGTAAAATAAATGTAACATCCAGAAGTAGAGAAGCCAAAATGCCTCTACTGGAAGTCCCACCCCTATTTTTCCTATATGTTGGAAGCCAGAAATTGTGACATGCACAACACCAATAATGGTACCTAACCCACGAAGAATTCTTGAAATGAGGTATCCATTGATAAAGCCCCACATGATGTACCCACAGAGAAATGACAGTCTCTTAAAGGAGGTCCCTGAAGAATTGTGAAGTGACAAAGGCAAGAGACTGGTGATGTCACATAAAGCAGAGGTGACGCACCAAGAAGAAATGCCAATGAAGAGAGTATATATACCTTATAGAATCTGATAACGAATTAAAGAATTGAGTAACATTTCATGTGCAGCTTGAAGATTGCAAGTGGGAAGAGCACTGAAGAAAATGCAAAATCACTTTATGACTGTACAGATGCTGTAACGCAAGTAGGATAAGTAACCATGAAGGCTGGCTATATGTAGTGAATAGACTGCAGGTGGTGCCACCAATGTATTTATATATGTGTATAGAATCTGTATTTTCCACGTTGTATTTTAGCAAACCACGACCCCATGAGAAAAAAGGGCTGAAAGTGTGGTGCAGCAGAAAAAGGTAGTTGACGATGGAGGAAGAATCGAGAAGGCTTGTCTTGCCTTGTGTCAAGTGTTGAGGCAGCCAAGAAACTGGTTATATATTCGAGAAGATACAATGAATGTGATAAGCGAGGTGAGCTCCTGTTGAGGTGCAATGGAAAAACACTACGAGTGCCAAGTTTTATTCATTTAATAGTATTAAATGCGAGGAAAGAGCTAAAACACAGTCTCCTGTCACAAGGGGCAGATTGAAATAGACTTTGGGCAAGCTACATCGAGACTGAACATAAGAATGTGCCCACACTCCCTTCCATTCTCAGGTGCAGTGATACTTTGCAAGGCCGAGTTCAAAGACAATTCAAATGGCAGACAGCAGGAGTGATGATGGATGGTGGGCTAATTAGGTGGGAAGGCATGGTCAAGTCCACCGACAAATACCTGGGGTACCAGCTTGCATGCTGCTAGCAAGTGAAATATTCCAGAAGGGTACAAGCATGCCAACCAATTGTAGAGGGCCAAGTAGCAAAGAGCCCTATAGTTTGAAAGCCAATGAAACATTGCGTGATTGATGACAATTAAAATGACTTGCACTAGGGGTGGGCATAGTTGTCCACCTGACTCTAGGGATCCAATCATAATCCTATCCCGCATAGAAAGTATACCTAGATTTCCACGTAGACCAACCACTTTGCCATGGAGTATTACGTCAATGATGATGTGTTTTTGCTATAAATGTGTATTTTTTCATGAAAAATGTTGAGACTTGAGCGAACGTCAGTTCATGTCTGTTGTACTCCCTGATTTAGAAAATTGCAAATAAAACAGCTACATTTTGCCAACTTCCTGAATCGGTCTTATTATTGGTGTAAGAGTAAAGTCTGTATCCCCATCCATCCAACAGAGTGCTGCCTCACTTAAAGGGCCTACGAGTTCATGTGGTAGCAGAGATAGGATGGTTTGAAAAGACCCATCAACCAGTAGGTCTCCAGTGTTTCGGAGGATCGTACACCTTCCACCATCTAGCCGGAAGATCGCAAGGTTTCCTGTGGCGAGCAACCGATATAGAATACTTGCAAGAAGATCAATATAGGTGCGATGGGTCCCTCTTTGACCAAATCCCTCCTGGTTTTCATAGGGGCTGAGTGGTTGGAAGGCGATGGTGGTCGATTGGAGTAGGGGAGATGATACCGAAGGCCTTGAGCTGAAGAGCGAATGGTAAGTAGATGAAGAGGACTGGCAAAGTAAGGGGGATGGGATTGTGGTAATAAAGAAAAGTAACTGTCGGTTGTTTACAAAATAACAAGGAGCATTTATAGAAAAACGAGGAGCGTTTATAGAGCCCGGTTTCTTACCTCAAGGCAGGTCTGGAAGGAGTCATTTCAAACCCCAATCATGGAATAAATAGGCACACATTAACAGGTTTAAGATAGGAATGACTCAAACTTCAATTTTAGGGGCTTGGAGAAAAGGAGTACCATGGTATATATATATATATATATATATGTGAAAAATCAACTCGTCTGTTTGTCTGTATGTAGTGTATTTTTAAATGAAAAAAGGTGTCGAAGAGCGACAGGAATAAGATGCGTAAAGTTGGAATAGGGATAAAAAGTTATTACCTATTTTAGGTAATTGCTGGCGCCAACTGAAAAGTAGGTTGGGATAATTGAGAAATAGAGTCTTTGATCGGCGAAGGTTGAAGAACGTTCATATTTGTTGTTTTTCTGAAACATTTCTGTGCAAAGGACGGTAAGCATTGACATCAATTGAGACTTGTCACAATGGGAGATATTACTCCATTGATGCACCTGTGTAAGATTCTGTTAAAACACGCATCTAAGCTCAAACAGTATAGTGCGGAATGGGTAAAAGGCACAGTAGACAAAATGTTCATGCCATGGCCACAAGGGGGATCGCTATTGAAAGCGGTATTGCAACACATGACCACATACTTGCATGCTGCACACACAGGGAAGAAATTAGACAAAAGGTTGGCTATTTTAGAGCTCTGCAAAAAGTATCAGGAAGAGAGAGAAGATCCGCCACCTGAGGATTGGATGCTTACTCAGTGTAAGGAGGAAGGTGTCAAGCCTTCTGCTCCCCTTACCTCACCAGAAGTAAAAGGTGATAGTTTTAAAAAATGAAGGATTGTATCCATTTAAGGAACAAAAAGCGGTGAAAGGGTATAGCAACCCGATATATGAACTGCCTGTGTATATCAGTGACGAAAGTCCAGAAAAGGCTAGAAGAAAGGAGGAGATCTTTAAGATCTTACAGAACAAGGAGGAGAAAAGCAAACAATCAAATGTAACCACAGATATATAAGGAGAGATTAAGAGATGGAATGGGGAAAAGGAGAAAGCTGACAAGGTATCGTACAGAATCTATGAATGGGAGGACAGATATTACTCAAGATTGATAGAAAAAGTATTGAGGAAGTTAGGCAAAGGGAAAATCGAGATGGGCAGGAAAAAAAGGCAAGGAATGAGAAAAGCGATTGAAAAAGGATGAACATAAGAGAAAGAGTAGGCAGAGGCGAGAACAGATGTATCAGGAATAACAGCAAAGGAAAGAAGAAAGGGCGGAGGAGCATAGGAAATATGACATCAGACAGAGAGCAATCGAAGAACAGGATAGGCAAGAAAAGTAGAGAGGAGAGGAGGAAGCGCAGAAATTAAATGATAAAAGAATACAAAGATGAAGGGAAGAAGAAGAACATATAGCAAATGAAAGAAAGGAAGAGAAAAGAGAAGATGAGGAAAGAGTTATATGGGAAGCGAGAAAGCAAAGAGAGTTAGATGAAAAAAAGGAGCGAAAAAGGAGGCAAAGGGAGCGCCATATGGATTGCATTCAGAAAGAGTTAATGGAACCAAGCCCAGTAATATCATGGGGAAATATAGAGGAGTTCCTCCCGTCACAGTTAGCAACATCAGGGACATCTAGGATAGCCCTAGAGGAGAATATTGACATACGGAGCATCAGAGAGAGGACCTATAAAGCCTATCAAGACTTAAGAGAAAGTAGCAAACCGGGAAGCCGAGGCAAGGGAGAACAGTCCCTGGTCTTCCAATCACGAAGCGAAGCAAGGGACCCTCATCAGTAACGTCAGTCAATCTGTAACCCTCTCCAGTAGCAATCACTGCACTCCATGATCTGCCGTCATCATCAAATCCTATAAGCATGGCCAATTCCCCTTGCACTACAGCTGCTTGTAACTCTAAGGGAAACACCCGTCCCCCCCTCTTCGTCCATGGGAATCTCTGGCATAAATAGAAATTAATCAGGTATTCTCATAGTCTTTCTCACAAAACCAGTCAGCCATGTTAACAAAATGCATACCCCATAGTGAAACACTTCTTGTTCTAACGGTGCAACTTGTATGGCTATTTGCCCTGTAAATGCCATGATAAATTCACTCACGTTTAAATAATGTATTCCTGGCATTGAACACACTATGCCTTCGTCAGTGAAAGAAATTGTCATGTTTAGTTTCGTCATTAAATCTCGGCCTAGTATATTAACTGGCGTCTGCCTTGAATACAAGGGGACAGACACATCACATTCTCCTATAGAGACTGGCAATTTCTCACTAAAAGGAACTCTACTTGTAGCTCCCGAGAATCCTTGAGCATTCATGGCATTTCCAGATAATGAAAATGTTCCCTCTCATACACATGAGCGTGTTGCACCCGTGTATACTAAAAAAGAAAAATATTTGCCTCCTATAGTGATGTCAACCCTCGGTTCTTCTTGAGGATTGTCACAGATAGTACTGAACACATCAAGTCACCCAGTGAGCTGTCCTATTGTGAGTACATACTTAATCCTGTGCCCGTGAAAGTATTCCTACCCTCGACAGTGACACCGCCTATTCTAGAAGTCAATAACGGTCCTATATTTGCGCTCTGCTGTATCTGCATTGGTGCGTGCAGTGACTGCCCTTGTGACAAATTCAATGATGCTTGCTGTGGTTGCACCGCCTGTTGCATTCTCAGCACTTGTGCTTGATACACTGACTGATTTTGGGCAAACCCATCCGAATTTTGTGGACTATATGCAGGTCGGATAAGTGGTCTCCCCTCTTGGGAACTGCCCATTCTGTACATTCCCATGGCTCCCACATGTTCGCGCTATGTGCCCTGTCATTCCACATGTCCAAAAAACAGGAGGGAGTTTTCTAACTTGCCCTCCCTGCATGCCCTGATTGTCATACGCCATATTCTGAAACCCGCCTTGGTTATTCTGAAAACTTGCTTGATTATTCTGGAAGTCTCTTCCGTGGAAGGCTCCCCTACCTCTTGGTATGAATCCATTACCTCCTTGATCGAACTGCCGTTGGTTATTCACCTGCAGCATACCTGCTGCTTGCTGTGATCCTGTCCCTTCTGCACTAGTTAAAATAGCTGCTTCTATTGCATACTTCGATAGCTTCTTCTGTACTAGCTTAGCCTCCTCAATCTTCCTAGAATCGTCTCTCTTTCCCCTGCAACAGTCAGCAATGGTGTGCAATGGTCAGCTGTATTTCTGGCCATGGTTTTGCCTCCATACCCACCAGCTTCTTCAGCTGCCTCTGTACCTTGTCTGGTAGCCCCTGACATAATATGTGATGGAATACAGGTATAGATTTTCCCCAAGGCTATCGTATTTCCAAAGACCATTCCTCCTGAAAATTCTGAATGTAAGTAAGCGGATCCTCCCCTTCCTGCATCTGACGTGCCATTATAGCGTCCATATCTGACGTATCAGAATATTGTACTCAAAGCACTTTCCAGATTGCCACTTTACAATTATTAAACAGTGCTCCATCATGCTCTTTGTTCTGTGCAGTGACACTCGAGTATCCTGCTCTCAACCAAATGTCATCAGCTCTCTCTGCAAGGATAGCGACTAGAAGACCCTTAATGTCTCCTATGGCTAACATGTTTCCTCCTGTCATTTTCTCTAATTCAGATATCCATTTCCCGGCACCGGAAGTTAAACTGGGGCATTAACACCTTAAATTATCCTTATCCATCTGGGGCCACGGTATATACTGTGGTCTGGCCCCTCCTTTTTCTAACAAGGGGAACTGCAAAATCCCAAAATCGCAATTGTCTCCCATTGTCTGCCTGTCCATAGCAGAGACAATGGTTCCACACCGTCTTCTTCCTGGTAATGACCCTAGCCTGCTCACATAAGGTGGCGATTCCCCCTCTCATTATGAGGTCGCCTTTTAGGTTGATCTGGCTGTGCCAGGGGCTCAGGCATCCTTGATTTAGGTAGGTCCAGATCCAACCATCTTACTTCCTTATCTGTCAGAGAACAAACCTCGGGAACAATTGCACTAGTGCCCTGCTCCCCATGGAAGGTTTATCTGTCTTCGTCTGACATATCTTGTCCCCAACTAGTGTGACTTCCCTCTTTCTCATCTGTGTTTAACATTAGTTTGTCCAAAGACAAGGCTCTATGTTCGAGGCTGAATAGACCCCCCTCGTTGCCTTGTGACTGTGCACCTTCAAATCGATCCTCTTTCCCTTTCTCGATTCACTTTATTTGTTCACATCTCCTGATAAGCCTTTTCGATCCTGTCTCCAATAGCTCCTATATCAAAATGATCTTCTAATTCTACTCCAGAGGGTCCTGGCGTTGTTTTTTTGTGTCAGGAAGAGCTACTCTATGTCCTCCCATGCCAATGCTGGACTAGGTTCCATTAACTGTTTCTCTATGCAATCAATGTTCCATGCCCTTTGCCTTCTCTTTCAATCCATTTCTTCATCAAACTCTCTTAGTTTCTTTGCTTCCTCTGTAGCCCTTTCCTCTTCCTGTCTTTTCACCTCTCTTCTCCCATTTGCTCTACACACTTCTTCATCCCTACGTCTTAGCATTCTTTTATGTCTTAATTTCAGTTCTTCCTCTTCTTCTCTCTTCTTCTCTTCTCCTTTCTAGCCTGTTTTGTTATTCGATTGCATTTTGTCTGTTATCATACTTTCTCTGCTCCACTGCTCTCTCCTGCTTTCTCTACTGTTCATCTTGATACAGTTGTTCCCATCTTTGTCTATTCTTTCTTTTAGCCTTGTCCTATTTTAATCCTTCCTCTCCTTCTCTGTCTTTTTTAACTTGTTCATCCTGATCTTCCGTTTGCCTTACTTCCTCAATGCTCTTTCCATCAAGTTTGAGCAATATCTAACCGCCCATCCATTTGTTCTGTATGAGCTTTGTCTTTCTCTCCTTTCCTTCTCTTTATTGCTCTTTCTATATCTAGAGAGCAACCTGGCCGTTCACTTCTCTCTTTGTTTAGAGATCACATCCCTTTCTGGAGTATTTTCTGGACTCTTTTCGCTGGTACATGCAGGCGGCTCATATGTTGGATTAGTGTACCCTGTCGCTGCTTTAAATTCTCTTAAAGGACATAATCCTTCATCTTTCACACTATCGCTGTTTACTTCAGGCACGGTAGGGGGAGCAGAAGGCTGAACACCACCCTCTTTACACAGGTTAAGCTTCCAGTCTTCAGGAGACGGTCTTCCCTTTCCTCCTGCTACATATTCCAAATGCCTAAGCTAGCTAACCTCTTTTCTAGCTTTTTTCCTGTGTACACTGCGTGCAAGTATGTTGTCATGTGTTGCAAACTGCTTTAGACAGCGATCCTCCTTGTGGCCATGGCATGAACATTTTATCTGCCGTGCCCTTAACCCTTTCTGTACTGTACTGCTTAAGATTGGGTGCGTGATTTGGCAGCTGTTTGCACAAGTGTATAAGCAGAGTAACATCCTCCATCATGACTAGTCACAATTGACTGTCAATACTTACCGTTATTTTACACAGATAAATACCTTTTAGACAAATAATACAATATGAGCATGCACCAATCATCGCAGCTCCATACCTCTATGTCATGTTTTACTTCAATCTACCTATTCAATGAACATCATCAGTCAACTAAATAAATAAATAATCAGATTTCAGCATCTTACCACAAGCTATTACTTTTCATTCTTCAGTATTTCATAATTTCTTTACCATATTCCTCATATAGACCACACAAAAAAGCAGACAGACTGGCCCATATATACTTCCGCCAACGCTCCTCATGACTACTCTCGCCCTTAATAATGACTCCAATCTGTTTAATGATCCTTGATCGTTCGTAGCCTAGGTATGTCCACTTGGACTTTAAAACAACTCCTTCTAAGCGACCTTGACGTAGGATAATGGGCTTATCATATGGATAGCTCCTCGTCCGTATACCTTAAACTATGACGCTTGTAGTATTGTGGTAAGTAGGAATCGCGGACACAGTGAATCTGGGGATATAAGTATTTATTATACTGGGCAATTACAGGTATCTACATCAGGCCCCACCGACTGGTGTATGCAGGCGTTGGTCTTTGAAACCCGCATCTCGCCCGTCACCGGCGCCGTCACGTTCCATAGCACGCTCTCTTATCTCGTGCGTCTCCAGCTTGCCGCAAGGTTATTATAGCCAGTGAAATGTACGATACTAAACATCTCCCCTTCTTAACTTATCTAATACTACAAATTTAATGTCCAAAATATAGACAGTCTTCTATTGACTCAATGATCCCACACAAAGTCTGTCAATCCACGAGGATCACAAATGATTCTTCCTCTGCTTGATTTGCGTGAGATATCTGTTTTGGGCTTTGGCAAGGAAACACTTTGCAAGTTCTTCTTATTCTCTACATTCCTACCACATTCTTTCACATCACTAGAACTATCATTACCATTGACTCTCTCATCATTACCATGTTTTGGCACATTCACCTTAGGCATATCCCAGACACATACCCTCTCCATATTCCAGACTCTACCATCCTGAAGCCTCACTGCATGCTTAAACACTTCAACCACACCGACAGGTTTTGACCACTTGCACGGACCATTTCTCAAAACAGGTGGAAGCTTGATTCTCACCAAGCCTCCGACCACCAATGGTGACTTCTTCACATTTCTGCCTATGGATCTATCATAAGTTTCCTTGTTCTTCAATTGCATAGTTCTGATGTTCTCACACACATCTCCAAAATCCTTCTTTATTACAGTCATCCTTTTCATCCAGGATGGCGTCAACTTAGTGTTGGCCTTCCGACCTATACTCATTTCAAATGGTGACAAACCTGTGGTACAGTATGTTGTGAAACGATGAGCATTAATCTTTTGTCTGACAGCTTCCTCCCATCTCACACCATTTGCCCAGGCCCATCTCACCGCATCTTTTAGCACTCTGTTAAAACGCTCGACTACTCCATTTGTCTGCGGGTGGTATATTGCACTTCTTTTGTGCACAATGGAATTTTTGGCACAAAACTTTTGCATTTCTTTCGAACGGAACTGGACACCATTGTCCGTTAATATACTCTTTGGTAAACCTTCCCTTCCACAGACCTCTGCTAGAAATTCAACTACCATTTTGGCAGTCATGCATGGTTTGATCATAACTTCAACCCATCTAGTCAATAGATCGATGATTACTAGGCAATATTGTTGTTTTCCCTTGCTGCAAATTGGGCCTAATATATCCATACCCAGGTCGTCCCATACATTACTCGGGAGATCTGTAACTACCATGGGGTATTTCTCATTCACACACCCTCTATCACTCTCTTTGCAAAGGATACAATCACGTATAATTCTTTCGATTTGCAGATCATATCCTGGCCACCAGAATTCATCACGTATTCTTCTCTTTGTCTTCACAACACCCTGGTGACCCTCGTGGCCCAGCGTAATGATCCTTTGGCGCAGACTTGCAGGTGGAATGATTCTGTCACCTCTCATAATTCTATTATTCTCCACCTTGAGTTCATTTGCTACTTTCCAAAATTCTAACAGCCCATTTTCTTCATACTTGGCTTTGACCAACGGACTACCACTTAATATGATTTGTCTCAATTTCCCAAGTGATATGTCTGATTCCTCCGCATCTTCCCATTCCTTCTCCGATATGGATAGATCTTCAATATTAAGTACGACTTCTGAATTCATATCTTCGTCATCATTTACCTCAGAAACATTGGTGAGTCTTGAAAGACAGTCGGCAGCACGATTTTCCGTTCCTGGTACATACTTCACCACACAGTTGTATTCCTGAGGAGTATGACCCACCTTTTTATGCGATTCAAAACATTTTCCAAACCTTTATTCATTATGACGTGGACCAATGGCTTGTGGTCCGTGTGGAATTCCACTTTTGCACCCCAAATAAAATTTCGAATTTTTTCTGCAGCCCATTTGATAGCCAATGTTTCTTTTTCAATGGCTGCATATGTTTTTTCTGCGCCTTTCAACAGTCTAGATGCAAAAGCTATTAATCTCTCCTTGCCATTGATCTCCTGTGTGACCACTGCACCAAGGCCTACATTGCTGGCATCTGTTGTGATGATTGTTTTCTCTCCACTCCTGAAATTTTTCAGTGATGGTGCCTTATTCAACTTATGTTTTATCCATTCAAATTCTTCTTCGCATTCTATATCCCATGCAAATGACTTCCTCTTCAAAAGTTCTCGGAGTGGAATGGTGTGTATGGCAAAATCGCGCATGAATTTTGAATAGTACTCGGCCATGCCAATGAAAGTACGCACTTCCTCCTTAGATTTGGGTCTTGGCATATTTTCTATAGCATCTAATAGTTGTTTCTTCGGCCGTACCCCTTCAGCTGATATAGTATGTCCTAAATATTCAATTTCGCAACAATCAATTTTGCATTTCTCTTTACTTAATGTCATTCCAGCTTCATAAAGTTTCTTGCACACATATTGCAATCTCTCATCGTGTGTCTTTTGATTAATAGCATGTACTAGTATGTCATCCTGGAAACATATGACACCCTGGTCTTCTGCAAACAGGTTATGCATGATCTTCTGAAAGACAGATGCAGCCGATATAAGCCCAAACGGTAACCTCTTATATTGATATAAGCCATCTGGCGTGATAAATGCTGTCATGCACCTAGATTCTCTATGTAATTTTACTTGATGGTATGCTGAGGTCAAATCAAGAGTGGAGAAATGTTTCGATGGACCAATGGTGGAAACTATTTCTTGGATGTTGGGGAGTGGGTGTCTGTCAGGAATTACACATTTATTTAGCTCCCGCATGTCTACACATATCCTCCATTTCCCAGATTTCTTCCTCAGGACAACTAATGGAGATACCCATTCACTGGCATCAATACTTTCTATGATACCTTGTTCTTCTAGGCTTTTTATCTCCTTTTTTACTTCCTCTCTCATAGATAAAGGAATGTTGCAAAGTCTCTGTGCTACTGGAACACAATCAGGCTTCATCTTGATTTTATGCGAGTAACCCCTCAAACATCCAATCTCATTCTTGAAGACACTTTTCAACATCTCTTCGTTATTTTTTGTCTCACTCATTCTCATGTGTTTTCCTGACTTTCCATTGTCAATGTTCATTACTGATTCATCAGCACCGGCATCCAACTTAACTTTGAGTTTGCTTTGATGAGTCCAGCTTAATAAGGGAATTCTGCCTGTTCTTGTAATATAGATTTTCCCATTAGCCTTCCTATCTTTAAACTTGAGTGCACCCCAAAACCATCCGATAACATCAATGTTTATTCCACCATAGGCTCTAGGCCTTATGTCTGCTTCATGTAAGTATTCATGTCTTCTTTTATCCCACATATCTTGCGGTATCAAAGTGTATTTGGCACCAGAGTCAATCATCATGTGCATATTCACTCCATCTACACACACCATAGCTTTAGGACTTTCCAATTCCTCTTCATGCTCTTCGTCCATTATGACAAATACGCACTCATCATCACCATCATTGCTGTCATTATCATCACCGATCCAATTCATGGAGGTATTTTGTGCTCTGCAACATCTAGCATAATGGCCCTTGCCTTTGCATTTTCCACATATGATCTTCAGTGCTGGGCACTCAGGATTGTCTGCCCAATGATCTGTACCATCACATCTAAAACATTTTCCAGTATTCCTCCTTCTTGGACTGCTCCTTTGTCTTCGTGAGGGGGGACTCCTCCTTCTCGTGTGTATCTTGGGTACTCCTTTGCTCCTTCTGTCCTCATTCCACGAAGGTTTACGAGTTTTGTCCCACTTGTTCTTCCCACTGGTTACATCCATCACTTGGGCTATTGATTCATTATTCTTGTTAATGTTCATATTACCATTACTCTTTGGCGCATCATGTTTGACTTCGATAGACTGTACTCTGTTCTCTAGTTCTTGAACACATTTCTCGGTATGTTCAACTTCTTTGGCTATTCTTAAAACTGTATCGAGGGGTGGATCGTCTTCAGCCCACAACTTTTCTCTTACCTTGCTGCTTCTGCATTCCAGCATAAACGGATCGCGTAATCTCTCATCCAATTGAGCATTGAATTTGCAGGTCCTGGCCAATTTTCTTAAGGTGGTTATGTATTGTTCAACACTTTCACCTTCTTCTTGGACTCTTTTCCCAAACTTGTAACGTTCGAGGATGGTGCTCAATTTTTTTTCATAATGTCTGCTCATCTTTTTTACCGAGCACTCATATTCATTCAAATCTGCACTACCTTCCGGCGATAGTTCAGGCAAGTCTTCAAATTTTTCTTGCCCAGCTGGCCCTAGACAGTGCAATAAAAGTGACTTTCTTTTTTCTATGCTGCAATTTTGGCCACACACCACCCCTGAGTAGCGTTCGAAAGCTTTAATCCACCTCTTCCATGGAATTGATGGTTCTCCCACTTCTGACAGGAAAAACATGGGGGGTGGAACACCACTGAATGCCATGGTAGACTATGCGCGTAGATTTAATGTTTATTGGGCAATGCAGTTCAACTAAGGTTTTCTACTGTAGCAGTACAATACTATGTGATAATATTATTACTCTGTGTGTCTTGAAAAGTCGAATAGGCACTTTATGAGATGTGCTCTCCTTGAATTTAGTTGTAAAAATATGTGTTCAAATTGTTTTGTTGACTCTGAGCACGTATTTCTCTCAGTGCCCTCTATACTGAGTTTTTCATAATATATATATACAGAACTTCCCTTAGTGCTCTTCTATACCATGTAATACGGTTGTTTTCCTATCAGTATTATCAGTAGTGATAGGCTGGCCTTTATAAGGCGGAGCTACAGTCCGGAAAGGGCGGAGACTTACTTGTTTTGGCCGCTGCAACGCTAGGGGAAGCGGAGCGGCCTCTGTAGATCAAGTCGTTCTTCCGGTACTGAGGATTAATTAATATGGCCGCTGCGACGCTCGGAGAGGAGAAGCGGAGCGGCCACTGGGGATGCAGCACTTGTCACAGACTCGCGGTTCTTCAGGGGGCGGTGGAGCCTGAATCCTCGTCGCCACTTGTAGTATTGCGGTAAGTAGGAATCGCGGACACAGTGAATCTGGGGATATAAGTATTTATTATACTGGGCAATTACAGGTATCTACATCAGGCCCCACCGACTGGTGTATGCAGGCGTTGGTCTTTGAAACCCGCATCTCGCCCGTCACCGGCGCCGTCACGTTCCATAACACGCTCTCTTATCTCGTGCGTTTCCAGCTTGCCGCAAGGTTATTATAGCCAGTGAAATGTACGATACTACAACGCTCTTCATCGTTAAACCAAAAATACCCCAACCAACCCTCTGTTACTCTTTCCCAGTTATCCCGTTATCACTTTCCCCACTCAGTGCCCATTCATTGTTTGCCCTCTATCTCAGTCTTCTCAGCATTCGGGGATTCCGTGAAAGAGGGTGCCATTCCACCTATCTTTTTAGGTACTTGCAAGTTTTTATTACTGGCCCCTATCTACAGGGAGCTTCATGTTCCTCCAGGTAAATGGCAGAGGACATTTGATATTCTGAGTCCCTCAAAAGCCTACTTGGTCGATGGATCATGAACCATCATCTCTCTGCTACCATGTGAACCGTGAACCTATGGAGCCAACACATGGCCCTTTAAGACGAGGGGGAAATACATGGGATAGATGGGGATGCAGAATATACTCAAACATCAATAACCAGACTGACTCAGAAAGTTGGCAAAGTAAGTCTGTTTTATTTGCAATTGTCTAAAACAGGGAGTACGATGAACATCAATGAATATACGCTCAATCTTCTCACTCAGCAAGTTTCATAAAAAACATATCTTATATAATAAAAACTCGTCATCATTGATGTCAATCTACATGGCAACCTACAAAAACCCACTTGGGAAAGTGATAGCTTTAGAGGGAACATCTAGGTATACGTTCCATACTTGTCTGGGAAAGTGATTGGGTCTCTAACATCAGGTGGGCAACTAAGCCCTCCTATAGTGCAAGTCACTATGAACGTCATCAAATGCACAACATCCTATTGGTTATACAAACTACAGGGCTCTCTATTATGTGGCCCTCTATAATTGGTTTGCACCCTCGTACCCCTCTGTAATATTCCACACACGCTAGCAGCACGCAGGCTGGCCCCCAGGTGTTAGTGGGCTGATTTTGACCATAGCTTCCCACCAAATTAGCCTGCCATCTATCATCACTCTTGCTGTCTGCCAGTCAATTATCATTTGAACATGGCCTTGCAAATGTTCCTTCATCCCTGAGAATAAAAGGGAGTATAGACAGCCTTTGTCTCTTGGTTTCGATGCAGCTCAATCCAGTATCTATTTTCATCCGACCATGTGACTGGAGATCATGTTTCAGAGCTTTTGCTGCATTTAAAATACTATTAAATGATGAACCTCTGATGTCTTCAATGTTCTTCTACCTCACCTCAGACAGAATTTTGTTCTTTTCAAATGTTTTGTAGCTACTGCATGAACACCCAGGCTCACGGTGGCCTTGCCTTCTTGGTACTGAGCCAGCCAAGCCTTTCTTGAATTCACCTCCGTCATTGAGTTGTTTTCCAATTGCGCCACACAGAAAAAGCCTTTCTGTTCACTGGGTCCAGACTCTGCTAAAGTGTGTTGTAGAGCATCCACATTCCATACATTCCTATGCATATAGCCAGACTTAAGAATACTGTGTCTGCTTGCGTTACTGCGTCTGTACAATTGTAAAATGACTTGATATTTTCTTCATCGTTTCTGTAACATGAGCATCTTCATCTCGAGCCCAAAATGTTGCTCATCTTTAACAATTCCTCCTTAGATCCTATAGAATGTTTATGTTCTTCAGTCTCTTGCTTCTTTTTTGGATGTGTCAGCTCTACTTTGCATGATGTCACCAGTCTCCTTTCTTGCTCATTTTCACACTTCTTCTGCGAATTCATTCAAATGGCCATCATATTGTCATAAGTGCATATATGGTTTTCTCAATGGGTATCTTGCTTCCATGATTCCTAGAGATATCGGCATTTTCACTACGACTGCACATGTCTGACAATCTGGCTCCCAACATATAGGCAAAAAGGAAGCAGAGCTTTGGGTGGGGTACTTGGCTCCTTCCAGGCCACGCCACCTCATTAACTGGCCAGTCTATATCACCACTGCATAAGGAACCATACTATCTATACACCTCAATTTCCCCCTTCTTTCTTGTCCTGCCCCTGCTCTAAGTATCGCATGTTACAAACCATCATCAGCTGGTCAGTTGTTTTTTACTTTTCCCTATATTGTAAGCCTCCTGTTTTAAGGATTGCCCTGAAAACTGTTGTCATGGTTTTCAGGGTCTCTGGTGGAAACGGCTTTTCCCTCAGGAAATACAAACACAAATCCAAAAACATGTATACTATCAATTTCTTAAGGCCTCTATCATGTCATTGCGAAAATGGCATTGCTGATTTTGCATATTTAGCCAGTTACAAACCAGGAGCCAGCCTACTGTTTGAGGCAACGTTACAGTATACAGTTATTAAGCAACTCCAGTAACTCAGTGAATCCAACAACATTTATGACAGACAATCAGGCTTCAAGCAATTGAAGAGCACTGAATTAAATCTCTTAGAAATATAGAATTTGTATCATGTGAAATCAATCAGCACACAGATGTGATTCTACCTGACCTTTGTGAGTCACATGGAAATCTTGCTCATCCTATCCTCCTGGCACACCTACATCAGCCTCTGAGTATCCAAAGACCTGCCAGGGACGTAATTTCACCATAATGCCAGGGGTAGCAGAAGTGACATCACACGACCTCTGATGACACCACAGGAAGTGATGTCATTTGACCCCACTCCAAAGTGACATTACGGGAAGCGATGGAACACAACCTTTCACCCCTTGACAGAAAAGGAAGTGGCATCACATAGCATTGTTTCGAAAGTACAATACGAAAAGTATGGTTACAATATCACTGTAAAGTGATACATATTTATACAAAAATGGATCACCATATGTATCGTTAATATCAGCACGTATAAGCCGATGTTACCAAATGACTGTGAATGCAAGCAGACTTCGAAGGCCAAATAACAACGATGTGGTATTTCATAGCACTTACGCTTAAGCGCTTCATATAGAACAAATATACATACAATATCACCCAACCTATGTTGGTACTAATTAAATCAACCTCAGCAGGATAAAAAGCAGAGTTGACCTTGCCCTGAGTTAAACCTGCAACCTGCAGATCTCACACACAGTGCCACAGCGAGCGCTCAATCCAGTGAGCTATCTTACTGGCTATAGCTATCTGAAAACCAGCTACTACAGAAACAAGGAACAACATGCTTCTGGCCACAGACCAGGAGCCTCGATTTAAAAAAAAAGAAAAAAAAAGTTGTTTTTGTTCATTTTGTTTTTAGGGGTAGCAAGGGAGACCACAGAGTAGCAAGGGAGACCTCAGGAGTCGCAGTTGCGACCCCTGGAAACACCTAGATGATGTCCCCTGGGCCTGATCTGTGTGTTCCTTTATTGAATGAGCAAACCATTCAGGTTAAGGTTGTGAATTTCCGTTTGCTGCTTGAACCTGTCAGCTAATCATTGACAACTTTGAGATGTAATGTCTGTCAGTAAACCCTTGGCTTGCTGATTGAAAAAGTCAACCTCCCACTCCACCCACCTCTCGGCAAATGGCTCTGCATAATAGTGCCGGTAAGCCTACCAGCACCGTTGTTACCAGACTGGCACACTCCGAGTCTGTGGGCGGCTGCCATCCCGCCTGCCAGGCCTGACCTGGCGGGCGGGACGGCACCCTCCCGCAGACTTTCTGGGAAGCACCAGCAGCGTTATTAACGGTCCCAATGCTTCCATCATCCCCATTCCCATTGAGTCCTACTGGACTCAAATGGGAATGGGGATTTACATTTTTTCGGCGCCTGACTTCCAGGAACACCGGGGTCGGAATCCCCCAGAGTTTCCGTGGAGTCAGGTGCCTGAAAAATGCACATTCTGGTGGCAGTCTGCCGGTTTTACCGTCACGGCTTCCGCCGGACTTGTAATGAGGCTCTATGTCTGAATGTGTCCAAAACAGAAGTCGTACAGTTGGGCAACCTCTGTGAGCCCTTTCAAATGGCCTTCATCACTAGACCCTTCTTAAGACCCCGTTGACAAAATGATGAATCTAGGTATGAATTTTGATGTCAAGCTTGACCTCAGACCTCCGTTCCACTTGTTCGCCTCTGAAGGTGATCATCAACTACTTGGCAGGAAGAAAAGTTCTTCTTTTATTGACCTTAGTCAAAGAAAGGAAATATTCCCTAGTACTGTTGAAGAGGGTCTCTTGCAACAGTATCTAGATGGGTCTCCCTTAGAAAGAACCACAGAATCTACATCATATCCAAAACACAGCGTCTCCTCTTCTCAATACAATATCACCTGAAAGGTCCTCCAGTCTCTGGCTCCCCAACCAGCAAGGCCCTATTACTTTGCATCACTTAGCAGTTGGTCTCAGACATTTCATGAAACTGAAGTGGGAAAATGGAACACAAGGCTCCCACCAATCCCCTCACACCCCTGGCCTAGAGGATCACGGCCCAGGCACCCGCCACGAGAGGAGTTTTCCCATCTACCAGACTATCAAATACCCTGGTACAAGAACATATGGATGTGCCCACCAGCCTGTCCTGCCCATGCCAACACCTGCGGCATGGATGAACTCGACTGAACCATTCAGCAGTAAATGAACACATCGTTAGAGATGCCATGACGACTTAGCCACAGGTCAGCACACCCGTGCAAACATGCACACTGGACACTCCCACACCAATCCACACGAAGAACATATTCAGTGCTACGACGTAGGTGACGGACACACTCACTGACGCGCACCTTTATTATTTTTCACATAGGCTTTTCAAAATGCTGAAACGCAAGACGCATAATGAACTCATCTATAACGCTTGCTCACGCTTCTCCTAAACCCATGCATTGCAATAAGAAATATAACGAAGACACGATACTGGGGATGAAACAATATGATACCATAACCTAAAGCGCGGTGTATCAAACGTTTCCACCTATGCACCAGGCCCAAGTAGGCCGCAAGCAAGAGCTTCCATGAACATTGAATGAGCAAGAGTACAGTTGCTGACCCTGCAGAATAAGCCCGGCGATGACTGACAGTCAAGGGCACAATGTTGCAATCTCGTATGCCGCAAGCCGACGCCAAGGTCACACCTGCAATTAAAACCAGGCACACAGTGGAAAATACAATATTAATTGTGCAGAATTCTGCCTCGACCACGGTCCCACCTCACGTGACAAAGCCAAATCTGACAGGGTGCCAGGCCCAGGAGGAGGGAGACACAGAAACCCCCCGTTTCAAGACACCGGCAGATACAATCAAGTGATCCAATGGACATCTGCGGCGGTGGGAGTAGTCGGCCTTCAGGCATACCAATAAATCTTCACGTTGTCTGCACATAAGCATAGTGAAACATTGTTGCAAATGACAGGTGCACCGCAAGCTGGGAACAACGATGGTCCCAGACTGGGGGGCTTGTGCGTGGACCAATCAGAACATGGGGCTCTTATCACTGACACCATTAACATTGACCAATCCCCAGGGATCCTCATGTAACAATTTTCATGTATCAATTTGAAGGGACAACCCAATTATACCACCTGACTAACCCTCAACCACTAACAATGCTCTCTATACATATGCTATACTAACCCTCCCACGCGAGGAGCCAATCCAGAGTGGCGATAGGTTTTTGCTAAACTTTCCCAGGGAACGCAAGTAGCGCGTCATACTAAGATAAAAAGGGCCTGCGAGCCCATCGACAGAGAGAGTGTCAGGACGGACGCGTACGATCCTTGACCCATCCCTGCCGTTTTGTTTAAAAAACAGCAGAATCACCTTGCTTGTTGCGTTTGCCTCATACTCATTTTTTGGAATATACAGGAGGAGTTGGGGCCTCCCTGCCCGGAGGTCCGCGGACGGCCCTGCCGATCCCGGCAGAATTTCCCCCCGACAAGTTGGAGGCACTGCTGAGATCTGTTTGAGGTCTGCTTTTATTTTATTTTTCCGAGTACTCCCGTTGCAAGGAGGCCCGGCGGCGCGGCCCCCTCTGCCGCTGCCCCCTTTTGAGGACTACAGGACCATCGCAGAACTGCGAGAAGACCGGACAGCGCAATCCGGATATTGGCCTTCGGGAGGCGGTTGAGAAGTATCCCGCCCACGGTTGGCGAGTGTCCGGACGTGGTCCAGACGAGGGGAGGTGGCGAGCCGCTTGGAGGGGTGCACGCAGTCCGGCGGCCCCGCATCGAGAGAACTTGGTGAGTATACCGCGCACAACAAGCAATGTGAAATTGTGAGGGAGGGGGGAGGAATTGAATACGGGAGGCGGGAGATGTTACACAGGTGCGCGGCGAAGGTTTTGATAACTTAATGTTGACGGTGCAATGAATGGTAACGGGACACGTGCGAGAGCAGTCCACTACGTTACGGAAGAGAAGGGGGCAGAGCACGAAAACATCACGTGCGGCAGCTCGTAGACACTGATTGGCCTAGGTCGCGACCGCGTGTAAGGGTGTGTGTGAGTGCGGTTTCCTACGATTTGGTGATTATTGATCAATGAGTAGATGAGGATCCCTATTGATCAAGCAGGAAACTCGATAGATAGATGACGTTTCCCTGTAGGCGGTAGCTAGCTGGTTGCCTAATACGGAAGATAATTGGCTGGTTAAGCCCTCCTGTCGAGGGGCGTATCACACGCGAGGCGACGCAGCGTGCGCAGTCCGATTATATTGTTGATTACCTTGTTCCAGGCGTGACAGGAAGACAGCTGTGGGGTTAACGGGGGTAGATTGCAAGCATACTTTGAACTTTTAAAAACATATGAAGAATTTACCGGTAGTTTGAAGAGATCAATGACGTCACCAGTAGGGTTTTTATTTTTTTTATAGGATATTCTCGAACACAAGGCATCCTTTATGAGAGTGGTGGGGAAGAAAATTATGGTAAGGGAGTGGAAACGGAGGCAAACGGTAACGAGTTGATCGAGGGGAAGGTGAAAAGGGGGAACGTGGCTACGCACGGAGAACACCGGCAACGGCAAGCGAAGAAAGGGGAGGAGGAGTAAGAGAAAGCGGGATGGCTGTATAAGAACGTCACAAAGGGCACGAAGCCGCAGGGGGCTATGTGCGCTTCGGCCGCAGGGGGCCATACAGGTGTTCGGTAAAGGAAGAAAAGAATATACAAATGCCAATGTTATATTTTACTAATTTTTCTTAGCGGACTATCGCAAGTCCCCAAACTTACGGGGCCAGGTAAAGATCTAAGGCTGTATAGTGTAAACTGTTAGTAAGACAACCGCTACCAAATAAGGGAAGGACAACAAGTGAAGCGCTACTATGTCATACGGGGCAGGATCGGGAGGGTGGGGGAACACCCTCACTACCCCGCTACAGCACATATGTAAAACACTGTTACCCCATAGGGAGAAACTGATCAAGTATAGCATAGAATGGACACTGGGGACGGACAACAAAATGACGACACCATGGCCGCCTAATGGCAGTTTCGATCCATATATCCAACATTCACTATTAAACCATTTGCATAACACATACAAGGGGAAGAAGTTAATGCACCACGTGGAGGTGTTTAACTTATGGAGGATGTTCCAAGGGTCCCGACCAGGACCAAACGGAATGTTTATTATGGGGGAACCAACAGAAGAAGAGAAGATTAAGGAGGAAAGAGAGAATGGGGTAAAAAAGAGTGAAAGCACACGGAACACGGGGAACGGAGAAGAGGGAGGAGAAAAGAGTAACAACATAAACGAAAAGGAAGTAAAAAGGGAACAGAGCGACGATATAATCCTAGCGAAGGTAGTGAAAAAGGAGGGAGGGGGGTTATATCCTTTAACAGAACTACGAGACATGGTCCAATTAAAGGCGGCTGAGGGGTACTCGAACCCGGCATACAGCCCGCCACCATATACAGTCACAGGTAGCCACACTGGAAGGGAGCAGAGTAGCACGACGGGACCAGCTCACACAAAAATGCCCGCAGGGGAAGGGGGCATTGGCGAAGAACAGATCGCAGGAATAGGACAGGATGAGTGGGTAGCTGCGAAGGTATTATTAAAATTATGAGGTTCATTAACAGAAGAAGAAGAGAAGGTAGTAATGAAAATGGACGAGGAATGGAAAGGGGAAGAGGGGAAAAGAATGGAGGAGTTGTTACGACAGAAGGAAGAGATTTTGGAAGAACGATTAGCAGAATTAAGGGATGAGCAGAATACACTGACCAGGCAGCTTGAGAGAGAGGAAGGGGAGAGAGCACGGGAAAGGAAAGAAAGGAAGAATGAATTGGACAAAATGAGGGAACGAACTGAGGAGAAAAGGAGAGAAGCAGAAAGGGTGAAGGCAGTTGCAGAAAGGGAATCCAGAGCAGCACTGCGTGAGAAGAAAAGGGAGGAAGAAGAGAAAGAAAAGGAAATGGAAATATGTAGAAGGAGATTATTATTAGAAAACAAA
Source organism: Ambystoma mexicanum (assembly GCF_040938575.1). NCBI lineage: Eukaryota > Metazoa > Chordata > Amphibia > Caudata > Ambystomatidae > Ambystoma > Ambystoma mexicanum. The sequence continues at coordinate 816,926,233 of NC_090935.1, forward strand.
AGGACATATGAAGAAGGGAGGATGATAGAGGGTATATTAGAGAAGGAAAGAGCGAGATGGGAAAGGAAGAAAGAAGAAGAAAGGTTAATGAAAAGAATGAGTATTGAAGTAATGGAGGAATTGAAAAAGAAAAGAGAAGAAATTGATAGAGAAATAGCGGAGGAAAATGAAGGGAAAAGAGAAGAAAGGAGAGGGGGGATTGAAGGAAGGAGATATGTATACAGAGACACAGGAGTAACAACAACACCAACACAAAGGGGGGCAATTGGAAAGGATGACAGGGGAGGAACGGACCTAATAGACTTGGAATCAGTAACGATTATGGGAAAAAAGACAGACTGGGGGCTGGAATTAATGGAGGATTTTTGCAGTGAAGAAGGAGAAGGAATAGAGAAGGAAGGGAGAGAGAGTGAAAGGGAAAGCCTAGATAAATTATACATCACCCGGACAAATGGAGAATCACCATGGATCTGCAGGAGAAAGGAAGAACTAGAGGGAAGTGAGGAGGAAGAGCAAGGAATAGCGGAAAGGCACACACGTACAGCCACACCGTCACCATCCCTTCCCACATGCTCCAATACCTTACACTCATTACGTGCAACATGCCCATCTAAGCTCGCGCTCCTCCCACACGAACTGACACCCTACGCTTAGAGACCTCCCTGGACGCAGGCAGGGAAAACGAATGCACACGCCCACAGTAAATGATAAAAGAAAGGGAAGAGATGGAGGAGAAACAGTTACGGGCAGAAGAAATATGGACCCCATTGACGTTGTAGAAGACAGGTCAGATGAGGAGGGGTGTACGGATTCGATCGTGTGGGACCCAAAGGGCCTACCGGGACATAACCTAATGCCACTTCTGGAGAGGGGAGGGGTTAGACCACAATACGTCCCCTGGAAGCACGCAGACAAGGAAAATATAAAGTGCAGGCTCCCATCATTAAGCGGAGGTGCTGGAAAATGAATATATGAAATGGAAAAACACACTGCAGGACAGAAATTGGCAGTGGGGGATGTAAAGGGCCTTTTAATATCAATACTAGGGAATGCAGCAGATGACATTTGGAAGAGAGCAGGCTTCCCCGGGGTCACAATAACAAACACCTCGCACGATGGGGCACCATTCGCAAACTGCAGATATGCATTATGGCAGGCACTGAGGGTACAGTACCCGGACACGTCAGACATAGGAGCAATTACCTCACGCAAGATGCATGAGAACGAAGATCCTGTTGATTATATCCAGGAAATTCAAGAGAAGTGGCGCCTGGAAACTAGAGAACAATGGGACAAGACACCAGCAATATTCTATCATATACTAGTACAAGGGCTCCCAGAAGCAGTTCAGAAACAATTGAAGAAAGTGGTGGGGATGGAAGCAAAAGCCTGACCAGAAATACAACTGACAATAGTACATCATTGTAGGACATGGCAAGAGAAAATGAAACAGAAGGAAGAGGATAGAAAAACAGAAGAGGCTAAATTAGTACAGAAAAAACTTACTAAATACACAATGGAAGGTGCACTAATAACTACACCTGCAACATTGACTCAAAGCCCCACACAAGTAGTGGCTGCGCAAGATCCCTCCCAAATACAACCATCACAGACTGTAACACAACAGCTGCCGCCACCCCAACCATACACGGCCAACATGGGAGGAGGATACTCAACGCCAGGAGCGGGGTATTATAATTACAACAGGGGAAAGGGAGGAATGATGAGGGGGAGAGGGTACGGATATAACACTCAACAGCAGGGGGGAGGACTTAGAAATTTCTACCCCACGGGACAACCAGCATACCAGGACAACCCAGGAAGCTTTCCATCGCAGAACAGGGAACCACCGGTGTGTTGGATTTGTGGATTGGTAGGGCACATGTCACGCACGTGTAGAGTAAGAACAGGCACACCGTCATGGAGTGAACAGGGACAACAAGGGCCCGCACAGGACCAGCAGAACACCTGGCAACAACAGAACTTGCAACAGGGAAATGGGCAGCAACAACTAGTAACACCACAACCCCAAGTACAGCAAGTACAGCAACCTGCCCAAACCCAAGACCATAACATAACCTCTACCAATACACAACTACAGCAAACACAACTGGGAAGGGTGACGGTCCTGGGACACAACCCTTACACAGGAAGTGGTCAATCATTGTACCCTCAATAGGACAGCCCACAGACCACCTTGGTGTGTCCCATCCTGTCGGTAACACCTAATAGTGCGGAGGAACCACGCATAGAGGTAATGATAGGTGACAAAAAATTATCATTTCTTGTTGACACCGGGGCGACCCGGTCATGCATAAAGGAAGGTAAATTTAAAATGTCAGGTGAAGCCATGAACACCCAAGGATTCTCTTGGGCTAGGGGGTTGGTTCCCTTTACTGATAACGTTCCCTTATCAATAGGAGATTATGACATGTCAGTGCCACTTTTGTATTATAGAGCCTCACCAGTAAATATACTGGGGAGAGACATAATGAGTAAGTTGAATATGACGATCTCCGTTACGGAGGACGGCATAGTTTGCTCCACTCCAGGAATTAACATGCTCACTGCACGACAAATTATGCAAGCATACTGCGGACAGACAGTGATTAGTGTTGAGCCAGTAGAATGTGAACTGTTCCAGTACGGGACAGACGTGGCATTTGCATGGATGCCTGGGATAGAAGGAAAGATCTGGAGAAGGCCAGCAGCCTATTTTTTTAGACCAGAAACACCAGCCAATGAACCAGAAGGAAAGGTAATTTCAGTGGACATAGAGAGCATTATAGCAACTGCTCATTACATTGCAGTACATGCCCAAGACAGAGAAGGAAAAGCATGGAGGGCAGTGATAGCACTAGCAGAGGGATGTAGACTCACCCAGGTGTCAGACGAGGAGCTCTTCTCCGAAGGAAAGGAAGAAGGTGAAATGGTGCTTATGATGAGTGTAGAAATATGGCTAAGAGTATCATACAAACAAGTGGCACAGAAAATTGCAATGGCACTTGAAGCACCCACATCCACCCCAGTTCCCTTCTTTGAGGAGGATATGGCAAAGGTACCAACATCTTTATGGACCACTAGTCCCTATGACGTGTGGTGCATAAAAAGTATAGGGGGAGTAAGAATAAAGTTGAAAAAAGGTGCAATACTCCCCAAAGTGAAGCAGTACCCACTATCAAAAGAGGCAGATGAGGGCATATATGAAACAATAACGGCCCTTATAAATAATGGCATACTGGTACCATCAGAATAACCATTTAACACAGCCGTATACCCAGTGCGCAAGGCTAGAGGGGGGTCTTGGCGCTTCATTCAGGACCTCAGGCCCTTGAACAATATAGTGGAAGCAGAATATCCAATAGCAGCAAACCCGGCAACAATATTGTGCGGTATTCCAGCAGAAGCATCACGATTTACAGTAATAGACCTCAAAAATGCCTTTTTCTCAATACCCCTGCACTCATACTCACAAGATTTGACAAGCTTCACATACAGAAACACAAAGTGGAAACACACCAGATTGCCACAAGGGTACTGCGAGTCATCCTCAATATTCAACAGAGTAATACAGATGGACTTGGGCAACATTGAAGTGGAAAGCACAGTTTTACAGTATGTTGATGACATAATAATTTGCAGCACAAACGAAAGAAGATGTAGAGAGGACTCATTGAAGTTGTTGGCAATATTGGCTGAAAAGGGTTACAAGGTAGACAAGGAAAAGTTACAGTACTGTCAGGAACAGGTACTTTACATTGGTCAGCTCATATCCCAACACGGAAGAAAGATTGCACCACAACGAGCACAGGCCATTTCAAAAACGCCACTGCCCCGAACAGTGCAGGAACTACAACAGTTCCTGGGACTGTGCAACTACTGTAGAGCCTGGGTGTTTGATTACAGCTCATACATAGGTCCCCTACTTGAAGGGTTAAAAGAAGCTAACAAAGGGGAGAAAAGGTTGGGGTGGACAATGGAAATGAAAGAGGCTTTTGATGAACTGAAAGATGCAATATCAACTGCTCCGGTACTGGCCACCCCAGATTATGAATGACAATTTTTTATATTTTCACATTGCGACTCAGCAGTAATGAAAGCAGTGTTGGCTCAAAAAACAAGCATGGGCTACAAACCAGTAGCGTTCTACAGCTGCCATTTGGACCCTGTGATGTTAGGACATTTCCCTTGCGAACAAGGTCTCGCCGCAGCTGCCTTTGCGGTAGAGAAAGCATCAGCAATAACCATGGGGTGCCCAACCACACTATTTGTAGAACATGCACTATTTGCAATATTGAACAAACCTAAGTCCACACTGACCACACAGAGGGAGTCAGGTTATGAGATCATCTTATCTAGGCCAGAACTATCAATTGTTAGATGCAGCACGGTTAACCCTGCAAGGTTCATGGCAGAAGTAATTGAGGAAGGGGACTATGCACACGATTGTACGCAGACTACTGAAATGTACGCATGTACTAGAAAAGTTGAAGAGAACGCACTAGATGGAGGCGAGCTCTTGTTCATTGATGGGTCATCAACAATTGACCAAAGTGATGGGATAAGGAGAACTGGGGCAGCAGTGGTAAAAATGATGGAGGTACCGGTGTGTGTGTGGCGATGAAATGTGTACAATTACCACAGCATTACTCTGCTCAAGCAGCTGAACTAGTTGCACTGATCTTGGCGTTACAGGAAAGCTTTGACAAACGAGTGACCATATATTCTGACAGCGCATATGTCACGTCTACTGTCCACTCAGGATTGTCCAAATGGAGGAGAAGAGGGTTTAGGAGAGCTGACGGCACCCCAGTGCAACATGCTCTCTTGTTGGCTGAACTAATTGAAGTAATAAATAACCCCCAAGAATTAGCATTGGTCAAATGCACCGCACACACTAATGGAGAAGATCATATCTCAAAAGGAAACGCAGCAGCAGACGCACATACGAAGTATGCTGCATATTTTGGTGAGATATGGAACCCCCCAGAGTCAGAGAGAGGGAGAGGGAGGGGGATAGCTAAAGAGATGTTGATAAGAGAAGGGTACACCCATCTCCCAGCCACACAGATAATGGAGCCACAAGCAGCTGCACCAATGGCAGAGAAAGAAATATGGGTTAAAAGAGGATGTACAATGTCACCAACTGACGCACTATGGCGCCAGGGTAACACTGGAAAGATGGTAATGCCATTGGCACTATTGAACACCGCCCTGAGCCAATTACACCACCCAGCCCATACAGGCAAGGACCTCATTGCATCACGAATTAGGGAAGACTGGTTCTGCCCCGAATTAAATTCCCATGTGACAAATTTTATAAGCAACTGCCTCACATGTCAACAGTTCACGGCCGGTCATACGCTGAAGGTGATAAAAGGTGCTATACCCCGGCCAGAGGGACCCTTCCTACACATCCATATTGACTATGTTGATATGATCAACGTATGTCAAGGAAATAGGTATATGATTGTAGTAGTATGCCCGTTCTCCAGGTGGATTGAAGCAGGACCCTGCTCACACCCAGATGCATTCAGAGCAGCTAAATTTCTAGTAAGGGAGGTCTTCCCCAGGTGGGGAGTGTGCGAGGCACTGCGGTCAGACAATGGCCCACACTTTGACAATGAAATGTTCCAGCACATCACATCCTTACTGAGCATCAAACATAAATTTGCATGTGCATATCACCCGCAGGCCAATGGTAAATGCGAACGCCTGAATGGCCTACTAAAAGAGGCAATTGCAAAAATACAGCAAACACCAAAGAAGAGTTGGTTGTATTGCCTCCCGCTAGCCTTATTTGAGTTGAGGAATAGGCCAGGCTCTGACCACCACCTCACTCCTCACGAGGTGGTGACCGGCCGTCAAATGCGCCTCCCCCTAACTCCAACATCAAGAGAATTCACTGACTATGAAAATACTGCAACTGTTCTCGGTGATGAAATGTACCAATATGTGTCTTCTTTGATTACTAGTGTAGTGTTTGTGTCTCAACAGCTCGAGCACACGCTGGGCGGGTCTAAGAGTGAGCAACAAGAAGACGCGGACAAAGAATTGAGAAAAGAAAAACTGTGCAAAATTGCTAAAGGGGACCACGTGCTACTCCGCAATTTCAACAGAAAGTGGAACAGCCCACGTTTCACTGGCCCCCATCTGGTAGAGGAAGTATCAACGAGAGCAGTAAAGCTACAGTACAAACGCGCTTGGAATCACCTACACGACGTAAAGATCTGCAAACTCCAGACCCGCCCTAGCGTCACCGACAGGGCCATTGGGAGAACAGCAACGGCATTTCCAACGGAGGAAGAGACTTCTACCACAGCCAATGACCTAAGTGTCCCCCTACCATACCACCCCCCAGATTCCCCAGAGACAACTACTGAAATAGAGAAGGGCAATCCCCATACCGCCCATCCCATGGTCACACGATCAAAGAGTAAAGTGACCTCCATCAGTTGAGCCCAAAATCCTCTGCCTATCGATGTCCTACCTACTGCAGTAACCATCGGACTGAAGGACACTATCTTGCACATTTACAAATGTAAACACTTAAATGTTCTCTTTTTTCCTTCTCGCACATGCAGGTATCGCATATTATTGTACTGCTTAGAAAACAGATAACTAACGAAGTTCACTGCCCAGGAGTAGATGCTACCCTCAGACGATAACTACCCTGAAGAGCTATCACACCAATTTGTCTATCACATAAAAAGGCCAAAGTTCCTGAAAAGAAGGAGGGTACGTGTCTACTACACAGCATTTCTCCTGGCCATAGAACAATCCATGCCCCACCTCCACCCATACTTGCCTGTCCTAAGAGATAGATCGCTTAGATTGGCGTGGGAACAGCTCTTCGCCTGGGCATTGAACGACTACTTGATAGGGAGAGCTTGAAACCAACAACTAACACCAATAACAAGCATATTGAGTATTTTCAGGCGGGCAACTTTAACATCGCAAGAATTAGCTGCCGGACTGCAGCAAGGTAAGAGCAAAATGCCAGTGAGACTAGCCTCTGTAATAAAGATGATAGGGATTTTGATGATCACCGGTTTCTTGGCTGCCTCTGTATGGCAGAACAGTTATGCTATCAATATTTTGGCTGTACCCAAACCTAATATACCCCCACCCCCGGCTGCAACAGGTGTTACGTCAGGTGGTACTAGCAAAATTCCACACAAGGGAAATAGAGTTAAACGCAGCACATACTCAGATGATAAAGGTATCGACAACTACTTACAAGATTCAGCACACGTCTCGAACAACATGTGGTACAAACACATGACTCAAATAGGCAAGCAGACAACAGAAGACAGCTGTTACGTCTGCTCGTTGATCCCATACGCCACGAGCGCTTCCCGAACTTTCATTGCCACAGAAATAGATGAAAAGACAGCACGATGTATAATATACTTGCCACTGTTCCAAACGAAAGGGAGATTTCAAGGGAGCACGGTGCACCTGGTATGGAAGACGCGAGACACATATCCATACGAAAACAACTTCCTCAAGACATATTTGAGTTACCACAAGACCAGTTTACATGCTGAAGCGTTCAGATACATAACAAGCGGCCTTGAAAAAGGAGAGACAAAGAAAGTAACACTACAATACCTACCATGTGATTGGTACGCCACTGAAGTTCCTGGTAAACAAGGATTTTGGGAAAGACCACTGATAACAATAATAGGGAAGGTGTACCTGGATAACAAATGGGACATAGGAGTGGTTGGCAGCAACATGGTAACGAGAGAGGATACTGCAACTATTGCTGAACACAACAACAGATGCTGGACGATTTGGATCAAGTACGCACCCATGCTAACATGGATAGAGAAGGATGAAGACCCAATAACAATACTGCCGCTATCTGCACCTAAGGTATGCTATCAACATAGAGGAGAAGTGAACGTGGGGTACAACACCAACTGTGCAAGCGTGACAGAGTTACCTGAGGGGGGAGCGGGAACAGCGGTATTAATGTACCATTACTGGGCCTGCGGAGACAAGGCATACCACACACTGCCCCCTCTGTGGAATGGTATATGCACGATGGTACACGTTAATGTACCATCACTAGTGGTACCCCAGAAACATGTGAACATGGCAAGCTTCCCTAAAATGGATGAAGGAAACAAGAAGGATAAGAGATCTGTACAATCCCAGAAGGGGCCAGAGGACCAAAACAACGGCGACGACACTGTCCTGAATAGAAAGAAAAGACAAGGAGAACCTCTGACAGGAAATTACCTATGGGGAAGGTCAAAAACAGCACTCTCTTCAATCCCACCAGAACACAGACTATTCAGCAGAGCAGCAATGTTTTTCTCCTCAATAATACATCCAGGACCACAGGCTTACGCAAACGCACAATGGCTCCAGATAACTCGATGGGAATTAATGATGACAATTAATTCCACAGTAAATGGATTTAACGCAATAAAAGAGGAACTGCGAGCAGTGAGGATGGTAGCACTACAGAACAGATATGTACTGGACCTCCTCACAGCAATGGAAGGAGGAGTTTGCGCAAAGATAGGACAATCATGCTGCACATTAATTCCTGCTAACGATGCTGACAATGGTACACTGACAGAAGCAGTATCACAATTGATGAATGAAAGTAAAGGTGCGAAGAGGATGACAGCTGGTTTTCGCTATTATGGTCATGGATGCCATCGTGGCTGTCGGACGGACTGAAGATTATAGTTGGATGTACTATTTTGGCTGGAGCTGCATTGATCATAATAAGATTTTGGAAGGCCCGGAAGGCACGCACCACAGACGAAATGATCGAAATGGTTGGTATGCACCCCTTGATGCCAGCAGAGGACGGCCAACACACAGGCACAATAATAAAAGAGAGAGAGAAACTGCGCAACCAGATCATCACCAACCACCTGGACCCGCCATCTGTGAAACTCGAAAACCCAAGAAACCCAAGGAGCTACGTAGGGAAATGGGTATACTGCACACCTGGAGGAACCTGTGTATACATGTATTGGTCATTTGAAGACCATGTCAACCACTATGGACATTTGGGAGGAGTAACTAAAATATGGAGAGTGAGAGGAGATAAGGAAAAGGATATGTTTGTGGTCGACAAGTCGACCAGAGGGGGGACTGAAGTGGGAAAATGGAACACAAGGCTCCCACCAATTCCCTCATACCCCTGGCCTAGAGGATCATGGCCCAGGCACCCACCACGAGAGGAGTTTGCCCATCTACCAGACGATCAAATACCCTGGTACAAGAAAATACGGATGTGCCCACCAGCCTGTCCTGCCCATGCCAACACCTGCGGCATGGATGAACTCGACTGAACCATTCAGCAGTAAATGAACACATTGTTAGAGATGCCATGACGACTTAGCCACAGGTCAGCACACCCGTGCAAACATGCACACTGGACACTCCCACACCAATCCACACGAAGAACATATTCAGTGCTACGACGTAGGTGACGGACACACTCACTGACGCGCACCTTTATTATTTTTCACATAGGCTTTTCAAAATGCTGAAACGCAAGACGCATAATGAACTCATCTATAACGCTTGCTCACGCTTCTCCTAAACCCATGCATTGCAATAAGAAATATAACGAAGACACGATACTGGGGATGAAACAATATGATACCATAACCTAAAGCGCGGTGTATCAAACGTTTCCACCTATGCACCAGGCCCAAGTAGGCCGCAAGCAAGAGCTTCCATGAACATTGAATGAGCAAGAGTATAGTTGCTGACCCTGCGGAATAAGCCCGGCGATGACTGACAGTCAAGGGCACAATGTTGCAATCTCATATGCCGCAAGCCGACGCCAAGGTCACACCTGCAATTAAAACCAGGCACACAGTGGAAAATACAATATTAATTGTGCAGAATTCTGCCTCGACCACGGTCCCACCTCACGTGACCAAGCCAAATCTGACAGGGTGCCAGGCCCAGGAGGAGGGAGACAGCGAAACCCCCCGTTTCAAGACACCGGCAGATACAATCAAGTGATCCAATGGACATCTGCGGCGGTGGGAGTAGTCGGCCTTCAGGCATACCAATAAATCTTCACGTTGTCTGCACATAACCATAGTGAAACATTGTTGCAAATGACAGGTGCACCGCGAGCTGGGAACAACGATGGTCCCAGACTGGGGGGCTCGTGCGTGGACCAATCAGAACATGGGGCTCTTATCACTGTCGCCATTAACATTGACCAATCCCCAGGGATCCTCATGTAACAATTTTCATGTATCAATTTGAAGGGACAACCCAATTATACCACCTGACTAACCCTCAACCACTAACAATGCTCTCTATACGCATGCTATACTAACCCTCCCACTCGAGGAGCCAATCCAGAGTGGCGATAGGTTTTTGCTAAACTTTCCCAGGGAACGCAAGTAGCGCGTCATACTAAGATAAAAAGGGCCTGCGAGCCCATCGACAGAGAGAGTGTCAGGACGGACGCGTACGATCCTTGACCCATCCCTGCCGTTTTGTTTAATAAACATCAGAATCACCTTGCTTCTTGCGTGTGCCTCATACTCATTTTTTGGGATATACGGGAGGAGTTGGGGCCTCCCTGCCCGGAGGTCCGCGGACGGCCCTGCCGACCCCGGCAGAATTTCCCCCGACAAAAATAACCAATCACAGCACTCATTCAAGGAAACTATGCCCCACCTTTCAACCATCCTTTTACAATGAACGAACTAGGGTAAAGTCGATCACCATAAAGGGCTCCGAACTGTGGCATGCCACTGGTACTTTACTATAACCTGACCACTTCAAGATCTTAAGAAGACTTCAGGACAGCCTGATCCTGCATCCCTGATGATGAGTCGCTGAACTCCAGCAATATTTCTAGTTCATCTGATTGGGGTAATCAATCAGGTAATTTATCTGTCTGCTTAAATTGAACATTTCCGCGCATTCCTTTCCATTCCATCTACCTCCCCTGCCCTCCCTTCTCTTCCCATCCCTTCCTTTTCTTTTCTTTTCCTTTCTGTTCTTTATTTTAGCTTCTCACATATTGCACCTGTGTACATTGTATCTACTGAAATCTTAAAGAGCAACTCACAAGTCTGCATTTCAGCAACAAAAAAAATGAAATTGATTTGCCCTAAAATGCTTTGAGAAATGTATATGGATTGAGGGCAGGCTAGAATAAATAGCATTTCATTAATAAGGAAGGCGTGCAAACAACCTGGTCCCACAAGAGGAGAGGCGAGGATAGGTTGGGCGGAGGAGTCACACACGGAAGTACAGTTTGCCAGAAGGCTTGTTACTTTACTTTACTTAATGACATTTGTAACGCGCAAACAGGGACCTGTAGGCTTAAGGACGCACAACAAACAAGACAAAATGACGACCATTTGGGACAAGCGTAATAGAATCAGCCAGCAGACAATCTAGTCAGGAGAAAAAGCAGAGGATGTCAGAGGTACCTAGTAACATAAGAATGTTTTCAATTTTTCCCTAATATCTTCTAGTGATTTGGTGTCTCTTAAATCAAGCGGAAGGGCGTTCCATGCCCTTGGCGCAGCTTTATCCAAGGCCCCTTTAATTACTTTGCTGGTGTTACATGTGGAATCTTCAGTAGATGTGAATTTTTGGATCTGAGAAGTCTAACATTAGTTTTCACACTAATCAATTCCTGCGAGTAGACTGGTATTCGTTACGCTTCATGTTCCAGAAGTCAGGATGCAAGTGGAGACAACCAATCCCCCTACCCCTGTGCTAAAATAATATAATGCATGTGCCTTTTCTGGCCACAGTTCACGATCTTCTGACCCGCCCTAATCCCCAGAAACCGGAAGTGATACCTCTATCATGTGGCTGACCCCATCAGGACTTCATTTGCATGGGCTGCTGGTGGGTTACTAGTGCCTCCCACACAAATGTAAACAATACACCGTTAAACCAAAGTTATCCACTGTGCTGCCTGAACCCCTCTCGCCAATATCCCCCACACAACGTATAGCCCCTGTCCACGGATGCAAGTACACTTTCCTTTGGCAGCTGTTCCCCTTTTAAAATAGCATCACACACAATCTGTTAAAGATGTCCCCAAGTCAAACTTGCAAGCTATATTACTGCTATGATGCCCAATAAGAGATCACTGCATTACACATACATTTCACAAGGGCAAAAATAAAATTCACACAATCAACAAACAGACTAAAAACTCACATGCACACAGAATCCAAAATCCAAGCCCACACAGATTATCATATCTGCAGAAAACATTGAGGACACACAACAGTGTGCTAACAAACTAAGTCTACCAAACACTTTGGCCTCACTTTCACTTTCCTGGTAAAACAAGCAAAATATTTGCCTGCGATAATTACTGATAACGCATGATGAAATGTGATACAAAGCACACATTTTAGCATTTATTGTCATTATGTGGTAATGATAATCCTCAAATGTGATACATCATGCTACTGCATGCAACATTTCTGTGCATGTAGATATGCTCTTATCGGATGCAGAAATACTGCAAACGCATAGAAAAATACCGCTGAGTGGTCATTGTCGTCGTCTACAGTCCATAAGGCAGCACCACTCAACATGTGGCATACATATGGTTAAAAAGAAACACAAACACCCAGAATTATCATAAAAATAAAAATGTATTTTAAATACAATTAGGCCAGGATACATTTTGGGGAAAGTAACTACTATGTTATAAATCATAAACACAATATAAAACCTAAACATGATGCTTATGGAATGCAAACCAAAGCATGAACCTTTTTTTTTTGTTTAGAAGAACCAACAGTAATTCAAAGTAAGTCAATCCTAATATAACACATTTAGAATAGAACACACCTATTCATTGGGAGTAAAACCACAAGTAACTTTTAGATTACTATAAGTAATTCAAGGGCAGTAGACCCTAGTGGTCATATCCTTCAATGTTATTCAATAATAAGAATACACAGTTATACCACAGGGTTATAGGTATACACCTTGCAATACATGTAGCTTCTTCTACTTTAAGAATGGATATAGTTACATTTAGATCACTTTTCAGAACACAGTTCTAAGGTAAGCAATACACAAACACTTTTTAGAATAGTGCAGCACATTCAAAGATCAGTATGAACTCACAACTACATTTAGGATAACCTTTGCCTATACAAGGTGAGTAAAAGTGATTTAGTAAGAAACTATTACACGTGTGCCTATGTTGCTTCTCAGATCTGTGAAACACAGACTAAGGTAAGCAATGACTCCATACCCTATTTTAGGGATGCACTAATGCAGTCCAAGGTAAGCAAATCCTCAGTCTGACTATTTTGGAATTGTTCTAAACCAATCCAGGGAAAGCAAACCCCACATTAAACTTAGTTAGAATGTCACGTAGCTATTCAAGGCCAATAACTTGTTGAACTTTTATAATTATTCTATAACAGGAATAATAAAGTGAAACTGGCTATATTACATTTTGGAAGAGTGAAATACAATTCACAGGCAAGTCAAGTAACCTTATCTCCTTTTCAGAATGGCAGAACACATTCACAGTTAAGTAAAATAACTGTCTATACTTTTAGGAATGGCAGAACATAGTCAAAGGTAAGTAAGAACGTTTGTAACTAATCACATTTCAGAGATACAGTTACCAAACCAACTCATTTACAAGTAAGTACTCATAACACTTGTTCTATTTCAAGGCAAAGGCCCAAACCTTTTAAGGCCTTCCCTATTTCTTGGAGCACGAGTGTTCTCAGTAGCAAAAGGGGACAATAGAGGTCTAGTGGCCAGCTTTTGACAGGTCGGGATAGGCACAGAATGCAGAGTTCCTCAGGATATCTCTTCCAACAAGTAGTAACTTCAGAGTTAGCAGAAAGGGCCCAGGGACTTCACTGAATACACCCAAGATGGTTCCAGCATTAGGCCTGGGCGACCCGTATGGGTGAACTCCCATATCGTATTACCAAAGCCAAAACAGTACCTCAGATGAGAAAAAGTGTTTGCAGATGGGTGCCTTTGGGATATGGCAGCACATGACCCGGTCCTTAGATTCTTGGTTGTGGGACTGAAGATAGGACACTGGATGGAAACTTGCAGCAGGGATCAATGGAGATGGCTCCCAACAAAGGATTCTGTAATGCGTTTGATGTCTCTGTGGATTTGGCGCCCTTTTACAGGAACCAAATGAATGAGGTTCTCCTCCGGCTGGATTCTCTTTGCTAATCAGTCCGAGCACTCTGGTAGGGGGACTTCAATTATTCAAATCATATCTCTTGAGGTCCAGCAGGAGTCCACCAAAGTTTTGGCAAGAATCAGTCTTCAGAAGACCATGCACTGCACACTGGCTTGAGGTCCCCTATTATTGGCATTTTGCAGCCCAGTAAGGTCACAGCACATCAAGGGATGGCTCTAAATGCAGGTCATCTTGAGACTAGTGGGTCTCACCAGCCTCTGGGTCAGGCTCATTGTCTTCGGGACCTCCAGGTCGCTTGGAAGGAAGGATCATAACAGGTTCTGGTTACACTGCAGGCTCTGGTTGCTGGATTCGGTCACAGACAATGTTTCTTCATATTCCTCTTTGGATTCCAGTCCAGTGGTCGACTACCTCTTCAGTTTCCAGAATCAGAACTTTAAACTGGAACCCACCAAATCAACAGGCGTGCAACATGAAATCCTGAAGGGGTGGTTGTCATTTCAGGAGAACCAACCTCCCAGTTGGAGTTGCTTCCAAGCAGAAGACAAAGAGCTGTGGAGTTTCAGACTCCTCCCCCATTTCCTGTCTTCACAGACACTCTGGAGCATTGGCGGTCTATGGAACTGGCTGCCGCCAAAGACAAAAATCGAAGCAGGATCTCCTCCACCTAGGACAGCAGAAGAAGGAAGAGAAAAGGACAAGCAAACTAAAAATAGCGAAAAGAGAAAGAAGCTGGCAGAATTGTGACCATTCTGTGCATTATTGTGGCTGGTTGGACAGCCTCTGGGTAAAATTCATACACAAGTCATAAAAGTAGATACACAGCCACCAGCCATAATAGCAAGCTTGTCACAGTAACATAAATGTTACTGGAACAGTCAGAAAGGGGATACAATGTATCTCCCCAGCACTACACATAAGGTGGGGTGTGCCTGTCTCACAAAATACAATGCCTCTCTACCCTTCAGAACAGTAGTTCACGCAACGTAAGCCAGAGAAAATAAAAAAGGAAGTCCAAAGGGGAACCCAGCAAAACTGGACAGAAAGTGTTGTTGGCTGCTGCAACAATAACATGTAGATGCACAAACAAGTATCTAAAAGTATAGTTTCAAAAATACCCGATGGAGAGTCTAAAATATGACAACCATAAAAAGTAAAACAAAGGGTGAGTGGGGAAAAAGGTTTCCACTCACTCAGGAACAAGGGAAAATAATCCACAAATTCAGCAAAATGTTCTGGGGGTCTCACAGGTGAGGGCGATTTAGCATAGAAATGAAAATCTTACCTAACACTGTCTTTAGTGGGATCCCAATTTTTTAGCAACAAACAGAACACTCTTACATTGTGCCAACATTGCATATTGGATACATTAGTGAGCCACCAGTTCTGTGTAGAAACCAGAATCTACAGTTTTTAATTTCTACACTGAAACCAGAGACGTTCCAATGCCCTCTCTTCTGTGTGTTGTATTTTGATCTGAGCATTATTGTGGCACTTTTCCTCTGGGATCTGAAAATTACAGTATGGTGTCAGAAGTCCTGACAAGTGAGGATATCCTGCATCACAAGTTGGGATCCAAGAAAGTGTTCTGGCCTTTTGGAATGGTCTGCCTGTTAATCTTAGAGGGGAGACCTCCATTGGAGTTTTCAGAAAGGGTTTAAAAACCCTTCTGTTTAACTAATGCCCAGCCTCATTCTGAGAGCTTTTCGTCTTACCGGTACTGTTATTAAGAGGTGTTATTTGTCTATTCATGTCTTGTCTGTCTAGCGCCTTAAGCCTCCAGGTCAGTGGCCACGCTATATAAGTTATAAATAAATAAATAAATAAATAAATAAATAAGTAAATTCATGCTAGTGTTTATGTATATTTGGTTTGGGGAGGGTGGAGTGGAGTATGGGGGAGTGATGAAGGGTCTGAGGGAGCTACTTCTCTCAGGACAACCCCCCTACATGCACAGGCGTTCCCATTCCATGTCGCCAGGCTTCCTTTTGGACAACCTCCCATGTATCCAAGCTTCCTTCAGGACAGCCGTCCCACTTTTCTTATGCCGAGACTTTGTTCTGGGAAAACCAACCCTCTAGAATTTATCAGGCTTCTTTCTGAACGTTCCAGCCCCCTGCATTTCCCTAGGCTTCCTTTTGGACAACACCACCCCTTATGCCCAGGCCTTTTTCTCGACCACCCCACATGCCTAGGCTTCTTTCTGGACAACCACCCATTCACTGTCCCCCTGTCCATCAAGGCTTCCCACTACACAACCCCTAATCACTCCCTGGAATGTACATGAGGGGGTTTGTCATTTTCCTAAGAGCCACGTCTGTTGTCCCCTGTGCATGGGCAAGTAGGCTGGCAGCGTGCAATTGTGAAATGTGATAATATGCATTCCTCCATTGTGGAAACAGGTAACAGTAGTGGATAGTCATGAGGTTACCCTTGTAGGGGATCTGCTCATTCAGGGTGTCTTGCTGTTTATGATTTCCGTAGACTGGCTCCACCCTAATGGAGTTGTAGCAAAGGGACATATGTGCAGTTCAGGGCACTTACCATATTAGAGAATTGGTCAATTTCATCAGACTACCGTCAATGCCATCCACGGTTGCAGGTAGTATAATCTAATATGAGATGTGTCGAAGGAGGGCACGGAATGCCCGGGCAAGCACACATGAAAATGTGGCTATGACATGCCATGAAACATACAATCCAGGTGTTGCAATGTCAGATGTAGACCATATTCAGTAGAGTGATTATGACGCTCTAGTCCCTCGGCGATGAGTTGCAAAATAGAAATAATGCTGTATCTGTGGCTGTCAGTTAGTACACATGGGGACCGTCTGATAATGGGGAGGGGAAACCCCCGTGTCCTTCTCATCACATTTAGGGCCCTCTGTGACTGCATGTATGAATGTCTCCGCTGCTCATATAGGATGTTGAGCTCTCCTCGGCTTTGACTAGCTGCATGGTTCTCAGTGTGCTGTTGGGTGTTTGAGTGACCTTTTCTGTCCTTTGTGAGTTCATGGGCTGCACCTATGCATCATGTAACCCACCTGGCAGGAATTGCCGCCTCTTTTTTGCAGAAAGTAAACATCAGAGGCGTTCCCTGTGCTATTTTTGCCAGTAACAGAATTCTGAACCATGTGGTAATTATTGCATGTGTTTTTTTTACATGTCTTATGTTAAGACGGATTTCTGAACTCTGTCCTGGTGGCGCAGAAGTTCAGAAGGCCAACAACAGGGTAACCTCTGGACAAGCCAGACCAATCAAGGTAGCGATCGCGGCGGTCAAGACTAGGTCTCAAGAGGGGTGAGGGTGACTGAAAGCCCGCAATGAGCACACCAAGCAAGAGCGCTTACAAACTACTCCAAACAGTTGTTATATCAAAAATAGATACACATTTATTTTAAGGCCTTTAAAATAATGACCGTAGCGAGAAAATCACAATATCACAATATTAAACCAACACATACCATATCAACACAATATATATACAAATACACAGTCGCAAGCGTTTAAAGCACGAAATATGTAGTCCACCTGAAAGGAAAGGAAAACAGGCAGTGCGATAACGCTTTAGACTCAGTTCGCCTTCAGATGCACCTAACTAGATGGAAGTCCGAGCCCTGCGAAGAGTGGAGCCTTATGCTCAAAGTACCTGCCACGCCGGTGCCAACGGGCAAAAGGGGAAGCTCTTCGGAGGAAGTCAGGCAGTTCAGTATAGTGCACACAGAAGGAGAACAGGTTCCGCAACTCAAGCGCAGCCTCCACAGCGGGCAGAAGCAGAGCGCGAGTACGGCCAAAAGGGTGCTGTTTTTACACAGCAGGGAAAAGCAATGGGATACTGCAGGAGGGCGACCAGATCCTAGCTAAACTACTCACCGGTCCCCGAAGCAAGCAGACCCAGGCTTCTCCACGTAGATTCAGCAGCTGGCAGGTTCAGAAGAGCAGGGAACGCCTCGTAGTCGTGTAGAGCAAAAAGACGTCCCAATCGACGAAACCAGCACAGTTTGTTGCCGCAGCAGGACAACCGAGCGGCCGTGTGTATTCTAGCCAAATGTACACTCCTCCCTTCAGACTTGGGAACGCCAAGTGTACGAAGCGTGGGAGAGTGACCAGGACTCGAAATACAACACAACCTGGCGGCAGTTACAGAGCAGGACTCCCTTGTAAGCTGGTCAGTCAACTGGATGGCCCAGAGACACTTCCGAAGGCTTACTTGGCAGGAGAGGATGAAGTCGCCGGGAATAGCTGTTCCTGCTATTCCAAAGGTCGAAGCACCAGTACAGGCCTTCTGGTTCGATCCAAGGAGGAAAGGGTTTCACAGGACGACAGCAGTGCAAAGGAGGATTCCCTCAGCGGGTCACCAGCGATTCCTCGGTCCAGCCTCGTGGTTGCAGGATACTTGGCTCCTGTATTCCTTCGTTCGTGAGAACTCAGGAGATCGACATGGTAGTGGTGTTTCCAGCTCCCTCTTATCCACGGTTCCCTTCGCGCCAAAACGGAGGGGAGCCAATGGGAGATCCGCTCATCAACACACATACCATACGTGGACCAATCACGGACCACGGTGGTCCCAGGCATTCACACCACCCTAGACTCTCTGGCACCCAGGATGTGTATTGGGACCAGACATCCCAGCCCACACCCTGGAGGCACACAAACGACATATAGAAGCCCGCGAAAGCAACCACGTTTCGCAGGAAAGTACATGCCCAAATAAGGAAGGCCCCGGGTCGCTCGATCTGGGGAAGGTGAAGGGAGCAAGACGGTCAGTGGACAGGACAAAGGAGCCTCGTGGTCTGGCCATTTTGGGAGCCAGGCCACCATTTTGGGTTCAGTGCGAAAAACGTGCTCAGAACGCCAAAAGGAGCTCAAAATAAACAAAACGATCGCTGCCACTATTCGAGTCCCTGAATGACTTGCACCGATCAAATACCATCCTAAAAGAGTATCTAGGGCCTGTAGAAGGCTAGAGACCCAAGAGAGCTGTAACTTAGCTTACAGTGCCCTCTTGTGTCATGTTGCACTAAAGCCGCAACACGATAAAAGAAACTACGGGAAACAGCGTTCCCCGGTACTGACTGTCTTAAGGGCATGTCAGTTTCCCCGTAAGAAAAGAGCGAAAGCCCAGAGGAGTGCGGCAGAAGGCTGCACTTCTCTGGCAAAGTCAAGAACAAGGTGAAAACAACAGCAAAAAGTTTAGGGGTTGCCACATGGAAGGAAAATTACCTACAATTACGAAATCTTTCCTAACACTCGCCCCTCCCAGACTATGGACAGGGGAACTAATCCACCCCTGGATGAGTCTCTTGTTCAGGTCGGTTAAACATTCTGGACAACCCATCAGCGTTGCTATGTTGGACACCTGGCCTATGCTCAATAGTGAAGTCGAAGCCTTGTAGACTTATGGACCACCTAAGCAACTTTGGATTCTCCCCCTTCATGTTCATTAGCCACTTTAACGGCTTATGGTCAGTCTGCACAGTGAAGTGGGTCCCATAGAGGTAGGGCCTCAGCTTCCTTAGGGCCCACACAACAGAGAAACATTCTTTCTCTACCGTGGACCATCTGAGCTCTCTGTCCTTAAGCTGGCGACTAATAAAACCGATAGGGTGTTCCTTACCCTTCTCATCTACTTGTGATAGTACAGCTCCTATCCCAGTGTCAGAGGCATCCGTCTGCACGATAAAAGGTCTTTGATAATCAGGGGCCCTAAGGACAGGGGCCTGGCACAAGGAGTCTTTTAAGCCATTGAAGGCCTTCTCACACTCTTCGGTCCAAGTTACCTTCTTGGGTTTCTTCGGAGTTGTGAGGGCAGTCAGAGGAGCAGCTATGGTGCCATAGTCTGCCACAAAATTGTGGTAATACCCTGTGAGTCCTAAGAAGGCTCTCACTTGGGTTTGCGTAGTGGGGGTAGGCCAGTCTTGTACTGCTTGTACTTTACTGGGTAGAGGCTGTATCCTCCCTCCACCTACTTCATGTCCAAGGTAAACCACTGAGCCTTGTCCAATCTGGCATTTACTAGCCTTTATGGTCAAGTGGGCTTTCTGAAGAGCCTGGAGCACAATCCTGAGGTGTTTCACATGGTCTTCCCAGGTGGCACTGAAAACTGCTATATCGTCCAGATATGCAAGGCAGAATTCGTCCAACCCATTCAACACATGATTCACAAGCCTCTGGAAAGTGGCAGGTGCATTCTTCAACCCGAACGGCATTACCCGGAATTGGTAAAGGCCGTCTGGAGTAGAAAATGCTGTCTTCTCCTTGGCATGTTCTGCTAAAGCTATTTGCCAATAGCCAGCAGTGAGGTCAAACGTGCTGAGGTACTTGGAGGCACCCAAAGTATCCACCAGCTCATCTGTTCGAGGCAAGGGGTGTGCATCTGTCTTGGTGACAGCATTCAGAGCCCTGTAATCCACGCAGGACCTCAATTCAGAAGTGCCTGCCTTTGGAACCAACACCACAGGACTGGACCAAGGACTACTAGAGGGTTCAATCACCCCAAGATCTAACATCTTGTTGACCTCGGTCTTAATATAAGACCGTACTTTATCTGACATCCTGTATCCCCTACTTTTGGTAGGTACACTGTCTCCTGTGTCAATGTTATGTTTGCACCAAGGTGTCAAACCAGGGGACTGTGAAAACAGGGGGGAAAACTGCCTAAGCAAACTTTTCACCTCAGCCTGCTGATCAGAAGTCAGGTGAGGGGCCACTCGGACACCCTCAACGGAGCTATCTGAAGGACCGCTCTGGAACAGGTCGGGGAGAGGTTCAGACTCCTCTTCCTCAACGTCTGACGCCAGTAGCAGTGCTGCGATTTCGACTCTTGGGACGAAAGCCTTCAGCCTATTCACGTGAAACACTTTTGGAGCCTGTCCAGGCCTTCCAAGGTCCACTAAATAGTTCACCTCACCCAGGGGCTCCACCACTGTGTAAGGGCCTGACCATTTGTCCTGTAAAGCGCGAGGCCTTATTGGATTCATGATCAGGACTTGCTGACCAGGTGTAAAGTTGATGAGGGAAGCTTTCTGGTCGTACCAATGTTTCACCAGCGCTTGCCCTGCCTTCAATTTATCACTAGCCAAGCCCATCAGAAGTACCATCCGTTTTCTGAGCCCTAGCACATAATCAACTACATTGGTAGTAACAGGGGGAGTGGGCATCTCCCATCCCTCTTTGACGATGGCTAAGGGTCCCCGTACGGGATGACCGAACAGAAGTTCGAAGGGGCTGAAGCCAACACCCTCCTGTGGTACCTCTCGGTAGGCAAACAGCAAGCATGGTAAAAGAAGATCCCATTTTCTTCTCTGAGGCTCCTCCAGAGCCCCAATCATGCTCTTTAACGTTCTGTTGAAACGTTCCACCAGACCATTGGTCTGGGGGTGGTATGCAGAAGAGAACTTGTAGGTGACCCCACATTCTTTCCACATAGCCTGCATATACTTCGACATAAAGTTGCTGCCACGATCTGACACAACTTCTTTAGGGAAGCCAACCCTAGTAAATATGCCGAGTAAAGCTTTTGCAACTGACTTGGCAGTTACAGTTTTCAATGGGATGGCCTCAGGATACCTGGTTGCATGGTCGACCAGCACCAGGATAAACCTATTGCCCGAGGATGTTTGCGGGTCAAGGGGACCAACGATGTCGATCCCTACCCTTTCAAATGGTACCC
The DNA here is from genome assembly GCF_040938575.1 of Ambystoma mexicanum. Classification (NCBI taxonomy): domain Eukaryota; kingdom Metazoa; phylum Chordata; class Amphibia; order Caudata; family Ambystomatidae; genus Ambystoma; species Ambystoma mexicanum. The sequence continues at coordinate 816,948,079 of NC_090935.1, forward strand.
CCACAACTGGGAGCGGTACCAACGGAGCTTGGATTGTCGCGCCAACCTTAGCAGACAACTGGCAGGAGGCACAACTCCTGCAGTGACTTTCTACTTGCACCCCCATCTTGGGCCAGTAGAAGTGCATGGATAACCTTTGCTTGGTCCTCTTCATACCAAGGTGACCAGCAAGGGGAACTTCATGCGCCAACTGCAGGAGGAAGGGCCTAACAGCAAGGGGAACCACCAACCTCCTATGGTCTCCTTCTGTAGACTCTGTGGGCTCACTATACAGGAGTCCACCTTCCCAATAAATCCTATGCTTCCCAGGAGGTTCACCCTCAAGCTGGGAGCAGGCCTGTCTCCTTAGGCCTTCCAGAGATGGGCACTCACGTTGGCCTTTACTGAATTCGTCCCTATCAGGACCTCCTTCAACTAACAAGTCTTTTAGTTCAGGATGATCGTTGGGGTCGAATACTTCAGGCATCGCCACCTCCTCGTCAGGCCCGGGCGATTGACCAACTTCCTCCACCGCAGTGGTAGGCGAGCTCGGGGGAATATTCTCTTTCCCTCGTTTTGACTTGTAGACTCCTTTCGCCTTGGGTTTCCCCTTTGGATGGGGCGGCGTATTGGACTTGGCCAATGCTGCCCGTGCTTGAGACCGTGTGTAGGGTCTTTCGGCAGTGTCTCCTACGAGCCCTAAAGCTCTGAGATCATTACCCAACAAGACCTTTCCCGGGACGTTTCTCTGAATGCTCACTGGAATCCTGACTGCTGTACCATTTAAAGTAAGATTTACAGGGATCACGGGAAACATACGGAGGGGGCCGTCAGCCAACTTAGTGGGCATCAGAGTAGCTCTGGCAACTTCCTCTGAGTCTACCAAGGTAGAATCCACTACAGTGCGACTGCACCCACTATCCCTAAGAGCTGGAGTATCCACTCCATTGATCAGCACACTGTCTTTAAAGTAGTGCTTGGTATTATCCGGAATCCTAGCATAAGCCTCTGCGACTTTAGGCTCCCAGGAACCCAGGGACACTAAAACTACCTCAGCCTCTATTCCGCTGGGAAATGAGTCTGATGAGAAGGATGCTCCTGTAATCTCTTCTTCCTCGTAGGAGGAGAAGGCCAGATTAGCGGAGTGGACCCCCAAAGGTCTAACCTTACAACGGGGATCCCCCTTCACGTGGTCAGTTGCTCCACAAGAAAAACAAGCCCCAGTGGGTCTGTTTACGTAGGGAGGCTTATTGTAACCAGAGTTCTGTTTCGGAGGCGGACCTCCACTGCCCTGTGAGTTCTCTTGTGTCTTACCCTTGTTTTTCTTTTTGTGGCCCTTATGGGAAGAAGATTTAGCAGATTCCCCACCCTCCATATCTTTGGACTTTTTCCCTTCCTCCTGCTTACCAGGATGAGTTTTGTCCTTATGGGACACTCGATGTGACACCCATAAGTCTGCTGCAATGGCCAGCTTCTTAGGATCTATCTCCTTCGAATCGGCCAAATGCTGCTTAAGCTCCGGGGAAGAAGAATCAAAAATGTGTTCCAGCATGACAAGATTTATCATGCCTTCGAAGGTAGAAACCTTATAACCTTCAACCCAGCCAGTTAAGTTTTTCAAAGATTCAGCGACATAAGATACCCAAGTACCACCTTCCTTTTTCTTATACTCTCGAAAACGCTTTAAATATTGGCCCGGAGTCTTCCCAAACTTTAAAATGAGAGTTTGCTTTAACATTGCGAAATCAGCCCGCTCAGCCTTCGACATTTCCATAATGGCACTACAGCCAGAATGGGGCAGTCTACTGAGCAACCACGCAATCTTATCAGCACTGTCAACTTTTTGAACCTCGCATGCATACTCAAACGCATTCAGCCAGTCCATAATGTCATTCCTTTCTTCATACACACTGAGCAGATCTTTCGGAAACCGTGGATGAGAGGAAGCCCCAGACCCATGTCCAGGACCCTTGGACCCATTTGCAACCTGAAGCTTGGCCAGTTCCAACTGGTGATCCCTGTCTTTCTGTTTTTCTGCCTGTTCGATTTTTAGTTTGGCTATGCTGAATTCAAGCTCCTCCTGCCTAAACCGCAGCTCTTGCTTCTTGAATTCAAGCATAGCCTCCCCATCAACACTGGCAGAGGAAACATTAGACATTACATCCTCCCTGTCCTCGTGGTCGCGATGGATCAGTGCAGCGGCAGAACCATCGGTTCTGCCAGTGAGAGCAGCCCCACCACCTTCTGCACTGTCCTCGGAAGTTATAGCGTCAAGCTGCGCTTCTTGCCACGCCACGATTCTCTGGATCATTTCCAATTTTGTGCCTTGAGAGGAAACACCTCTCTCCGCACACATCTTTTTCAGCGTTTCTGATTTGGAAGCATTTAAAGTTAACAAGGTATTTGCTTCCATACTGTTAGATAGGACTATGGCCTTTTTAAAGTTATACTACAACAATTCACTACGTGTACTGGTTGGAATAACCTGAAATGCCTTAGTTCGAGCGCAACACTGGATACCTTCAGTCGTATCCCACCGCTGTACACCAATTTGTTAAGACGGATTTCTGAACTCTGTCCTGGTGGCGCAGAAGTTCAGAAGGCCAACCTAATTACTTGGAACAGGGTAACCTCTGGACAAGCCAGACCAATCAAGGTAGCGATCGCGGCGGTCAAGACTAGGTCTCAAGAGGGGTGAGGGTGACTGAAAGCCCGCAATGAGCACACCAAGCAAGAGCGCTTACAAACTACTCCAAACAGTTGTTATATCAAAAATAGATACACATTTATTTTAAGGCCTTTAAAATAATGACCGTAGCGAGAAAATCACAATATCACAATATTAAACCAACACATACCATATCAACACAATATATATACAAATACACAGTCGCAAGCGTTTAAAGCACGAAATATGCAGTCCACCTGAAAGGAAAGGAAAACAGGCAGTGCGATAACGCTTTAGACTCAGTTCGCCTTCAGATGCACCTAACTAGATGGAAGTCCGAGCCCTGCGAAGAGTGGAGCCTTATGCTCAAAGTACCTGCCACGCCGGTGCCAACGGGCAAAAGGGGAAGCTCTTCGGAGGAAGTCAGGCAGTTCAGTATAGTGCACACAGAAGGAGAACAGGTTCCCTACGAAGCGTGGGAGAGTGACCAGGACTCGAAATACAACACAACCTGGCGGCAGTTACAGAGCAGGACTCCCTTGTAAGCTGGTCAGTCAACTGGATGGCCCAGAGACACTTCCGAAGGCTTACTTGGCAGGAGAGGATGAAGTCGCCGGGAATAGCTGTTCCTGCTATTCCAAAGGTCGAAGCACCAGTACAGGCCTTCTGGTTCGATCCAAGGAGGAAAGGGTTTCACAGGACGACAGCAGTGCAAAGGAGGATTCCCTCAGCGGGTCACCAGCGATTCCTCGGTCCAGCCTCGTGGTTGCAGGATACTTGGCTCCTGTATTCCTTCGTTCGTGAGAACTCAGGAGATCGACATGGTAGTGGTGTTTCCAGCTCCCTCTTATCCACGGTTCCCTTCGCGCCAAAACGGAGGGGAGCCAATGGGAGATCCGCTCATCAACACACATACCATACGTGGACCAATCACGGACCACGGTGGTCCCAGGCATTCACACCACCCTAGACTCTCTGGCACCCAGGATGTGTATTGGGACCAGACATCCCAGCCCACACCCTGGAGGCACACAAACGACATGTAGAAGCCCGCGAAAGCAACCACGTTTTGCGGGAAAGTACATGCCCAAATAAGGAAGGCCCCGGGTCGCTCGACCTGGGGAAGGTGAAGGGAGCAAGACGGTCAGTGGACAGGACAAAGGAGCCTCGTGGTCTGGCCATTTTGGGAGCCAGGCCACCATTTTGGGTTCAGTGCGAAAAACGTGCTCAGAACGCCAAAAGGAGCTCAAAATAAACAAAACGATCGCTGCCACTATTCGAGTCCCTGAATGACTTGCACCGATCAAATACCATCCTAAAAGAGTATCTAGGGCCTGTAGAAGGCTAGAGACCCAAGAGAGCTGTAACTTAGCTTACAGTGCCCTCTTGTGTCATGTTGCACTAAAGCCGCAACACGATAAAAGAAACTACGGGAAACAGCGTTCCCCGGTACTGACTGTCTTAAGGGCATGTCAGTTTCCCCGTAAGAAAAGAGCGAAAGCCCAGAGGAGTGCGGCAGAAGGCTGCACTTCTCTGGCAAAGTCAAGAACAAGGTGAAAACAACAGCAAAAAGTTTAGGGGTTGCCACATGGAAGGAAAATTACCTACAATTACGAAATCTTTCCTAACATCTTACAAATCTACTGTTTATTACATAGGGTGTGTGTCAGTTACCCACGAATTAAGTTCAACCTCTCTGCAAACATTACCTCTGCATGTGGGGGCAGAGCAGAACAGTCAAAAAGCCCATTTTCAGAAATAGAGCCCATTTTACTGTTACAGACAAACGCATAGTGGGGCCCTTTGAGCTCTAATTAAATAGTCATGCCCCACTGATATCGTTTGGGGAAACAGCACAGCACACATCCGCAATCCAGACATGTCCATGATGCAGAGTCTGATTCTACAAAAGTAAACATTGGGAGTTTAATCTGCATATTTGAAATGCTTGAACAGGCCCCAGATACAATCTATATCTCAAGTTTATGCTGTGCAGGCAAAATGCAACATACACTTGTCGGTCTCAACTCACCTCTTGGCACGTAGTGTGATCTTAGCCTTCAGAGCCGTTTCTCCTTACTCGTAAATTATTCTTCCGGTATGAGAGAATGAAGTATGCCGAAAAATGACGATATATCAGGGGGGATGCAAAGTTCAGGCAATGTATGCTTTCGGAGAGAGCTCTATGCAACAGGTGCAGATCGAGGAAATGGCAATGGACGAGAATCACAGAAAAGGCTGAAGATTCTGTGGTACATGAAAGGGAGGAACCAGTGGGCGGTGACAAGCGGGACACTGCGGACTGCTGAAAGGAGTTAAAGTGGCACAGCGGGTCCAGTGTCTTCATCGATATAATCGGATACAGATTAAAATCTTGGGGGACACCAGATCACTTTCAACCTTATTGGATAAGGAGGTGCCACAATGAAGCACTGAATTGCAAAATGCAAGAAATCATATTAAAGTAAAGTCAACCGCCGTAGTTCTAAGAGGAAGTGGATTCATGTGCAAGAATATTGTATGGGTGACATGTATTTCAGGTGAGGCAGATGAAGTTAGGACGAGGAAGCTGTTTGATGTGATTGCAGAGGACTGTGAAAAAAGTGTGGAGAGCTAAGAATCGAAGAATGTGCCCGCAGCTGCACATCAGTGGTCATTGCTTGAGGAAGTATCTATTGCTTATTTTAATGTTTTATTTGTTGACCATTGTTTTCTATATGGGGTGCCATGATATGATATGATACGATATGATATATGATATGATATGGCATTTATAACGCGCCTATACACAAGTGTTTCAAGGCGCGAGATGCTGTTTGTGTGGAAATGTGTGTGTCTAATAAATGCAATTCAATTAATTTCAAGAATATATGGGCCCCATTACAAGTTTGGTGGTAGTCTGCTGGTAAATCTGCCAGAATACCGTCAAATGGAATTACTGTTAATGCCACTTGCTCTGGTGGAATTACCGCTGGGTTACAAGTGGTGGTGTGGCAGTGTTAGTCCCCATGTATGGCATCCATAGGACTCCATAGGGATTTCAGGGGAATTACTGCTGGCAGTAATTCGGCTGATTTTGGCTATTTTTGGTGGTAAGGTGGCAGAATTACCTCCAGCCTTTCACTGCACATTTTTCCTCTGCCACACCACTAAAGTTGTAGTAGGGCGGGGCGATACCTGACTGACGTTTTTTTCCTGCACCGCTGTACAGGTAATGAGGTCCTATGTGTGCCCAAGGTCCTGACAAAAGAGAGGAGAAATGAAGACACAACTGATACCTGCATTCCAGTGCTCCCTGGCCATTGAATTTAATGTAATTCACATTTCAGCTGGACTCACAAAGAGATAGCATAGTGGGGTGGGTTAGGTGACTCATAGCTCTCACATTATTACTGTTTTATGAAAGATAATGCCGACCAAAATTCCATTGCAACGGACAGTAGGGAATTTCATTTGGAGCTTACATTTACTTTCGGTCCATTTTCTTGCACTCTTAGTGGAACAATTAAGTGAAGCGCTGTGCATGTTCCGTGAATGGTGGATGAGTGGGGCCTGGAAATGACAGGACGGATAGCAAGAATCAGGCAGGTTCTCTCTTTGTGTGTCCCATTGTTGTTGAGGTGTCAACATTGCCTTTCTGTTATCCTTCTCCTTTCTATCTTCTAGTCCAGATAGTGTTAAAATGGCATTGTTGGTTTTGGCCACGTAGTATTGTGTTTGTTATGCATCTTCTGTGTGATGTTACATTGTGGCACATTTGGTGTACCATGGAAGATGTGATGTTTAGAGTCTGCTACCGAGGTGTTGAAGGCAACATTGCTTCCGGGTTAACATGCTCTGGAAGTCAGAATGTTATGAGGGTCCTATATTGTAAGTCTTTCAGTTGCAAGCAGGTTAAAGACCGGGACGTTTACATTCCCTGCTCCTTCTTGAATTAATAATCAGCCAGGGCTTCAGCCACGCCCCCGGAGAAATTTGAGCTGAGGGGCGGGGCTTTTTGTTAGAGCAGGGAGAGAAGCCTTTCGTAAAACCAGACGCTTTACATTGTTACTGTGTTCGTGCAGAAACATTTATTTGCACAAACGGAGCAACACTTTAAAGCTGCTGGATTCAGGATAGGCTTCCATCACCGCACGGCCCTACAAAAACAAAATGCACACATCAGCCCCCTCCCCACGGATGCAAGCGAACATATAACAACGTTTGTGGTTTTTTTCCACATCCGAGAGGAGTGGGCTGATGTGAGCACTTGCTTTTTGTTAAGCAGAGAGGCGAGGGAAGCCTTTTTTTTCAAACTAGAAGTGTTAATGTACGTTGCATGTAAGCAACTTAGGTATGTATGCATGGGTGCAAGGAGTGTGTATGTAATGCAGGTGTGAATGAGTGTGTATGGAGGCTGGGTGTGCATGTCATTTAGCGAGTGTGTTATCAATGGGATGTTTAAATGAGTGAGTGAATGTGTGTGTATGTGTGCGCTTATGTGCATTGCTGGTCCGAGGAGGAGCTGATTCTGAAGGCTAGAGGTTGGGGGTTGGGGGTGTGGAGTGGTTGGTAGGAGAGGGACGGGCAGGGAAATGGCATATATTGTTTGTCCCTGCCAGACAACCCTTGAGGGTAGATCAGAGGGGGTGGAGCCTCTAAGTTTGCTCTACCCAGTTTCTGAAGTGGCCCGCCCATCACCAGTTAGACTCCCCCACCTCCCGAAATGTAGGGTTCGTTGCACTCCTGAATCAGCAATGTATTTTACATTAATTAGCAAAACATTATCACTGCAGTGTCTTGGATTGGAGACCTTGGATTGGGGACGAGTGAGCTACCAGAAGCACACCAGAATGACACTTTGTGCACCAGCAACACATTGTGAACTCTGATCACCTGCCTACAGTAGTCGAGTGACAAGTTATCAAGTACTGGGAGGTAGCATCATTTACCAGCTTAGTGATATGACAGTCTTAATGGACGTCTGCATGTTGCAGTAGGATTATAAACTTCTCCAGGAACCATGCATATGCACCGTGGCAGCAGCACAAGGACTCGTGCAATATGTGGGAGGAGCAGCGATGGGCGGAACTATGCAGAAGTGCGTGTGGCAGAAGGCGATTTCTGTTATTGCGTTTATCTGCGAAGCTAAACACAAGAATGCATCAAAATGTGCTCCACGACCATGCACATGCCGCTGGGGATTTGGATGAATACAGGTAGTTAATCTGTGGGGCACTTCCTCTTGTTAATTTGTTTTCAGGGGACCAAACTCAATTGTGTAAGAGTCTACACATATATCTGTCTCTAGGAGCGTGGTTACCCCTCCCTTCGTTTAAGAGCGAACAAATGCTCACACAGTCTAAATCGCACCGCTTGTTGCTGCTGCTAATGCATCCAGATGAAGAGAGAGTGACGACCGGAAAGTCTCATGTCACTCATTTATTTAAGAAAATCCATATACAGCGTACAAAGGGGTCGTAATAATAGGCTAAACCATGCAACATAAAGGGATTAACATTGACAACATGTCAATGACAAATAGTCATTACATATCACTACTTACAATAAAAAACGTTTAACACATGTTTTGTGACTGAGGGTAAGTATTACTTCTTGACACAGTAGCACGGTGCTAAGATAGGCAAAAGCGACTAAGTGCAAATCTGTATTGTGATCTTGTTTGGCATCAGATATCTCTTGCTGAACACAGATTGTATAGTGGTGCAGCTTATAAATGCTGTGCTTCAGTGTCTTTATTTGTTTTAGGAGCACCTAAATATAAAACATAACATTGGTTTCTAATCATGATTGGACATCTCTCTGCTGTCTTATTATTGATGGTATGTGCTACCATTGTGGCAGTTAAAACAACGCTGGACTACCTTTAGGTAAGACAAAGAACATAGGGCTTTCTTTGGGCGGTCGTTTCCAGTCAGAGTACCTAGTTTTGTCTGGTTACTTCTGGCAGGAGCAACAGCTTCCTTCTACATAGGAACCAATCAAAAAACAAAACTGAATACAAGAAGTTCATGGAAAATGCAAGGGTTATTCGCGGGGTTTCCAGATAAGAAGACCATGATGTTTTCCTACGTTTAGATGGAGCTGCTGAGGGTCACCGGCTCTGGACTTGAGGACACAAGTCTGGCACTGGATGTGTCCGTTTTAAGAAGCAGGAAACACCTTTCCTCTTCTCCCTCATACCCAGTGAGGCACTATCTATCTCTATGCACTTGCGAGGACGCTTAGTTTCCCTTTATTATAGCATCCTCGTTCGATGAACCTTTAGAATATCCGTTTAAGATAGCCCAGCAGGACAATGCAGCGAGCGCTTCACATATGTGTGATTGGCATGTGTCACCTGGTGCATCTGTGGCAATATGCATGGATTAAAACACCCCCAACAATGTGAAGCTTATTGACAGTGTGGGTGCCTCTTTTGATCTCTGTGTCGTCATGTGAGTCCTGTGGCAGATGACACACTAAGCCACTTTGGATATGAAGCTGTCATGGAGCGTGAAGACTTAAAGACATAAAGATGGCAGGTAAGTATAGGAATGACGAGTATTGATCTCTGTGTCGTCATGTGAGTCCTGTGGCAGATGACACACTAAGCCACTTTGGATATGAAGCTGTCATGGAGCGTGAAGACTTAAAGACTGCAGGTAAGTATAGGAACGACGAGTATTGATCTCTATGTCGTCATGTGAGTCTTGTGGCAGATGACACACTAAGCCACTTTGGATATGAAAATCTATAAACAACTTAGATCTTGTTAGGCTCCGCGCTCTAACAGAAGCACAGTCTTATTCAATCAGCAGTTATTTCAAATGTGTAATTTATGCACACTTCAAACACAGATGAAAATCCAAAAGTTAGTAGAAAAAAAGGAACTCGTTTTGTTGACTTAGCCTTGATTTATTCCAATTCCAAAATGGCAACACAACATAGATTTCTTGAGTTGAATTAATTCATTCACTCTATACTTCTTTTGACAACATAATTTCATTTAAATGTATATGGTTAACAATCCGTTCCATCTCACTTGAACCCGACACGTGTTTCCCCGCTTCCTATTCTGCGGTTCATCAGGGGTTACAAAAATAATTCCATAAGTAACATAGATCACTCTCTTTGTTAATCTTTATGATTTGTGCATTAATACCTAATATCAGAAAGACAAAAAAGTTTGAAAAAAAGAAAAGTTCTTAACAGTGAGAACACTGAGTTCAGGACTTGTTTTTTGAAAAGCTGTTACAATACTATATAAAAAAATTGGGGAAAATTTAAACTTACGTACATCGCCAAATGTCGGTTGTGATGTGAAAAGAAGATTTTTGGCTCATAAATGATAGTGTGACTCATAATATTCTTTTTCGTTTTTTCGCTAGAAATAAACAAGAGAGAACAACCTTGAGTATCGTGAGAGGCGTGTGCCACGAGATGGTATCAGTTCGCATTATGTTTATATGGTGTTTCTTTACGTTTTCAATTATATATCCTAATGTGCTTTTCTATGTTTGTTTACATAAATGGCTAAATACGCTGTTCATGCATCTTACCTCGTTTCTGTATTCAACGCGCTCGGTACGAATGCCTTAATCTCTATGGGTTCCGCGTTGTTATTTATGACCTGGAAGTTAAACTATATTGAAAAAGTCTCGCGGACGTAATACGTCCGCTGTGTAGTGGGAAGCCTTACCCGATGCCATGATGGAATGGGCTCTGGGATAACATTTCTGATGATTTTCTCTACGTGGCACGAGCTAAAATGTGATGATAAAAACGGGAAGCACGAAATTGTGACAGAGTGTATATGTCCCTATTTTGTAAAAATTTACCTATTTCTATGCTTAGGATAATGTAATGCATTAAGTCAAGTGGATATAGATTAAATGTTGGCATGAGGCATACTATGTTTGGTTGCTTGTTGTGCGTAGGAGCTTTGTGAGAAGCACAAAATAAATCACGAAGGATGTGTGCGCTTGGGTAAATATACTGCATGTAGTTGAATATTTCCAAAAAACAAGTCATGGAGATCTGTACTCACTGTATGCGCTCCTAATGAAGGCTAAAGTTCAAAGCGATTGTAATAACGAAAATTCACATATAGGGGCAAAAATAAACAGTTAAAAAAAACACACACACATTCACCCCATCATAAAGTGTCAATATTAATTCTCAAAATGAAAAGTTATCTGGACAAATTGCAGCCAGAGATTAGAATGTTATCACAGAAAGATAGTCCGATTTCCTACACATTTATAATGTATTCCCAGAACATTATAAACAAGAGAATTTAACAGTTGTCTATAGATCCAATATCTTGGAAAAGAAAAAAAGGGGAACACATTCCTATGAATGTTTAGACTATTTACGAAATAAATTATATAAAATTGAAATAAAAATTGCATGTATCAATGGCAGTACAAAAGTAAAACATATTTCAAGAAAAATAATTAGAGGAAATGGTGCAGTTCTTGGTCCGCATTTAGACCGCTAAAAATAGTGTCCATACACCATATCCAAAAGGCTTCTTTTTTTCTTAGTAGTTTCTCCAGATTCCCACCTCTTTTAGGTTGAGAGAGTTTTTCTAGCGCATAACATTTTATTTTCACTATATCTGAGTCCAAGTGATATTGTTGAAAATGAAAGGCTAGTGGAGATTTCATGTCCTTATTCTTGCTTGCTCTCAGATGTTCGCCAATTCTAATTTTCAATTTCCTAATTGTACTGCAAATGTATGTTTTATCACATGCACATACTAGAGCATAAATGACAAATTGACTGTTGCAGTTTATGTGTTGTTTAATCTTCATTATTCTGCCGTTTGGTTGTACAAATTCTTTCTTAGCATTGCACATGTGTGAGCAGATCTGGCAATGGCTACATCTAAAATTTCCTTTGGTGTGGGTTGTGAGCCAAGATTCTGTATTCATCATTTGTTTTTGTTTAAACAGTTCGTATTTGTTATTGTTAAAGTGTGAAGGGATTATTATTCTTTTCAAATTCATGCAATTCTTGAAAACCATGTTAGGTTTTTTATCCAACAACGTCTTCAGTTCAACATCTGTTTCTAGAATGTTCCAATTTTTCTGAAGAATCTTTTTGATCACATGGTTGTTGGTGCTGAAGGTCGTGATGAACCTTGGTTTGTCTGGTTCTTGTGTTTTTGATGGTTTATCTTGTAATAGGTCCGGTCTGGATCTTTCTGTGGTTTTAAGTACCATTTTATTCAGGTGTTTAGAACTGTGGCCACGATTTTTAAATTTACTGATTGTTGCTGATTGGTGTTTCATAAATTCCACATTGGATGTACAATTTCTTTTGTTCCGTAACAATTCTCCAAACAGAATGTTGTGAATGATATGGCGAGGATGATTGCTTGTTGCATGTAGGATGCTGTTGACAGCGGTCTCCTTTGTGTAAAGTGTACTATGAATGGTACGATCATGTATGTAAAGGTGGAGATCCAAAAAGTTTATAACCTGTGATTATAAGTGATGGTAAATTTCAGATTGTAGTCATTGTCGTTCAGAAATGTGTAGTAGTCTTGAAATTGTTGTTCAGAACCGTTCCATATCATAATACTATCGTCAATGTATCTTCCCCAGAAAGCTATTCTGTTGTAGGTTGTGAAGTCTGGATGTTGCCATGCAAATTGTGTCTCAAAATGTCCCATATACAGATTGGCGTATGGCGGGGCGAATTTGGTCCCCATTGCTGTTCCTTGAACTTGTCTGAATATCTTATCTCCAAAACAAAAAATGTTGTTGTTGAGGGTGAAATGAATCATTTCTAAAATCATGAGATTTTGATCCTGTAATGAAACTGATCTGGTCTTCAGAAAATGTTCTGCTGTTGAAATACCTTTGTTGTGAATAATACTGGTATACAGTGCTGAAACATCAAGTGTAACAAACCAAAAGTTATCTTCCCAATATATGCTTTCCAGTTGATTGAGTGCATGTTTGGTATCCTTGATGAAGGAACTAAGCCCAGATGCTAACGGTTGTAAATAGTGATCAATATATTCTGAGATCCTTTCGGTAAGGGACCCGATGCTATTGATGATAGGTCTGCATTGTGGTAGTGTAGTACATTTTTTTAGGAATTTTAGGCATGAAATAGATTGTCGGTAGTATGGGGTCTGAGACATTCATATATTCAAATTCTTCATCTGAGATCAGATCACAGTCATGCCAATGTGAACTCATAAGTTTCCAGTCTGCTTTTAGATTTTTGATTGGATTCATATTGAGTGTTTGATAACAATCTGTATCAGATAGATGATTCATTGCTATTTGGATGTAATCTTCAGTTTTTAGTAGAACAATATTACCTCCTTTATCAGCTTTTCTGACTGTAATGTCAAAATTGTCTTTCAATTTTTTGATGGCTGTTAGCTGATCTTGATTGCAATTATAGGTTATCTTAGGTTTGTGATTTTGCAGATATATTTGTCTGAGTTCTTCTTGTACTGCTTTTTGGAAAAGATCAATTGTATTGTCTGCTGGTAGTATTGGGGTGAATTGGGATAGGGATTTTAGTTTAGTGTGTTTGGCTAATCCCAGCGTAATATCTTGTACTTGTGCAAACGTTGTCACTGTATGGGTGTCCTCTTCCTCAGCTAGGTTCAATAGGTTGATGGTATTCTCCACATGTTCCAAAGATAGAGCTGAACATGTTTCTGAGTATAGAGCTGAAGTAGCCAGTTTCTTTTGTTTGGTATTATGTATGAAATGTTTCTTCAGCTTCAGTTTCCTACAAAACCGGTACAAATCTGTAATGGTTTCAGAGTAGTCATACGTATTTGTCGGACAGAAAGTAAGGCCTTTGTTCAGTACTGAAGTTAGATCTTTAGGTATTGAATAGTCTGTAAGGTTGATTACTAGGTTTTCCTCTTTGGTTGGTTCATTGACCTGGTTTTTATGCCATTGTCTTTGTCTGATTCGTCTTCATTGTTGATTGCCTTTTCCTCTATGGCCCCTCTTTGTCTTGAGGTATTGGTTGTCGTGGTAAAGCCCCATTTTAGATTTTGTTTTAGATTTGATCGAGATTTCTGGAAATGTCTGAATTCTTCTAAAAAAGAATACGCTGGGATGTTGTCTTGAAGGTCTTCTGTCTCTTGTTCTTCTTCTAAAATAGATTCTGCTGGTGTTTGTTCTGATTCACTCAGAGATTCTGATTCTTAAAATGGTGGTGTAGTGGTTTGTGGTTGTTTACTTTTCGGTTTTTGTGGATTTTGTGGTTTTAATTGTTTGTTTGTTGGTTTATTGAAGGTATATACCCTTTTGAATTTATAATCTAATTCGTCTCTTAAAAATTGTCGTTGTTTCTTCAGTTTGATCTCTTGAGAACATTTTTCTATGATATCATCAAGTATTTCATAGTTCTTGAAAGTTTTTTCAGGAATATTCAGTATGCCAATATTTTCTTTAATTGTGTCAATATCCTTGATTAATACATCATGTTGTTTCTTAGCGTTCACAATTAATTTCTGAATCATATTGCGTGATGTGTTAGTCAATAATTCCTCCCAATCTTGTAAGCTCTCAATATCGTCTTCATCAAATGGTGGAAATATGCAGATTCCGAGCCCTCTTGGTATCCGTCCCACTATGGATATGAAGCCGTCATGGAGCGTGAAGACTTAAAGACATAAAGACTGCAGGTAAGTATAGGAATGACGAGTATTGATCTCTGTGTTGTCATGTGAGTCTTGTGGCAGATGACACACTAAGCCACTTTGGATATGAAGCTGTCATGGAGCGTGCAGACTTAAAGACATAAAGACTGCAGCTAAGTATAGGAATGACGGGTATGCCGAACTTGTGACACTAAAACTTGAAATCCCAGCTCGGTTTTTAAAATGTGAAAAAAACACTCCAGGAATGAGATTGCCATAGAGAGGAATAATGCGTGTCAGCCCCATTCATATCAAAATAATCCTCTACCCTACAGCCGGAAGTAAATGCGTGTTACCACATATAGAGACCAACGAAGTCACCCCAGACAGCATGACTCAGACGATGTCATCAATGGTACCATTGACTGCCTTATTTTAAGGGAAAGCAGGGGTTCGAATGGCTCAACCCAGTACACTGGGGGGGTCGTGAGGGAAGAGACAGTGATGCATTTTAATATGTGTACACACACACTCCTACTTTATAACACTTGGATAGGATGACATTCAAACATACACATGCATACAAGGACAAAAGGCAGAAAGAAGTCAACATTGTAGAACACATAGGTGTCACTGTTGCACACATCGGCTTCAGTCCGGGACTACAAGTCCCACAATGCAAAATTAAAGCCCAGGCTGGATTAGCATTTCTCTAAGGGAATGAAGCATGTTGGTATATATGTATAAAGAACAACACTATTCTTCCCTCATCCCTGCAACATACCTTCATCTTCAATACAGCAACATGCATAGTTCAAGACAAGATAGTGTTTGACTGCATCACTTGCACCTTAGCCTCTCTTCACTGATTCACTCTTCTAGCCAACAAGGATACTTGCATTATGTGTAGCTCTCTGTCCCTTAAAATGTAAGCATACCTCACAGTATTAAAGTATACAACAAATTTAACTAATGCAGGCAAGCCTTAACAACCATTCAACCTAATAAGATGAAACTCTCGACACATCAGCTTTTGAAGCATCCTTTCCCTTCTTGGCTTCAAGTTTCTCTCTTCCATCAAAAACACCCATCCTAACTATCCAAACTATCCAGAGAAAATGATGTGTCACTCCTGACCATCATGCCCCTTTGGGAGAAGGAGAACAAGGACTTTTTTTTCTCCATGAGCAGTAGGATCCCTGGACCCCTATTTTTTGCTGTTGAAACCACATTGAGCTTCATTTGAAGCCCGTTGGACGCATCCTGACAACCATGAACCACCAGTGCTGCGTTTTGCCTTCCCTAGGTTTTTGAGCCACTCACAAATTGCCAAGAAACCTGGTTAGACACTGATGAGTTGCCAAGAACAATAAGACAGTATTGCTAAATGTCCACCAAATACAGCTCTGGGCCCTGGAGATGGGTTCACCTTTCACCTGTTTTTTATGCACAAGACATATCCTTTTACAAACAGTGTGGTTATTGATTGCCTTTTAATCCCTGTGTAATTATGCAGAATGCACATTTTTATATCCTGCACATTTTGAGTTATTTCCCCTGTCTTTGGTTTTGAGTAGGCGGTATATCTTTTAACTGGATTGGCCTTTAGATTTTCCAGTGTTTTTCCACATGCTGTGAGAATTGCTTGTGCACAATGCTCAATGATTAACAGAAAATTACAACTTTTCTTACTAAGTGCAATTGACACATCTTCATATAGAGTAGCTTTAATTGGTAACATCATTTTTCTGTATTCCGTAATAAAACGCCAGTTAAACCAGGAACGTAAAGATTGGAGACCAAGCTCAAATCGCACTGATGCAATTGGCACTGACAATGGCAAATTAAAAACCTTTCTCCATGTTCTACCTTCAATCCTTTCCCATGATATATCGTACAGTGCCGGTTCTACCTCTGAACCATAAAGTACTTTAGGGATTACATTCCCAATATAACATTTTATTAGTGGGACTGTACTAAATTTACAAAGTTTTGAGAGGATCTTTTTTGATTTGAAAAGCTAGTTGATCTACCTTATTTTCTAATACTTTGATCTGATACATTTTATTGGGCTGTGCCGACATACAGAAGCCCAGATAGGTAGATATTTTTGTCAAAGCATTTGCAATATTGTCAATGTGCCATTTAAATGTCCCCTCTTTCTTCGGAAACATTGTGAAATGTGTAACAATTGACTATGAATGTTTTATTACCACTTCATTATGGAGTGCATATTTACTCAAAGTGGTTAGTAAACTTTGCAGTCCAATTGGGAGGCAATCCAGAAGCATACGCAAACCATCTAATGCGTTCATTCCCAATTTAGGACTGACAAAAGATGCCTCCTCCAAAGTCTCATACAGATTTGCCAAGTACAATTTAAAAAGTCATGAGGCCAATAAACATCCATGTCAGTGGCCTTTTGTAATCTTTACCGGGTTCAGCATCCAGTCTAATTTGGATTTGGCTATCCATATGTATGTTCTCCAGAATTGCCAACAAACATAAGGGAATGCCCCATGCCTGCAACTTACGCCATAAGATCTGTCGATTGGCGGTGTCAAACGCCTTGGAGAAGTCAATCATTGCACAATACAAAGAAGCGTTTCCATTAGAGCAAACACTATCTTTCAAAGTAGACAAAGCTAAACCATTTAAGGGCATCCCCATATTTGTATGGAATCCTATTTGAGTATTTTCTTATTAAAAATCAATTCCTCCAATTTTTCTAGAACTATAGATGCAAAGATCTTGCCATCAGCACGTAAAAGGGTGATCGGCCAGTAATAATGGGATCGCCCCTCTTAAACATGGGGACCACAACACACTACTTCCATGACTCAGGCAGTTTGCAACTAGCCACAATGTCCGAACATAAAATGAAGAGAAGTTCAGCCCACACCTCTTTACTTATTTTAAGCATGGAATTAGGATATGAATGGTGTGCAACACAAAACAAAGGCCATTTGGCCCAGGCGCGCTATAACTCGAGGCACAAGCAATCTTTTCTCCACTTCAGAACTTATTTGCCAGGACTTCCCTCTGCATATCCACCTTTTTTGTTTGCGCGCCATTCATATTTTTCAGATCAGCTTTGTAATTCCCTTTGAGACTGCAAATGGTCCCCCAATAGACTCCAGAAGCTGCACGTATCTTGTTGTACCTTTTTGAGGAGGTCATTTGAGCCCTGTTCTTTCTCAGTGGAGGGGCTCTCCCAATGTTCTTTCTACAGTTCAATGGAAGGGCCTATTCAGTGAAAAGGCCCAGTGATACTTTCTGTGAACTTGGGGTTCAATGGTTTCAGACCTCACCGTTTATGCAAATGTAGCAGAGAAAACTCACTCCTTCAGTTTGTAACCTCACAATAGGTATTCCTCTGATTTTCCAACCGGGTTCTGAGGTCTAAACGGTTATTGTCACCATACTGGTGAAGAGGTCAAGGCACAGTCTTTGAAATGTTTCTCAAAGCACCAGAGCATGGGATTGTAATATACACAGGTTCTGCCTGTATGATGGCAATGAAGCAAGTTGCAAAAGTACAACATAAATTGGAAAATCCACCCTGATGGGTTTGGGAAAAAGGTCTAGTTACTTGGAACACTCCTTGGACAGCCCTGTTCATGCAGGTGCCGGCTGTCAATACGCAATCTTTATGTGGTGTTCTTACCTTCTCTGTGAGGATTTGACCAGGGACCACAGCCAGGCATATAGGGAAGGTTAAGGGAAGAAGGCACTGGCTCTTCTCTGGTCACCGGAGAAGGCAGATACTAACTGAGCTTCACTGCCAGAAAAACAGCTCTGTTTGATGGACTTTTCTGTGCAGCCTGCTCACCACTGATGCTTTGACCCTGTTTTCTTTGTTTTGTGTTGTCTGTTATGTCAGCACTTTTATGCCTATGGACTTTGTCTTTGGCGCTTTACAAATAAAATAAAGTAAAGTAAAAGAAAGGAGTCTTGAAAGAGTCTGCCAGAGCATCCTCATGATTCTTCTTAGGGTTGGCTTTTTCTCATTTTTCAGAACTCCCCCCGATTTATATGCATTACGGGTGCAGACTCTCAGGAAAAAAAGGAAGCCATTCAGTTTTTCCGGGCATATTACTACACTTTCCGGGCAGCATTCAAACATAAGGCTTCTCCGGTTCTGCAAGTGTAGCCCTGCTCTCCAGGCCAGGAATGGTTGTGAATATAGATGCATCTGTGTCCCGTTCACAATCTCCCATGACATAATTCCAGACTGTTGATCTCAATACTGGATTTTGCAAAGGTTTCCTGGCAGGGACACCAGGCTGTTCTCAATTATAATTATAGACAAAATATTGGATAAAGAAGCTGAAACATCAACTAATTGGCAAAACAGATTATGTTATCTAGCAAGACGTGAATCCTCGGACAAATCGGTGATGATGGAAGGCCTCTTGCAAGATTGAAAATGGTTGAGGGCGAATATGAAGGTTGTGACCGAGCTGAATGTCTCTCCAAAGGCGAAAAGGTGCAATTTGGTGTCAGCAAATATGGGGCCAGTTGTTAAAAATCCAGTGGTTGACCTAACAATGGGTTTGGGAACACAATCGGGTGGTTCCGCTGATAAGAATGTATTCTCAGTCTTCAATGTGAAGAAAGATCTGAAAATAGGCCCACATAATGTAGAGGCTGTGGTGAGTACGCCGCCAAGTGACCCTATAGCTGGGCCCTTGAAGGTGGCGGATTAAACGCCCTCAGCCACTCAGGAAAAAAAAACAAAAAATATGCCGGCTAGAGCAAAAAGAAATTCAAAGGGGTCGAGAGCGTTCTTACGGAACATCACATCTCCCCCAGAGCCACTCAATCAAGCTTCCTCCACTGAAGACTGGTGGGATTGAAATAATGTTGGATCCGGTCGCTATTGTGGATAGGAGGGACTCTCCATTATCTGCTGGAGATTTAAGTTTGCTGGTGGAAGAACTTGAGAAAGAGGAAGACGACGCCAGTTGGAAAGATGTGAGCAATTCGGAATGGGAAAAAATTGAAGGCTCATGGGAGAGCCAGTGGTTTCTGCCCCGAAGAAGTAACTACTTCCAAAGGTTTTGCAATCTAGGGTGCGCTCTAAGGGCCTCGGGGCAGTTCCCTCATCTGGTACTGTTAAATCCAACATAAAGGAGGTAACAAGATCGTTGCCCCTTCAAAAACAGGGAGGCAACCCACAAAAGATGGCTGCGACCTTTAAAACTCTGGAAGAAAGAAGAATGGGGATTGAGAAACCGTGTAACGCAGAGGCCTTACTATCTGACCCACATAAACCATCTGTGAAATCAAGAGTGATGCATGCTCTGTTTGATGGATTTTTCTGTGCAGCCTGCTCACCACTGATGCTTTGACCCTGTTTTCTTGGTTTTGTGTTGTCTTTTATGGCAGCGCTCCCATGCCTGTTGGCTTTGTCTTTGGCGCTTTATAAATAAAATAAGTAAAAGAAAGGAGTCTTGAAAGAGTCTGCCTGAGCATCCTCATGATACTTCTTCGGGTTGGCTTCTTCTCATTTTTCAGAACTCGCCCCAATTTATACGCATTACAGCTGCAGAGTCTGAGGAAAAATAGGAAGCAATTCAGTTTTGCTCTTTGCAAGGGCCCTCTTGAGGGACCTGCGCAATTGGACTGTGACTAGTGGAATCGTGGACGCCGACAGTCGGGATTTGTTAAGGGGGTGGGTACTGCCCTTAACCTCTTTATTATAAATTTGCTTAAGGAAAAGGCTTTTGTTGATGGTAATACTGTGTTTATGGCCTTCATGGACCTCGAACAAGCTTTTGATGGTGTCATCCGGGAACATCTTTGGGTGAAACTGCGGAACTGGGGCTGCCCGGGGGAGCTCGTTGAGGCTATTGAAGCACTATAGATGGGGACCTCGATTAGGATAAGACTTTGTGCGGATGGAACGCTATCTCACAGGATCTATACCTATCGGGGTCTGAAGCAGGGTTGCGCTCTTGCACCTTTGCTATTCTGTTTATATATTGCGGATCTGGCCCTATCTCAAGTTGTGAATCAAGCCTTTTTGCCCAAAATCAATGGGGTGGAGGTCCTTTGGATCCTTTTCACTGTGATCTTGTCTTTTTAGACTTAACACAAATAGGACTACAGCGTCGACTAGAACCCTTTGAGCACTATTTGAGTGCTAATGGCATGAGCATCAATATTAGAAAGTCTAAAATTCTCCCCATGAAGCGGGCCGAAAACAAAAAAGGAGAAATGTACTTGGAGGGTGAAGGGCATACCTCTAGAGATTGTAAAAACGATGGTCTATTTGGGGTTACGATCAATAGGAAAAGCAATGAAGCCGCCCAATTGGACTTTTTGCAGACTGGATTTGTCCCCTTGACCAACCAGGGGAAAGTCTTGCACTATAGGTTTGGCAAATTTACGATGGTCCCTATCCTATCCTTCTACAAACAGAGGTAGCCCAAACCTTAACATATGGAGCGGAGGCATCTCTCTGCTTACCCTGGCAGTGCTGGTAGAAGCTTGAAGGCCAATTTTGGCCAGCTATCCTGAAACTCCCAAATAGCCTATCATTCTGTATTATTAGACTTGAACTTAGGCTGCAATCCTTGGAATCATTGGTGGCCTGGAAGTCCATCTGTCTATACAGGAAATGTGTTATGCAAGAAGCAATAAAGCCCTTGAAATACTGACTTTGGATAAAAGTATGTTAGAGTCATCGTTAGAGGCATGGAAACTTAAAATAGAAGCCTTCCTTCGGGAAAAGGAGATGCAGATTGAATGGCTGCTGCACAATCCAGTATAAGTTAAAAAGAAATTGATGAGGTAGGACTGGATCTCTACAATCGATCACTGTGCAACTTTAAAATTGGGGTTGTCTTTAACTTTGGAGCAGGGGAGGATGAACATCTTGCCAAATGTTCTCTTAAAGTTTCCATCACCTATATATAGAGATCTTCTTCTTAAATATAGGTTCAATATTCTAAAGACCAGGGAGGTTATGTTTAGGAGGAAGACTGTGGGGTTTGAAAATGCTACTTGTCACTACTACATGGACAGTTTGGTGGTTAAAACTCTGGAGCATCTGATAACGATCTGTGAAGGACTATCCAAAACCAGAAATTTCTTTTTGGGTGAGTTTAAATCTATGAGAGCTACTCTCTCCAAGCAGGATTGGTGGAATTGGCTAATAATTGGAGATCAAACTAAGCTAGTGTTGGCTGCTATGAAAATGCTTGAAACTATATAGCATATATAGCAGTCGGACGGAATGAGTGTTTAAACATGGATTGGAAATGCCTCTGAGCAGGGAGATGGATTGGTCCAATGGCTTGCCCGCGCCTCTATGTCCCCTAATGTTGATTTGAAGAGATCGAAAGCTGTGGAGGTTGGTTTTGCTTTAGGTTAATGTTAAAGGTTACTTATTCACAATGGTTTTGATAGAGAGTAAATGGAGGTAAAGAAAGTCTTATCTTTATATGTGTTTAATACTGTTTTCTTGATTTGTTTCTTTTGCTCTCATCCAATTATCTTTGTTTTGTACGTTATGTAACCAATAAAACATTTTAATTAAAAAAAAAATATGAAAAAAACTGTCCTTTTTAATATGGCGAGAGGGTGACAAGTGACTTCAATATGTGTTCTAAATAAACTTCCAGCAAACCATGGAAGGGTGGATCGTTAGAGACAACACCTCCTATTGGTAAACAGTGGTGATTGGTGACTTTTTAAATAGGTGGGGTCTAAGGGGTTTCTTTAAATTGGCTAGAACTCGCTGTGCGGGTTAGCTAGGACAAATACAGTTTTTTAAAACAATGTTTTAAAATGGTTTATGTAACTGTGCAATATACGTATCATAAAAACTTGGTAAAATCTGTAGAGTGTACAATCGCTGATGTAGGCAGCCATACTCCAATAGATGCCAGGTCAGAGCAGCATTTAGCAAAACACATATGATATGATATGATATGACATCTTCACTCTGGATGCTCACAAAGAAAATCATGAGGCCCTATCACCACCAGGACCAGTTCCTCTGGACCAATTACCAGATTGAAACAAGTTACCTAAAGAATTAAGACTCCTTGGGTCTTTACCCGTCTTTAAGAAAGCGTTAAAAACCCACCTCTTTGGATAATTGCCAACCCTCTGGCCTTTGTGGCTCAACCTTTCTATGTTATATGTTTGTTTAACGGTTAGTGCCTTTATGCCCGAGGGTCCACAGTGCGCTTAACAAATGTTGTAAAGTAAAGATACATAAGCAGGTAGGCTGGGTTCTATGTCACATCAAAGTATGTTTTAGAATTAAATTTGAAGTAATCAGACCACGCATTCTTTCTTTTTGAATGGAGTTCTATAATAGTTCTGACCATGGAATCTCTACCTCACTGTTGATACAGGATATAGAAATACCATTATAATGCCAACGGATAAAGTCTTAGGCCTATGAACTGTAAGCTTTGATAGGGCTTTTATGCTTCTCTCTGGAAAATTGTTTCTTTCTTCATGCCACTTTAGAACAACATGCTTTTTTGGAAGGACTACTTTCACAATAGCAACACAAACGTTCCGCTTTCACCCCCTCATCCGAGTGCAGGATGGAAGTGAAGTCAGGTCATCTGAGGGTGAAAAGCAATATAAACAGGTAAACCCATGGATTCTCTTTTTGCGAGTCCCCGGGCACCCCCTATTTTGCACTCTGGGGCATTGTTATTATTTTTGAGCGTGAAATGGGGCACAGAATGGGATTAGCATGTCCACCTGGCGTACCCACTTTGCCTGCAAAAACCAAAGGGTTTCCATCCAGAATGACATGTTCTTGCTGGCAGTAAATGATTAGTTTCTCTGGGTATCCACCTCTTTTTAGCTTTAGTGAAAGCAGGTTCATGCCATAGGAACCCACTGAGAAGACATTCTCACTACCTTAGGCACTTGTTTTGCACTTCGTAGTGCAAATGGCGAACTTTGCGCGGACGGGACCAAAGTGTGTGAAATTGCAATCAACACTTGTTTTTTAGAAAATGAGCCGCAATATATGTCCATCAGGTGATTGATTTCCTTCCACCTAATTTGCATCCAACAGCCATCAAGCTTAGAATCCTAAAATCCCCAACTTGTCCCCTTCTTTCTGAAAGGCACATCGGCTAACCCTTCCAATGCTTTTAAGCGTCTAAGACACCCCTCTAAAAAACGTACTTTGATAACTAATTCATGTTGGCTGATGAATATTTTATTTCACAGAGCAAATCATGTCTCCCGCATTGTTGTAAACAATACCAAAAATAAATTACATAGAGCCTCACATTGTTTGAGGTGACATTTTTCATTTCTGTTTTCTTCTTGATATTATAGGTCCCCCACATCCGGTTATCTCCGGCGAAGGCGCGCGTGAGCGGACGTGGTGGAATATGTAACCGATCTGAGATAATGCCCTAAAGACTATGCCTGTCACCTTTTCAATCAGGCAGCTATGCAAATGCAACAGTATTTTATCCTGGTGAGGTGACAACCAGTAATTATTGTAAGTAACACAGAGCGGCTATTATCATTAGCATTGCACATTGTCATGTCAGCCTCATTTATTCGGATTCAGGGTAATAATAGATCATTTGCAGGAAATGCGGCTCCTAGCCTATGCTTTAGTTCCTAAAAACTCCATGGTAATGAAATGAAACCTTTCAGGATATGCATACAACGAGACATCCACACACTCCTGAATGTTGACATTATTGGTGATCATGTGTCGAAAGGCATGATTCTGCATCTCCCGACGGGAACAGATCTTTTGCCTAGCTTTTCCTATCTAATGCCGCACATTCTTCCATTTCATATTACAAATGTTTTGCGCTTTTGTAGCAATGGCTGAGGATGGCCTTGGACTATTCAGGGAGCACTGACTTTTCTCGTAAAAAAATGTCATGGTACAAAGGGAGTTATACCTCTGAACAGACATTCTGGTGCACATGTTCGAAGTGTAAAAGCAAGGTGCATTGACTTTAAGCCTCCATTGCATGCCGAGCCACAGGGTCCTGTTTGTATCATGGCGTAGGAGGGCAGTAAAGCAATGGACTGCGCCTTGCCATTGCACCTGCTCAAAAGAAGCCAGATTCCATTGTAATCCATTATAAGATGCCACCTGCAGGGCATCTTTTCCTGGCAGTGTTTTATTTCTCTTAAAGAGAAGAATAAAACGGTACAGGCGATTTTGTCCTGTTTTCTTCTGTTTTCCACTGCAATTTGAGAGTGAAAAAAACGATTGCATGCAGGGTTCCAACAGCAGGTACGTGCAAACATTGGGTGTCCCGTGTGTGCAAATACAGTTTTTCAAACCACGACCTCCTCTGTGTTCATCATCTTTCTTCTATTGCATCTTACTGCATGATGAACAGGGCATGTTCCAAAACCTTAGACGGGCAGTGAGGCCGGGACTGGACCGGGACCTGATGAGGCCCAACAAGGCTGAAACACGTGTCTGGGGTTGCTGGTGGTACTCTTGTTCAGAGAGGAATTGCCATAGCATTTCGGTGCTGGACTGCCCATGTGGGCGGGACAAAGACTGATATGCAAATGGTTATTTACCATCTGTGAAAGGTACAGTGAGCAAAAAGTGTGTGCTGCAAACTCTCATCTCAGAACAGGTTATCATGCAATGTTCTTTCTGGAGAGGAGCGCCTGCTACCTTCTTTGAAATGTTTGCAAGGAACTTGGGGTTGGTCACCCTGAATTACCTGGGGGCAACCAGACGTGGACTCCCTGCTCACTGTGCTCAGAGAGACAAAGCTTCACCTCACTGGTGAGGCCCAACAAGGCTGAAACACGTGTATGGGGTTGCTTTTGGTACTCTTGTTCAGAGAGGAATTGCCATAGCATTTCGGTGCTGGACTGCCCATGTGGGCGGGACAAAGACTGATATGCAAATGGATATTTACCATCTGTGAAAGGTACAGTGAGCAAAAAGTGTGTGTTGCAAACTCTCATCTCAGAACAGGTTATCATGCCATGTTCTTTCTGGAGAGGAGCGCCTGCTACCTTCTTTGAAATGTTTGCAAGGAACTTGGGGTTGGTCACCCTGAGTTACCTGGGGGAAACCAGACGTGGACTGCCTGCCACTGTGCTCAGAGAGACAAAGCTTCACCTCACTAATGAGGCCCAACAAGGCTGAAACACGTGTATGGGGTTGCTTTTGGTACTCTTGTTCAGAAAGGAATTGCCATAGCATTTCGGTGCTGGACTGCCCATGAGGGCGGGACAAAGACTGTTATGCAAATGGATATTTCACATCTGTGAAAGGTACAGTGAGCAAAAAGTGTGTGTTGCAAACTCTCATCTCAGAACAGGTTATCATGCCATGTTCTTTCTGGAGAGGAGCGCCTGCTACCTTCTTTGAAATGTTTGCAAGGAACTTGGGGTTGGTCACCCTGAGTTACCTGGGGGAAACCAGACGTGGACTCCCTGCTCACTGTGCTCAGAGAGACAAAGCTTCACCTCACTGATGAGGCCCAACAAGGCTGAAACACGTGTATGGGGTTTCTGGTGGTACTCTTGTTCAGAGAGGAATTGCCATAGCATTTCGGTGCTGGACTGCCCATGTGGGCGGGACAAAGACTGATATGCAAATGGATATTTCCCATCTGTGAAAGGTACAGTGAGCAAAAAGCGTGTGCTGCAAACTCTCATCTCAGAACACGTTATCATGCCATGTTCTTTCTGGAGAGGAGCGCCTGCTACCTTCTTTAAAACAATATACTTGCAAATGTAATTAGCCTAGAGGTGGGGGGGCTAGAAGACATCAAGTGAAAGTGAGGAGGTCTAGGGACTGAGTTTGCAAGACAAACCTTTCTGTAGCCTCTGCTGTAGCTGCAAAAGCCAACATTTGAAATGAAAATGCGTCATGGAAACTGTGTGTGTTATGTGGGAAAGGTATCCGTTGTGTGAGGACCCGGCAGTGGATGGGGGGACACTTGGTGTGTGCTTGGGGGGGGAGAGTTTGTTCCACAATTGTTTTTTTCCTGATAAATGTGGATAGAACTACAGATAGCAGAGGGTATGTGTAGTTCTGTAATGGCTGGTATAGGTTTTATTGTGTTTGTGTATTATTTTATAAAACAATATCTTTACAAGAATAGTGATGTTGGGGGTGAAAAATCAGTGACAAAGTAGGCATCTCAGACTCTTATACATTCCGTAAGTGTGTTTTCTTTCTTTTTTTTAGACAGAAGACAGGGAATTATACCTTTTTTCATGACATGTATTAAGTGTTCATACATAATATGAAATCCTCTCATTTTACCTAAGTCTGAGTACACGGGACACATTTGGGACTCTTATCCATTCAGTAAGTGTGGTTTATTTTTTAGACAGATGATTGGAAATTATGCCTTTTTCATGTTGCAGTCTATGGGCCTTCTTATAGTTTGGATGGTGCAGTAAAAATGCAGCGGCAATAGCTTTACCACTGCAAAACCACACAGCCCAATCACGAGTTTGAGGGAAAGTCAGAGAATTCATCTCCAGCTCTGAGCTGGAGGTGAATGCACCAACTTTCCACCCATTTTTGCCGTGATTACTGCTGCGCATTATTAAAAACATGGGGACCTCCACTGCCAAAGGCCACTTGTGATCTGGCGCCATTACCGCCAGACCAAGTAGCAGTAACGATTGCGTTGGGTGGTATTCTGGCTTATTTAACACAGGATACTGTGCAATTTGTAGTGAGGCCCTATATATTTAGAAATGTAACTTACAAGGAGTACTGAATACATACATATGTAAATATTCAAGGAAACGCTGTGTTGCAGGTATGTTAAGGTGAGCAATACATTGTAACAAATCCTTTGAAATTCAAGGAAAATACTTTAATTGCAGGGACGTTAAGGTGATAAGTTAACACAACAAAACCCCTGAATTTCAGCTAAAGCCACCTTAACTTCATGGCCTTCAGTCATGGTCAGTGTACAACACCAAATACATTTTAACACAGTAATGGGTACTAGTCATGGCCTTCAGTTATGGAAAGTGGTCTCAACCCTCACCAATGTGCACTGAATATTTTAAAACACCAACAGGCTACCAACCATATATTTTGGCTTTTACCAGTGGATACAGCTTTCAACTGTGACCACCGTGTATAAAGTGACCAGGCACTAGCCATGGACTTTAGCACAATACTGGCCAGTAGCCACAATCTTTGGCTGTGCCCACTATATATTCTACCTTATAAATGAGCCATTTGCCATGGCCTTTCACCTTGAGCAGTTTGCACATCTTTTGACCATGTCCACTGTATATTTTAAAATAATAACATGCAATATGCGATGGCCTTTGGCCATGCCCACTGTGTAGTATAAAACACTAACCAGCCACTAACTATGGCCTTTGGCCATGCCCACTGTATGTTACATACACTAACCAGCAACCAGACATGGTCTTCAACACAATACTGTGACCACGTTGCTCCACTGTGTCTATAGCAGATGTTCAGGTCAGCACAAAATAGTGAAACAAGCAGGCAGACATCTTCGAATACATTCAAACCAAAATGGTATGCCCAAACTGCATAGACGTCCATGTATATGCAGAGTTGCCTGAAAGTGAAAAATCACAATAGCTAAGCTTGTTATAACAAACTTAAGCATCATGCACAACGGGGGGCGCTGTTGCCCACGAGAGGAAATGGCCTCTCCCGTTTGAGCTCTGGCGGAATCCAGGCCTGAAATGCCGTTATAACTGCAGAGACTGACCGATTTTGCATAAAATTAACACAGAGCGAGCAGCGAAAATGCTGGAACACACACGCGAAGTTTGACAGACAAGGAACGTGTGATTGCAGAAAACCGGAGTGGCTGAGATCCTCCGCTTTCCACGAGGCGGGAGCCGGCAATCCGCCGAGTGCTACGGGGAGGAGCCCGGATTGACTCTACGGGAGGAGCGGCGGACGAGGGTGCACATAGCCGGCATCGGGAGGTAAGCGCGTGTGCTCCGGACCCCGTTGAGCGCCTGTGGCCCCCCTCTACCCCCTCTCGCGGACATACGCCCATCAGCCCCTGTCCTGGCGTGCCCGACTGCTGCTACCGTGTGCGCTGGGGAGGCGAGGCCCCGGCACCCATCACTAAACCCTGGCTTGTGTCGAAGTTGAGGGGGAGGCTTTGAGGCCTGTGGGCACCCCGCGGCAGGCGACCTCCTCCCACTTCCTATCCGCGCTAACAGAGGGCGCAACAGGCTGTCACCTTCCCTCTGCCCATCCCCCCTGTTTATGCTCATGGATGGAACCCCTCACGTCTGAGAAAGCGAATACTGCATCCATATTATGCAGGAGGGGGCCCACTCATACAGCCCATGAACCTACAAACTCTCTCAACTGGAGTGAACATTAGGAGGGCTAAAGAGCAACAACATTAGTGGACACGTACCCTGCGGGGGTTGCACAATAACCGATGCGGGGACACCTATAAGCTCCCCAATGTGGGGAACTACCACCTATATACTAATTCACCCCAAATAAAGGACGTGCAGATCAGAAGGAGGGAGCCTGTTATCAACTTGTGAGACAGCAAAACATCATCAACACCAAGTCACTAAGAGGACCGGGGCAACTGTCAGCCCCCAAGTGCTGACCGTCTTCCAGCCTCCCAACACTGGGACCAGACTAAACCCAGCAACCCGCCGGATAGCCCAAAGGCTTACAACAAGTGCTTAATTTGTAAAAAAATAAGTGCCAGTCCCCAAGAAATATTGGCCCCATAATGCCGGGCGTAACGCCACCCTCAGCGTGGGCGCGCCGGCCGCGCCGGCCACTCCGGTTCAGTGCTAGACCTACCTAGATCGGCCCCCCACCAGCCCATCACACTGCTGCTGCTCCATGTCACATGTGTGGCGCTGCAGCAACTGCTGGCACAGGCTAGTAGTAAATACGCAACTAAGACATTCTCCTCCTGTAACTGCGCCTCAATGCCCTCTCTGTGTGTGTGCTTTAAAAATGCAAATAAATAAAAAAGCATTCGGTTTCAGTCACTGTGTCACTGTATTTAACTCTACCCCTTCTGCTCCATCTGACAGTCTGTTAAAGTACACAAAGTATTGTAAATCGGTTACCTCCAGGAAGAGCACCATCCCCTCAGCCCGTTCTTCAGTCACCTCATCCAGGTGTTTTGTGTAATCCATTTCCTCTCAAGCCCTTATCAGTCATCACATCTCATAAATGCATCCCCCTTCACCCTTCCTTCAAGCATGAGCATGGTGTTGTATAACTTGGAAAAAGTCATTTCTGCAAGACATAGGGCCTCATTACACGTTAGGCGGTAAGGGTTTACCGGTACCGGTAAGGGCACCGGTACCGGTAAACCCTTACCGCCTTACTACGAGTTCCCTTTGCAGGACCCGACCTTAACGGCTGGTTTTACCAGCCGTTAAAGTAGGGTGCCGCAAAGGGACATTGGTGCTAATTACGGTACCGCAATTTGCGGTTCCGTAATTAGCACCTTCCCCATTCCCATTGAGCCCTATGGGGGCAAAAATGGGAATGGGGAAGTGCCTTGGTGAATGGGGAATTACCGCCCCCGCTCACCTTGGAGTAGGGCGGTAATTTCCGCCTTCCACCAAGGCAGACACAGTAAAATACCGGCGGCAACCATGGCGCTAATAGTGCCATGGTTACCGCCAACCGTGTAATGAGGCCCATAGTTGTGAAATCAACGGCCTGTGCTGCTTCTGCTTTAGGGCCTCTTTCCACCTTAACACATAGTAAAAAAACTAAATATGTTTTGTCACCCAATATTCAGGAGCCAGAGGAGAATACATATTCGGATATCTCCTTCCCACTGACATGTTCTTGACATACTTTACTAAACTGCGGGGTGTAACAGACACCCACCTCCCTATCTGAGGATTCCTATCTGAGGATTGGATGTGATTTCATTCGGAGCACATGCTCGGTGCGTATTGTACCCAATTTAAGGGGCCACATCTGGTGTTTAAACCACACATCAGGATAGAAAACATGCGCTGGAATTATGTAAAAAAATGACAGCAAAAGACGGTTGAGAATTATACACGAATACTCAACTAGTGCTTTTATTTATGAAGACAGATTAGTGGGCATGTGCACCATGTTTATCCCCGTCTAGTTTCCATGTGTGTATCTTTAAGCCTGAAATGGCAATTCAGCAGTTCGTCTTTGCATGGGCTTTTCTTGCGAGGTGCAGCCCGTTTGGTTTCAGCCCAATACGTGCACCGTTCCGGGTCTCTTCTCTGAAGCTCGTTTCTGAACTAATGAGGCCGATAACATTAAAAAGAAGAAAGGAAACACCCAGGCAAAAATTCACAGTTCTTGTTTCGCTTAGATGAATGCTGTCCCAGATCGGACTGGGGCATACAGTTGTCTCGAGTCGGGCTCGGCACCAATGAAAAAGTGGCCAAAGTTGCAAACAACAATTAATTCCTTTTGTGACAGACAATAGTGGGACCACATTGCCGCCCGTGGCCCGCCCGGTCCTGGGCTTTGCCCTGCCTTGCCTCAATCACTTAGACTACCTTCCGTGGGGCCACCACCGCCACGGCCATGCTGAGCCTGATGATCACAAAAATAGGTGCACAGCGCAGCGGCCCCAGGAAGGTAAGATTTTAAAAGAAAAAACGTATATTTGGCCGGCTGGGGCCCATCACTTTCAAAGTGATGTGCCACAGCTGCCACTCAAAATAAGTTATTTCTTTTAAAACCTACCTTCCGTGGGGCGGGGCCCCGGCCACCGGCCCCACGGAAGGTCAAGTTTTCAAAGAAAAAAGTAAAACATACTTTTGGGCACAATCCACGGGCCCGGCTGCTCGCGGCAGAGTCATCCGACTCAGTCTGCGGCAGCCGGCAGCCCCTGGTCACAGAAATTGGCCTGGGCCTGGCAAAGACTGCAGTCAGCAGCACTATTCACACAGGTCACACAGACAGAAGCTCGGGCGCGGACGGGCCCCTGGTGGGGTCCTGACTCCTGGGAAGTCAGGACACCACCAGTGGACCGTGCTGCCGCCCGGGCCCGACCAGGGCCTTCCTTGCCTGATCACTTGACCGTGACAGGCTCAGGCTGCACCGCACGCAACAACAAGTGACTTACCTGATTTGCCGGCTGGGACTTGGTATCCTGTCGGGCCTCAGGGTGGGCAGGGCCAGGTGCGCACACTGGCACCTGCACAAATGAAAAAGCAGGCATAAGGGGCCCCAGGAAGCAACTAGGCCGCACCACGCAGTGTAGCAGGGTAGGCTCTCTCTCTCATAAATCAGGACCGATGACGCCACGCCACGACACCTTCACTTCACAGTAACTCGTGAAATGAAGGTGGCGCCGTGCTGCCTCCTGTGGCAACAACAACACGTCACCATGCAATTTCACTGGCTCAGAAGAACAGCCAATGAAAACTGCACATTCTGTGTTACTATACAGAATGTATCAAAAACTGCATAGTAACAACAGAATGGTAGTTTTCATTGGCTGTTTTTAACAGTTTGTTGTTCATTGCTATTGCAGGCCCCTCCCAGGCCCAGCCAGCCATGGCCTGCAACCTGCAAGCACGAGAGAGTTCGAGATCAGAATGGCAAATCCCAATGATTTATAATCAAAGCGAAGTGGAAGAACAAACAAAGCAATTGCACATGCGCTTGCCCCGCATGAGTTCCGGTGCCCAAAAAAGAGTGCCGTGTTGGGCACCGGCAACCACCCCCACAAATTAAGCACTGCTTACAACATATAAGCCCACAGGCCCCGTGGGAGGGAGATGCGGCCAGATCGGAGGCCAATAATGCAATAAATGAATGCAACTCTGCACTACGTCAGCACGATCATATTATTGGACGGGGACAACTAGCCCCCATTGATCACAATAGCAGGAACTACAAACCAGGGCAGGAGGGGGGGAGAGTTACGCAGAATAACTAGAAACAACGAGGGAAATACGCTTGGCACCAATCTGTGCAGACTGGTGACGCAGTCTCTGAAAACGCATCCCCCCGATAGTCTCGTGGGTGTTCGCCGACGGGACTGGCCCAAATCCAACAAAGTACAACTGACCCGAAAAGTCGGTTGGGAACTCTGTCTCTCTGGTCCTGACCGCGTTGAGGGCTGAGAAGAGATACGATGCCCAAAAACATTGGGTCCAAGAAGGGCAAGGGAGCCATGGACAAATTCACAATGGCACTACAGAAAGACACTGATCACATGATGGACGAAGAGGCACCCTCACAAGACCAACAGACACCGGTGGCTTCAACGATGGACCCCCAGGCAGTCTTTCAGGCCATGCAGAGAGGCTTCTCGGCTCTAAACGATAAATTGGATGGAATAACAGCGAACATCACAACCACCAAGTCACAGTTAGAAAAAACAACATCTCGCATCACAGAAGCGGAGACGAGGATCTCAGGCACAGAGGATACACTTGAAAGTCTGAAAACTACTGTGTCCATAATGGCAATAGAGTTGGGCACTGTGAAGGCCAAATGTGAGGATTTGGAAGCAAGGTCCCGAAGGAACAATATTCGCATTATAGGGGTACCGGAGGATACAATGAAGGGGTCGATGGAAAAAGCTATAGAAGAACTGTTGCACACCCTCTTGGGAGATCCCGGCTGGTCTCCAATGTTTATTATTGAGATGGCACTCAGATCCCTTGCCCCTAAACCAAAGCCAGGAGCGTACCCCAGACCGATAGTTGCCCGTCTGTTGAACTACAGAGATAGGGACTTGATCTTGAAAACTGCAAGAGAGAAGCAAGAGCTACGCTGGGAGGCAAACATTAAAACTATCTTCCCCGACTTTACCCTGGTAGTTCAACAGGAGAGGAAACTATTCACAGGGGTCAAAAAACTGTTGCGTGAACGTCAAGTGCAATACTCAATGCTATTTCCGGCAAGACTCAAAATCCAACACCAAAACAAAGTGTATTTCTTCACATTTCCGGAGGAGGCGGCAACTTTTGTTGAAACACACATCCCGGCCCCAGCAAGACAGCCACGAGAGGAGAACTCATGAAAACCCAGGGTTATGTAATAGAAAACACTGAATGTGAAGATTCATGAAGATATAACTACAGTATTCTCTCATGCATATGGCAACAATTACTATATAGATAATGGCTAAAAAAGGAACGGAAGATATCACAATGCTGAGTTGGAACGTAAGAGGTTTGGGGTCCAGAATTTAAAAAAGAAAGATATTTGCATGTTTCAAGAGACAATCACCAAAAATTGTTTTTTTGCAGGAAACTCATATAGGCCCACAGCAAAGTGGACAATTGATGCCAAATTGGGGGGCCCATCAGTACGCCACGAAATACTCTAAACGGGCGAGAGAGGCAGCCATCCTGATACATAAATCCCTATTGTTTACATGTATAAATGTTGAATGCGACCTCAAGGGGAGGTATGTACTGGTTCATGGAACTATATGTGATAAGGAGATACTTTCTGCCTATGAATTCAGATCAAGAGCAACAAATATTAGAAAATGCCACAAAATGTTAGCCACACTCCCCCCTGAGGCGCAAGCGATAGTGGTATCCCTCAACATGCAAAAAGCATTTGATACTGTCTCATGGCCCTCTCTATTTGGTGTATTGTGGAATTATGGATTCGGCCCTAATTTTATAAAGTGGATACAAATACTATACTCATCTGTCCACGCTACGATAAGAGTGAACGGGAACTTGACAGACAAATGAAACCTACGGGGTGGTACCCGTCAGGGCTGCCCACTTTCCCCATTATTGTTCGCCCTAATAATAGAACCCCTGGCAGATATACTTAGGTCACGCTACAGCTCCTGCGGCCTGCCACTAGACGGTAACCCTCAAATAATAACTTTATATGCGGATGACATCCTACTATATCTTAAACACCCAGAGCTATCGTTGGGCAAGATTCTGGCAGAGGTTAAGACATTTGGAGAATATTCAGGCCTATGGATAAACTCCAACAAATCTGAGCTGTTCCCCACTGACGGAAAATACAAAGAAACCCACTGAACTATATGGTCTTGTGTGGAGCCGGACGCATATTCTTTATCTGGGGGCATACATCGCCAGAACGTCCCAACTATCCCGTGCCTTGAACTATAATGCCCTAGCTGACGCATTATGCACTAAAATACAGCGATGGAGCGCTCTACCTATCTCAATGATGGGAAGAATTGCATTAATTAAAATGGTGATATTGCCGAAGCTATTCTATATATTCAGCATGGTGCCAGTTTGGCTAGGTCGTGCCCTGTTCTCGAAAATGAATAGCGCCTGTATCGAATTTGTGTGGGGAGGGCACGCTAGACTGAACTGGAAAGCGATAACTGACACTTTCCCGAGGGGAGTATTGATGGCACCAGACTTGGAATTATATTATCTAGCGGCACAGACACACCATGCCGCCCAGTGGGCCACACTTTTCCTCAATCCAGGGACCCCTCCACCTCAGCGAAGAGAACGCGACGCAACTACACTGCTGCATAAATTGGCTAGACCGACCCCCAAGCACTACAACACAATAGACCCTGCGAAGGTGACAACTACGGAATGGGCCAAAATAGCAGACATATATCATACAGATAGACTATATCACCCGAGCATGCCACTCTGGGGGAACTCCCACTCATCTTTCACCCTAGATGGGGAATTAGCTAAGCATTGGAGCGCTAGGGCATTGCTCAATGGGGGCAACTCTTTCCAGAAAAAAGCTTTGTCCAATGGGAAGATATAAAAACAATGGTGGGAAACACGAATAAACATAAACAACAATACATGTTGGTTAGAAATAATGCACAGAAGATATATCCTACATTCCCAAATGAGCCGAAGATAAACACTGGGCTTGGATACATGTTTACTGGGGCGAAGATAACAGCCTCTACTTTATATAAACTTATAGTGCAGACACGCCCATCGGGAACACACACTGCAAGGAATAAGTGGGAACACGATCTGGGACAGCAAACAGACGTTCTGGAGTGGTCCCAAATCTGTGCATTAACTAAGCAGGTTTCGTGCAATTCCATACATAAATTGATACACTACAAGATAATACACAGGACCCACTATACCCCCGCTAAACTCAAACGGATCTATCCAGATAATCCGGGAACTTGTCCGAGATGTAATAAAGGAGACGCCAATGTATACCACATGCTTTGGGCTTGTGTGCAACTGAAAGAATACTGGGCTGGGGTTTGTCAGGCACTGGATGAGATGGCAGACCAACCAGTTGAATGGACTCCGAGGCTATGTATAGTGGGAGAGGTGGGGAAAATGAATCCAGTCTGGAAAATATTACTGAATCTGGGTCTGTTGATAGCTAAAAGGGCAATATTAATGAGATGGAAAAATGCAATCCCTCCGACTAAGACAGATTGGGATAGGGATATGGTGTGGACAAATGACACGGAAGAACTATATATTGATTCGGTCCTGTCCTCTTCCAGACCAAGGAACATATGGGCAAGATTTAAACAATATCTATCTGACAAGGCTGAAAATGAAAATGTATGAATGACAATAATGATATACGATGTATGTAGTGAAATGTAAAGAAATATACATGAATATGTGATGTACCTGTGTGCAAAGATAAATAAAGGTTTAAGAAAAAAGCATCATGCAAAACAATAACAGAGATTCCATATTTTCATTCTGTAATAATAATAATAATTTTTTTTTAAGATGAATACATGGTTACAAAATGTTAAAGTGCAAGTGCTCTCAACAATACAGATGGACCTTGGAAAAACAATGAATCAACATGATAAGCACACACAATACTAAAATTCACAACTTGTTAAGAGAATAGTAAAGGATAATAATGTGCAAGTACTTAGACCCATGTACATGTCCCCAAATGATAAAAGTATGAACATATTTTGGACACATTAAGAGAAAGTGCAGAGACTAGCAGCTCAATGGAATTTGTTAACGGACAATGATCTTTCAGAGCAAATGCAAAAAGCATGGGAGCCAACATGGCAATAAAGAGCAAGTGCAAAGCAATGAGGTGTAGAACATTGGAAATCAACAGACTGTCTAAAGTGGGCCTAAGCCACTTCTGCTTACCCCAGTCAAGAATATATACAAAAACACAGGGCTGTCAGTTATGCACAAGAAGCTGCACAAGAATCTGCAAATCAGAGATTGAATAAAGTGTGCATGCACCAAGAATCAACACTTAGGAGAGCGAAGTGTCAAAAAGGTCAACGTGACCTAACCATCTAATAGACCCACTCTCCGAAACTGCGTAGGTACTAGTAACCAAAGGAACCACGGCCAAGCGAATGGACAGCCAAGAATGTAAACCATGTTGAATGCTCCTATCAAAAATATGAAACATGTGGTCTAGAGAACACTAACAATGGACAACTGATGCCCTCCATTCACTGTTCAAATGTATGAAACTTATAAAACCATGCTGAATAGACAGGAAGGAAGACTGGATTGCAACAAAAAAAGCAGGCAAAGAAATATGGAAGTCCAAACGAAGAACAGCAGGAATAGAAAACATAGTACACACAAGTAACGCATACAGAAGTGGCAGTAACAGGCAAAAAGTAAAAACAAAAAACAACAGGAAAGATGACCTCTAGTGAAAGAAAAAAGGGGCAAAAACAGTCCATTCGGGAGCAACGGATATGACTGATATCACTAAGAAAGTGAAGTTAAAATCAGGGCATTATTATCATGTTGTTCTTTAAAAGGCTTTGCAATGGGGTACAAGGGAAAAGATGTCTTTATCACCCTCAGATTCTGAAGAATCCTAACCTTTAACTTGCAGGTTGTGCTGCCAAAGTACCACTTGTTGAAAGGACAACAGAGAGTGTGAACAAACTTTGCATTTATAGCATTTTACAAACCCAGAGGGTGTGGAAGGAAGCCAAGTGTCATAGGCTGCTCTCTTGGACAGTGTCTGCAAAAAAATTCTCATCAATTTATCTTTCAAGGACAGGGCTCGTCTAAATGTTAATATAGGCTGTGGTGCCAATAATGATGCTAGGTCTTTATCCATCTTGAGCACATGCCAGTGGCGTTGGACAATCTTTCTGACCTTCTGGGATGAACTGCCAAAGGTAACAATCAAACGGGGATCCTCACTAATAGTCTGCTTCTCCAGTTTATTCATGGACAGTAAATTATCACGATCAAGAGATCGGGCTTTGGTGTAGGCACTCTCAATGATACCCTTTGAATGCCCATGCTTCAAAAAATAGTCAGATGCTAGCGTACAACATTCGTCAAATGCTGCAGTATCTGAACAGTTCCTGCAATATCAGACAAATTCACTGTAGAGTATGCTCTTTTTACAACTTGCTGGATGGCCGATGGATGCATGCAGGGGTAGTCCTGAACTGGTGGGCTTCTACATTTATGTAAGCCAAATGTGTGCAAGATTACCATGACATCAAGGTACACAATCTCATGTGTGCTATGATGTTCAGTTAACACCAGAGTGATGGAGTTGCATTTATGTGTTCAACAAACTTTAACCAATATGAGTGAGTACCCTTGCATTTGATGGAAAACATTGTAAATGTATCTCCACCATGAACCAATTTGTTCTTAAAACATGTCAGCCACAATGTCACTCAGAAATGTAGCCTCCAACCACCCCATCATAAGGTTGGCATAAGAGGGGCAAACATAATTCCCATAACTGTGTCCCGCTTCTGATGATAGAAGACATTTTCAAAAAGAAAGACATCGGGCCTCATTACAAGTGTGCCGATCCAGAAACAATGGTGCCGATAAGCTATGGGTTTGCCTGCTGGAACCGCTGTGCCCGACAGGGCTGACCCTGCCGGGCACAGCAGCCACGGTAGGCAAGCCGCCACGGAAGCACCGGCACCATTAAGAATGGTGCCGGTGCTTCCATGTTCTCCATTCCCGGTATCACTACATAATATCCCCACCAAAAATATCACCGTAGATGTGGTCGTTTGGTTTGCCAAAGGCAACATTTTTGGGGGGATATTATGTGGGAGCGGGGGTTGCGGGGGTGTCCCCCGCAGGGTCCATGTGTGAAATTCGCATATGGCGATATTTTTGCATCGCAATATTTTTGCGGCAGAATTAACACATGTAACCCCATTCCCATAGAGTCATATAGCCACTTTCTTTTGTTCATTGAAATATGTAGGACAGTTGTTTGTGTTCACTGACAGTGAGCATTTTAAAATCCAAAAGGTGCTATAATCTAGACGTTATCCTTGCACTATGTTGTGAAGGTACTTTTCTGAGGGTTTGGCCTCAGCTCATGGTGCACATACACGGGGAAATAAGCACGCCCAAAACACACAATTGAATTCTATACATGATGATGAACGCTAATGTTATTGGCCCTCATTACGACCCTGGCGGAAAGTGACTGACCGGACCGCCACAGCGTAAATAGCGTTTCCGCCATTGCACGAAGGAGCAAAGTGCGGCCCATTCCGACCCATCGGGCACGAGCACCACGGCATGGCGGAAGTGCAAAGTCCGCGATGGCGGAAATGACCCCAAAACGGCCCACACCGCCGCCGTACGGCGCCCTAGGTGCAATACCGCCACCCATCACAGCGGACACCGCAGTGTGCGCCTACCGGAAAGTACGGTGACCGGAAATATACGGAAACGGAAGTTAAAACATGGGCCCGGAACGGGAAACAACCCGCCGTACACCTATAAAACCACTAAAACCACACAACCACTAAAATCACTACCCTGAGATACACCCCAACCCGTCATCCACCCTAGCGAAACCAAGAAAAATGGGAAAAGTAGCGAAGAAAGCGTGCGACCGCAAGCGGCAGGTCCACTTCTCCCGTGAGGAACTCACCGTGCTAACAGAGACCCTCCAGGAGAATGCTGCCGTCGTCTTCTGCACGCAAATGACCAGGACGGCACTTGCAAACAAGAAGGCCATATGGGCTCTGGTGGCACAGCGGGTAAGTGCGGTGGGGACCGCACCCCGCACCCCACAGCAATGCCGTAAGCGATGGGACGACCTGCGGATACGCGTCCGCAGCATACTCTCTGCCAACCGCAACATTGCCACAGCCACCGGGGGAGGTCCTGAATCACCCATCAAGTTGACCCCCTGGGAAGAAATCTGTGCCTCCACCATCGGAATGGAGAGCATAGAGGGAGTCGGAGGGATGGAGAAAGGAGTGCAGACATCCGAAGATTCAGGTAGGTGGCCCAAATAAAACAATGCCAAATCCACAAAGTCCATCCATGTGAAGTACCATGCGTCCACATAGTACAACAGAAACACATGTCCAGGAGAACGTCCACACACATCGGCCTGATAGCGCACGTTAAAACCCACAATAAATACATAAATAATTAAAAACCCCTAAAACACGCACTACACGTGCAGCAGGCACACCCTAACTGCAGGCTGCCAAACAACTGCACCCTCACTCCACACACAAATGAAAGCACCTCCAAGGCCCCAACCCAAATCACCCTCAGGTACCACCCCAATGCATGTGATACAATGCCATTCCAATTCCCACAGACCCATCAATAACCCTCACCCTCCTTTACTCCACCACAGGGTCCGATCCAAACGACGAGCTTCAGGACACCCCTACCAGCACACCTGCAAAGAGGGCCAAGACCAACGGCCAAAGACCCTCCACCTCAGCTGCACGCATCAAGACACGGCAGCAGCACAAATCAGGTGGCAGCACAGAGGAGGGAACATCAACAGGCACCCCAGCAGCCAGCATGCCCACAACACCACCACCACAGGTCCCCCCAATGGATGCCACAGAAGGCACTGCCTCCGGTGGCAGCAGCACCATAGGTGACACCCCATTGATGGCAGCATGCTCCGACACAGAAGACGGGGATGTCGAAGTCAGATCCATCCATGACCTGTCCCAATCCCCCTGTCTGTCCCATCCCGTACAACATGAGGATACCACGCAGGGGCACCCACAAGACGACGACTGGCCATCCCCCACAAGCCCTGTGGCAAGGCAACATGAGGACAACAGCCCCTCTGTGACACCCCCGCAAATGGCCATGGCCCAGCAGAGGCAACAGTCCCTCGACCAGTTAATCGTGCAACAGCAGCAACTGGCCACGCTCCTCAAGGACCATGCCGATGAATGTGGGGGCACTAAGGCAGACATAGAAACATCAACTGAGACACTTAGGGCAGAAATGGAGAGAGGTACAGAGACACTAAGGGCAGAAATGGAGAGAAGCACCGAGAGCCTGAGGGGGGAACTGCATGCGACGTCCAAGGACGTATGTGCCGAACTTGCCGCAGTGCGCCGTGTGCTCACTGAGCTCTCGCAAACCCTTAGGGACATGCATGGACGTGAGCAGGCAGAGACATCATCCGTTGCAAGTTCCGTCCAGGGCAGCCCCCAACGTAGATCTGGGAGGAACCTGCGCTCCACAGGCAGGGGTGCCCCTGATACCCGCAGAGGGGGCTTGCAATAGCGACTGCCCACTGACAATGAGCATCTTTGGACACTGGTGTTCGGGGGGGAGGTAGGAGGGTGGAGGGGTTGTGTTGGGCTCACTTGGGTGGCGGGTCGATAGGGTGTACAACATGATATCACATATGCCATAAAAAGTGCACGATCAACCAATGAGATGTGTGGACATTGATCTTTGTGTACTAGGCCATCATAGGCGTACAGTCCATATTGTGCATGTCCCAGACACACACAGTGCCACGAGTCCCGTGTCCATGTATCAGCCACCAGGCGTGAGTGCTAGAAGCATACATCAATGAGATGCTGACGAATGTCACGGCCCTCCGGTGCCTCGCAGACTCCTTGAGGTGCTGCCACATCCCCACCCTCATCATGACCATCATCAGGTGCTTGCAGTTCTGCGTCAGGGGGCATGGGCACATTTCTACGTACGCACATGTTGTGGAGCATGACACATGCCATCACCATCTTTGCAACCTTCTCATGGCGGTACAGGAGTGCCCCGCCAGACCTGCTGAGGCAGCGGAAACGACCCTTCAGTAGGCCGAATGCCTGTTCAATGACTACACGGGTACGTGAGTGGGCATGGTTGTAGTCCTCCTCATGCTGGTCCCGTGGGTTCCGGACTGGTGTGAGGAGCCATCTCTTCAGTGGATATCCAGCATCACCTGTATGTGGACGAGAAACGTATGATGTGGAATGCCATTGCTACGTACGCACACCCCCCCCCCTTCCTGCCAGGTCATTGCCGAATCACATACCCCACATTATCATGCATGTAATGAGACTCACCGAGTAGCCAGGATCTGTTCCCTGCGTGTCGCTCCATGTAGCGTGGTATTGTAGAGTTCCTCAAGACCATAGAATCATGGGTTGATCCAGGGAATCGGGCACAACAATGTGTAATGATCCTGTTGGAGTCACACACCATTTGTACATTCAGAGAATGAAATTGTTTTCGGTTGCGGTACTGGGCCTCCATGGCATGTGGGATGACCAATTCCACATGGGTGCAGTCGATGGCACCAATGCAACCCGGTATGCCGGCAAGTGCATGGAATCCCACTTTTGTGTTGGTAATTTCCTGCTCAGAGCGTGGTAGGGAGATGTAGTCGTCTGCGTGCTGCAGGAGGGCATCGAGCACTTGCAATAGTGTCCGTGAGAACAGTGGCTGAGAAATGCCATGCAACTGTCCGACTGTGTGCTGGTAGGTACCTGTGGCCAGGAAGTGGAGTACAGACACCACCTTCAGTAGGGGTGGGATGGCGGTTGGGCTATCTATCATGCTGACAAGGTCAGCCTGTGTCATGTCCACAATGGCGGCTATGGTGTCCCGGTCCAGACGGTAGAGGGTGTGGATCTGCTCATCAGTGAGGTTGAACGGATGTGCTCGGAGGCGTGGGATTGCGGGCTGCCTGCGTGGTGGTAGTGGCTGTGCTGGCGGCCCTTGCTGGCCCTGCCTTGGCCTCCTCCTCCTCCTGCGTCTCCTCCGTGCGGCCGGTTGTAGTTGGTGTTCGTCTTCTTCTTGGAGTTGGAGTACTTGCAGTGCTATCAGGTCCCCCAGGGCCAACATCGCGAGTCCTGCCGGTAGCATTTCGGTGTGGTTGTGGGAGGAGACTGGCTGTGCAATTTATGTGTTTTCAGGCTGAATGGCCTCCACCTGTGGTGATTCATTCCACCTGTGCAAACTGCTCTCCCCTTTGGCCGAGCACGTCCCGCGCACAACGCTGCAATTCGTGGAATGGCATCTTGCTATTGCAATCATGTATTTGTACCCGATGGCCGTGTAACATTGGTTGATATGTTCATTCTGCTGTGGTCCCATTGTTTCACATACTATCTGTGCAGTCGCGAACAGAGTTGTGAAGGGTCAGTGGAACGTAGTACTCGAGTAACGGTGGGCCCTCATTCATCACTGTACCGAGTTGCAACGACGGGCGGGGCGTCCCATTCGTGGGTGAAGGCAGTTGCCATTTTCACCCACAGCCGCACTCGATGGATTAATTAGTGTTTTCAAACGGCCACAGATGCCTCTTCGACGTGATGTTGCAAATGAGGAATTCGAAGGGCGGCGCTTTCGGTTTTCAGCTAGCGGCGAGGAGATGCCCACAGGTCTGACTGCAAATATAACGTTCTATTGTTCAATGTCCTTGGGACAGGGGCCATGGCGAGAATGCAATGATTGATATGAATGGTTTGGGATGCGCAATAGCGACGTGGGCGATGAGGCCGGACGTTCCCAAATACATGTTACTTCACTACACTGGAATTACGGGCTGGGGCACTGTGGATTTTGCAGGCTGCATAACGCACAGACTCAATGGATATTTCTAATGTTATGTGAGTAAATATTCAGGCGTTTTAATCCCGGGATGAGGGAATGATGAATGGATGCATGGGCAGGTGATTTGATACAGAGTTTGCCATGTACAGGGCTTCTTGGGATCTATCCGCCTCCCCTACGCTATGTGATGCAGGGCTGCCATAGTGGGACCATCGTCTATCTGGCCTTGTTGAGCCCTCCCTGTCTCGACGCGCCCTCAGACACTTGTGTCCATGCACGTTACCAATCCCATCAGATGGATTCTGTTTTCACAGGCGCATGCACAGGTACACTCGTTTGTGATGGTGTTTACACCTCGATATAGATAGTTATGAGTCGCAAGTGGTTTTTGGGTGGTGATGGACCTTTGGAGTGGGCTAGCATGCATGTGGCTGTGGATTTAGTGTGATCATTGCAGTGAGTTGTTGGAATGTAGTACTGATGGCCATTCTGTTCTTTTTCTTTTCTTTTGGTTGACAGGTATCTCCTCCCCTTTTGCCACTGCCATCTGTATGCCACTCCTGCAGATGGGTTTTACTCCCGACACCTGCTGCTTCGTGTTAATCAGTGGAGCAGCATTACGATCTTATGGGACGATCGCCAATGGGCCACATGCCCTTACGCAGTACTGGTGGCTCGGAGCAACATTTCGGCCTTTCAGCTGGACTAGTGCCTCCCCATTGGGACGGCCCTGCGGTTCTGTGCGCTTCCATGTTGCCTTTTCGTACGTGAATGTGGCTCTGTGTACCATGAGGGAACAGGGCGTCACACAAGTAGTGGCTGGTCATTTCTTGCGGATGCAGCCCACAATGGTGAAATGAGTTTTGGAGTTCATGGCCTGATGGCTGTATGGGCTTGGTGATTTTGATGTGCATTAAATTTCTATTCTGATTTGGCCCGTGTAGCGTTCTTCTTTGCAAGTGATGTGGCATATGCCTATTTGGGGGGCGATGTATTGTGAGGAGATCTGCACTGGGTTCCAGCTTCGGAGTTTAGTTGCGTGGTACTGTACTGGGCGCGTTTGCCTACGAAGCCCGTGAGGTCAGGGATGGGGGCTGCCAATATGACAGTTTGAATGTTGTCATGCTCAGGGGCGGGGGATTGGGTTTTGTGTAACAGATGCCGGTCAGCCAGGTGGACTGGTGGAATGATGTGATTTTCGGAATATTGCTGGTCACAGGTGCCTGTGTTTGCGTGCGTTTCTTGGTGGGGGACTGTGGTCATGTCCATTGGGATGGCTTCTGTATTCGTGCCATCTGTGCCCTGCAGCTCCCATTGGCCCCTGTTGTGTTTCTTTTGTTCGTTGGCATGCATGGGTGACTTGTACATTTCACTGGTTGCATTGTGACTTCATTGCACCTACGGGGAGTTGTACTTTGTGGGCAGGGAGCGGTGTACGGGCACTCAGTGGGGCCGTTTACGGTTGATTCGCGATGCCGTACTTCTCACCATGGCGGAATGGTGCATTCCGCCATGCTTGATGGCGTTAGGTACATGTCCGCTAGGGTCGGAATTGGCGTACCCTTGCGCCATGGTGGTGTT
Source organism: Ambystoma mexicanum (assembly GCF_040938575.1). Classification (NCBI taxonomy): domain Eukaryota; kingdom Metazoa; phylum Chordata; class Amphibia; order Caudata; family Ambystomatidae; genus Ambystoma; species Ambystoma mexicanum. Next base: position 816,992,616 of record NC_090935.1, read on the forward strand.
TACGGTTTGGCATGGCGCGCGCGCGCGTGCTTGGTGCAGTTGGCGTTCACTACGGTGTCGCTAATGGCATCGTACTTTGCGGTGACGGGTCATAGTCACACCGAGCGCTATTCGATGGCGGTATTGCATTTCCGCCATCGTTTTCCGAATTCCGCCAGGGTCGTAATGAGGGCCATTGTCATTTTCTGGTGATGTTTATTCTTTCCTCCTTATTGGAGTTTCCCTGTATGTGCTTCAGATTTATATGCATTGTGGCTCTTCATATGTATTGTTTGTATTAACACAAGTGTGTAGTAAATCTTGAATTGTTAGCTATTTATTCCATAATTAACCATAGTCAAAATTCTGATAGGGTTGCAGTTATTATTTTACTAGCCAATATTACCGGATTAAAAATGCTGTACTTCTATGGTGCATGTTGCAGCCATTGCCTATGTGAGTGTATTATTAGGGTCCTGTATTACCAAAAACACTCCAATATAATGTTTTGTTTAGATGAGTATATTGTTTAACACATTAAGTAGTTCATGAGAGGTTGCTCGATCACCCCTAACATCTTGCTAGCACTATTGTAAACACAAACCCTTGTAGGGACTTTTCATCAAAATTAATTTCAAAATGTGATGTCATCATTGATGTTATCAATGACATGTGTGATCTCATCTTTTATGTCCTGGGTGTTAGCCCCTAGCAGTGCCCGGTGGTGGCACGGTTATGGTTGCATAGCTTATCATAACCGGAAAATTTCAAGGGTTTTTCGATTTTACTTGTAACCATAACATCCCTTTAACACAGTTTCTTCAGTGAATTTCATAGGTTTCTATTAGTGCAGAACAATAATGTCCCTTTAACAAAGTTTTTTCAATGAATTTCAAAGGTTTTTATTAGAGCAACGTAATCATAACTTCCCTTTAACAAAGATTTTTCACTGAATTAAATAGGTTTTCACCAGACCCCCTTAATTTTCTACAAGTTCCTAATACCTTTTTTTTATGATCACACTTAAAATTCACACTCACCCTCAATGTAACCCTCAATGTAATTGCTTGAGAGTCCACGGACAGTGTATATGTCCACAGACATTATGTAACATCCACTAAACGCAAACACACAGGGGACAATAGAACATGTTGTACCCTTCAACCAACAAAAACATATACACAAAACAAAATTACTTATATTTAACACAAATATACCTTTTTGTACAATTCATCTTTCACAATGTTAAAAATATTTTTCATTTACCACACAATATAATTGAATGCACCAAGCAAAAACCATTGCTGGACATCTGACATTATCACTCCAGTACAACTCTTCAAACAGACTCAGATACACGAGGAGCTCATTCGAAAACAACCTCTTACCAAATAATAAGTACACTGTATGCATTTCTCTATCATTACCATTCACTATATAAACGTTTCTTATAAGCAAATATCACTATTTTTAATTTAACAGAAATGTCAAACCCATTAGAGTGGTTGAAAGAAAACTTTCCAGAAGAAGAAATGAGTGATGATGACATCTCTAACTGTAAACAATACATCTTTCAATATAAATAAATAATGCAATCTATACAGAGCTCATTGAAATGCTAATTTCTTCTTTTCTTATAGTGCATACTTGACATGAAGACACACCATCCCAATTTAAGTATGGAGAATCCCAAGAATCCCAAAGACAATCCCTATCCCCAACTGTACTTAATGAAATCATGATCTTATCTGCAACAGTGGATGAACTTAGTAATGACTTGAAGGCAATTTTAAATGTTGTTAAAAATCATGTATTTAGAAATGTTAATTATCACTGTCCTTCTTGTACCTGTCTGCATTGCCCCCAGCAAACACCCCCATCTAGTTCCCAAAATATAAATGAAAGATGCTTTGTTGAAACGTCTCTCCCTCCCCTGAAGATCAGTGTATAGAAATTCCAAATTCTCCAATTTATGTTTCCCATTCTGATACCCATTCTCTTACCTAAATACATTTAGTTTTTATACTATTAATAGCTTGTATATTATTCTGTCCTAATTTTATTTTTTAAAACCCCAATTAATAGTCTGCAGACTATATGACTGTTTGGGGTGTCCGTAAAAATGATACGGGCAGTGGTCGAAGTGTGCGAAAAAAAAGTAGTGGAACTATGTTTCCTGCTGGCCTGCACCCACTCCCCACAAACCCTATCACCACGTCCCCTCCCACACACCATACACACCCCAACACTTGCACCTGCTGTTTAAGGGAACCTTCAGTACAGTACAGCAAGTGCAAGTTTCAATTTCTTCCTATGCTTTTATTTAAAAACAAAACCATTCCGGAACGGTTTCTTTTTAAAATAAAAGTACAGGAGCTGTAAAAGGTAATTTTAAAAAGTAGAGGAGCATCGCTCCCGACCGCTCCCACTCACTTCGACCACTGGATACAGGGTGTCTGCAGACATTGCTCTGTGTCCGGGCATGTCCGGTATGGCATGATGCACTTTTAATTAGTCTGTGGGCAGTGCACCCAATTGCGGACGTCCATGCGCATGCACCTTGCGTGTCCCATCCGCTGATGTCCACGTACACACGTTAGTGCAATGGATGCTCCCCGGACGTCATCATGTGACCGTACCGTGCAGTGTGATTGGCCTGTCCTTGGACGGGGTGCGTGACTGCAGACAGTTTGAAACCACATTTTCGGACAATCTAGGATGTTTCAAGTTGAATGTTTACCCCTGCAGAGCTTCTACACCCACCCTTAGTTGATCTGCCAACTTTTTCAACTTTCCACGGCCTATTTTCAACTCGGTAGTCTGTGGAAAGCAGCACAGTCCATGAACAGTTCCTCTGAAGGGATCCACCCAATAAAGTTAGTCATTCCCAATCTGGCAGACCAGGAGAGTGCACCAGGATAGATCAGCTGCTTTGCAGCATATGCCAACCTGCATCTATGGCTTCAGTCATGGCCATTCCTCCTCCCCAGCCACCACCATCACCACCACAACAACCACCTGGAGGGCCTGGACAGGGGAACAGGCATGGAGATGCAGAAGGAGGGAGAAGAGGAAGTGTAAGATGAGGTACAGGAAGTGAATACCTCCAGCGCCCGTAGTGAGTCCTGGGTGTGTCTTGAAGCACCATGAAGCAACTCATGTGCTAGATGGAATTACCAATAAAGATCTCGGACCCAAATAACCAGACAGAATCAAAGAATATGGCAAAATCCTACTTTATTATTCACATAAAATAAAGTAGGGCAATCTGGTGAACAACAGGCTGTAGTCCACACATTCACATCCAAACTTGATTATGCAAAGGTTGTATGCCTCAATGTATGTCAGCTGTGACATCATCCTAAGTGGCAAACTCTGAAGCTTATTGAAGGGAGGGATTGGTTAAGGGAACCTATAGTATGTATAAGATGCTACATTAACCCTCTGGTTGGTTGGCATATTTTCCCAACTTTGGACATTCGACTTGTTAGCAGCACATAAGTAAAATGATACGCAAGTGCTGAGAGTAACGTCAGACTACTCGCCACTTTCCCAATTAGTCCATCATCTCTTATTGCCTGGCCCTAAGCCAAGACTTCTCCTTTATAGTTGACCTTGCAGCCTTTTCTTTATTCTGGGACTTTTAAGGGAGTGTACGCACATCATTATCTTCATCTGGGATGAATAAATAGCCCTTGTTTTCAACTTTTGATTCACATGTGAGTGAATCAAAATGTCAATTTCGACCTTCTATTTACTGCTATTTGATTCAATTGTACTGGGTGTCATTACTCCTCTAGAGACTTGCTCACTCCACCTTGCATAGGCTTTCTGCACTTTTAATTGTCCCAATACTTTCTTTTCATCTTTGCTTAAGCTAAGAGAAATATTTCTTATGTACATGGTTTATCCCTTTGACTCCCCTTGTGCCTTTCAATTATTCCTTGAAGCAGCATCCTTGATGCCAGGCTAATAGCCGCATCTTTATTGCTCACACTAACCTGTTTTTCCAGCGTCTCTTGACTCTGCAGCCCTGGTCTGTCTCTGAGGTAGATTGATTGGTTTTAATGCGAGCCTGGAGTCCATCTTTCCATCATGGCCGCTCTAGCCATGTTATGTTTTCCTTTGCAGGAAGCTTCTATATGTCTCATCTTACTTGCGTTTCAGCATATACACACTTATTACTCAGCAGGCTACTTTATCTTCTTTGCATTTATGATTTCTTTGTATTGGTTACATGTTTCTCTTATTGCTTCAGTTACATGTTTATTCATAACTATTTGCATACCGTTTCAGTGTGTCTTCCCTTCATGATGTCACTATGCCTTTGTAAGATTTCACTCATAGCTCTATGATGTCCAATGGTGTATGCAGACATCCGTCCACCCTCTCAGTGTGAGGGTTCATTTGGTACATTTGCTGAGTACATATCATCTCTCATACACTCAATGCGGTATTGTGATGATACCGGGTGTACCACATAGGGCTCTTCTCCTGCTATTCCAGTACGATGAAGGTGAGGGGTCGGGAGCTAAGGATGACGTATCCACCTGCTCCTCTACAGGTGTGGTGTTTTTTACCACTGTTGGGGGTGTGCCAAAGGCTCAGGCAGCCAAGATGAGATGCACTGAGTGCCACGTCATACTCTGTCATAATAAACCTGGGCTGTACTCCTATGGGACCACCTCCATGTGCCGCCACACCAGATCCAGCCACCCGGGTGCTCTGAAAAAGGCTGTTCCTTTCTCAGGGAGAAGCAGGTTGATGACCTCTACTCCAACTTCCTCGACTGCTTCTGCTACCACACAGACTACTCCTTTGGGGCAGAGGATCCCGTTGGATGCCTCACAGTCCATACAGGAGGCTGTTAACCCTTACCTTTCAAGGCTTAAAGTACTCGGTTTGTACTGCGACACAGAGATCTGGTAGGGGAGCAATTTCTAAGTGCTTTTGTGGATGCGGTCATGGAGCACGAGAAACTCTGCGACCTACCTTGATATGATATGATATGGCATTTGTAACGCGCCTATACACAAGTGTTTCAAGGCGCAAAAACCTTAAATGCAACACCCACCCAACATCTTCCTGTGTCCACCTGCTCCTCTGTTTCTGAGTTGTCCCTTGCCCACCTTATCTTGCCTCTGCTGTAAAAAACAAATAAACCACAAAAAATCACAAAATCAAAAAACACAATAAAAAAGGTTCCTTTAGGAGCCAAATTTTACAATTAAAAAATAGAACTAAGAATACAAATCACAGGACCTTTTGCAGTCTACACAGTCCGTGGACAGTATGAAAGACAGCGGACAGTGGGAAAAATCATGGGGTGCAGGAATTAAAATAAATAAAGCTGTTTTTCTTTAAATAATTGTGGCTTTATTACAGCCAAAACCAACAGGGATCAGTACAAGGAAGACAATCCTGGAACGTCTCATCTGTCCCTGGCTCGCAGGGAAGTTTTTAGGGAACATTTTTTCACAGCAAGGTCACAACTTGGGCCCCGCTCCACCAAACCTAACACGTCACTGGATTGTGTGCAGAGTAATAGTCCACCTATAGTGGACCCTATATGTGTTACTAAAGTAGGTTTGCCAGTTTCCCTGCGCCAACACAATAAATAAATCCAATACTGCAGATGTATTTCAAAGTAAAATGAACAGCCTGACACGTGTTTTGAGCAGTTCTTGCTCTTCCTGTTGTATGTATATATAAATCGATATTGATCCTGAATTTGAATGTTAGGACTGAGTGACCCATGTGGTTGGTCACTCAAATACGCGCATTTGTTTGTATCACGCGGACTCTGATGTGCGAGTCTGTTTGTATCACGCGGTAAAGAAACCTGTATGTTAAAAGGGTTGTCAGTAGGTGCATGATAATACACAAATATGGGACATGATGAGATAATGTCCTGCGTCCCGTGTGGTTTCTAAAACCTACCCTCTTGAATTGTACCCTTGTATAACTGAACAAAGCAATTAAAAGGGAGTCTTCCCATTATGAAAAATTAGATATGTTGAGGGGCACACGTTGGGACTAAAGTGTGGACGAAACCAAATCAATATGAAGACCTGAATTAATACATAACAGAAGATATGTTACAATGAAACAATACATAATTTTTAAAGGAAAACTGCAAGCTCATGGTTTGTGTTGAGACCACAATACACAGTCCTGTATTGACAGATGAGTCTAGCTTCAAGTTTCCGTAGCATCAGCTTGAGGTTACCCCCCTTGGAGGCAACGTAGCTTTTGCTAGTCCCACATTTTCTTATTATTTTGAACAATTTTTTTTTTGATATGTACAAATTTGTGTACATGCATGGATTGCATTCATTATCATTATTTTTACTTTGTATGTAATTTAAATGTTTCTTATCAGCCTCAGAGGAAGAGCAAGAACTGCTCGAAACACGTGTCAGGCTGTTCACTTTACTTTGCAATAAATCTGCAACTTAAGCAGAATTGGATTTATTTATTGTGTTGGCGCAGTGAAACTGGCAAACCTACTTTAGTCCTACTTTAACGTGTAGTGCCTGGGCAAGGCTCTCACACCTTCCGGTTGCCTGCTGCCTCCCGACTATCATATTTCCAGCAAGCGCAAGGTTCCAATTTCGGCTTTTTTGTGCCCGATACTTTTTCCCTATATGTGTTAGTTTATTGGCTGTTCATGTCAGATGCCAGGCATGGCCCATCATAAAAAAATTGCTGTTACTAAACAATGTTTCAGTGTGAGGGTCTTACCATTGGTTCTTGCCCATTGCTACCCACCAGTAGGATACTAAACTGTGATTGGCTAGAGCTGACGTCCCCAGGCCTGGGACCCAAAATAAGTCTAAGCTCGAGGTGTACCTTCTCAAGGTAATAAGAACAATTATGTGTCTGCATTGTAACTTGTGTGCACCACCAAAGTCTATGAGAGTGCCTGTTCACATTGTGCAACACTTGTTCCTTGCTGTAACGACTTTGTTGCAAGCTTCTGTCTGGCGGCATGAGATTGCTCCTCTTTCCTAGTGCCGGTTTTGATTCGTCATCTGAATCAGCCGAATCACGTGTTCAGAGACCGTGTTTTTGAGCTCTGCAGCTCTGAATTACTCTGAATATTGGAGAGTTATTCCCATTTCTTGCAGCGGGTGTTACTGTAGTTAAGGGAATGGAATATCACTTGTATCTTGGTGGCCTTGGTAACCGGCCCTGTCCCACATGGTTGCTCTTCTGTTCAGTTTGAATTCGGCTTAGCTCAGCTCTTACTGAGACGTTTGTGGCCTGTTGTGATTTTCCTAAGCCATGGCATGGCTTCTACATGTTTGTGTTATTCTATAGTTCTCCATATGTTAGTAATTCATGGATTCTGCCAGGTCCTATAGGTGCTCCTGCAGTTCCATTAGGTTTTTTGCATCTAAGCATCAGCAAGCTTGCTCAAGATTTCTTGCTTCTTGCATTTTCTGTGTGGCTAATGACAAAATAATAAAGCAAAGGCAGTATGCATACTTATTGAACTGTTACGCATGTGTTCTTCTTGTATTCGGGTATGTGTTTTGTGTCCTGATGTGTGGATGGCACGTGTACTTCCTGTCTAACGCTGCTATGTCGTGGTGTCTCTAACGATGTCAGTAGTGCAGCTTCTTGGCACTTTAGTCGATACTGTCAATTGAAGTCTCCTTAGTTGCATTCTAAAGCTCCTCATCCACTGTAGGTAACATTTTCACTGCTCCTGGTGTATAGGGTTGGCTGAGTGGGTACCTCTCGACATACTTGTCTATCATAGGAGCACTAGGAATAGGTCCGACATGGTAAGGGTGATCACAATATCTTTGGTTCTTCTTCTGGGCCATGCGTTTTATGGTATGGGGGCAGGGATAGGATTCAACCATCCCTCTTCAAAAACGAATAAAAACTGAACCTATAGCAGATCTTGCAACAATTACGCTAGGGAAACAAAGAATAAATGCTGCTCCATTGAAAAATACAACCACAAAACTGTCTAGTCCAAAAACAACTGCACATCCATCAGAAGACAAAGAGACACATGTTTCTTTTCAAAAAACAACTGCAGGCCCATCAAAGGATACAGAGGCACAACTCCCTGGTCCATTTAAATTAAGCAGCACAACTGGAGTAAATTGCTGTGCAAATGTAGCAATCAATCTTCTCTTCCAATTGCCAACAATTGTTCACAACATTTACTTAAACGGCTTGGAGCAGTTGTGTTTGCAAGAAATGCCACAAATAATCCTGACAGCATTTACAGTATCTCAGGTATAAGGCAAGAATTGGACTACTGTACAGGAATGGATAAATTCCCCATAAAACACAGGAAGATCCACAGGAATTCCTAATGTACTTACTACAAATACTAGAAACCAAAACCACCCCTCTAAATGCACGTGGAAACATGCACTCTCTGCAAGCCTGTTTCACAAGAGCACATCCCTAATTAGAGATTTGTGTTTGTATCCATACCAAATTCTGAATCCATTCCATTTCACCAGCTTCTGTAGAATGCAATTCATAGCATATTATGCCCTCTCTGTAGTTCAGGAGGTTCCATGTGTTAATTCCGCCTCAAAAATATTGTGATGCAAATATATCACCATATTTTTGCAGCAGAATTCACACATGGACCCTGCGGGGGATACCCCCGGAACCTCCGCATCATGTTTTAATGTGCGGGGGACACCCCCAAAACCTCTGCTCCCACATAATATCCCCCCAAAAATATTGCCTTTGACAAACCAAACGGCCATATCTACGGTGATATTTTTGGTAGGGATATTATGTAGAGGTACCATTCAGGCAATTGCTCCAGCATACAGATAAACTCACATCTTGAATATGTGATACTAATGCTTCTAAAGTACAATGCAGATGGTACCAAAAACAACTATAAGCTTACTAACTTCGTACAGGTCCAGGTATCTCTTGGCAAGAAAACCTTCACAACAGTGGGCATAATTTACCACAATGGTGCCACAACCACTTCAGGTCACTATACTGCATATGTCACAAAAAAAGAAGTGGTTGGTTTGAATGTAGCGACACTTCCGTTACTTTAAAATATAAGTTAACAGCCAATATAGCAAATGCCTACATAATATTCCATCAACCCAAATATATTCACTAAAGTATAGCACAATGAACAGAATACGCCAACGGGTGTCTAACTCCATCCATAATACTACAATAGTATTTTTTAAACCCAAGACGGTTAGAGTATGCAAACGGGTATCTAACAACTTCAAAAACACCCTTTATTTCAATACACTTCAAATATGCCATCACAGTTCTTGTTACTGCAATACTGCTTGTAAAATCCAATATAATTACAATACGCCAATGTTACCACCAAATCTCACAAGTGTCTACTTAATATTACTTTACCCCAAATGTACTCACTAAAATATAGTACAATAAATAGTTGCATATGCCAACTGGGATCTAACTACATCTAAAACACTATAATAGTACTTTTAAAACCCAAGACAGAAAGAATACACCGATAGGTATCTAACTACATTAAAACTACCCTTCATTGTAATACACTTCAGATGTGCTATAACAGTTAGTCTTACTGCAAAACCTCTTGTAAAGTCCAATATAGTTAGCATATGCTAACGGGTATCTAAGCACTTTAAACATTCCCTTAATTACAAAAGACTTCAAACAAACATACTGTCACACTTACACTCACAAAATTACAGTATTTTTATTATCCACTACGGATTTTTTTCCCAATGACCCAATGATTGTTTTATGTCAATACAACAACAGTGTAGCACAGACTAATGTTGAAACAAACATAGTACATAGTATGTACTATTTTGGAGGGTCAAAAGGTAAATCCATATGTAAAATTGTATGTAATTAAAAGTTTTAAACTATCTTGCTTAACAAATGATACTGTTTTTTTCACAGAAAAAGAACCTGACATTTGAGCTTTATTACTGAATGTAACTAAATAATCATGCAAAGTGTAATCCTATTTGTTTTCTTCACAAAGAAACAAATATATATTCCATAAGCACTATTTGTTAGGCAGAATCATATGCAGTGCCCTTTGGTAACACTACACACAATTAAGACGACAAGTGTAGGTACACATTCACCTTTGGTACAAGCATACACCACACAGAATTTGGTAGTGGTGGCTGAGCAGCCAGACTTATGTCAAGAGTAAAGTAAGCAGTACAAGAGAATACACAAAGGACACAAATTACTATGGTTCAAACAAACACTGACTCAAGGTTTCTGGATAAAATAATATACATTTATGTACACAGGCATTTGTAAAACAGTTCATTAATATAAAGCACCAGAAAATCACAATCTTAATACACTACAAAACCACCCAATCAATTCTGGACAATTTAAGCTCAAAATGAAGTGTGAGCAAAATGGCACTCCAGCAATTTAAAAAGGGGGGGAAAGACAAGGTTACTCAAGCTCAAACAGCACCAACAAGTTATAGGCAGGGCAATCTAGAAAAGGCTACTACAACTAGGATTCAAGTCAATAGGCATGGGCCAATGTTAATGGCTCAGAGTCTTTGCAGAGGATCACACAGTTCAGAGTAGTTTGCAGTTAAGTCTTTGCCAAGAGTTCAAAACAAAGTTGGTCGGAAGAAAAGTTATTCAAAGGAGTAGAAAAGGACAAGCCTTCGGATAGGCAAAAGATTTCAAACATGTTTGCCATGGTCGGATGGAAAGACCGACCGGATTTAAACAGTACCTTAAATGGAGAAGAATGCTGTTGCTGAGGCAGTTGTTCCTGGCAGTTCCTGCAGGCTCACGGTTCCTAAAGCTTCAGTCATGGTGACAAGAAGGAGGATGTCTGGAGGGTCCTGCACTGCCCAGGGAAGAAGCCAGCAGCAGAGCAAAGCGACAAATAAAAGGTGCACTCCTTAAACCCCAAACAGTTTCCTTTCCTCCTAGCTATCCGGTTCACTGCAGCGATGCACAGCAAATTCGACCAGGAGAGGGAGGCCGGCGTTGTGTGTTTGGCGAGCTGGTTGGTCCCTCCAAGCTCAAGGGAAGAAGATTCCTTGCAGATCTTCTCTCTCGTTGAAGTTTTTGGGCAATTCAGACCTGCAGCAGGGCTTCACCGGGATGTCCATTAGTTGCAGCAGTCCTCTTCCTTCAGCTCCTCTTCGGTTCTCTTGTTCCAGTTTCGACTCTGCCTTCTAGTCCCAGAGACTGGCTTTTTATGCCCCCAATACCCGATTCGCACATTCTGGCTGTCATTTACACAGCAGGGTGGCTGTCCTGGGAGGACAGCCACCTAGCCAATCAAGTAAGAGTGCGACTTGGGTCTCCAAGGAGACCCTGTGCAGGGAGCCTCAAACCCTTCCCTCACATCCTGTCCACCCAGACTCTCAGGCGCCTAAGGAGGGCTTCTGTGCAGAAGACGGCGAAAGGACGGCAAACAAAGGAACCAAACCTGGTTTGGCGCACAGAGTAAAACATGAGAAAGACCTTTATGGTGAATAAACCCGACCAAAACCAAAATAAAAGTGGTCCAGCGGGTTAGAGTTTGAGGCTACCACCATAGCCTCTAATGTTACTAAAGGCTATTTTCATAGTCTGCGGTAAAATAAAAATGGTAGATACCACTGCCACCAGCCAAATCTTAGAGAAAGGGGAACAAAATAATGTTCCATGAGAATCAGACAAAAAGGGATAACTATTAATCCTTCCAGTACTCTATTGGAAGATAGCTTGTACTGAGTCTGTAAATTTAAAAAGACTAGTAAAGTCAATGGCAACTTTACATGTTCTGGGAGACAGTAGTCAGTCCCAGAAAATGGAGTTTATAGTGGGAAGTGTGAAAAGACAACCCTGTGTCACTGCACTGAGGGTGCTGTGTGACACACAGTAAAAAGATGATGCTATGGAGTGGATGAGACTCCATAATCCATGAGCACAAAAGTGCAAAACACAAGTAAGAGTGGGAAAAAAATTAAACTCTAGAAATCCAGCAAAGCTGCTGAGGGACTCAAAAGGTAAGGGAAATTAGCCATTCTGGGGAATTCTCCCTAACACTGTCCACAATTGTAGTACAATTATAAATACCATATACACTTCCATGTTATCATTCCACCATATTACACATACTGTATACTCCCCCTACAGTGTCTATATTTACTATACTCATATTACGATAGTGTGTGTTGCCAGTGTCCAGAATCTGGCCACTGTCCACAACCACCACGATATGATTAAGCCATATAACAAGTACGTACAATTTTCAAATAACAAGACTCACCCAGAACGCCCTGCAATCCAAATGATGTCCGTGGTCAGCAAAATTGACCACAGACTCAGCGACACCTGCACACCCTTTTTTACCTATAAAAACAACTGCATGTCAACATTATTCCACTCCCCCTCCTATCCAGGCCCTCTGCCGGCCACCAAATGACCCCAAATTTGTTTTACAGACTTTTTTCTCACCACGCTGTCCACAGTCAGCAGCAATGCTTGCGGACTCAGCGGCACCTGCAAAGCTTTTTTTCACCTATAAAAAAAGCTTCTTAACAACTTTATTCCACTCCCCCACACTTTCCAGGCCCTCGTTCGGACACCAAATAACCCCAAATGTGCTTTCCAGACTTTTTGCAAACCATGGTTTCCGCTGTCAGCAGAGGGTGTCCGCAGATCCAACAGGGTGACTGTTTAAAAAATGATGATGCATCTCACGTTTTTCACCATCCAATCAGTGTGTGTCTTTGGTGTCCGCAGACATCAAGCCACCCTCTTATTGGTACAGAGGTGTTACCTACTTTTTGGCATTTTTTTTTAAAACTACTGCACGGATTTACACCAAATGTACAAAAGCACACTTTTGGAACCAAACCGCCACTCTTGGTGCAAGTTTGGTGAAAATTCATTCAGAGTTTTGGCTGTAGGCGCAGGCACATTTTTTTTTTGCCAATGGGTCAATGAGGGCTTCAAAAATGTTGGGACCCCCCTATAACTTTGCAAGTGTGGTGATTTCCATAGTGGTGACGTGCAGCCTGGGAAATCTGTCACAGAGTCTGAGTAGGACACCCACAGTATTCGAGGTGTGATACGGGTGGGGCGAGGGAGGTAGGGTGACTCGTTTAGTTTTTATGGCAAGAGCCACTGGGGTGGTAGATGTTGGGGTGGAAGGTGGTGGGGCATCATGAGACGAAGCAGATCTCATGGTCAATAGGTTTGTCTGTTGTATTAGTGTGCTATTTGAAGTAACATGGCCGGTTGGCATAATCCAGGCGGATCACAACTATCTTGTTGCAAGAGCCGTTGGTTTCAGTAGCAGCATGTTTGGCATTAGTAATCCAGAAAGGGGCAGCCTGAGGCACAGGGGTCAGATGTAATCTGATGCAGGAAATGCAATCAGCAGTAACATCACCTTTGTCAGTATTAGTAAAGTGGGCCGGCAAGAGGCACAGGGGCCAAAGGTAGTCTGATGTAGGCAATACACTCTGCAGTAATATCACATTTGTCAGTATGAGTGCAAAGGGGGACAGCAAGAGGCACAGGGGCCATAGGTATTCTGATGCAGACAGTACAATCAGCAGTAATATCACATTTGTCAGAATTAGTGCAAAGTGGGCCAGCAAGAGGAACAGGAGCCATAGGTAGTCTGATGGAGGCAATACAATCAGCAGTAATATCACATTTGTCAGTATTAGTGCAAAGTGGCCCATCAAGAGGCACAGGGGCCACAGGTAGACTGATGTGGGTGTTGCATTCTTCAGGGGTGATACTTTTGCTGATGGTAGTGGGAAGCAGATTATAATGCTTGGGCGGTGTGGTCGTGGCATTGTTGGCGTTATGTAGATTATAGCTGTCAGTCGAGGTACAGTGTGGGTCTGCGGCAGGCAGCGGGTGCATAAGTGCGACCATAGCAATCATATGAGCATTGGGCTTTACATCAGCTGTGCTGTGTGCACTGATATATGGTGATGTGGCCAGAGGCATGTTTATGCGTGTGTTCCCGGAGAGCAGGGAAGCACAGTGTGGAGCTCCACAGCAAGGGCGCTAAGTGGTAGGTAGGTTGTGGCAGGGGGTTGGATGGGCTGCAGGTAAAGGGGGTAAATTGGATTGATAGGAGAGCTTGGTAGCAGTGCTACGGGGGAACTATGGTTAGAAGGAGGAAACTGCCCAGACTAGCATGCTGTATTAAATGTGGTTAGCCAGTGGTGTGGGACAGTGCACATGGTGGAGGAGCAATCAAACCTCTTACCTGAGAGCAGGGGCATGCTCCAAGATCTCTGCAGGGTCAGCAAAGGCCTTGGAGTGTTTCTGGCAGTCAGCAGGTTACAGGAGGACATCTTGGCAATGGCAGTGTGAGCTGTCTGGGCAGCTCGGGGAAGACAGGGAGAGACAGTGGCCTTAGATCTGGGCCCTGTAGAGCATGGCTTCACCTCCCGGCTCAGCTGAGCAACACAATTTGATGTGGCCATTGCCAATCAAAATGCTGCTTGCAGTCTTGTGATTCCTCTGGGTTCACAGCAAAGGCAGTCAGTCTGGAAAAAGTGGTGGCCATCTTATCAGTCGATTTCACTCCACTTTTTATGAATGCTGGTGGTGCTGGAGCCTATGCCTCAATGTTGATGGCACACCATGCTCACACTGACTTCAGATGGGAGAGACAGGGGCCTTAGACCCAGGCCTTTGTAGAGAGCCACGCAATTTAATGCGACCGGCAGCCAATCGAAATGCTGCGTGCAGATTTGTGGTTCCTCGGGGTTCACAGCTAAGGTAGTCAGGCTGGAAAAAGAAGCATCGATCTGATCAGTGAATTTCACGCCACTTGTTATGAATGCTGGGGATGCTGGAGCCTGTGCCTCGATGTTGGATGGCACACCATGCTTGCACCGACTTCGAATTACATGCTATAGATGTTATCATGAAGGTACTGATCAACAACCTGCACAGAAGACATTCCTTTCTAATTGTAATGTAATGCAAGAATTGATGGTGCTAATGGCATAGTTATGCTCAAAGCCAAATGTGCTTTTATGCAGTGATGAGGCAATTTGAGGAATTACGTTATTTCCGAATGGCTCATAACACGCTGGAGTTAAAATAAAATATGCAGTATTTAATTATGTGCATGTGACAAGAATACGTCTTTACATCAACAGTCAGCAGGTCGGTACAATAAAAGAAAAACCAGCATTGGTGATGTCAGGGGTCAATTTGGCCATGTCAACAGTTGGAAGGGCTACATCAAAGTTTTTTTTTTCCAGTTCCCCGAAAAACATTAGTCACCTATGAGGTACCAAACTGGATAAGTACATGAGTTTAGCCTAATGACATCCAACAGCCTGAGGTGGTCCCCTACACTACTGATACACTGCCCAAACATGCAAGTCAAGTTATAAGTGCCAAAGATCATGCTTATTCATCTCTCACAAAATAAGTAGTATTTACTAGAAAAGCAGATGGATGTTTATATTGCTGTTCCCTTTTGTAGTATCTTCCCTGCTCTAGGGACTTCCTCCCATTAAGGCACAGTACCCGTGAGGGAAGAATACGTGTTCAAATGATCAGGGTCCTCATCTAACGGCCCGGGTATAGGCACCAGGCTAAGAGAGGGAGAGGGAAGCAGCGTTTGACTGTTCCCTGTCCAATGACAGTGATGAAGTGAGGATGAACAGTTGATCCTTCCTATTTCCCCCTCGCGCCCCATTCCCGTTGTTCACTTGCTCAGACAGGCACTGGACCCCATGATAACCCAAGTAGATGGCCCCAGAATAAGGCAGTATTTATCTCATAGAGGCGCCCTTAAAAACGATGACTAATGCAGTGCATGAAATGGCAGTGCAGGCAACCCATACACGGTCATCCAGGCTACCCCTTACTCTGAAAGCTGCAGATCCACCAGACAGAGAAGCTCCAGGTAGCGTGGCCTCCTGAATATCGAAGACGGCATGACAGCTGTGGGTCACCATGAAGGTACTGTTCTAAATATTTCCCTGCAGTGCACAGAGGAGTTTGCTCAAACAGAAGATAGTTCCATTTTCACTTATACAATTATACAATTCTCGCCTATGGCCACAAGGTAAACACCAGTTACGTTCAACAACAGATGGATGCATTTGAGACAAATAATTTGTGAAAGTGTGCAAATACTGATTTAGGAAAATATTGGTTTGATGCAGCTGATGACATTTTTAGAGAGACTCAGTGGTTGAAATACTTGTAGGTGAGGTAAAAATGAATACTATGTCTATTTTTACACACTGAATTCACAACCAATTTTGCACCAGAATAGATCGCAAATGTTTTGCCCGCAGGTGTTAGCTAACATGTGAACAGTTGTTTTCAAATATTTTTTCTAGCACATGCCATTAGTGTTTAGGTAAGCCAACATTGCACATATTAAATGTTATCAAATAGTGACAGAGGTTTGTCCTCATTATATGACTATGATATCTTGCCGAATATGTGTTATTCGACGAGCTGTCCAAATACGTGAAATATTGCATTCCCAAATCAAAATAACACATCATCTTCTCTATACGTGGGTGTTGTCATGGTGTGCCCACAACACTCATGCAGCCCCTCCACATCGTTGCAGCAGCTTGGTGTCCCGCGCATAATTACAGCTAGGCCCGCTTGGCACAGGAAGCGAGCGAGTGGCCCCTTCCACAGCTGGTGTGCATAGTGAAGCCACCTGAGGGCGTCACATTGGCGATGAAGAGGAGCAAGGAACCCGCCGGTGTCGAGTGCAGCCACGGGCCTGGAGGATGCTGTTGGGCATGTAACGTGCGTCAGCGTGCTTCCAGTACTCAGGCCCGCCCGTTTCTGCACCCACCTCAAAACGAACACGCGGCCTGACCGTGCTGGCCAATGTGGAAGCTGAGGCACGTTGCAACAATGAGTCCCTGGTAGTGGCAACAGCCAGGAGGAGGGGCTCAGCACAACTACACCCAGCGCGGGTCCCGGAGAGAGCATGAGGAAACACACAAGAGGTCACAGAAACCTGGCAACACACCAGAGGCTCAATGGCACACCCTGGTTACAATATAGGCCAGGGGAGTGAGACACATTCCACCCAAAGGGCGCAGGAAAGCGCAGAAGAGGTCACAGAGACCTGGCAACACACCAGAGGCTCAATGGCACACCCTGGTTACAGTGTAGGCCAGGGGGGTTAGGCACATTCCACCCAAAGAGACTGGGAAAGCCCACCAACCCACTGAAGGGAGGCACCCCCAACAACCCGCCTCACGACAAGACACATGAAAAATTATTCCCACAACCTACCATATCGGACCAAGAGCCTTTATCCTCAATGGCGGGCAGTGCGCTAGGAGGCGCTGCCAATACAGCGCAAGCAGCAGGGGGCGCATTGCAAGTGCTCCACCTGCCCCACCCTTTTGACCTAAGAGACACCACTAACCTAGGGCCCCGCTGGGTCATATGGTTGAGAGACTTCAAATTTTATGTTGGCCCATAGGGCTCATGGATGACGCCCGCCTGTAAAACACCCTGTCCATGGCAGTGGGGCCTGCAGTCCGCTACATCGCAGGGGAGCTACTCAATCTGGACATGGCATCATACGGAGATATGCACGGCAAGTTGGCAGAATATTTTGCCCCTCACACTAACATAGACTATGAAAGACACATCTTTCACACTATGAGACAGGAAAAAGGCGAATCCCTTCACAATTCCGTCATGCGACTCTGCATCAAGCTAAAATACTGTGAATTTCACCGCTACGCCAATGAAGAAGCTTTACGGTCCCAGGTGATTGCTGGCTGCATGTCACAGCTCTTCAGGAAACAACTACTCCAGAAACACAGGTATGTGGAGGAAATCCTTGCACTTGCTCGGATGGAGGTGGCTGTGGAGTCCCAACTCGACAGTTTGGTGTTGGGGAAAATCACAAACCAGCACAAACCAGTAGACCCTGACGTCATAAACAAACTATCCTCCACCCCCAATCAGAGCGGGAAGTGCTCGGAGGCCACCTGTTTCAGATGCGGCTATGAAAATCTGCATACCGGGGAATTCCCCGCAGTGGGGTAGGAGTGCGCTGCCTGTGGAGGAATGGACCACTTCAGAGTCATCTGCAGAATGCACCACCTCCTACGTCCAGCAGACAAAGATTCCAGGAACGACGGAGGAGCACGCGGTTAAGCCCGCCGGAAAACATGTCAGAAGGTGACCCAAAGAGTCAAAGGAGGGAGGACTGAGAACGGAGAGGCACGTACACCCGAGAGGAGAGATGGCCATCAGAGGGATCCAGACGCAGCAGGAGGAGACGATTTGTCTGCTATATTGTAATGAGGTCACCCTCAAGCAGTAAATCCCATTCGTCAGCAGAGGATCAACGGAAGAAGGGATGTTTATGGGCGCTCAACAATGACACTGCTGCCCAACATAGTCCTGTTCTCACACTACAAGTAAATGACACACCACTGGAGTTCCTCATTGACACAGGGGCCACCGTCAACATCATCAGCAAGAAGGCGTACAATTCTCTTGCCCGACCCCCCAGGCTGAAGAAAGCAACAGTGGACATTTATCCATATGGGGTGACCACACCTTTGCCCTGCAAGGTACCATCATGGCCTGGTACACACATAAGACGCATGTAGCGAAGATCCCGCTACACGTACTAAAGACTGAGGCCAACAGTGTCTGCATACTAAGCTTCAGAACAGCTGTGGACATGGGTTTAGTTCACATCTTATATCTGCTGATGGTCCACAAGTACTTTGCCAGGCTGGAAGTTGTGGAAACAGCCGTCCCGAAGCTGTTTAAAGGACTGGGGAAGTTGATGCACAGGAAAATCCAACTGCACATTATCCCCGAAGTTCACCCAGTATATCAACACTATCATGGCATACCAGTCAACATACAGAGGCAAGTCGAGGAAGAACTAGACAAACTCATCCAACTACAGGTGATCGAACCAGTCAGTGGTCCAACGCCATGGGTGTCGCCTATAGTCCCAGTGCCCAATAAGTCCCCGGATGGGTCCATACACCTGTGCGTGGACATGTGGAGGGCAAACAAAGCAATTAAAAGGGAGCGTCACCAGGCACCGAGGATCATGGACATGATTCACCTACTCCATGGCGCAAAGGTATTTTCCAAGCTTGACCTCACAAAGGGGTATCATCAGATCGAGATAGCACCATAGTTGCGGTATATCACGACATTCGTGACTCACTTGGGGCTTTTTCAATACAAGAGACTCGGCTTTGGCATTTCGTCAGCAGCTAAGATATTCCAAGAGGAAATACACAAAGTCATAAGACACGTCCCCAACTGCCTCAAGTACTCGGACGAGGTCCTGGTATTTGGGAAGACAAAGGAGGAACATGATGTAGCATTGCACAAGGTTTGTGCCGCACTGGAGGCGGCAGGCCTCACGCTCAACAAGTCAAAGTGCAAATTTGGAAAATGTTCGCTGAGGTTCTTTGGTCATATATTTTCTGAAAAAGGCATGAGGCCCGACCCAGAAAAAGTGGCAGCCCTCAACGCAGAGCAACCTCCCAAAAACACAACAGAGCTACGATCCTTCCTGGGTTTGGCGAGCTATTGCTTGAGGTACCTTAAAGACTATGCCACAGTCATCAACCCGTTGCGACTGCTCATCCGCAAAGACCAGCCATTCGAATGGTCCAAAGACTGTCAAAAAGTGTTCGAGACCATCCGCAACAATATCACCAGGGCGGAGGACATGGCGTACTTCGATGCACAGAGGGAGACTGAGGTGATTGTGGACACCAGCCCTGTAGTACTGGTGGCCATCTTGACGCAAACTGACCCTGCTGAGCCCGCCAACCTGTTCATCGTGGCCTACGCCAGCAGGAGCCTCACAGCCACAGAGCAGTCATACTCCCAGGCAGAGAAAGAGCGCCGGGCAATGGTGAGGTCCTGCGAATACTTCCACCTATTTCTGTATGGGAAGGCATTCATAGTTGTAACAGACCATTAAGCCCTGCTGACGATCTACGGGGACCCCAAGGCCAGGATGTTCCCCAGAATTGCTAGATGGGGGCTGCACCTCCAGGACTACAAGCTTGTAATGAAACATCAGCCAGGAAAGGAAGACAATCAGGCGGACTACCTGTCCCCCCACCACACCGGCCCAACTCGTGCAAAGCCGCCCACAGCTGATTCTTATATTAACTATGTCGTCCATCACCTACAGCTACTCCCAGTGGGATGGTCTGATCTCATCACCCAGTCGGAGTAGGACCCGGCCTGCGCATCGTTCAACACTGCATCCAGTCGGACAAAAGGGCTCACATCAAACAGCAAGCCAGACTCAAGAACTAAGCCATACAGGACGACATTCGATGCTTCGACCTGGTCAAGGATGAGCTGTCTGTAGTAGATGACCACGTCGTCTTGAAGGGCTATAAAGTGGTAATCCTAGAGGTGCTGCGAGAGAAGACGGTCCGGCTGGCACATGAAGGCCACCTGGGGTTGGTGTCAACGAAGTGCCTGCTATGTCAAATAGTCAGGTTCCCGAGATGGGACGTGTTGGTGGAAGAAATGGTAGGAAACTGCCTGACGTGTGCGCAAGTAGCCCGGCCACCAAACCCAAGCCCGTTGCAGATGTCCGCACTCCCTGAACATGTGTGGGACAAACTGGCGGTGGACTTCTTTCGCCCTCTCCGCAGTGGTGCCTATGTCCTGGTGCTGATGGATGAACATTCTCGGTTTCCGGAAGGGCAGCTGGTCACTTGCGTGATTTCAGTGTGGACCGAATGCTATCCGCATATGGAGTCCCTAGAGTCCTAAAGTCTGACAACGGACAGCCTTTGACCAGCTAGGATTTTCAGAATTTTGCAAAGTACATGGGGTTTCAGCACAGGAAAATAACCCCAAGATGGCTTCAAGCCAATGGCATGATCAAGAGGTTCATGGGCAGCATGAAAAGGACTCTACAAATAGCCATGATCCTCAAGAAGCTTTTCGAGCAGGCCCTCTACCAGCTGCTGAGGGAGTACCGTCACACTCCACACAGCACCACTGGGGTATATTCGGCAGATCTGATGTTCAGGAGGCTCGTCAAGAGTAGGCTACCAGAAGGTCCGGACTCGGCACCCCCCACCCTGTTAGAACAGCAAGCGATGGACAAGGACCAGAAAAAGAAGAGCAAGATGAAAGACAGAGCAAATCCTTAGAGGCGGGCACAGGAATCGGCTCTGGAACCCGGGGATCAAGTATTGATATATCAACCGAGGAGCCAGAAGGCAGATGCCACATTTCCACCAGAATGGTTGACAGTGACCCAAAGTAAAGACACTATGATCATGGTGTGTGGAGATAGACAGTCGTCAGTGATGCAAAATGTGTCGCACTTCAAGAAGGTGGTGATCCCGCTAGAGCCTGAATGGGAACGTCTCAATGACAGCTCGGATGAGAGATGGTCAGATGAACACTACCTAGGTGACGGGGAATCGTCCAACGAAGATGGAGGCAGCGGAGGTGAATCTTTGCCCCCACTGACGCTGCGCATTTCTGTGAGGCTTCAGAGCCCCACAGATTGATCAAGGAGAAGGGGTAAGGAACAGTGAGTGATCCACTGCCTTAAAAAGGGGAAGATATCATGGTGTGCCCACAGCACTCATGCAGCCCCTCCACATCGTTGAAGGGGACGGCCGCCGTTATGGTCGCTCCACTGGAAGTGACGTTGGGGTTAGGGAGGCGGGTGTTATGAGGGAAGTTAGTTAATACGTGTATGTGAATAAAGCAGGACGTGTGCAGCAGCTCTGGTGTCCAGTGCATTATTACAGCTAGGCCTGCTTGGCGCAGTAAGCGAGCAAGTGGCCCTTCCACAGCTGGTGTGCATAGTGAAGCCACCTGAGGGCTTCAGAGGTGTCATCGGCAATTGTTAAGCTGTGATTCCGCCCAGCTCACAACATAGCGTGCACTGGCGTTTGCAAACTGAACTAGAACACTACATTCAAACTCAGACTCTCCACCAGATCCCTATTGCCTCAACCGACTACTGCACAAACTATCATTGCGCTAGCCACTGCACCATCTAGTAATGAACATTCATCCATACTGATCCTCTCTGTGAGTATATACCTGTTGCCCGCACAATGTTGTCCTTAATGATGTAAACACCATAAGGAAAATGTATGATTGCCATATTGCCATAGGCTCCACTGCTTGACGTGAACATTTTTGTTGATTGTAAATGGCTATAGACATGTTAAAATAATACCGGCTATGAGTGTAACCTGCCTCAGCTTACACTGCTGTCTCCCTTATGGCACTGACCAGACCCTTGTCCATTAAACAAGCAGCAGAAAAAAACTTGAAACAGTGGAATCACCGAGAAACCAGCTCACCCCACCACCGTCAAGCCATTTCACTTCACTCCGGTCGCACACAAAGAAGTGACTGACATAATGGCCAAATTTAAGGCTTCCAACTGCAAAGAAGACCAATTCCCATCCCACCTAGTCAAACTCTGCACCCCCACTCGCACACCCATCATTACTGAATTTGTTAATGCCTCATTCTACCCCAACTCAGTCCCTACCAGCATTAAAAAATCATGGGTGACGCCCCTCCTAAAAAAAACAACCTTAGACCCGGCAATCCCCACAAACTACCGACCCATCACAACAATACCGTTTCTTCTAAAAATAATTGACAAAATAGCTTACTCTCAAGTACAAAACCAATTAGAACAGCTACAATAATTAGACTGACAGTCAGGATTCCGCCCGAATCACAGCACGGAAACAGCCCTGCTCGATCTGAAGATCCAAATGGATGCCACCAGAGATGGAGGTAAACTCTGCCTACTAATACTATTGGATCTCTCGCCGGCATTTGATTTGGTCGACCATGACAAACTCTGCAGCACACTAGCAAACAATTTCAACCTGTCTAAGGATGCCACTGACTGGATTAAATCATTCTTAGCAGACAGGACATTAAGAGTGTCCATCGGCAAAGAATCATCTGACCCCCATACCAGTTCCTATAGGCGTCCCGCAAGGCTCCTGCCTATCCCATACACTGTACAATGCGTATACTAAGTTGCTCTTAACAACCCTGGATGCCATGGGTGTCATCTACACCAACTTTGCAGATGACACCCAGATGACACCCAGACCCTCATCCCACTCACAGGCAACCATGAGCAAGACTCACTGCTCATCAATTAATCTACTCAATTATCCAAAACTGGGTTGCTAATAATAGCCTTTGCTTCAATGAGGACAAAACAGAGCTACTCATAGTAGGTTCACGCTCCAAAATTGATGCGCTTCAGCCAGCCTACAAATCATTTGTCATTGATTGCAACACAATCCCAGTACTCAAACAAGTGAAGACACTTGATGTCTACTTAGACGTCACCTTAACCATGTCCAAACCAGTTAACACACTAGCCTCCTCTACCTCCTACACCTCCAAACTCATCTCCCTCAGTCGTAAAATCCTCTTACCTATTAACTGCGTTACACTAGCAAGAGCACTCATACTCAAAGCTCGACTATTGTAACATTCTCTTCCTTGGCACTACCAAAACTAACATAGCCAAACTTCAATTTATGCAGATTAAAGCTCTCCGTGCTACCCTAGGCATAAAAATATCAGAGCACATCTCCAACATCAGGATAGACAACCATTGTCTCCCCATCCAAGCCAGGATACTGTTCAAAACTCTAAGCATTACACACAAATGCATTGCAAATAAAGCCCCCAAATAACTCACCAACACAGTCCTGATGAAATCCCAGATAAGATTCCTCAGATCCAACAATAATCCACAACTCTAAGTCCCTCGACACAAAAGAGGGAAATCTGGGGGCAGTAGTTTCACGGTCCTTGCTCCTGAACATTGGAACTCCCTACCTACCAATATCAAGAATGAAACATCCTACCAATAATTTAAATAAATACTGAAAACTTGGTATTCAATCAATACTAAACTGAAAGAAGACCATGTAACTTGCCTGACTAACCACTACTGCTCATTGTAAATACCCTGTATGTAACATTACTACTGTCTTTTCTGTATTACTGTATTATAATTAAGATTGTATTTACCCATTGTCTGTAACTACGCCATGATACCTCCGGGTCTGGGCGTATTATAAATGTAATAAAAGAAAAGAAAAGAAAATACACTTTTTCCTAACTACCAAGGCATGGGGAGGCAACTTTTACAATTTATAGTTGCTTATTTTTAGTAAATGGCTGTATCATTTTTAGATTTTTAGATTTAGCCTAATTTCTGTGCCATAACTCGGTGTGGCTGTGCGTGTGTGTGTGCATGTGGGTGTTTGTGTATCAAACCATGTGTACATGATGAGGCTATTTAGCATGTAGACATGTCGTCCTTGCAGCCTCCTACTTCTCTCCATCTCTGTCAGGACTTTTTGTTATGAGTGGGAGATTTAGGCCATGTACAGACTTGGATTTGGTAAAACAAGTGAGTATCAATCCTACTGCCCTCTCCTTTAATTCATGCACTCCTTGTGATGCATGTTGTTTCGCAGAGCTGTTAGCTGAAAATCACTTCTTGCATTTTGGCCTTTTCTGTCATCCCAAGATACATTTTTATCTTGCAGGGCACTGGTTGGCTAGCAAGCTGCATGGTCGGCCATTTGATACCTTGGCTAACCAGAGGATACAGATTTGCTACATATCCCTGTTTCCTTCAATTTCAGGAGTGTGTGACCACGGTTTTATGCAGGAGGCATGAGTTTGATTATGCTGAAAGTGAGATGCATAACATTTCTTCTGGCATTCCTCAAAATGTGTGGGTGTCCTTTTGATTTAAAAATAGCAGGTTCAGGACAGTCCTACTACTTCTATCTGTCACGCCTATAAAAACAGTTTTGATTAAGAGCAAAAAAGATTAGCAGAGAAGACCACTTTATATGGCCCTTATGAAGGATAGAAGTCAGCAACAGATTTATTTCAGCATAATACCTAGAACCACATGTAAAGTATAAAATGACCAAAGACCAGTCTATGCCTACTGCCGAACTTTTGCAGGAGACGTTGGAGCTTTTTTTATGCAGACTTCACACCTGACTGTCCTGCTATGGGTCTCAAAACTTTGATAGAGGACTGCCACCCTGTCAAAGCCATTGATTTGTATGGAGTGATCACTATGTTGTCTTCTGGAGTAATGTATCCAGTCTCTTAAAGCACACAAACAGCTTTGATAAGGAATAACGGTGCTTTTCTTCATCACTAGCTTGTGCAAAGAAAGCTAGATTTTTGAAAATCGTGCAGAAGCTAACTGGGAAGAAAAGTATTTCCACTTGCTGTGGCAACTAATTAAAAGCTCCATTCATGAAAGAAATGTTTACGTATGAAACATACTACTTTGAACATTGTGAGTTGAGAATTTGTTGGGAAAAAGACAACCAACTGTAAATATGTGTTATTGAGCCTTCATGACAGAATGTTCCTACCTGGAGGCTAACTACCCATAAGTATTTTGTTTATAAAGTTATGAGTGTGTTAGTGATCTTATCATCATATGATCCTATCCCCCTCTTCTGTTCTTTGATTGCAGACTCTTTCAGCTCTTGCAATGCACCAAATTGAGCACATTTCAAAGAGAAAATGAAATTATGGCTAGCTTGTCTGAACCTCATCTTTCCGCTGAAATTATAAAGTGGCAATTTCGTGATGAAGTGGTTGGCACAAAGTGACATTTGTCAAGAAAGTACATACTTGTTATTCACCCTGAGAACGTTTGCCCAGACCTGGGTGTAGCTAATAAAGCCTTCAATTGCCCTTCATCTCTTTCCACAGACCCTTCACTTTATCACACAGCTACCACCTTATCATATAAGTGTAAAAATGTGTTACCCATTCGAACAACAGCTAAATTGCTATAAAATTGCAAATTTAATAATGACGAATAATTTTTATTGGAAATCAAAAATACATTTGTGCTGGGCAAAACTCACAAAAATAGGCACATTTTCTGTGAATTTTTTACAGAGTGGATTAGTAGGTATTTTATTAACCCTTATTAGCACATGGAAATCATTACTAACTTCCTCAAGCTAATCAGAATGTTCAGAGTGCAGTCAATACCTACCATTAGCACCCGGCACGCGCCGCGCAACGGGAATACTGAGTGGTGATTGGCTCATTTGCGAGCCATACCACACGGTATTCCCTTTTAAGCCATGCATGCCGGCTACTCTGTTCCCGGCGAGGGGCGTGGCAGCCCCTCAGCCCTGCTCTGAGCCTCCCCATGGCTGGAGGCTTCCTTCGTCCCCCGCCGGGGACTCAGGTAAGAATTTTTTCTTTTTCCTCCCTCCTCCCACCCCCCACTCCACCTGACTTACCTTCTATCCTGCGATCTCTGGCGGGGGATGATGGAAACCTCTAGCCGTCTGGAGACTCGGAGTGGGGCCATCCCCGCTCCAAGCCTCCACACGGCTGGAGGCTTCCATCGTCCCCCGCCGGAGACCGCGGTACTTTTTTTTTTTTTCTTCCTCCCCGTCCCCCTCCCTTCCGCCCTCCCAACCCCACTTACCTTCTTTTTTATTCTGGTCTTGGGAGCGAACGCACTGGGTGTTCCCAGTGGGTCCGCTCCCAATGGCCGCCATGGAAAGGGAAAACGGACTACGTTTCCCTTTCCCGGTGGCCATTTTTTTTCTATTTCGAAACAAGCGAGACAGAAAAAAAAATGCCATTAGCACCCCGGTCTAACGGGCCGGGGTGCCAATGGCAATTAGACCCTCGGCGGTGGGCCAATACCGGCCACGGTAATGACCCGGGGCTTCGTTAAGGCCCTCGCTACGCTCAGCCCTGTAACTACGGCACGGGGGCATTACCTGGGGCGGTAATGGCCCGCCGCCTCGGGTCTTATTGCCACAGTATTGAAAGCCTTCTGAACATTCCGTCTCGAAAAACAGGAAAACAACAATGCAAAGACTTCTGTCAACAAGGCACTTCCACTCTGGAGTGAGGAGTCCTCTGCAACATCCTGTTTAACACACCAAAGAGAAAGCTAAATCATGGGAACATCTTTTCATTTTTTTTGTAGAAAAACTGTTTACTTTTTCAAAACATCTAATACATGCTCATGTCAAACTCGCTCTAGTTTGACCATGTTGCAATTAAAATACTTAACTCATGAAGACAAAGTTATTTTTAAACACTACAAAATAAAAACACATTTAATTTGCCAAGATAGTTTGTCTACTTACTGTAATCACAATTTAAATAACGTTTTTTACCATCAAAGCTCCAAAACATAAAGTTGTACTACCAATATGTGTTAATAGCCTCATAGACCTGGGGAGTGATCATGATTGCTTGGAATAATTACGCTTCCCGAACTTATTGCCTGAGTGGAAGCCAATAGCCATATATTGGTGGCAGGTCATTACTCTGTAATAATGACCCCTCCCATGGTCTGTAAAGCTACATCAACTTAATCAACATCCCCTCTCACAGCAAATGGACACAGCGTTTTAGGGACCTAAATTTGCCACATCTTCCAAAGGTATCCCTGCCTTACCTTTGGAGATGCAAAAACTGCACAACACAAATCAGTTCATCGAATGAGATAAACAAAAATAAAATCAAGTAAAAAAACAAGTAGGATCGAGTACAATTAATCAGCCAACTGGAATGTAGGCCTACATCCTTAGAAAAGGAGTTTTCCTCTAGACCGGACAGTGAGGTCTCAGATTGCATTAATAGTATTGATGGAAGTCTTTTGTGAGTGGTGGGTATGCTAGACGTTATGATTGACAGGGGTAAAAGAACACATAGCCAGCTACAAGTATGGATTTGAGTTGTGGGGCAAGGTAAACTTAGGTGTAATCATTGTTCTGAAAAAAGAGCATGTTGTATCTAAACATTACTTAGAGGCTTAGAGCATCCAATCAAGGTGTGCCACACTGAGATGGATTTAGTGTTTGCTCTTGGTCCAATACAATAGAAGGTAGATGTGCAGGTGCAAAGCTGTATGAGAAAAAGGTGACATCTTGGCTTCACTCCACAAGTACTCTCAGTCAATCAGATTTAGATACAGGAATTGACACGTCTCCATTGACGTTTTCAATATACATTACGCAGATACACCTTTCCTACAATTCCCTCTAAGTTTATGGAATTTGCCACACTTAGGGCACCAATATGACTATGTTGGATTGCATGCAAATATTAATGAAATTTGATTGCATAGGACATTTATGACATTGGGAACATATAAAGTACTCTTTGGTGTAAGTAACCCATATTTACTAAACCCTCTATTGTCTATGTATTCCATGACAGAAATATTGGATATAATCATAGCTCATAATTAGTGGCATTTAAAAAATAGCAGTTATTTCCAAAACCACATACATTTACTATTAATAGCCTTACTCATAATGAGGTGCTTACTCATATTTTCTGTCTTGAGAAGGACCCATGGGAAAGATAATTTGCTCTAACAGCAGCAGGGCCCTTAATGCTGGATTATCAAGTAATTTCTCGTGCAGTCAAAGGTCCTTCTTCAGTAGCAATGGCCCATAGTAGAATGACATCACCGTGTTTAGTGACATTTTCAATATACAGCACACAGCTTTTAGGGCTTCATGAAGCTAGAAGGTCATCTACCAAAGTCAGTGATGGGTTAGGCTATTTCAGTATTCTCACTCTCAGGGCACACAGAGATGCTTACACTCTAGGCGAGTCGGGATTGCTTTTTTTGTATGGAATGTATGTAAATATATATGTTTAGGTTCGACTGCAACTATAGAATTCAGAATCTGCTTCTCATATTCTCATATCAGGAATATAATTAATGATGAGATTAGGCACAACCCTAAGGCCAAAGGAATTTAGTTTGTTTGATTTGCACCATTCTGTTTTTACTAAGGTTCTCTTTACCATTTGAAATAGTTTACATCACAGAACAGAGTTTACATGTTTGCTGTATGATTTTATTTTGCATACTGTGGTGAATTCCTGGAACTCTGCATTCTGACATGTACGGATAGCAGGACACTTGGGCAGGGTTGGTCTTGCCACTACTCGATGTGCCTCCCTGGTGTTGGACAAGGTGGGATCCTGCAAGGGTGATACTGCCTCATAGATTGAGCACTAACTGATCAAAGGTATTTTTTTGTATTTTTATTGAATTTATAAAGCACTCTTCATCAAAAGCTCTGGTTACAACAAAATGTAAACAATGGTACAATAAAGGTAGGAGAAGAGTGAACAAAAAGAGGGAGAGAGTTCCAGTGCTTAGGAGCGAGAAGAATAGAAGAACGGAAATGAAGAGATGCACAAGGTGGCTTAGGGACAGGGAGAAGAAACTGGTTCTAGGATCGGAGAGACCGAGTTGGCTTATGAAACTAAGCTAGCGCAAAAAGATAAGGGCAGCAAAGCCATGAATACACTTATAGACAATAGAGAGAAAGTGATAGAGGAGACAATATTCAAAGGGGAGAAAATCCATTGAAGGTAGAGATGTGTGATGGAGGAACGAGGAGACAGAGACAAAAGAAGTCAAACAGAGGAATTGTAGACTGAATGAAGAGGCAGAAGAGGTGTGGCAGGAAGACCAAGAAGAAGAGAAGAACAGTAATCAATATGCAAAAGCAGAATAGTAGACGTGTAGTAGCATGAGAGAGGTAGGAACAAGCACAGTAACTATTAAACAAGGCATTGTGACAAGAGCGAGTGGTAGATGAGACATGTAAAGAAAAGGAAAGCAGAGTCAAAGATGACACCCACGTAATGCCCAGCAGAAGAAAATGGGGTCGGAAGGGTAGGAGGAATAGGAGACACAGGAAAGAATAAGACCTCAGTCTTAGAATGATTGAGGTAAAGGAAGTGAGAAGATATCCAATATTGGAGAGCAGAAAGACAACTAGAAACAGTAGAATGCAAAATGGCATCGAAAGAAGGGAAAAAGAGGAAAATTCGTGTATCATTTATCTACAGATAAAAAGAAAAGTTGAAGAAGGAATGAGGGCAGAAAGAGGGGAAGTGTAAAGAGAGAAAAGGAGAGGGCCAAGAACAGATTCTTGAGGGATGCCGTAAAAAAGACGGAGCAGTGAAGAGGTGATTCCGGACCAAGTTACACCGCTGAGTAGGACGGCTGAGCAAGAAAATGCAAAACCACTGAAGACCAAAGCCAGAAATGCTGAGAGTTACAAGAGGAGAAAAAAGAAGAGCATAATCGGCAGTATCGAAAGCAGCAGACAGATCCAAGCGAATGAGAATAGGAGACATTTTAGAATGAGCCAAAATAATAGTGTTAGAGACATGTAAGAGAGGAGTCTCTGTAGAGTGAGATGGTCGAAATCCAGATTGAACAGGAGGTAGAAGAGAGTAAAGGTTCAGGTAGGTAGAAACCTGAGCATATGCAGCATGCTGTAGGAGTTTAGACAGAAATGGGAGAAGTGAAATTAGATGGAAATTGGCACGAATAGAAGGATCAGGAGACATCTTTTTCAGAATCGGAAAGATAAATGCTTGAAAGGAGAGGGGAACAAGAATTAATTAGCAAATAATGGTAAGGAAGAAGGTAGGGGTAAACCTGGGCAATGGGAATGGAGGCAATGGGATCAGAGGGAGAATTAGTGGGATGAGCATGAGTGAGGAGGACAGAGGAGTTAGAATCAGAGAGAGCAGAGAAGAACAATAAGAAGTCCAACAGGAGTCTAACAGTGGTTCCATCTCATTTCATCGCGGGATGTTTTTTGGCAGGGGTTTTTACCACACATTTTTTTATCAAAAATGTTATATCTATTAACAAAAACCCACATCCCATATATATAATTTTTTAGCCTCCCCAAAAAGAAATTTTATGGGTTTTTTCATGAAATATTTGCATGGTAAAAAACCCTGCAACAAAACGTCCTGCGATGAAAGGACGTTGTACCCTAACAGTAAATCTGAAGGACGAAAGGAAGAAGAAGTAGCAGGAGAGTTAAAAGGTTAAAAGAAGAACGAAGAGTGGCAACTTTGAGTTTGAAATAGTCAGCAAGGTCAGAGGGGTTTAGGAGAGAGAATAGCGTGAAGAAGTTGAACAAGACAACAAGGATAATGGGAGAGAGAGATAGTGTGCTCAGAGAAATACAATTTCTTTGCAGCAAGTGAAGCAGACTTGGAGGAGGAATGTAGAGAAGAGAGTAGAATGAGATAAGCGGAAGAACAAGATTCTGTTCTGCTTTACATAGATGGTGACAGAGAAAGATAAGATCAGAGGTGAGCCAAGGCTGGGGAAATTTACGAGAAGATGAGAAAGGGTGAGAGGAATGACAAAGTCAAGTGAGGAAAATAAGGTAGAATGCAAAGCACTGGTAGCCTCGTCTGGACCAAAGGTGGAAAAAGTGGGGATAGATGGAAGAGAAGAATTTATCAAAGAAAGAAAAGAAGCATATATAAAAGAGCGAAGATTACACCAAGTGAAAATGGGTGAGGAGGAGGGAGAGGCAGGTAATGTAGGAGGAGTGATAAAGAAAGTAGAAAATATTCAGAGTGGTCAAAGAGATGAGTAGACACAGTTCTAAAGGAGGAAGTATTACACAAATGAGATCAATACAGGAACTTGATTTGTGAGAGAGTGGAGATGGAAAGAGATGGAAAAGGTAGGAGTCAGTGAGTGAGGACAACAAGGAATAGGAGGGAGTAGTAGAAGGAAGATTGAATTCCCCCAGAAGAAAAAAGTGAGAAGAAGATGAAAGAAGAGAGAATAAAAGAAGATCAAACAGATCTATAAAATCAGCAGCTGAGCCCTGAGGGGTGGGCGGTAAACTACAAGAAGTGAAAAGAGACTGGAAAAAGTGGAAAAAAGATACCCAAAGAATGTGAAGGTTGGAAGACGATGAGGAGAAGGTAAAAGAGTTCAAGAGGAATTAATAAGAATCCTAGTACCTCTGCCATGCCTAGACGAGCAAGAGCTATAAGAGAACAGAGTGTAAGAGATATGAAATGATACTGGAGTAAAGGAATTATCTGGGGTAATCTGAGTTTCAATTAGCAGAGGAAATACACACATTGAAACACATAGTGTATGGGCACATTCTAAATACCCAATAAATAAATACATACATGTAGATTGCAGTGAAATAAATCAAGAATATAGTGGGACTTATTGCAGACTGAGCGAGGATTAAGAAGAGCAAAATGAAACGCAGGCAAGGCATCGGGTGAAATAGAAAGAACAGAAACATTCAGAAGAACGTGAGCGCAAGTAAAAACTGGCAGGGAAGGATAAAGGGAGACCCTAGATGGAATAGGACCAGGCATGAAGAGAATAAAGAACAAAAGAATAAAGTGATAGGAGGACAGAGGAATGACAGGTTGGTGGATGATCAGGCGTTAATAGGGGCAAACAGGGGGTGACAATGCCCTTAGAAGGTTGCCCTAGGGGCACTTCCTGATATGGCGGTCACATGGGATGACGTGAACATCGCGGACCCCAGTCACAGGAGGAGGGACCAGGACGGGGAGCCCACAGCAGCAGCGATGAAGTGGCCATGGAGGATGGCAGCTCCCATATACAGGACAGGGGGCACAGGCATCAGAAGACAGCTGGAGCAATAAGGCAGCATGCACACACGCCATGGCCTGTAGCTTGCAGGAGCAACCTCAGAACTCCTGGGGCACTTCCTAATATGGCAGTCATGTGGGATCACGTGACCGGTGCAGTCACCAGTCACGAGAGGCAGGCCACACTGGGGAGTCTGCATCAGTGGAGGTGAAGTGGCCACAGAGGATGGCAGCTCAGATATCTCAGACAGGGTCACAGGCAGCAGATGACAGCTGGAGCGGGTAAGCAGCATGCACACATGTTGTGGGGTGTTTGCCATCAGACCTTCACTGCCAAAAAGGCATTGAAATATATGCCCACAACATAGGCAATGGCCGAACAGTTAGAACCTTTTGGAACCCACAATGTCTGCAAACTCATGGTATTTGTGGAGCTCAGAGGAACTACACCTGAGTATAACCGGCGAGCAATCCAAAGAGAGGCGATTTACGCATGCTGCACTTTAGGAGGCGCACTCCTTGGTGACTGTCATTGGTGATAATCAGAACCGTAAGTAATTAACCAATATGAAGAATACTGTGAACATAACAGAATAAGTGGGATTAGGAAACTCTTTGGGAATAACCTATAATACTTACTAGTTGAAACTAAAATGAGGAACAAACTGTTAGATGCATGGATAGAAGTCGAGCCTTGAATATAAAAGGAGCAGGGAAAATTACAAAGCAGGAGAATTTGTGAGTATGGAGATGTACATGTGTGTGATGCCTTTCCAAAAGAGGAGAGTCCTAAAGGAAGGATGAAGACTAGGAGTGGCACATGGAACAAGACTTCAATTATTTTGGAGAAGCTAGCCACATACAGATTGAATGTAGTCCATGCCATGAGTCCCTATAAGGAAATGCTATCAATTGTGCTTAGAAATGCACTCACAAGCCGTGAGGGAATTGGAATGCCAAAAGCGTAAGGTCCTCCACAGGCCACTATAAAGTAGATGGGAGAATGACTGGCTCCATAGAAGGAGGGTGACATTATATTGGCTGCCTTAATATAGGGAGGGACAAATACCAATTGCTGAGTAAAGCCAAGGTTTAGGAGTGACCTATTGAGAAGCATTTGTAGGTTGGACTTTGATGCAGTGGGTGGCCATCCAGTTTATGTTGACAGAGAGACAGTTTCTGAGGGTGTAGATTTGTTGCTATAGTTGTGTCATCTGTGTATTGGTGAAAATGGATTTTGTGGTTGCTATAAGTTTTGGCTGAGGGATTTAACATATATGTTGAAGAAGAGGGCAAGCAGGCAGGACCATTGTGGAACCCTGTACTTGACTTTGTGGGGTTCTATTGATAGGGGGCACAGAGACAACATGTGTCCCATTAGAGAGGATGGAGGAGTTGAAGTAGTCCATGAGGGAGTTGCATACTGAAGTGGAGGGGGCATGGAGTGTATGGATTGTGTTTTTGAGAGTAATTTGATGATTTTAAAACATTTCTGCATGTGATCGTGTGGATTCTTCTTGGAGGTAGCATGTGACTTTAGCGCTAGGTCTTTCATGTGGTGTGGCAATATGTGAGGCTGACTCTGTTTGACCGCATGCATGCTTTTGCTAGGTTGGGTTTCTGGCTTCCTGTTTGATGGAGAGGAGAGAATGTTTGAATCCTGGCTTTTGGTGGTGGTTATGAGGTTTTTGTGTTTTGTGGGGGGCTAACTGATTGTGTACCTTGGTGTGATGATGGAGTTGTAGTTACTGAGTAGTATGGTGGGATTTGTTTGTGGGTGTGTGGCAAGAGGGGAATGATATAAGTAGTGTTTTTCATTTGTTTGGTTTGTCTGGTTGGGGGCAGCAGGATGCTTGACAGGTGGAGGGTTGTTGTGTGGCAAAGTGATCATGCATGGTGATGACACAGTGGTCAAACCACAATATCCAAATTTGATTTTACCCAGACACATGGTTTTTGCAGGAACTCAGAAGGTCAAGAGTGTTGCAGGATGTATGTCTGGTAGGTGTAGGTGTACCGTGCTCATGGAGTGAGGATACTGTTGAGTATAGGGTTGCTGTCTGGATGGAAACTGTCTGGGTTGAAATCACCAATTTAGATGTTGCTACAAGGGGTTGTGTGGTTGTTTGTGGTGAAGTCATTGACATTGGGATTTGATTTCTGTTGCAGTAAATGAGGTGGATGAATGCGAAGTGTGAGGGGGAAAGAGGGAAGTAAAAAAGAAAAAGGGCTTCAAAGGATGTGTGTGGTTTGTGTTTGGGGTTTCCGAGTGTGAGAATTTGTATATAATGACAATTCCACCCTGTGTTTTGTGTGTGAAGTTTCTGTGGTGGATGAAACAGTGTGGAGGAGCCTGTCAGGGATAACTCTGTGTGTTGGGGTTTGAGCCATGTCTCTGTGAGAAAGAGCATGTCTGGGATGTGAGTGGTGAAGAAGCCATTGATCTCATGGCACTGTGCAGGTACAGATTGGCAGTTGAGGAGAACGCATGTGAATGTGCACAGTTGTCTTTAAACTTCTCACCACTCCTCTCTCCTGGAGTGATCACTTTCTCCTTTCCTCCCATCTCCAATTCTCTACCCTGAAGGCCACGCCAGCTCCAGCACTGCCACCTACCTTCCCGGTCATCTGGTCCATGAAGCGAGTGTCAATTGAGGCTTTCGCAGCAACTTTCTCTGCCCATCCTCCACCTCTGGCTGACTCTCATCCTGACACTGCCCTTTCCAAGCTCCACTCTGCTATCTCTGATACTCTTGGTGTTCTTGCCCCTGTTATGAGGATCCACTTGAACCCCAAAGCCAAGTGCAACTCTTGGTATGACTCTGACCTAGTAACCCTTAAACGCAAGTGTACCGTGGCTGAGAGGAAATGACGGGCAACTTGTGCATCCTCTGACAAACTGGCCTGTCGTCTGCTCCAAAGGCAATACCGCCTCTCTTTCCGCACTAAGAAGAGAGCCCACATCCAAGCCCTTATTTCTGCAGCATCTAACAGCTTAGCCGAACTCTTTAAAATCTGCAAGGAGCTGGCCAACCCTGCTGCAGTCTCTACTTCTCCTGTCCCCTCCCAGGCCCTCTGCATGGCTCTGGCCTCTTATTTCATCTCAAAAACCCAGGACATCCTGACCACCCTATCATCTACTCCTCCTCTTCCCTCTTCTATCTCCGCTACCTCCAGCCCCCCTTCAGCCACCTCTCCTCTCTCCTTCTATTTCTTTGGTCTGTTCTTTCGATCTATGAAAGTCTCATCAAAACAGGTTCTTCCCTGTTCATCCAAAACCATCTAGGACCATGTTAACACCTTCACTCCTGCCCTGGCCAACTTCTGCAACCACTACTTCACCTCTGCAGCCTTCCTCTCCCCTCTGAAGCACTCTCATGTGCACCCTCTTATAAAGAAACCCACCACTGACCCCTCCTGCCCGGCTAACTATCACCCGATCTCTATCACTCCTTTCCTGGGCAAACTCCTGGAAAAGCTGGCCATCTCCCAGCTTAATCTTCACATGGACTCAGTTGGTTGTCTCGATGACCATCAGTCTGGCTTCAGAGCATCCAGAAGCATGGAAACTGCTTTCCTGAACATCTGTGAAGATCTGCTCTCCAAACATGATTCTAATCTCCCCTCTTTCCTCATCCTACTTGATCTGTCTTCTGTCTTTGATACGGTCAACCATGCCATCCTGCTCAACTGCCTCCGTGATAATCTTTTTGTCACTGATCAGTCCCTGGCCTGGCTGACCTCATTCCTCTCCAACCAACCCTCCCAAGTCCAACTCTGGTCCTTTCTTTCCTCTATCTCACTCTCCACTAGTGGCGTTATTTTTGCAATGTATTTATTTATTTATAAAGCACCCAAAGCATGCAGACATCGGGACTCTGAAACAAATATAGAAAGACAGTCCATAAATCACAAGACAAAGACGTTACTGTGGGGGGTTGAGCAGGTGGTGCAGAGGAGTTACCTGAAAAGCTTTCTTAAAAGTTTTCAGATCGTTATCCCCTGTGACAGTAGTGGGCATGAGGTTCCAAAGTTTGGCTGCTTTAACTGCAAAAGATTTTACTAGGCCTCTTTCACGCTTATATCTTGGGCACTTGATCTGTTTTTTTCCTGCTGAACGCAGTAATCTGGTGGGATGGCACTGTGCTATCAGAGTTTTTAGATAGTTTGGGCGGTTCCAAGTACACATTTATGGACAATTGATGCTACTTTGAAATGGATTCTATCTTGGGCGCAAAACCAATGTCAGTTCCTGCTGTGTTGCGTGATCTGTTCGCGTTTTGCGAGTTTGTTCACAATACGAATAGCATTGTTTTGTATCACCTGACACATCCCCACATTATTACTTGAGGCACCAATCAGCGGGGAGTTACAGTAGTCCAATTTGGACAGTACCATAGCTCGGGCGATGGTTGCCACATTATCGTATGATGTATAAGGATGGATATTTTCCAAAAGATGGAGGGAGTAATTACAGTGTTTAGTCATCCATCTTTTAACATATGCATTGGAGTTCAGAGAGGCCTCCAGTTGGATGCCCAGTGTCTTCACTTTGTCAAGGACCACTATACAGTTTGTACCTATTTGAAATTTGGAATATTCAATGTCCAATTTGGCATGTAGGGCAAAGGATCATTAGCTCAGTCTTTTCCCCATTAATCCATAACCAATTTGCTGACATCCAGTTCTCTACAAGATAGTATATCCTTGATAGAGTTGTGGCATCTTTATCATACAGTCCTGTGATTTCAATGATTAGCTGAGTGTCTACAGCATAATTTGTGAAAAACACACCCAGATCGTCGAGGAGTGAACAGACAGGTCCGACGTAAAGATTGACAAGTAGCGGTGAAAGACTTGCCCCTTGTGGAACACCACACCAGATGGGAGACTTAGGAGATCGTGCATTGCCCCATTGGATTCTTGCTTCCTTGTCAGATAGGAATGAGAGGAACCATTCCACCTCCTGGTCTGAGCATTGACCTGAGTGGCCTAACATTTGCTTTTTCCAATATTTCGAGAAGGACATTGCAGTTGGTAATGGGTCTAAGGTTGGTTGGGTCTTTGGGGTCTAGGTTGGGCTGTTTTTGAATTGGGGTGATTTCTATAGTCTTGATGTCCTTGGGAACCCTTCTTTCATTAGAGGAGGTCTTGACGAACCTAGCAAGAAAGGGTGAAAATATATCCTGATGGTCCAGTATGATTTTAGAAGGAATAATGTTCTCGGAAAAACGCTGTGGGTCTCATAGATTTGAGTATGTAGTCCATATCACCTTTCTCTATTTTGGAAAATGAAAAAGTGGAACGGGGCTGCCTTGATGCTTGGTACTCTTTGTGATAAGCAAGATCACCTAGGGTGGTCTTAGATTGTAATTTGTCTTTGATTTTCTACATGACTTGATGATTTTCTCCTCAAGTGCTGCCTGTACTGTTATGGTATCTTCTGTGGTAGACACAAAAGGTACTTGGAGGGCATTGGGTTTCTCTAGGGATTTTACTATTTCAAACAGTTTTCTAGAGCTATTTGTAGATTGTTCAATTTATAAATTGTAGAAGTTCCTCTTGCTCTCTGTCACTTTGTTTTCTATATGTTTTGTCGGCTAGTTTCCAGACATCCTTGTTTCTTTTAAATGGATGTTTAATCCAAGTTGATTCTGATCTACGTTTCTCTTTTTTTAGAGAAACCAATTCCCAATTGAACCACTTTTGGTGATCAGTGTGTTCCCCAGGGGTCTCACCTCTCTCCCTCGCTTTTCAACCAATACCTGGCACCCTCAACCACCGCATTGCTGCTCTGTGATCGATGCAGTGCACTCAGCTTGCACTCAGCTTGTTTTCAGGCTCCCCTGTGCCCCCTTTTCTCCCTCTTTCATCTCCGACTGTCTGTTGGCAATACAGGAATGGTATGCCGCCAACAACCTCTGCCTTAATGCCAGTAAAACAGAGATTCTCCTCATCAGCAATATGGTTCAATTGGAAGTGGTGTGCCGCCAATGATCTCTGCCTTAATGGCAGTAAGACTGAGATTATCCTCTTTGGCACACCTGCTCCCTCCTTTCCTGTCACTCTCTGGCCGGCCTCTCTTGGCCATCTGCCTGCTCCCACCTGTGAGGCTAAAAACCTCATGGTCATCTTCGACTCCACGCTTTCCTTCTCTCCTCACATCTCTGACGTCTCTA
Source organism: Ambystoma mexicanum (assembly GCF_040938575.1). Classification (NCBI taxonomy): domain Eukaryota; kingdom Metazoa; phylum Chordata; class Amphibia; order Caudata; family Ambystomatidae; genus Ambystoma; species Ambystoma mexicanum. Next base: position 817,031,236 of record NC_090935.1, read on the forward strand.
AGAAGTCACACTACCAGCTGCACCTCCTCCGAGATATTCTTCCTTTCCTCTCCTTCCCCCAGAAGCTCACTGTCTCCAGAGCTCAGGTTCTCTCTAGGCTGCACTATTGCAACAGCCTCTTTCTAAATCTGCCTGCCTCTACTCTCCGCCCTCTGCAACTCATACAAAACAGGACTGCAAGACTTGTCCTTGGCCTCATGACCAGGGATCATATCGCTCCAGTACTGAAATCTCTCCACTGGCTCCCAATGGCGGAAGGATTAAGTTCAAAACCCTCTGCATTATCGACAAGGCCTTCTGGGATCTCAATACCTTCAACTCTCTCTTCCTAAATATCTTCCTTCTCGATCTATTCGCTCATGCGCCTCCAACTCCCTCAGGGTCAGTCGCTTCTCCAAGCAGCGAGTTGGTGGTAGATCTCTTTCTTCTGCTGGGGCATCTCTCTGGAACAGCCTCCCTGCCTCTCTGAAACCTGAGGAGAACCATCTATGGTTACTGAAGCACTTCAAGACCTTCCTCTTTGCTTCTGCTTTCTCTCCTCCTCTCCCCTGCTGATCTCCTGGCTGAATCTGAAATTGCACTGGTTACCTAGCTACCCTCAGATCTTGGGCTAAGGTGCCCTCCCCACCAGTTGTACACCTGCACTGCCCCCTGGCAACACTTGCACTTGGGGACTGTTTCTATATCCCTTCAGCCCCTACTATCACTTGACCCCTGATGTCTGCTCTTACCCTTGCACTTGCCACCAGCTGGCCGCACTTTTATTTATTGTCTTTATTTATTTTACTGTTATCCTATGTACTGCACTACCCCCGCCCCTTTCGCCCTGCACTTTCCCCATTCCCCTCCCCTCTGCACGTGCGTGATCTCAATGTCATCTGGCCTAGTTGGATGGCTATCTTCCCTCTGTTTCCCCTCCCTTGCCTTGTAGCGCTTTGAAACACTTGTGTATAGGCGCGTTAAAATGCTATATCTTATCATATCATATCTACACCATCCTTTCCTGGCACTGTCTGGCCAACCTCCCTTGGCCCTCTCCCTGCAGCCACCTGTGAGTCTAAGAACCTAGGGGTCATCTTCGACATCATTTTCTCCACACATCTCTGATGTCTCTAAGAAGTCAAACTACCAACTGCACCTCCTCAGAGGGATTGTTTCTTTCCTCTCCTTCCCCCAGAAGCTCACTGTCTCCAGAGCTCTGGTTCTCTCTAGGCTGGACTACTGCAACAGCCTCTTCCTAAATATGCCTGCTACTACTCATCTAGAACAGGACTGCAAGACTTGTCCTTTTCCTCAAACCCACGGATCGTATCTCTCCAGCACTGAAATCTCTTCACTGGCTCCCTGTGGCTGCAAGGATTAAGTTCAAGACCCTATGCATTGTCCACAAGACCTTCTGGAGCCTTGGTCCACATTATCTTCAACTCTCCCTTCGGAAATACCTTCCTACTCAAGCTCTTCACTCCTCCACCTCCAAATCCCTCAGGGTCAGCCGCTTCTCCAAGCAACAAGTTGGGGGTCGATCTATTTCTTCAGCTGCAGCCTCACTCTGGAACAGCCTCCTTGCCTCTCTGAAACATGAGCAGAACCACCTTCGGTTCTGGAAGCACCTCAAGACCTTCCTCTTTGCTTCTGCCTTCTTTGCCCACCCAGACGCACACCTGCACTGCCTCCAGGCAACTGCGTGGATCTGTATCTGCAACCCTAGAGTACTTTCCTGCACTTATTAGACACCCATTGTCTGTGTCTTATTCTTGCACTTACCACCTGCTGGCTGCACTACCTGTTGTTGTTGATCACATGTTCAGCACTTTTCCACTCCTCCCCTGCCCTTTGCACTTCCCCCCTCCGTCTCCTCTGCACTTGCACGTTCTCAATGTCACTGGGCATAGTAAGATCGCTGTTTTGTTCCTCCCATGTACCTCTCTATTGCCTCGTCGCACCCTGAAACACTTGTATATGGCCACAATATAAATAAAAAATCATATCATATCATGTGCTTAAGTCTATTTTGTGTTTTGTTTGTTTTTATGTGGTTTTTTGTGTCATGTTTGTGTCACCCAGTAGCAAACAGGGACTAAGTGGCAATAGTAATTGTTAGAGAACATATACAATCTTATCCTCAGCTCTGTTCTCTCTTTTCTCAGAATGTCTGAACGATGGGACGCCCAGTATCATTAGGTGCGTATATTCCCAACTTGACCCATAATTACTTCCACAGGAAACATATACACATGGCTAATAACACGCCAGTCCTCTCTTCACTCTCACTGGAGCAGGACCAGAAGATGGAAGTAAGGAGCTGCAATGAGGGGGTTGAAGGACAGGTCTAAACAGCAAAATGGAAGCTACAGGGTGTGGTGTTTAAACCTTGATACTATCAGAAGAAAGAAGACAGTAACAATGTAGTCAGCAAGAGTCAAGGCACAGATGTAAAGGCATTGTATGTCTCCCCTGATTCACTGGTTGGCTAGCACACTCGGTTTGTATGTCTCTTCTTTCCCTCAGGAGTGGGGAAACACATTTATTTTTTCATCTCTCCTATCTCGCATGAGTGGGAGCACACACTGATTATATTAGTATCCCTTCTGCATCACAGTGGTGGGGGGGGCACACAAAATCAGTCTCTCCTATCTTCAGCAGTGGTCAAAGTGCACAAAAAGAAGTAGTGAAACTATGTTCCCTGTTGGGCAACCTCCAACCTACAAACCCTATTTCCATGCCCCTTCCCACGAACAAATCAACCCCCAAACAAACACACTTTCTGTTTAAGAGAATGTTAAGTGCAGTGCACTGAAATGCACGTATCAACTTCTTCCTTCTTCCTACACTTTCATTTTAAAACAAAACCATTCTGAAATGTTCTTTTTTAAAAAAAAAAATTAAAGTATAGTAACAGTAAACACTTTTAAAAACAGTAGAGGAGCACCACTCCCAACCACTCCCCCGCCCCTCCACTCTGTTCACTGATCTTCGGGGACAGCTCACAATAACAGTTTACATCTCTTCTCTCTTACAGGAGTCAGGACACACACTAATGAACGGTAGATCACTTGTAGCTCACGCAACTGAAATTGCAGACCTAATTATCAATGAAGACCTGGACCTCCTTGCTATCACAGAGACCTGGCTCCATCCGGCAGCAGGCCCTATGCTTATGCTAGCAGTCCCAGATAATTACACCATCCTGAGACAAGACCGACCTATCTCTAGAGGAGGCGGTGTTGCCATCATTCCTAAATGTAGCTTTCCCATAAGAGCAGCTACCACCATCAGTGTCCCTTCTTGCGAACTACTCTCAGCCAAAGTCCCTATTACTAATACCCAAACCCTCAACATCCATGTGATCTATCGCCCTCCAGGCCCATTAGGCACCTTTGATGAGGATCTTAACACTATCCTATCCACTAACCTAAAAACCACACAGGTGCTCACCCTTGGAGACTTCAACATGGGCTTCAACGACCCCGAGGATCAAGCTGCCATCACCACGTTGAACACCCTCACCGAATTAGGATTTACTCAAAGAAGCCTAAAACCTACCCATGACAAGGGCAGAATACTTGACTGGGTAGCTGACTACAACTGCTTAGCTAACATTACTGACATCTCACCACTAGCCTGGACTGACAACCACCTGATATCGGTCCTGCTGTCCACCACTAGAACTCCTCCTATGCAGCCCAGTAGGGCCCCACCCACTCTGACAACAAACAAAAAGAGCATCACGGTGGAGAGACTTATCCCCAACCTACTCCCCACACTCAACTCACTCCCTGACAACTTGGACCCTGAGAGACTGGTTGAGGAATACAATAAAATGATGTCCACTTCCCTGGACTTAATTGCCCCTCTCAAACGCAGGCCAAGCAAGCCCAAAACACACCTGAACAATTGGTACACACCTTTCCTCAAAAATTTAAGACAACAAAAAAGAAATTGTGAAACCATCTGGAAACGAGTCTCATCAGTAGCCAATAAAATCAAATTCACCAAACTAACGGCCCTGTACAAAAAAGAAATCCTCCTAGCAAAACGTACCTCCTTTGACTCCCCCAGTCTCCCAAGCCAGTTCTAACATGAAGGAACTATATTCTATTCTAAAAGAAGTAGAAACCCCCATAGCACCACCAGACACCTGCATTAAAGATAAGAATTGGTGCACCAACATCCAAAATGCCTTAGCCAACAAAATCGCTATGTTACAAGATAAAATATCCTGTAAAAAAGCATCCTTGAACAACCCTGCCTTGTCCAAGCCACCCGAGAAGCAGACTTCAAGTGAATATACACGATTCAACTTTACCAAAGTGGCCACACTCGAAGTTGAAAAAATCATCTTGTCATTAAAGCCTTCTAACTGCCAGGGAGACCCATGTCCAGCACAGCTTGTAAAAGACGCTGCCCGCGACCTCTCCCCATTTATCGCAAAGCTAATCAATGCCTCCTTCTCCACTGGGTCCATCCCAACCAACCTAAAACAATCCTGGGTACTGCCTCTACTAAAAAAACCTACTCTTGACCCAGCCACACCTACTATTTACAGACCCATAACAACGGTACCATTCCTACTGAAAATCCTGGACAAGGTCGCCTATGTTCAAATACAGAAGCACTTGGAAGAACACCACTTGTTAGGAGCCAGACAATCAGGCTTCCGACCCCAACATGGGACTGAGACAGCTCTCATCGACCTTAAAACACAGATCGATCTGCTCAAAGACAGTGGCCAAGCAGCATTACTCCTCCTCCTCGACCTCTCTGCAGCATTCGACCTGGTCGACCACTCGGTCCTTTGCACTCACCTACACACGGCTGCCCACTTCTACCCCGAGGCCATTACATGGATTAGATCTTTCCTCGATGGCAGAACCATGAGGGTTTTTTCGCCTACAGACGCTGCAGACCCCATACCCATCACTTGTGGCACACCTCAGGGCTCCTGTGTCTCCCCTACACTGTACAACATATTTACCAAGCCCCTTTTCGATGATCTGGATCATCTCGGTATCACCTACACTAACTATGCAGATGATACCCAGATCCTCCTTCCGCTTTCTGGAGATTATGGAAAGGATTTGGCCTTGGTGAATAGGGTTTACATCATCATCCAGGCATGAATGGCCACTCACGGTCTATGCCTGAATGATGATAAAACTGAACTCATCACCTTGGGCACCACTACCAGCCTAAAGAAATTAAGCCCAGCCTACTCATCCTTCATAATTGATGGCAATACTATCAGAGTGGGACACGAAGTCAAAACATTGGGCTTCTACCTGGATTCCAATTTCACCTTTAACAGAAAGGTGAACTCACTAGCCGCCTCCACGGCTTACACGTGTAAATTGATCCGTACAGCCAAACCTTTTCTCTCCGACACCAGCTGCCTGACCCTGGCCAGAGCCCTCATACTATCCCGCTTAGACTACTGCAACGCCCTTTATCTTGGGTCCTCCAAAGCCACTACTAGCAAGTTACAAACCCTCCAGAACAATGCACTCAGAGCGCCTTGGGCATCTCAAGAAGAGACCACATTACAGCACATAGCCAGCAGAACAATTGGACCCCCATTATAGACAAAATCTCCCTAAAAACTACCTCACTTACCCACAAGTCTCTCAATAACGTGGCCCCCATTTACTTGATCAACAGATTTCACAGACTGACATCCTTGAGACCGACAAGGACAGCATACAGAGACTGCCTCTCTATCCCTAACTACAAACACTCTACCATAGGAGGTAATAGCTTCCCAGTGAAAGCGGCTAAACTGTGGAACTCCCTACCACCCACTCTTAGAATGGACTTACCCTACCAAAACCTCTGCTCCAAGATGATGTCTTGGCTGAAGACAGCCATTGTCTAAACATACTGTGCCAGGTTTCCGCGTCTCCCACTTGTCACTTGGACATACTGGGTACACAACTGTTAACTGTATATATGTGTATATTCCTGCTTACTTTCATTATTATTGTGTTCATGCCTTGTATATATTTTATTGTCTGTAACTAAGTTTCGCAAATTCCTGTATCTGCTGCGCCCTGTTACCCTAGGGTATTTCGGCGCATTAAAAATAATAAACAAACAAACAAACATGGTTACGTCTCTCCTGTCTAGCAGGTGTGCGCACACATACTGACATGTTATGTCTCTCTTTTCTTGCCGAAATAGGAGCACATGCTGATTTTTTAGGTCCTGCTTGTCTCACATTAGTGGGTGCAAACCCTGAATTGTTTAGTCTCTCCTGTCTCACAAAGGGAGCTTCTACTATATTTATACATCTCTCCTCTCCCGCAGGAATCAGGGCACACACTGAATATCTGTCTTTCCTGTCTTTCAACAGACGAAGTACACAATACATTTTTATTTGTCTCCTCTTCGTAGGAGTGGGGGCACATATTGTGTATTATGTCTCTTCAGTCTCATAGTGGTGGGGTATTTCATGAATTTTACATCTCTCCTGTTTTGCAGTTGGAGATAACCCTACATTTTTACAGATTGTCTGTCTTGTAGGAGTCTGGGCACACACTGAATATGCATGCCTCTCCTTACAAGGGTGGGAGCACAAATAAATTGTTTACATCTCTCCTCTCTCACAGGCATACTGAATTTTGACGTCTCTTCTGTCTCACAAGAACAGCAGCAGACATTAATTTGTAGGTCTCCCCTGTTTCACATTGGAGGGGGCACACACTGATTTTTTAAATCTCTCCTGTTTCCTAGGGGGAGCGCAAATTACATCAGTACACCTATCTTCTCTTGCAAGAGTTAGGGCACACACTGAATATGTATGTCTCTCCTGCCGTGCAGCAGAGGGAGTACATGCTAAATGTTTATTTCTCACTTTTTGCATTAAAGTGGCATCACGCACGGTGTCTTTATGTCTCACAGGTCTCATAGGGTGGAAGAACAAACTACATTTGTATGTGTCTCCTTTGTGGGAGTGGGGGCACAGGCTATATCTGTACATGTCTCCTGTCTTGCAGAAGTGAGAGAACAAACCAAATATTTACATCTCCCCTGTCCCACACATGTTGGCGCACACACTGAAATTGTGTGTCTCTCCTCTCTCACAGGAGTGGGGAAGTACATTGAATGTTGATGTCTCTGCTCTTTTGCAGGGCTGTTTGGGCACGCTGTATTTTTACATCTATCCTCTCTTGAAGGAGGGAGGTCACAAACGGAATTTTTAGATTTCCCTTCGGAGACATGATCCTGAATAGAGAGGAGTTGCTACATGAACCACTCTCAGGTCTGAGCGCTGTATCTTGCCACGGTGGGACTTGTTGCAAAACATCTCTACCAAATCTCAGCAAGGCAAGCTACCCTGTTTCCACGGGGCAGACTCACCAGCATCATTACGTGTTAGTGTTGGATGTGTTATGAAAGGTCACTCCCACTATTTACAGGCCCTCTCCCTTGACAAGGGATTTGTGTACTAACTATCTAAAGAGAAATTGGGAGAGCCGTTTGGTCTCAGTAAGTGTTATATGATTCCATTCCTATACAAAATAAATGCATCCTGCCTTTCATATGTCTACCCTCACTTGAATGTTTATTCTCCAATACCCAAAACATACACCAAACTAAATTGAACTAAGTTTAACATTTTACGTTTTTTCTCAAATGTTGATCATTTGTAATTTTGTTGTTATTTTGTTTTAAGGGATGGTGATAATAGTAAACACTGGAATAGTCCCGCCTTCTGAAATAATTATTCACACATTCCCTCCAGTGCCACGCACAACCACTAATCACTTATTTTAAAATGCAATTCTCAAAAGACATTAACCCAGTCTCCCACACACCCAGTAATGGCACCTGGGATTGCCCTGAACCTTTTGAGTGTGGGTAACACCCCATCATTGCATGAGCATGACTTGATCACCGCATAGACATGCCCGTACCCACCTGCAGTATCAGCATCATCACTGGTATTGGCTTGGTATTGGCTTGGAGGAGTTGTCATACACATCCTGTCGGCAGCATCGCAGTTGGTTCGGCAGGGTCGTGGAGCATGCCTTCTCCTGACACCTGCAGTTGGGACACTCCAAATCCAGACCGTGGCTGTACATGTTCACCTCCTGACCACCCATTACTGGCTGTGCCCCTGTCTCATTCTCCTCCACCACCACAGTCTCACCGCCATTCCCACCAACAACATCTGCAGCAGTATCATCTGCTGGAGGAGGCATATTGTCTGTCTGCCTCAGCTCAAATATGACCTTGAACCCTGCCTCCCCCAATTAAGATTAGGTGGGAGGATACGAGATTTGCATTCACCCATGTATCAAGGTCACTGTACTCCTAAGAATTCTGACAAATCCAAGTAAGAACACGCCACTCTGACATCACTGGGTCTGAGTACGGTGTCCCAGTCTTGTACAGAGTCACAAGTGAAATTTTAATGTGATGAGTCTTCTGTGGGATCCCACGGTGTCAACCAAATTCGGTAATTAAGCATGTGGGGATTCCTGGGGGTAGTTTTGGGGGATTCAACCAGGCTCGTATGTGAAATAGCCATTTGGATGTTTGGCCATGGCATCTTGAAGACTCATGCAACCAGTAGAAAAGCAACATGTGTTGATAAAGCTGTCTAGCCTTCAACAGTTGTAGCATTCAAATAAAATCAAATAGAGACCTTTGACATTATAAACAAACATGTACCCCAAAAGCACATTTGCACTGGGTAAGGAGAGGCCTCCAAATCACGTGTGTATGTCATGTCCATAACCATCAACGCATAACCACTTATCATGTTCCAGTTCACATTACAACAGGTGCAGTGACTGATGCTCCTTGCAACAAGGAGGGGACCCTACATAGTACAAGGGGACATCGCATCTTGGGAGCACAGCTATTCAATCTGTCCAAATACCACCTGTGCTGGCAACACCTGACATAGAATCACCCCAAGTGAAAACAGCACCACTTCTCTGTCAGTCACATACATCACCACTTGAGATGAATCAGGATGTGAGTACAATGTGCTTTGACTCTGCTGCTACCTCTGTAACAAAAGGCAATTAATTTGACTCCAAAACTTGTTTAAGATGGTATAGGGAAGTCAACTACAATGGGCGACAGGGTTCAATTTCCTTTCCAGTATGTGCATCTCCTATGCCAATTTTGGAGGCTATTACAGTGGTGATGACAAAGGACAAGCAATCAAATAATGTTGCAGAACAAATGACTGTAGGGCAGGACTTGCAAGAGGATTCTCATCACCATATCAATAAACACTTTCCATGACTGATGATGATAATGGGAATCATCTTGGTGGGCTTGCAGGTGCTGCTACTAACGCTCAGGCAAACAGAGCAGAAGCTGCAGGGATTTGAGGGATGCCATGCAGTCCTGCCAAGGAGCTGTGCTCCAATGCTCAAACATACCCATTGCTGGATACACATGCCATGCAGCAGAGGCCGGGTGAACTGCAGCAGATTGTCATCTGGGCAGTGGAGGATCTACATGGCTTCAGGAATGCGGAGGTTTCATATGGAAGCCCATTTCCCCAGCACAGTGACCAACATATGTAAAGTAGGAAGCATCAGCAGTCCAAATCCTCTACTGTCTGTGTATCTTGGAACTCATTGAGAGTACAACATCAGGATGCTCCCAGATGTCAAATATGCAGAATGAGCCAATGTGATTCCAGGACCTTTGACATGCGCACCCGAATCCCTTCTGTGATGAGCATCTCTCCTTCTGCAAACCACTTCCCTGTCATAAGTCCACCAGGACTTCTGAAATCCATCTAACCACTGCTTCCAGTTGTGGCAAATGATAAAAAATAAATATTAGGATACTTGTAATTGTTTTGACCACGGGTGGGTATTGTTGCTCTCAAGGAGGGGATGAATAAGGGGAACAATGTATAGGACATATGTGTTGTTTTTGAGGAAGTGTGGGTGTTGCTATTGAAAGAGGGTGAAGGGGGAATAGCGGCTATGAGCAGTAGGTGTGTGTTGCTTATTTGGATGGGTTGTGATGGCCTGTGTACCTTTCATGGTGTAAAGGATGGAGGGGGGAATCTCTACTTCTTCCCTATTATTTGTTTGGGACAGAGGCAGAGAGAACTCCAGCCAAGGATCTCTATATGGTAGCTAGGGCGAGCAACCAAGGTTTGAGCTCTCAGAAGGTGATGCAGCCTGGCTCTTACGCACAGTGAGTCCTCAAGCCCCTTCAGAGGAATGTCCACACACTATGTTAGGTGATAACACAGCTTCTTTATATAAAAATACGGTTCAGTAAAATATAGACATATACATAATACACTGTGTGGTAGCACTCAATACTTAGATTCATAAAAGAATGAACCATCTGCTGACAGTCTTTAAAAAGCATGTGAATTACCAAATCACGTGTACCTGCATAGATCAAGGAAGAAAGGCAGGTTAGTTTCAGATCATAGGCAGTATACTTTCTTTAGACTTAAAAAGTGCTACTGTGTGAGGGTCCCCACACCTCGGCAACCTGCAAAGGAAAAGTCATGGTGTACTTTATCTTGTCTATTACAGCCCAGTCCAAATAAGTTCAATAATGCTCTGCTTTTCTTTTATAGATTCCACTACCCCAAAGTACCTGAGATGCCACAGGAGAACAGGCTCCAAGACACATCTGGGACCCATGGATGCTTCCTGAGGCTGGAAGATGTTCTTCCTCATCACAATACCTTTGGTGACTTGGCAGGTGAGGTGGTGGAGTTTATTGGCTTTACTCGACGGGTCCACTGAAGGATGGAACCCCTTTTCAAGAAGGATTCACTGGGATGTTGAGGTCAAGAGAAAAGGAGGTACCTGACAGTGTTTGAAAGGCAGCACTTTCGGTCTTCTTAGTGGTCTCCATTGGCGGGTTGTTACTCTGGCTTTGGATGTCCCACGAAGGTGAATCTTGCTGTGAACTCCGAAAAGGTTAGGCTGAAGAGGATACATCTGTGAGGCCTTGGATGCCTTTTGGTGATGACGGGTGCAGTGGCAGAGGTAGGTGTCGGGTTTCAGGATTTCATGGTTTACTGAATATTGGTTCTTTGGTGCTGCAGCCGCACCACAGACCTCTGGATGGCTTCTGGTGAACTGGGCTCGACTACTGGACTGGAGTGCAGTCCTTCACCAGGGCTGGACCCTTGGGACATCTTCTTTGAGTTTTGTTGGTGAGAAACCCATCAGCGGACCTTCCTTTGCACACAGTGAACTGGAGAAATAAGATCAAAAGGTTTAATAGGAAGGGAATCAATTTGATACAAAACTAGAGGCCTATTTAAATCAGGGCCCAATAGATGTTATTATGAGAAGATGCACTAACAGTGGTTTTTGTGACTACATCTGGGAAAGAGACAAGCCATCAAATGGTGGACACAGAACTATTTCACATGTGAACTCATTCAACTTGCTGGCTTATGAGCGCAAGAACATTTGTAAAAGTAGAGCTCAAATTGTTACGACAGAAGTCGTTACATAAGATAATGTATGCCACACAAAAAAAGGCAGCAGTAAGGGGGTTAAAAAACTGGATGAGAAATAATAAAGTGCAACAGTCCAGCGAAGGAATGCTGAAAGCAGTATGTCAGTCTAATACTAGGAATTTCTAGAACCTGGTAAATGATGATGGTACTGCCCAAATTGAACATCAGAGTACCGAAATAGATGAATCACAGTAGCGGACACATTGGGAAGATATGTGGGACGGGGGGCAAAAAAGATAGGACTGCCTTACATTACAACCTCGTGGGACGTAGAATTTGAGCAGAAAGACATTAGACGTCTTAAAATAAAATCATCTATCTCAAATGCAGCTGGTCCCAATAGTCTCACCAAATGAATCCTGAAATTAAATCCTGAGCTATTATCACTGATATTGACCTTTCTTTTCCATGATATTTTGAAAATTGATATGATGCCTAATTCATGGAAAGAATCCATAATCATTCCACTATTTAAGAAGGGCAATCGTTCTGATCCCAATTACTATTGACCACTTGCCCTTCTTGACTGCAATAGTAAAATCTGCTTAGCACTAATCTTGGAGAAACTAGAGACTTGGATCAAGGATAAAAACATATTGCAGAGAAATCAGTGTGGCTTTAGAAAGGGAATGTCTACGACTCCCAATGGTTTGATCCTTTCAGTACTAAAATATGGCTCTCGGCATAAGGTGAAAGGAATTCCAAATCAGGTCCACGTCTGTCCTCTCAAAAGCTTTCAATCTTGGAAACCGCCAGCTACTTTGGGCAAAATTGAAAAAAAGGGGAATGCAGCCATCTCTATTGGCGATCCTTGAATATATAGATAATGAAACATCAGTAAGGGTGAGATTGAATACTGTGGATCCCCGTCAGATTCCTTTCCTATGTCTATGTCTGCATCAGGGCTGCATGTTTGCACCAAGTTTATATAATCTGTACGTGGCAGACTTGAACGATGATTTACAAAAAGGCTGCCTTGGTCAGCCCCAAAATCGGGAGATTGGGAATTAGCTGGCTCTCTTACACTGACAATGTGGCACTTTTTAATGCTTCAACCCTAGGGCTAGAGGTTGTTTACAGTGCTTGGTAAATATGCAAAAGTTAACTCTGATCATAAACCAGAAAAAATGCCCCTTCATCACCTTTACCAATGCAAAGAATGAAACCAGCAGAATTAATTGGGTTGTTGATTGTATTAAGATTGATACCAAGTAGAAGGTGCTGTACTTGGGATTCACTATCAATGAATTTATTAATAAAATCCATACCACCTTGAATCTGGAAAAAACATGGACCAACTGACTTTCCAGATGAAACAAATCCTGGGAAAGTTCTGTAAATTCTCTATTAAACCTATGATTCATTTCTATGTGTGGAATGCAATATCACAATATCAAAGATTATGGGCCTCATCACGACTTGATTGGTAGCACTTAAATGCAGTGGTAATACTAGTACCGCCACATTTAAGGGTCTGCCCAATCACAAGTCTGGCAAAATTGAAATGCGCCAACTTAAGGGCCGTTTTCAGGCGAAATTAGCGCAACGCTGTTATCGCGTGCTAATTGCGCTGAAAAATGCCCCATTGGGTCCAATGGACCAAATGGGGAATACCCATTACCACCCAACCCTTGATCCAGCACTAATAGCGCCAGAACGGGTGGCGATAATGCTATTAGCCTGGGTGTTATCCCGGTGGTAATACTGCCAGGATATCGCCCAACTCATGAAGAGGCCCTATGTGTCGCGTTGAACTGGATGGAGCTACATATACCATTGATTGGGATAGATTGGAGGGGAAGTTTTGGTAAAGAGTCCTGGGTCTGTCCTCTTCTCTTCCCATGGCATCGCTGCACTTTGAATTGGGTCTGTTGTCTTTGCGTTACTGCTTCAACTGGCGAGTACCATCGATCACTGCAAAAGTTGCGTCTCCCTTGCCAAATAACTTGTTTGAAAATCTTCAGGTCTGTCTGATTAGTAAGGTCTCTCCAATTCTGGATGTAATGTCAGCACTTACGGATGATTTGTTGAATCATGTGAATAAAGACCGCTCTGTTTTAGTATCAAATCCCCTTTCTATAGAAAAGCTACTAAAACAGGGGGACTGGATTGCCACTATTGACAAAAGTGCTGATATAAAATACATTCTACCTTTCAGTCTATTGACAAACTGCTAGGTGATTTGCCCAAATATCTTTGTTGTTATCCCTGCCCTGTAGCAAGACAGGAATTCCTGAGATTCCGTTTGAACGCTTTGCCAACTGGTGAAGTTCGGTATGCTTGATCCATGACCCAAGAGGGAACAAATAAAACCTGTACACACTGTAATTTTGCAGAAAGACCAGAAACACTTCAACATCTTCTGGTCGAATTTGATGTGTCCTAATATCTGAGTGGCTGATATTAATGTTAATGTTAAAGGACATTTGTACCGCGCACTATCACCACCCTAGTGGTCCCCTGGCGCTCTGGCGGCTCTGAAAAAACACTTAAGTTGTTTCTTCTCTAATGATAATGTTTATGTACCTCCAGAGGATATGTGGAAAAGTCTGTCTGCTGGAGCTCAGTTATTTATAACCAATGCTGTGATTCAAATGCTCAAGGAACTAAACCTTTATTACTAATATAACCATTTTGTTCAACCAGAGACCCATATAATTGGCTCTTGGAATATGCCTGAATGGTAGAAATTGTAATTTTATTTCCTTCCTTCTGTACTTTTATAATGTGCTGATTGGTAATGCATTACACTTTTACAATGTATTGAATGGTTATGTACTGATTTTTCCGGTTTCTGTTTATTTATTTTTATATAGTGCGAAATTTGATCACATTTTTGATCAAATTTCACAATACAAAAAAATTGAATCTTCTTCGGCTGGAAAAAGTAGTCAGATGTCATGTAAGAGATGTCCCTTGAAGGATTCTTTGATCAGATGGAACCTTCAAAGCTCTGGGTGTCAAGATGCACTATACCATCCCTCTTCTGGGTGGCAGACAGAAATCTGGCTTGCAGTGGTCAAGAACACTCTTCCATACTCTGGACGACACAGACGGATATCTTCAGATCAAATTGTCAAGCACTCCTCTTCTGGAGTCACAAAGACCCCCTCTCCGGATAGCAGGCAGACAGGACTGGCTTCAAGGGTACTTCTGATGAAGAGTATCAGGTGCACGATAGTCCCTCGTATCTTGGGAAGAGGTCTTCTATCTAGGTCCTCTCTTGATTCTGTCTTAGGGTCAGCTCAGTTGTCTTTGGTTTTGTAGAGGAGCAAATGCCTCTACCGGAAGACCCGCCCGCATTTTGCCTATTTGTTGGAAACTGGAAATTGCGACATGCGCATTGCCAGTGATGGTACCTATACCGCGAAGAGTCCTTGAAATAGGTATTCATTAAGAAAACCCTATATGATGCACCCGCGGAGAAATTACACTCTTCTGAAGGAAGTTCCAGAAGAAGTATGAAAAAGAAGACTGGTGACATCACATGAAGCAGAAATGACACACCCAGAAGAGATGCTAATGAAAAGAGTATATAAACCTTATAGATCCTGATGGCGAAGTAAAGAGTTGAGTAACATTTCATGAGCGAAATGAAGATTGCACATGTGGAGAGCACTGAAGTAAATGCAAGCTGTATTACAATTGTACAGATGCTGTAATGTAAGTAGACTAAGTAATCATGAGGCTGGCTATACGTAGTGAACAGACTACAGGCATTGCTGCCAAAATATATAAGTGTGTATAGAATCTGGATGTTCCACGACACATTTTAGCCAACTAGCACCCCATGAATAGAAGGGCGGAAAGTGTGGCGCAGTTGAAGAAAACAGCTGACATCGAAGGAAGATTTGAGAAGGCTTGTCTGGCCCAGTGTCAAGAGTTTGCGCTGCCAAGATCCTGGTTATCTATTTGAGAAGATAAAATGAATGTGAGAAGTGAGATGAGCTCCTGTTGAGGTGTAATGGAAAAACACTAGAAGTGCCAGGTTTTATTAATTTAATAGTGTTAAATGTGAAGAAGGAACTCAAATCACGGTCTCCTGTCACATGGTCAGATGAAAATAGAATTTGGACGAGCTACATCGAGACCAGAAGATAAGGCCATGCTCGCACTCCCTTTTATTCTCAGGCACAGTTATCCTTTGCAAGGCCGAGTTCAAAGGACTAATTGATTGGCAGAGGGCAGGAGTGATGATGGATGATGGGCTAATTGTGTGGGGAGGCATGTTCCGGTCCAACTCTCCAACACCTGGGGTACAAGCTTGCGTGTTGCTAGCGAGTGGAATATTCCAGAAGGGTAGCATCTTGCCAACCAATTATAGAGGGCCATGCAGTGAAGAGCCCTATAGTTTGAAAGCCAATGAAACATTGTGTATTCGATGAAATGGAAGATGACTTGCACTAGGGGCGGGAACAGCTGTCCACCTGACCTTAGAGATCCAATCACAGTCCAGTCCCCCATAGAAAGTATATCTCGATGTTCCCTTTAAGCCTATCAAAAACCCTGTAGGTTTTTGCTTATTTTGCCACGCCACGTAGTATGGCTTCAGTGATGATGAATTTTTGCTATATAAATTTAACTTTTTATGAAATGTTTTGAGAACTCTTGAGTTAGATTTATGCTGTGCATTATCCATTGATGCCCCTTGTACCCCCTGTTTTAGATACTTGTTAATAAAACAGCTAAAGATTTGCCAACTTCCTGAGTTGGTCTGATTATTGGTGCAAGAGTAAGATCTACATCCCCATCCACCCATCCACATAGCGCTACCCCGCTTAAAAGGGCCTGTGAGTTCAGTTTCCTTGAAGAAATGTAGATGCAGACTCCTTCCTCTGACTGGACCCAGGATTCAAGCTTCAGGTTTCTGCTTCAGCTCCAGAACAGCTTCAGTTTCAAGATTCAGCTTCAAAACCAATTGGTGAATGAGGGGTGCCTAAATATACACATTTGATCCTCATTCACTCAGGCTGAGCCGTGCTTAGGCAGCCAATCATGAATGAGTGCATTCGTGCAGACAGGCAGCTAATCAGGCTCAGATTCATTGAGGCCATTCACCCAAACCAGAAACCCATAACACAGAATATGGATTGGAGTAAATACCCAGCCCAGAACACTACACAGCATTCACTCCAGTTTCAGTCAGGGCTGGCACAGGCATTGTGTCACACACACCAAAACCAGACACCGACAACACAGAATGTTATTTGACTTCATACTCACAAAGGTCCCACCGAAGGGTGTACCCACAACACAGTCGTTCTGAAGGCTCCTGAAAGGAGGCAGCCTCAGAACCATATATGGTTCTTTAATCCAACAGCCGGACAGGTAGAAGGGACAGATTCATGGCTTCCCAGGACATTGGGATACAAGGTGTAAAGGCAATAGAAACCATGAGGCAACAGTGGCCACCTCACCTTTGTCATGGAATCCATTGATTCCTATGGCAGGGCATGGGTGTCCAAAAAATGAAGAACACTCAGAGCCACATTCAAGTCAGCATGTAGCTGCCACCAGCCCATACCCTGTGCTGGTGGCAACACACAGGTGCCCACAAACACACATAAGGGCTACAAGGGTGTATCCCCACCTATGGATGGCATAAGGGTATCCTATGTACGCTGTTCACCAAATGGAAAAATAAAGAGCTGCACTGCAAGAAGTCCAGAATGGACTTCAGAGGCAGACAACATACAGAAAATGCACACCGAAAAGTGGTAGGACAAGGACTAGGAGGTCCTGTCCCTCCAAAGGCATTTCCAGCAACACACATGGTATTACTCATTTACTGTATGTGCAAAAATATCAAATGTAAAAATGCCTCCATTTTTTTCTGGATATCCCCTCAGTTATGTGTGAGGGGTGGGTCAGGGTAAATAATAAGTTAAGGGGAGTATACAGGGGTATGAGGGGTCTCCCCCGCATATAATAGCATGGAACAGAAAAAGAATGTCGACATTTTTGCAATCAGTATTTTTTTCTGCCATAGTCACATAGATATCTTTTCTTTAGATAATATCATAAACTGAAAATACTGGTATCCATTGGTGTTATCACAATAATCGAGGTTGGTAGTGTAGGGTGAATGTTAAAATGTGATGACTTGTACTGTGTGGCCTTCAGCACATAAGCTTTCTGTACCACACATTCCCTGCACAGGACTGCCCAGGTGTACACACCTACATATGCTTTTCCTCTTGGGGATCTACCTTTCTCCTACCCCCATTGGTCTGCCACTGGCAATTGTGTAGCTGGATAAAATATTGCACATGTTATTTCAATGCTTTAGCCCTGTACATTTTGCCCCACAGTATGTTCCTGCTCTATGACCTTGTATATGCTTTTCAGGTGATTAACTGTGCCTAGTCCTTGCTTGCTCCTCTAAGAGGAAGGTTTATTGCATGTTCTTTGACTTCATTTACATGATCAAGAATGTTCTGTGTAGAGGCACTCAAAATTGAGAGCACAGTTATCTAATTTAGATTGTCCTCTCCTGACACATCTCCCACAGATCGTAGGCATTTTGAATACAGGTATGGATTTCTCTAATATGCATGAACTGACCGTCAGAGTGAAACGATGCAGCATAACCGTCCCAACATTGGAAAGACTAGAGCCAGGAATGCTTGTCTCGAGCATATCTACGTACCTAAACAGGCAATAAAGCAGTCAGTCACAGATTGTATTACATGTATAAAGGTTGAATATCCATACACGCTATCAAATAGTGTTTTACATTACTTTTCTAAACACATAATGAGCATATTCACCATTATTTTCATAGTTCTTACTTTTTACCTATAGAATTCTGCTTCTTTCAATCAGATAATTTACTTTTTTATCATTCATAACTGGATATTGGCCAATTTTCCTTTATGATGACCATATTATCTATACAGAGAGCATCTATGGACGCTGGGTTGTTAATCTTCCTTTGTCAAATGACTATTTTGGGTTATTTGGATATCATTTTGTAGCACTTACACTACTTTGAATACAAATGAAGCATGTTAATATCAAGACTACCACTCCACTAGTATATGTTTAACTGAAATAATTAAATACTAACCAAGACAAGACACTAGGGGAATATGCCATGACTAACCCAATAATATATGACTAGTAAGACATCAATAGTACTAAATCACTACTCATTGCCCTGCATTCAAAGAATTGGGAACAACTGATCACAGATGTAAGCATGAAGTGGTCTTCGAAGCTTGAAAGATTGATTTGTATGACACATGACCAATACATTACAGGTGGGATTCAAACCTGGGATTTCTTAATGAACAAAGACCTCATCCAGTATGGAATCACCACTAATTGGATTTATGGTAAGAGTTAATTATTTTGTCTACTAATGGATGTTTGGCAAGCAATGCTCATGGGCAATGCAATTACAATAGACTAATGCATTGGGTCTAGACCCAATATTTGAACCAATTTATCTACACAGTTGATTTACTCTGGAAGTTATGGCATCATGAGATACATAACCTAGTATGTGCCCCGCCAAGGCACTACCAGATATTTGGGCCCAATTGTATTATCTGAGAGTATAATATTACTTTAACACACCCATCCCATTGATGTATATTGTGATAAATTGAAAACGACTAATGAGGTAATGTTTAAACCAAATTGTTGTCAAACTTAAAAGAGATCACTTATTTTGAGATTTAGGTGCTTTTTTAATTTATTTTTTATTTTTATTTTTCCTTTTTCTCAACCCACTTACTCCTAACCCACCACCCCTCCCTCTTCTCTGTCCTCACAGATTACACTATGTGTGTACATGCTTGCTTGAATATATGAATTATGAATATGAGATGAATGCCCCGATTTGAAAAATCTCTTGAGGAGCTGAAACACGTGTCATCAACACGTGCTCTCCTTCAGGAGGTTGGTGATTAAAACAAAAATCTTTTGTGAACCATAAAATTACAATTTGAAATCAAACTAAAACTTGTGTGGCCAGTTCATGTGTAACAGCAACAAATTTACATGTATAAAGGTTGAATATCAATAAAAGCCATCAAATTGTGTTTTTCATTACTTTTCTAAACAAATATTGAGCATATTCACCATTATTTCCATAGCTCTTATTTTGTACCTATAGAATTCTGCTTCTTTTAATCAGATAATTTACTTTGCTATTATGCACGACTTGATATTGGCCAATTTTGCTTTATGATGGCCATATTATCTATACAGAGAGCATTTATGGACGCTATGAGCTGTTAATCTTCCTTTGCCAAATGACTATTTTGGGATTATTTGGATATCATTTTGTAGTACTTACACATGTTTTATTGCATAGGTAGTTAGTATTTTCTTTGGAAAACCTGCATTCAGGTTTTCAGAAAATCCACTTGAAGTATTCTCAAACTTAATACTTCGTTGTACTTTTATGGATGTGGATTTCATAATGAGGTATCCAAATTATAATCAGAAAGACTGGTCAGGCAGGTGGAACCACCTGATTAGGAGCACCATAAGGCCAATTCTGCATTTGATATAAGGGGCCATTCAACATTCTGCCAAAATCCACCCAGCCATAGGCCCTCTCCTCAAGGTTGTGTCAGTCCCACTTTCCATTTCCACTGACACATTGCAACACAAGTTGCAAATAATGCTGCCGCCCATGTTCTTTGGTTTCCTGTTGCAGGTCCTAGAGAGTCTCTGCAAAATGGATATGGTCAAATGTTGTTCCCCATCACTCAGAATGCCATACATTCTATTAAAGTGAAGTTCAACGTCAATTTCAGGAAATCACTGTGGCCCTTGACAGTATGCATGTCTAATTTTTTCCCACCCCTGGCATGTAAGCAGGTGTTCAGAAACTGGAAGCAACAACACACCAAGAGCATACAATTGATGTGTGATGCTGCGCTTAAAATTACTGAAGGTGCATCTGGTTTCCTGGATCAATACACAATATAAGGCTCTTGCATACCAACGCTCTGCCAGTCTTCATGGAGATCCTCAGGAGCTGGTCAACATTGCTGCTAGGCTTTAATAACCCCCCCCCCATTATGGTGGCAGGACAAGCCAACACTCAACTACAGAGCCTAAAACTCTCCTGCCACATCTGTTCTCTTTCTTCTTCGCATCCCGCTCACTCCCATCCAATCCCATATCGTACTCTGCACATATCCATCAGATGTTTGCTGATGAGTGAAGCTGCACGGATGCATGCAGAGATGCAGAGATGCAGATGGCAGGCAAAGGGCACAGACATTGACTGCATTTTGGAAGAAAACCTGAATAAAGATGTGTGTGGGTACTTATCATTTAATTGCCATACAATGCAGGAGACTTAGTATATCCACTGTTTCCATGGTGGAGGATGCGTTCAATACCCTGAGACCATAGAGTACAATTAATACAATGATGCACATGAAAATATCAGGTGTAAAGTAGCAGGGCATTTGGCCAACTGAGGGCGAAATTCAGGGGTACCTACAGAACTGGAGGAACCATCATGTATAGTTTTAAACACGTTCTGAAAATGATCATAGTATACAGAATACTGCAATACCTGTGCGTGAGACCTCATGTGCTAATGCTAACACAAGGTGCCTTTTAGGCTAATACAGTGATCATTATATTGTGGAACATCTACGACATATGCAACCAGACAGAAAATATTGGCTTGTCACTTGCCAAGAATTGCTAGACAAATTCTTCAAAGGACATGGATGAGATGCACAATCACAACAAGATTGCATTGCAGTGAAATGACAACTTGGATCCAAGAATGTGTCATGACAATCTGCTTTTTCCCTTAACAACAAACCATATGTTTGACCTCTGAAAGTATCCCCATCACCCACCATCTACTCCCAAACATGAATCCCCAAGGGGTAGGTGTCATGAAGTGGACAATTATATGGTTTGGTTGCCAGAGTTTTGAGGAGAGGGTGGGCACTGGGATAATAGGTATGGGTGTTAGCCTGAAGAGCAATAACACCACCAATGCTGTCTGAGAGTGTTGGAGAGTAAGTTATGGAAAACTCTGTAAACTTGGGTAAACCTCACGGGCATGTGGTCTTCATGTTGGTGTTGTCCGTTAATGGTGTAGTCAAATCAGTAGTAGACATCAACTCATTCTGCAGCTGGAGGAGAGCAACTAGCAACTCATACTCCCTTTTCACCATACTCCTTAACAGGTGCAAATTGCTCCTTAAGATGTGCAAATACTGCTTCTGGCAGCACAGTTTGGAGAACATCCCCTACATCACAAAATAACCAAAACTCAATGGGAGACAGAAGCATGCGATCATGGTCTCCAGTAACATATACGTGGTGGTTTTCTCATTAAAACGTTACAGTCCAGCCAATTCCTCACCAAAACACATCTGGTAAAAGACAAAAAACTTCAAAACTGTACAGAAAAGGAAGACATCAGACACCCTAATCAAATGGAATCACAGCCCTGAATGCCAAACACAAGACATTGTGCCTCATTACAAGTTAGCCGGTCAGGATTTAACGGTGCTGGTTTTCCAGTCCGGCTAACTACAACTTCTGTGCCTGTGTGGTGTTACACCCACCAGGGCTGACCTTGCGGGCATAACGCCACCGGCCGCAGACGGACGTGGAAACACCAGCAGCATTACCGCATGGTGCCGGTGTTTTGACAGCCCCCATGGGGAGTAACGGAATGCCAGCTAGGAAATTACCAGACCACCGGGGCTGTAATGCCTCGATAAGTCCAGCAAGTTCGGAGCTGGTAAATCTCTACGGGTCTGGCGGTTTAATTCACATGACCGTCTACAGAGAAACCGCCATGACACATGGTTGATCCAATCTGCAACCAATGCACATGACATATTTAACTGATTCAATTTCAACAAACGTCGATAGGAAACAACCAGTGATTCTCAATAAGACATGCGTGTATGAAGTTAATGTCCTGAGACAGTTAAAGCCATCACATATAGACTGGTCCCACTAAAAGTAACATTTAAAAAAAAGAAAAGTGTTCCATAATCAAAATTAAGAAAAAATAGCCATATGTGCAAAAGGAATATTTAAAAGTACCTAAGACTAATGAAACACATGAGTAAATAAATAAGTGGCCATATTACAGAACTGTTGCATTTTAGCGTTGCATTTTCTCCAGAAAAATTAAGGTGGCTATTGCTTGATCACTTTGGGATTGTTAATAACACAGTATGAAATGGTTTATGGATGTATTATTAGCTTATTGCGATAGCATGATTTCTAATGGCAAAACATGTCATAGTGAGCTGCCTCAGAAATAGAACATTAGTTAAATGAAATAGTAAAGATCCTTGTCACCAAACTTTCATTTATTGCAACTAATGGTCAGAATTTGATCTGCTGGGGTTTCAGCTAGAGCGTTTTTATAGTGTACCTCTTGGTCATGGCAAACGTATCGATTAGGGGAGAGAAGGGCAGGACAGGAATTGTGGCAGAGGCATAGCTAGGAAGCAAGTGAGTGGACAGTGCCAAGTGCCAAACATGAGATTGTTAGCAGAGTTAGAACAATAGATGGCAATTTTCTAGACCTAACCAGAAAACTTGAACTCCCAGCAAGATGAATCCACTACCTTTATGAAGACATTGGACAACGCCCATCCGGGCCCTTCACTCCGCTTCACAGATCGCCTGATTGGAATGCATTCATGTAATTTGCTTTATCCTTACCCTGGCAAAATTAAAAAAAAATCTGAAACAAAAGTTGCTTCGTACATGGCAGAAACCACTATGCCTAAAGCAAACCTGCATGATGACATGGCCCAAATATCACTGGCACATCTGGAGTTCCATAGTTTTTCTAGATCCTGTTTCAGCTTGCATGGCCACAAAGGGGTTCAACACCATTGAACGCACTCGATCAATAAAAACAATAGACAGATATTAACTGCACAGGAAACACGCCATGTTATGAATGTGTATACACTTATTAAAATAAAGTAAGTTGTTTAAACTAATTTAAAGGGCTACTATGTGTAATTGGCAGTTGAATTGTTTTGAAATTCCAATTTGGACGAAATGCCATTGATGTCTTCAATCCTACTAATTACCACCCCATCAGAAGTTTGCTATTTATTGGATACATACTAGTCTGGCGTTTGGCATGTCCTTTTCATAAACCACTGCACTGTAGGTTGATGACAAAACGTGTTGTATTTTGGATGACGTTGTTATAGTTGTGTAGTCTTGTTTGACCTAGCTGTATCTCCATTCACAATTGATAGTGGGATTTTGTATAACACCCCAAAGGTCCGCTTCTCACTGGTGGGAGGAGAGCGAGTAACTAGTTCTGCTCATTCCTGGAATGTACCAGCGATGGAACATGCAAGTTCCTCAGGGTGATTCCTCTCCATTCTCTATTCTATGCGGGGGCGGGGCGGGGGGACCTACCAGCCCAATGGCTAATCTAGTAATCTAGGCATAACAATCCAGGATGCCATGAGGACACACAGCCTTGCTCTAAAGGTCCATCACATCAGGACATAGTGTACATAAAACATTTTCTAGCAGGAATGGGAAGCAGGATGTCACCTTTTCGGAACGAAATACCCACTTTACTGAGCTATTAACTTCTTATTCCCCAAACAGCTCACTAAAGAAAGTTGGCTTTTATCTCATTCAAATAATCTGCTCCAATCCCCTTCCGAATTTGTAATCCCTTTTTTGCCCGAACCTTCACTCAGATTACAACATGAATTTACAACACCGCAGGTAATGTCTGACCCTTGACATGTAAGCGGATTCAATTCAACACTACAGCTAAGTCAATGCCTAGTCTGGGATGCTGAGGGAAACCCTTATTGATATATTTTTATGTCCAGTTTGTTTACTCTGGATGACAGCCCTTATATAACACCCCTCTCTTAGAATCCCCCTGACCCCACTGAGCCAAGAAGTAGGTTTGTTTTGCAAATTAAAAGGCATATATATATATATATATATATATATATATATATATATATATATATATATATATATATATATATATGCATATATATATATATATATATATATATATACACTTTTATAATAAATTAATGTTTGATAGCACACTTGTGAAGATGATAGTGATCAACAATGGATAATATTACAGTGGTACACTCTTTTTGATGGCTTAGAAGTCATATAGAGAGGATAAAGTAGCTGAGAATGCTTTTATGGCTTCAAGGACAATGCAATGATGAATGAAAATGCAGTACAGAAAATAAACTTGATGTGACTTCAACAAAAGACAATGTAATCACTTTTCTTTGACAATTCACCTCCCCCCTTTATGCAAGGTAAAGAGATGGAAGGAAAGCAAACAGTTCTCCGGAATGCAATCAAATATAATTCAGTTCCCCCCTAGCAAGCTTAGAGGAAAACAGGCAGGAGTTTTAAACACAGGCAATGTAGTTTGATGTGGTATGCAAAGAAGTGAGAAATATGCTAAAGATGCTTTTAATTCCCTATAGGGGGTTCAGGGTGAGTGAGAGATACTTTAAATTAATTCAGGATCACTTTAGCAATGCTCTATGAATGATTGTCAGGTTGCACACGAATTTCAGCAAGGAAAGCAAGGACGAATATTTTTACACGTGGCTGAAATTAAGCAAAATGTCAAATCGCGGCAAATTTAGTCACATGCGTCAAGCACAATTACGGAGGCACTATAAGGAGTAGTAAGTCGGTTCTAGGATCGTTGGAAAGCCTAGAATCTTAGCTCTAAGAAGAAAGTTAAATCTTGTTCCTAGCACAAACGGTTCCGGAGATACGGCCGATTTAGTAAAGGTAGTTTTTCAGATTTGAAATTTTAAAGCTCAGAATGACAGATGACAGTTTTCAGTTTTAAAGATGACAGAATGACACGATTCTAGGAGGCAGTTCTAATAGGCTAAAATAGTTTGGATTAGATTATTTTAAACAAAGAGATTGGCTTTGGCACAGTGCTAGCTGGGTACTCACACTAGATTTTGGACGGGAATGCGACTTCGTCACCGATCGGGTCAGGATTGGCTGGACTTCTGCTAGCAGTTCTTCACAGCGATCTGGTCTCTGGGTCTCTGGTTCTGTTATCGGTTCTGCTAGCGGTTCCGGATACAGCACTGCTTTCTGGATACTGCTACAGGTTCTTGCAAAAGTTCTTGGCAAAGAATTCAAACAGCTCGCCCGGCTGTTGAATAGTTTGGTTGGTTTTGAGGCCTGCTGAAGAGGATTCAGCTTGTGGATTCAGGCCTCTCTGCTACAAATTCTGGAGTTAATTTCTGGTCTCTGGAGATTGATGGATTTGAAGTCTGGAATCTCCCGGCAAAGCATCCCGAAAGAAAGTGGAAAGTGAATGTCCCTACCTGGGTTTCAATGTTCCTTTTATGTGTTTTGAAAATGGGTGTGTGCCTGGGCCTAGCTAAACCTGCCCCTCTCACTTATCATTGGCCAGGCTTTCCTCTCTCCCTTGATTGGGGGAAAGAAATGGAGTGTCAGAGTGATGCTGTAGGTTGTATGGTCATAGGAATCTCCCCTTGTCAAATTGCACACAAATCTATTTCTGACCCAAATACATATTCATCTATGTACCCTTTTTCTAATATTATAGGTCCAGTTAACATATTTTCTGTAGCACCAAACCATCCGATCCCTCTCTTTGTACGATATCGTGTCCACTTATGACACCCTTTTCATCCAGATAACAACCTCTAAACCTTTCCAGAATTTACACAAATGTGCACCAGGGATATGGGTGTCAGATTTTTAACATGCATACATTTGGAGTAACAACCATTTTTCCGCTACTATCCACAAGAACATACCACAGGGTCCTAACACCTCTTAAAATGTGCACAGAACAATCACAAGAATGAGGATGTTATTTATATAATTTTGACAAGTCTGCACTGTGAATTATCCATCTTTTTAAAATCATGCTCTGGCCCCAAAGGGGTGTGGTTTTCCAAAGCACATGGTGGAATTTCTGGTTTATCCACTTCCCTCAAGCTCAGCTTGCTCTCACAGGCACTGCCCCTTCCAGTTTCTCCCAAGAGGAAGCCATTTTACGACCCCCCAATATAACATTTGCCTGAGCCAGGGACAGTGCTTTGTTTAGTTTCCTGTAGTCCCCAGGTGCTCCTCCCCTAATCCAATCAGAGAGGTGTCATCTCCTTTTGGCAGGGGCAGCAGAATGCAGCCAGGCCTGGGAAGAGTTGTTGAGCCAGTTCAACTCCTGTCGGGGGTAGTTGTCAGGCAGAATTCAGCTAAATGTCACTTTAGTTCCCTGTTTTCTACATTCAAATCAAACTGACAATTTTTGCACATGCAGCTAGAATGCTGATTCTAAGTTCAAAACTATGACATTTAACAGTCGCAACCTATGTTACACTCAAACGTAGGTCACTCATTTATTCTAAACATTTCGATTTTAGTGGCTTTAAACCCAAATTCACTTAAGCTGCTGACATCCCCAGCTATTTTTTTTATATATACATTAAATAATTACTTCCTTCAAGTCATTTCAGAATATAGTTTTACATTGTAGCCACCTCTTAGCAAGTCTTTCCTTGGCCTGGTTTGGGTTCATTTGTTCAGTTCTACACAAATGTCAGGTGGTTTTAAAACGCCGCTTTCTGATAGTGGTAAGCACCAGTATTGCATCCATTTTTGACATTAAGAAAATGAATTCCCCACAGTTCTGGGTTGCTTTTGGCAATCAGCATTGCTATTCCCAATGGTTTCAGGCTACTGTGTGTGTAGCCCAATGGTAGTTTTAGGCAGTGCCCTCCTGTGCTCACAACATAGGCAAAAATGGGTGGCAGCCTATTCTTCACATTTTCCCTGTGCACTCTCTCGGGAGTTCTGGCCATCATGATGTTTTCAATGCCAGTAATGCACAGTTTTATGGTAGGCCTTGGATGCAGGGGTAAAAACATCCCACAAGCCTCCCCCTCTTGCGATGGCCATTCTGATCTTTCACTGATGGAACTCGCAAGATCTGGGATGTTCGCATCATCTTCTTCCAATTCCGTAGATGGCACAGTTCAGCATCTTTTCCTCCCTCCAGTCGATCAATCATTTCTTCTTGCTGGTCCTGATGGGAGGATTGGGCGGTACCCCGGGCCCCTTGGATCTTCACTCCCGGTCCCCAGGTCGCCTTCCGTGGTCAGTCTCCATGGTTTCATCTCTCCTAGGATGATATAGCAAAAGAGGCAAAACCTATTCATAGACATTTTTCCACCACTATTGATATAGTGGGGCGGCACATACATTTTATACATCAGGATACATTTTGCAGTCTTATTTTAAAACAAGATATAACATGAAACATTTTTTTTTTCAAATCATAATATTTTAGAGACTATATGTGAGATATTTTAGGATGGGAATTGAATTAATCTGGAGCGGTCCCCTCTGGGATTCCAGAGGATTCCTCCAGTTGTTGCAGAGTGTGCCTGGGATGGCAACACTTTAGCTGATTAATATGGACCCACTTGTCTTCCCCTTCCGCCAGACTACCTTTGGGGATGCGGATCTTATAGGCTACAGGGGATATTTTGTCTATAATTTCAAACGGTCTCTTCCATGTAGGCAAACATTTTCGCTGTTTGGCCTGGTTCCTTTGGAAATTGTATAGATAGACCCAGTCCCCCACCTCGTATACTTTCCTGGTGGTTTTCAGGTTGTAGTGGGTCTTCATGCTATCAGCTGATCTTTCTAGATTCCGCTGAGCATAGGCAAAAGCATGCTGAAGGTGTTTCCTTAAATTCTTCACATACTCATGAGTTGTGGAGGCATTTATCAGTGTCTGCTCTTGGGTCCTGTAGAGCAATGCTGCGGAAGCACCATCTTGCATCCGGTCATCAACTCAAATGGTGACATTTTAGTTGCAGATGAAGGGGTAAATCTGATGACCATTAGGACCAGAGATAATCGGATATCCCAACTTGGCCCAGAATCTGCCACAAACTTTTTTAATATGCTAACAATGGTTTGGTTGTATCTCTCTACTGCTCCAGAAGAAGCTGGCCTGTAAGCAATGTGTAGCTTCATTTTAACTCCCAGTATCTCCCACATCTTTGTCATTACCTCGCTGGTGAAATGGCTACCTCTGTCTGACTCAATCCTTTGAGGTAGACCAAAACGGGAAAAGATGTGGTTAATCATCAGGGCAGCTGCTGTTTCTGCCTTGCAATTTGGGGCTGGGAGACATTCCACCCACTTGGTAAACAAGCATGTGACGGTCAACATGTACTTGTTTCCTCTAGACGAGCGAATTACAAGGTCTACGAAGTCAATTTGCAAATCTGACCATGGCAGTGTCATCCCCCTCTTTGGGAGAGGCGCCCGGTGTGTGAGGGATGTTGGCTGAAATCGTGCACGCACAAGACACCCTTCAAGTATTGGTTGAGGTCCTGGCCCATATGTGGCCAGTATGCAATCTCTCTTAAGATTTCAAGTGTTGTATGAAACCCTCTATGACCGGCGGTAGCCGCATCATGGGCGTGACTTAACATCAGGCTTCAGAATGAGGTAGGAACCACCCACTGATCATGGCCAGCTTGGGATTTCCTTACCAACAAACCGTCTTGGATTCGGAAACCTTTTTGGAAATTTCATCAACACTCTTAGGACCTCTTTCCCAATGTAATCAGTATCCGTCAGGGGAAAGTTCTCAGGGTCCTCAATGTGTTGGTAAAACTTACCAATTATTGGATCCCCCTTTTGAGCCGTAATTAAATCAGCATCAGGGGTCTCCTTACTCCATTGTGCAGTTGAAAGATAATTGTGAGCATTTGTCTGGGACCTAGTGATAGCAGTGACCTGGATTTCCCCCAAACAGGGACTCAATCTCTATTAGATCCCCTTGGATGGCCCCGGTTTTGGCCAGCTGATCAGCTAAGTCATTTCCAGTTTTGTCTGGTCCCTCTACTTTGGAATGACCCTTGATATTTTTTCCAGTAGATGCTCATCCCATTCGAGGTGACCAGATCATCAATGTTTTGGATTAACTTCCCATATTTCAAAGGTTTGTTATTAGCACATAGCATGCCTCTGGTTTTCCAATTGACTAGGTGCTCCACGAACCCGTTCCGTACATAGTGCGAATCTGTGATTATGACCAGTTCATGGAGTTGATGTTGGACAGCAGTGAGGATGGCCTGATGCACAGCCATCAACTCTGCCACCTGACTACTTCGGGGACCAATTTTGTACCCAGCAGAGGGTTCTGGAAACTCCTTCACCCATGCATTCCCTACGCTGGCCACCAGTTTTTTTCTCCCCGTTGTTGTCAACATGGTAAGAGCATCCATCCACATAGACAGTGGGCATTCCCTCACACTTGTCTTCTTCAAAGACTTTGTGTGGGGAATTAAGGTATGCCTCCATGTTGTCCTTGATTTTTAGACTTTCGTCCTCGAGACAGTTTTCTCTGGCACAATCATGCAAGTCAGCCAGAACTTGCGCGAGGGGACTCTTCTTGTTTTGGCCATATCTGACCTCCACAGGAAAGCCTTGCATTGACAGAATCCAGGAAGTAATTTGGGAATTACTCACATTTCCGGCCCGGATTCTGTCACTTTGGAGATATTGCAGAGGCTGGTGTGGAGTCTCCACTATGATGTGTTCCCCCTGGATAAACGGGCGGTAATTCTTCAATGCCCACACCGTT
The DNA here is from genome assembly GCF_040938575.1 of Ambystoma mexicanum. Lineage (NCBI taxonomy): Eukaryota > Metazoa > Chordata > Amphibia > Caudata > Ambystomatidae > Ambystoma > Ambystoma mexicanum. Next base: position 817,061,349 of record NC_090935.1, read on the forward strand.
GCTAGGAGTGCCTTCTCACAATCGTTGAATTTTTCCTCCACAGAAGATAAAGTTTTGCTCGCATAGGAGATTACTTTATTGACTTTGTCATGCTTTTGGTATAATACTGCCGTCAAGCACGTATTAGAGAACCCTGTCTCCAGGAAGAACTCCTTGTTTCTGACAGGGTAAGCTAGGCAAGGCACTTGTGAGATGCTTCTCTTGAGTTGTCTTACTTCCTCAGATTGTTCTGGACCCCATTCACACATAACCCCCCCCCCTTCAAGAGATGAATCAGGGGTCTAGTGATCTCTGCGTTGCCTTCAATGAACTTTCTGCTGTAATTAGTCAGTCCAAGGAGGCTCCTTATTTCCCGCAGTGCTTCCACTTTCTTTTCCTGGGGACAGAGACCCTGAGGAGTAATCTCATGCCCTAAGAAATTAACACGGGTTCTACACCACTGTGCTTTCTGAAAGGAAAGTTTTTCTCCGGCGGCCCTCAACTGTGTCAGAACATAACGGATCTCCGCTATGTGTTCCTCCACAGATGAACTTTTGATGAGGACATCACCTACATAAACCAGGTTACCCCTCGCACCCAGGTCGGGCATAGCCTTATGTAGGAAAATGTTGAATTCATTGCCGGAGTTGAGGTATCCGAAGGGAGTCCGGGTCCATGTGTACTGCTGGCCCCCAAAGGTGAAAGCCAGTTTGTATTGGTCCTCCCTACTGACAGGCAAGGTCCAGTATCCATTGGTCAGGTCTATTGCTGTGAATACCTGTGACCCCTGAATCTGGGCCAGCCCTTGGTCAATGTAGGGCAGAGGCCATCGGGAAGTATGGACCCGTTTGTTGAGCTCCCTAAGGTCGGCGCAGAGCCTCCACTGGCCGTTTGGCTTCAATATTCCCAGCACCGGATTATTGAAAGTGCTGTGGACTGGACGGATTATTCCCCGGGACTCAAGGTTCTTAATTATTTCAGTAAGGGACTCCCTGGATGCGAGAGGCAAACGATATTGCTTCACAAACACTGGAGTCATTCCAGGGTCCATGGGAATTGTTGTGTGGATGTCGGCGCGACCACAGTCATATGAGTCTACCGCAAAGAGATCTTGGAAATCCAAGAAAACTTGTTTCAACTTTTGCTTCTGTTCCAGAGTCACACAGGCATCAGCTAGGTTGACTCCCTCTTCCACCATCTGCCTGAAGCCTGGAACGACTTCTGGTTTTGCTATCTGAGTGGCCTCCTCCAGCTGGGTGGAGAAGTCCCTGGTCAGAGTGCTGATTTGGACCGGAGGCTTCGGGTGGGAAAGGCAGCCCTCATGGACCTGGAAAATCACCTCATCCCCTCTGAAGTCACAAGTCAAATCTTCCTTACCATAAGGGCAAGAAGTGTACACCAGGAAGTTCCCCCATTGCCGGGTGAAAATCCTGTCTGGTGTTGTATTATCCTCACTGTCACTGTCAAAAAAGTCCATGGGGATTGGTCCTAACAGGTCATTTCCTAAATCAATGGAGAAATGTCGGTCATCAACCACCATTCCAATAATGGTGCCTGCGGCAAGAGTAATACTCTTTAAGTCACTGTTATCCATCTCTATTGGAATGGTGTCATGTTCTATGTTGACTAATGGTGTTGGGTTTACCCCCAACCCTTGCTGTTGGAGAGAAGCATTTAGATGAATATAAGCATCAGGGTTTTTCAATTTTTGTCCTCATTTATCTTTCACTTCCAGGGAGAATTGTCGGTTCCTTTCTGGGATGGTGACTTCCTCTTTAATCTGAATTTCAACTGCATAAGGTAGCAATTGAGCTGATCTAAATGCTTTTTCTTGATCATCAAAGCCCATGGGATTATCCGCTAATTGGGACCAAGCTTTGAAGTTTATTAGGTCCAAACTAATGGCGAAGCGATTGAGAATGTCACTGCGAAAGTAAAAGGCGGCAGTGACGTCTCGCACGACCCAACAATTATGGACTATGCTCTTGTTGCCAATGAAGATATTGAGCATACACCTGCTTAGCAGGAGATGTTTGGAATTGGGTGTTTCCAGATCCATTTCCCATTTGTCTATCCGTTTGAATGTGGGAATGGCTGGATCTTTTGGGAGTTGGCGGAACATGGCTTCGCTGATGAAGCTCTTACCGTTGTTCACACACACTCGAGCGAGAACAGAGTCCTTCCCACCATTTAACTGAACAGGGATGAACAACTGATCTCCAATTTGCTGAATATCAGCCAGGCCCTGAGCTGATTTCACATCTTTCTGGACTATAGGAGTGGGAGTGTCTGATTGTGGATTGGTAAAGAATTTCAGAGTGTTTCCCTCCAGTTTGGAATACCACCTTAAACTGGAAGGAAGGTTGATTTTCAGAAATAGAGAGGACCCCCCATCACCAGTCTGTTGTCCTACTGCTATTACTGTCACGTCTGGAATTTGGTTGTTCTGTAAGTGAAATTCTACTTGGTCAGATTTTTGTTCAACCATGTGGCAGGTCCCGTTTAAACTAACATGGTTGACACTCTGTTTTAATTTTATTGGTCGGCTAGTCTGGGTCCAGAGGACCTTGTTTACACAAACTATTAGGGGTGACAACCTTCTCAGGAGGTCATTCCCTAGTAAACAAGGGGTGCCCTCTGGAGTCACTACTATGACCGGGTGTTTCACCTTGTGTCACCCAATTTTGATGTTCAAATCTGCAGTCCCCTCGACGGAAATTTCCTTCCCGCCAAAGTTCTGGAGTTGTCCAGGAAGAGAGGTGAGGGGAATTTGGTACTTCTCCCCCCTACCTGAATTCTGTTCATCAAAGGCCCTTCTGGACAGAAGGGTAGTTTGGGATCCAGTGTCCACCAGTGCCATAATTGTACCCTGCCCCTGTACTTGTACCGGGGCATAATGTCTTCCCTCCTTCTCCTCATGGGGGCACAGATAATGCACATTTTTGGACAACTGGTGGGCTAATTTTCTGGTTTTGGACATGGCGAGAGAAGAGATTTGGGCAGAATTCTGTGAAGAGCCTGGGGAATCTGAAAGAAAAAGTTGGCAACTGGAAATGGTTTCGGGTTCTGGGCTGCCCCCCCCTTTTTGGAGGCAGTCATCAGGATAGGTTTGACCCATGGGATTTTGGTATTGTTGGTTCTGGGATAGAATGATGGGCGGCGACAGCTCAATCCCCACATCTACCCAGTCTGTTGATTCGGTTTTAGATTCCCCTGGTTCCGGTTCTGGGCCGCCCCTGCCTTTTGGGAGGCAGTCACCAGGATGGGTTTGAACCAGGGGTTTTTGGTTTTGTTGGTTCTGGGTTAGAATGATGGGCGGCGACAGCTCAATCCCCACATCTACCCAGTCTGGATTGGAATCTCTTGGGACCCATTTTTCCTTGGGAGGAGTTCCCCCATCTCTGACGGAGAAGATCCTATTCCCAGGATCTTCCGAGGATCCCTCTCCCTCAAATTGGAAGACCTGTACCTCCTCCACAAAGTGGGTCTGTTTGGGTCCTTTGTTTCTCCTACCTCCTCTCTGCTCCTTGGGTGGCAGACTTTCAGGGGTAGGAGATTTTGTTTCCGGTTCCTTGTTTTCCAGGGGCTGTTTACAAGTTGGGAAGGATGCTTCCTCCAAGGCTTTACACCCCCATCCCTTTGTGCCTCCTCCCTGGGAACCGGTGGGTTATCGGGGTGCTGCCCCATCATTGTTCTGGAGCACCAGGCCCAGAGTTCGGGGCATTCTGTGGTGGCATGCACATCTGAGGGTCTGTTGCGCCCTCAGCATGTGACCCAGATCCCGTGCCATGTTTTGGACCTGGCGCTCTAACTGGGAAACCCGCTCAGGCTGAGACGGGGTCCGGTTTTCTCCCCTGGGCTGCTCCCGGGAAGGGTAGCTATCCCTTCTCTGGTAATACCCTGGGCTGGGAAGATTTGGGTACCCCTCCACCCTTGACCTCCCCTCTCCCGGATTAGGTTGTCTGGGCTCAGGGAATTGGAGAAAGAAGGATGGATGAGTTTGGGGCTGGAAACCTTGTGGGTACCTGGGGAAAAAGTTCGGCCCAGGGTTTGGTGAATTTCTGCCCTCCTGTGGGAAGTTTGGAGCGAAGTTCTCTGGGTTAGGTGCTTGACTGGATCCCCCCCTTGGGCTGGAGGAGTCCACACATAACCCAGGATGGGTCGATTTCCCTTGTAGCGGGGACTTACATAATCAGGGGAGCGAGGAACCCCATTTGTGGGACTACCTCCTCGACTCCCTGTCTGTGACTGGCCCGAGGGCCTTCTGGGCTGTGAATTATTTGGTGCAGGCAGGTTTTTAGGCCCCCCCATCTCCAAATCTAAAACGGGGCAACCTTTACCTCTGCCACCTTGGCAGCAGCAGGGGTGCTGTTGGTTTTAGGGTTTTTCTTCGAATTACTTTTATTTTCTATGGGCTTCTGCACCTCATAGATCCGGGTGGCTTGCTCAATGACATAGTCTAAAGATCTTTTCTCGTGAAAATCTCTCACGAGCTGGGTCATTATGTACTTGGGAAGAGCATGGAAAAATGTGTTCATGAATTCTCTGCTGTCCGTGCGCACCCTTCTGGTGGTCTGCGCAAAGGCACGCTTCAATTCTTGCACGAATTCTTGTGGGGCCTGATCCTCCCCACATTGCAAATTGTAGGCTGCCTTGCGAGCCTCTTGGGGATTTCTATGTACAGAAAAATGTTTCAAGATGGCAGCACTATACGTGGACCATCTTGAATGGTTTTGGTCCTCCAGCCCCGCAAAGAAACTGGAGTATTCAGGGGAGAATGTCCATTTGACGTACTGGATGCAGCTACTGCTGTCCTTCAAATGGAAAGTCTCCATCCTTTGCTCATAGAGCTCCAAGTGTTCCCAAACAGAATACTTGGCGTTCTTATGATAAGGCGTGATGACACTCCTGATTGCCTTAATCTGTTTTAAGGGATCCTTAAGCAAGGCCCTTTTCACCTTATTGGCCTTTTTGGTTCGGGCAACCCTGGTCCATTCATCCTCTGATTCAGAAGCACTGCTCCCAGAGGTGCCCATCTGATCTTCCAGGTTTTCCCGGATTCTGCGAGCCTGGGAATAGCTAGCAGAATGTGGGGACCTGGTCTCCTGTGTCCTGTGATGCTCAGAGGAGTCTTCAGATCCCTCCTTGCTACCAGGATTTGATGGGTACCCCCCCACCCCCAGTGACCTAACTGGGCAGAGGTTTTTAGGATGCCCTTAGGGGGCCTAATTTCCTGGGGTTCCCCACTAAATTGCACTGTACTTATGTGCCCATACCCGGGTGCCCGCCCATCCATTCCTGGGTGGTACTGGCCTATGAGCCCCATACTTTTGGCTGGATAGTAATCTGCCATTCCTGTGGCTCTGTGCTCATGAACGCCAGGGGACATGGGGGTGGCAGAGTCCAAGGACTGAGAAAGATAAAGGCCTCTGGTACTAGGGCTTCTGAGGTTATGCTCAGGTGTTTCCCTTTCCTAGCGAACTTCATCTCTGTCAGCCCCTGCTCCCTGTTGCAATGCAAGACCCTGCACTTTCAGTTCCTCAGTTAAGGCCTTACTAGACTCTATCAGTCTCTCCTGCATGGCTAGCTGTTGCTGGAGCCTATCATTGTGCTGACAGAGAGCCTCATTTTCTCTTTGTGCCTCCTGATTGGTCCTGGAGTACTGGGCCAGTCTCTGCTGCAGGAGGGTTACCTCCTGAGTCCCATCCCTACTGGCCTGCTCCTTTCTTGCCAGATCCTCCTCCACCTTCCTGGTGTGATCTAGCAAGCCCTGATGCTCTTTTTGGAGGTCACCCAGCCCCTGGAGGGCCAAGTGATTTTCTTCAATTTTTCTTTTTAAATGGCGGACTTCCTGGCCTAAGGTATTCCTTTCCTGACCAAAAGCCTGCATTTGTGACGCCAGGTCTTCCCTCTGCCTTTGAAAGGCACCAGCTTTCTGGCGTTCTTCATCAAACTCTGCCTGGGTATCCAGGTCTTTCAAAATCAATTTATTGCATACCTCTTTCTCTCTGTCTAGTTGGATTTGCAGGGTGGCTACTCGCTCTGTGCATGCCCTGTTGAAATTGATCTGTTGCTCCAGCTTTTTCTGGCTCTGCAGTAAGGAGTCCAAACTGTCTTGGTGCTCCTTCTGCAAAGCCAGAATTCTGGTATCCTGGTCTGTCTTTTCCTCTTGCAGTATATCCATGTCCTCTTTTATTTTAATGATATACTGCCTACTATCATTTTCTGTCTCCTGCCTCCTCTGCAGCCTCTGCTCAGAAGAGACCAGGTCAGATTGGGCCTTCTCTAATGGCAATAGTTGCCTACTTGTCAGATCTTGGCCTTCGGCACATTTGTCCTGCATGGCTCCTATATATAGATACAAATATGCCACTATCCTAACCATCTTGTCCTGTTCATCTTTAGCTTTAGGAGCCATGTATAGTTCGCTCAGGGCCACATGTAAGGGACCCTGATCTCTCCAGTTATCTAACCCAGTTGCTGTGACCTGTTGTGTGATTGCCTGCAACCACGCATCCTGGCCCTGCTCAGTCCATTCACCTCTCACAAATAGCTTATGTAAGAAGTGCTCTCTGGCTATTTTGATGTCTACCAGTGTCGTCATTCTGGAATGTGAGTTTCTTCCTGACTTACAGAAGTTTGTATTTTATTTTGCAAAACAGACCGTTTCCTTAGAGCGTTCCTTTGAGGAGTGCTTTCACAGTGTAAAACGCGTGGTGATCTAACCGGATATGTGTATCCGGTCATTTGGCACACTGTATTAAGCTGCACAAGTGGTAAACCTAATCCAGAATCCCCGGCTACGAGCCCCCACTTTGTAAGCGGATTCAATTCAACACTACAGCTAAGTCAATGCCTAGTCTGGGATGCCGAGGGAAACCCTTATTGATATATTTGTATGTCCAGTTTGTTTATTCTGGATGACAACCATTATATAACACCCCTCTCTTAGAATCCCCCTGACCCCACTGAGCCAAGAAGTAGGTTTGTTGTGCAAATTAAAAGGTTTATTTGAAAATTAAACAATATATATATATATATATATATATATATATATATATATATATATATATATATATATATATATACGTATATATATATATATATATATATCACACTTTTATAATAAATTAATGTTTGATAGCACACTTGAGAAGATGATAGTGATCAACAATGGATAATGTTACAGTGGTACACTCTTTTTGATGGCTTAGAAGTGATATAGAGAGGATAAAGTAGCTGAGAATGCTTTTATGGCTTCAAGGACAATGCAATGATGAATGAAAATGCAGTACAGAAAATAAACTTGATATGACTTCAACAAAAGACAATGTAATCACTTTTCTTTGACAATTCACCCCCCCCCCCTTTATGCAAGGTAAAGAGATGGAAGGGAAGCACACAGTTCTCAGGAATGCAATCAAATATAATTCAGTTCCCCCCTAGCAAGCTTAGAGGAAAACAGGTAGGAGTTTTAAACACAGGCAATATAATTTGATGTGGTATGCAAAGAAGTGAGAAATATGCTAAAAATGCTTTTAATTCCCTATAGGGGGTTCAGGGTGAGTGAGAGATACTTTAAATTAATTCAGGATCACTTTAGCAATGCTCTACGAATGATTGTCAGGTTGCACACGAATTTCAGCAAGGAAAGTAAGGACGAATATTTTTACAAGTGGCTGAAATTAAGCAAAATGTCAAATCGCGGCAAATTTAGTCATGTGCGTCTAGCGCAATTACGGAGGCACTATAAGGAGTAGGAAGTCGGTTCTAGGTTCGTTTTTCGGATTTGAAATTTTAAAGCTCAGAATGACAGATGACAGTTTTCAGTTTTAAAGATGACAGAATGACACGATTCTAGGAAGCAGTTCTAATAGGCTAAAATAGTTTGGATTAGATTATTTTAAACTAAGAGATTGGTTTTGGCACAGTGTTAGCTGGGTACTCACACTAGATTTTGGACAGGAATGCGACTTCGTCACCGATCGGGTCAGGATTGGCTGGACTTCTGCTAGCGGTTCTTCACAGCGATCTGGTCTCTGGGTCTCTGGTTCTGTTATCGGTTCTGCTAGCGGTTCCGGATACAGCACTGCTTTCTGGATACTGCTACAGGTTCTTGCAAAAGTTCTCGGCAAAGAATTCAAACAGCTCACCCGGCTGTTGAATAGTTTGGTTGGTTTTGAGGCCTGCTGAAGAGGATTCAGCTTGTGGATTCAGGCCTCTCTGCTACAAATTCTGGAGTTAATTTCTGGTCTCTGGAGATTGATGGATTTGAAGTCTGGAGTCTCCCGGCAAAGCGTCCCACAAGAAAGTGGAAAGTGAATGTCCCTACCTGTGTTTCAATGTTCCTTTTATGTGTTTTGAAAATGGGTGTGTTCCTGGGTCTAGCTAAGCCTGCCCCTCTCACTTATCATTGGCCGAGCTATCCTCTCTCCCTTGATTGGGGGAAAGAAATGGAGTGTCAGAGTGATGCTGTAGATTTTATGGTCAGAGGAACCTCCCCTTGTCAAATTGCACACAAATCTATTTCTGACCCAAATACATATTCATCTATGTACCATTTCTCTAATATTATAGGTCCAGTTAACATATTTTCTGTAGCACCAAACCATCCAATCCCTGTCTTTGTACGATGTTGTGTCCACTTATGACAGAATTCTCCCCTTTTCATCCAGATAACTACCTCTAAACCTTTCCAGATTTTACACAAATGTGCACCAGGGATATGGGTTTCAGATGATAAAGTGTCAGATTTTTAACATGCATACATTTGGAGTAACAACCTTTTTTCCACTACTATCCCCAAGAACATACCACAGGGTCCTAACACCTCTTAAAATGTGCACAGAAAAATCACAAGAATGATGATGTTATTTATATAATTTTGACAAGTCCGCACTGTGAATTATCCATCTTTTTAAAATCATGCTCTGGCCCCAAAGGGGTGTGGTTTTCCAAAGCACATGGTGGAATTCCTGGTTTATCCACTTCCCTCAAGCTCAGCTTGCTCTCACAGGCACTGCCCCTCCCAGTTTCTCCCAAGAGGAAGCCATTTTATGACCCCCCCCCAATATAACATTTGCCTGAGCCAGCCACAGTGCTTTGTTTAGTTTCCTGTAGTCCCCAGGTGCTCCTCCCCTAATCCAATCAGAGAGGTGTCATCTCCTTTTGGCAGGGGCAGCAGAATGCAGCCAGGCCTGTTGAGCCAGTTCAACTCCTGTCGGGGGTAGTTGTCAGGCAGAATTCAGCTAAATGTCACTTTAGTTCCCAGTTTTCTACATTCAAATCAAACTGACAATTTTTCCACATGCAGTTAGAATGCTGATTCTAAGTTCAAAACTATGACATTTAACATTTGCAACCTATGTTACACTCAAAAGTAGGTCACTCATTTATTCTAAACATTTCGATTTTAGTGGCTTTAAACCCAAATTCACTTAAGCTGCTGACATCCCCAGATATTTTATATATATACATTAAATAATGACTTCCTTCAAGTCATTTCAGAATATAGTTTTACATTGTATCCACCTCTTACCAAGTCTTTCCTTGGCCTGGTTTGGGTTCATTTGTTCAGTTCTACACAAAAGTTTGGTGGTTTTAAAACGCCGGCTTTCTGATAGTGGTGAGCACCAGTATTGCATCCATTTTTGACATTAAGAAAATGAATTCCCCACAGTTCTGGGTTGCTTTTGGCAATCAGCATTGCCATTCCCAATGGTTTCAGGCTACTGTGTGTGTAGCCCAATGGTGGTACCCTCCTGTGCTCACAACATAGGCAAAAATGGGTGGCAGCCTATTCTTCATGTTTTCCCTGTGCACTCTCTGGGGAGTTCTGGCCATCATGATGTTTTCAATGCCAGTAATGCACAGTTTTATGGTAGGGCTTGGATGCATGGGTAAAAACATCCCACAGACAGTACACCATGACTTAAGAACACCTTCTATAGCTTTAGCATGGATGTTAGCTACCTAACTTTTAAAGTGGTGCTGTAAAGCAGTGCTATAGTGTGTGTTGGAGACAATGCACTGTAGAGCTTTGAACCCCTGGTTACCCCATGGCGTGGGGGCAGCTGGAGCAGTCATCATGGTTTACCAATCCGAGTGCTTGAGCTATAGCTGTAGGCGTCCCAGTCTCGAGTCACACAGAGAAGGAAGCCAAGCACAACGACACACTATTATAGGGCTCGATACCTCGTGTGTTTACTTCATTCCTTCCCACGTGGTCTCTCCAGGAGATCTCTGACCTTGTCTCACAAAGGGGCCAGGACTACTGAGCATAGTGACAGGGCCAGACTCTCAGTGTCTGTCACCGAGAGCCCCACAGGCAACAGGTAGGAAGAGACAGGCGGGGCTGGTGGTGTATTCCCAACACCATCACTGTATATTCAATGCATGATAAGAATGGTGCATCAGAAAAGGGGGTGGCGCTGGAGGGGTGGGGGGGGGCGGCCCTTTGTAGGACATGCAGCTGTCCCAGGAGGATAGCTCAGCAGCAACATGCTCACCTTGGAAACAATATGACACGAAACAACACTGGTTCGATCCCCGAAACCTCTGGGTATTAACTGCGTTATAAATATCAACTCAGAAATGTTCCAATAACCACACCTCGATGTCCCCAGGCTGTATGAGCGCTTTAAAAATGCAAAAATAAAATTCAAATAAAAAATTGATCTCCTTTCTTTATGATTAGTAATAGGCTGTGCTTTGGCTTATTCAATGTTAAGGACATTTTTAAGGCACAATCTGGCCTTTCTGTCAGTCCTATTGGCTTGTATTTGTTTCTTTTGCCAGCACAATGGCTTCCCTAGAACCTAACAGAGCCCCAAATTAACAATATTGAGAGTGTTGCCTATTCCTGCAAAGTTTTGCTCATTAGCAATGCACTCACAACGACATCCCTGAATGTTTGCTCTGCGTTTTCAGGTACATCATCACTCAAGTCTCTGGACCTTTATGGCACGCCATCAGTCGTCGACCATACAGTCTGCTTGCGTATGGTTAAAATAATGCACAGCTAAAGGCCAACAAGGACTGCAGAAGAACTGGCCCCTTGAACCTTCATCACTGTCTCCATAGGACAGTCGATAACCCTTTCTTATCGTAACAGTCCATATAGGTTTGTTATACTCGCCTCAAAGGTTCTGCATTTCAGTGACTGAATATTCTGTTACAGCAAATCATCTCTCTGGAGTTTACCTAAAAGCTCCCCATGCTGTCATGAAAGTGCATACACTTATTAAAATAAAGTAAGTTGTTAAAACTCATTTAAAGGACTATTATGTGTAATTGGCTGTTGAATTGTTTTGAAATCCCAATTAGGACGAAATGTACGACATCAAAATTGCATTATGGTTTAGGTGTGCTTAAAATACACTCTGAATACCTAACTGCAGTAACTGCGGAAGCTCATTTCTCGTGGCGCCACTATCCCATTTAATAGGGCTTATTTTTGTCATGCTAAGTAACGACAATAGCACAGCAGAACACTTAACATGTGTTGCGCACGCGCAAATAGATTAGCAGCAGTTTTTCTTTTTTCATGAATTAAACGGGTCTTGAAATCCGAACACTGACTTAATTGCTCGCCATAGTTCAAATTGCTTTTCTGAGCTGACGTTAAATTACCCGCACACGATACCTTTTAACAGCCCTTTTGCAGGTGAGACACAGGACTAAATGATGTTAGAAAAGCTGTTTTTTTATAAACATTTCGCCGAGTGGGTGCAAAGCACATAATCTTCCATTGCATTTTTGCACGAGGGCCATATTTACACTAGAGCTAGTACTTTGCTCGGGTACAGAAAATGCATTAAACACATATTTTCTTTACACTAGATTAGTTTTACCCTTCTGCCAATTGCACTTTTCCTGGATCAAGGTTTCTGTAAAACCAAGTTGTTTCTCTGCTGGTGTTACTGGGAGCACCTCCTATGTTGCCACCCCCCCCCCCCCTATTTCCATTCCCTTACTCTGGGAATCCCTGCACCCAGGACACACATCTATGCTCTCCGAGTGTAATAAATACCAAGCACGTGCATGGACCATAATACTGAACATTTGCATGGGTGCAAGTGCAATTACCATGAGGGAAAAATGCCCAAGTTCTAAACACATATTATTTCAATGGATTTTGCACCCAGTCAACGTGTGCCCTACTTCTAGCCCTAGGATGCAATGTGTCCTGACTCAAACATGCATTGAAGGGGTACTGCATTTGCAGATGGACAGTGTTTACCTTCTGTAATATGGCCTATGATCAATAATTACTGCCATGTGTGTGGCAAAGTACTGCATGTAGAAATGTGGACCCAATGTTATTGTTCCAAAATACGGCAGACATCTTACCTAGGAAACACGATAGGTGCTTAGGTGCTCTGATGGCATCATGAGTAAAGGGCACCGAATCTGTTGGTAATCTTTTTTCTTTGACTCTTAAAGGAGCCATTGTAGAGCGTCCAGTCGAGAGAGCACGCCCGACCTCTCGTGAAAGGACAGAAAGCAAACAAAAGTGTGGGAGCAAATTAGGCATTTGTGGCGCAGGCTTGCGCGGGACAGCACCGCAGCCCCTAGCAAGTCAAGCCCCATCTCCTGCCAGCCTACCAGCCCTATTATAACCCCTCTTGCACACTCACATAGCAAGCCATGCACTAGAATTATCACAGTGAAGCAACTGTGTGCCAGCAGTATTGTTTTATTGGCAATAAAAGCAGCATTTTACTAGAAAGCATCTGTGTAATCATTGGGATTCCAGAACAGCCATATATTCTGGAATAGTACAGATCTCGCTCCAGGGGAAGTGAAGCACTTCATAGAGAACTCATATCATAGCAGGAGAATCTCAAACATGAGGAGATGCATATCAACCATTAGTGTGCATGTGTGCGTGTGTAGGTGTGCATGTGTAGTTCACAGAAGCATATATTAAAATATCTCAATTCTGTATCTTCTTGGATTTTGTATGCAGTAGGAAAGCAGATACGTAGCAGACAATCAGACTCACTTTGAATTGCGGGTATAATGTTACATGAGGCTGGTGCCCACTAACATTTTCCTGTTGTGCCACTCTCTGGGAAATTTTGATGGTTTTTCGGGTGTGGTTTTAAAAACATTCGGTATTGCATACTGCCACATACACAGGGCGGCTGGCATCATAATGAATTTCAACAAATTTTAGGTCCATAGGCATTCCGGTATCCGCGCCCATATGAAAAGCCGATGCTGGTCGAGATGCTTGTGTATTTTCCCCACAGAGCACAGTTTGGAGACTGAGTGGACTTTTCTCTCAGTCTCTGAACTCCAAGCATAACATACGACCAAAATGGGGCAGGACTTAATTTACTGGAAAAGTACTCCTCACCAGTAATGTACACTCTGTTCCATCATGCACCAAAATGAAAATTATTATAAATGCATCTCTAGTTCTTTGTAGGTAATAGATCTGATTTCTTTTCCTCTCATCTTTTGTTTAGCTTTTGACTGTAGGATATGAACATCTTCCATCTTAGCTATGAACCAATTGATTAGGAAATGGAAACAAATAGCCTTCAGGTTATAAGTTAAGGTAATGCTGGTTTGTACATGGAGAATTTAGCAGAGACCTGTGTTATCCTTTTGATACCAATCAGCAAGCTTGGTAGGAACTAGCCTCACCCCTCAGCAAAATGTATTAATTTCCCGGCAAATGATGACACCCACACCACCAAGATACTCAACACTGGCCTGGGGAATTCTTTGCTATGATGCAGACATTGCTTTATTTTTTAGATGATATTGGTATTGCCTTGCTGGGCACAGAGGTTGGTCCAGATGGCCTTAAAATGGCTTATTAACAACCTCTTTTCCAAATTCATCTTTTTCAAAATTGGATCTGGAAAGCTGAGATTTATTACAACAATTTAGATCTACATTATATGTTGTTTCATCAGCAGTCTCAGTAATATCACACTATGGACAGCACAGTGTTCTCCCTAATATTGCGCCACATCAGTGGTTCAGATTTCATTGTGAATCATGGGCGAGTAACAACAACCTTTGGCCCTTGGATTGTCGGAACTCACAACGACCACTATCCTCTCCATTGCTGTTTCTCAAATTTCTTTGTGGGAACATTGAAGTGCCCTGTTTTGCAAGGTTTTACCAGCCACATCGTACACAGTTCTATTTTGAGTTTTGATCCAAAACCACGTGAGTGATTACTACCTGAGCCTATGTAAGTGGCCTCATGCTAAAGTTGGTTGTCTTCTTGAAAATGGCATCCAGATAATTAGCTTTGACAAAGAAATGTTCCCTCCTACAACAAGTCATAGACAAATACTGCATCTCTCCCAACAGAGTCCTCTTGTTCCCCTGGGGCCCTTCTCCACCCAGGTGATCCTCCCGATTAATACCACCCCCAGGGTTAGGATCAGATAGTGCCTTCCGCTGGCCACCTCGGAGGAGTCTTTAGGCTTAGGTTGGCATAGAACTCTGCAGGATTTATCACACCTCCCACTCATGGTGCAATCAGGACAAGGTAGCCTTAAATCTAGCCTAAAAATCCATGTGGCTCCCCCCAAAAAATAGAACCTGTGAGGCATCACCAAACAAATAGGATCCGCCAGGTATCACCAAAAAAAATAGAATCTATGAGGCACCACCAAAAGAAAATAGGCTCAGCGGGGCACCACCCAAAAATTAGGCTCAGCATGGCACCCCCAAAACATCAGACTTTGCGAAATGCGTGTTGCACCCCTAACAATGTCTATCTTGAGACATGACAGTAATGCGTTGCACCCCTAACTATGTGCATGCAATATGCGTTCAACACCCAGAATGTCTCCATCTCCTCACACATCTGGAAATGTGTGTTGCGCCATTTAAATGTCTCTGGCACAGTGTATGGCATGTATGTGTGGTGCATGTGGTGCGTTAATGATGTGCTTAAGCCCCTCCTCTGATCTTCACGCTGCTGCTCATAAATCGGTTCCATGTGATAATGTCCTTGCAAAATTGTCGCCATACAAGAATGGTGCCGTTTTATTGCTGCAACATTATCATATGTAACCTGCGGGGGACACCCCACAAACCCCACTTCCATTTACTCCATATTTTGTCCCCTTATATAATGTCGCCTATGCTGTTTCCCGGCAACTATATGTATGGCAACATTATATAAGGGGACAATATTACCTGATACCGGGAAATCCATGAGAGACACCTGTTCCTCCTGCTTTGTGCCATTTCTTGCCTCCTGCTGCCCTAGATTATCTCTAAACCTCACCATCTGCTGCTGCCTGGTAATTTGTGAGTGCCTGCTGACTGCCAGCACTGCCATGGAGTGCCTGCTATTCTCCCATTGCCTGTTCTCTTGTGGCTCACCTTTCACGATATATGACGACCTCATCTGCCATCTTGGAACGTCCAACTCTCTGTTCCACCACCACAGCTCCACAACACATAGTCAGGGCCCATCTGCACCCCACCAGCCTTAGGGGGATCCATGTCCACTCCATCAACCAGCACCTCGAAGGCAAGGCTGAGCGCTGCCACAAACAAAGATGCCATCTTGGGTGAGCAAGTCTTGGCCCATTATCATACCCTCTTCAATCCACAGACACTGCTTGGGATGTGTGGACATCAGAAGATCTGGGAGGACATTGGGGCTGCCATAAACCTGGACCGCATGAACCTGGGGCGACTCAGGCTTCGGAGACAGGTGAAGGCAAAGGCAGCCCTCGGCGTAGGTGTCACTGTAGAGGTGCACCTTGAAGGCCGCCATCAGGTGTCACGCCTTCACTTCTGGGTCCTGGAGAGTGTCAACACAGTTGTACACACCCACATCCTTGACCTACAGCATTGATCCAAGCTGCTGGTGAGTATCCACAGGGTACACTTCCACAGTGTTTATGTGTTCTGCCTGGGTATGCATGATTTGAGGTAATCACTTGTGTACACAGCATGTGTGTTTCACAGATCTTAACCGGAATGCAGCCTCATACCGATGCTGATCAAATGTGATGGCAGACATCTGTGAAGTCTATAGGCATAAGTATGTTCACTGTCAGTTCTTGGTGATACAGTGTACTTGTGTGTATGCTATATGAGTTGCTGACAGCAAGTGCTCAGACAGGAAGAGTTGCCAGATGTTGGGGGCATGTGAAGGACATTCATGCATGACACCTCTATGGGTTGCTCATTGTCAAATGATGATTCATCATCCACACTCATCAGTTGAGACAGACACATGTGTATGATTGTCTGGTAATGACATATTGTTGCATTTGACTTTCATGGATGGCTGTGTGATCAGTCAGCTCACTGCATGAGAGGCCAGACATGGCATGCCATCATGGAAGCTGTTGGGGTTGGGAGCAATGGCATTGCTGCTTGATCCTCAGAAATGGGTGCCTGTATGTGTTGCATGTTCTCAGGTCAGACTGTCAGGTGTGCATATTGCTAGATTTGATTAGATGGCCAAGAGCTCAATCAGGTCTCATAAAACCTCTCTGCCCGCTTGTATGGACACACTGTGTGAAATCACTGATGGACTGGCTCAAGGGGTCCTGCATCGAACAGGGTAACGTGACCGCTATGGTGTACCCAGCAGAACACTTTGCTTGCCCGGGGAGGTCTCCTGGACCAGCTATTCTCCCATGTGTTTAGCGGGTGGCTTGCCCTACCAAGGGCCCTCTGTGCCCCCACCCATGTGTATTGCCTCCCGGGGCCATGCTGCATGGGGGAGATCTTTGCCAGGGCCCATTGTGAGGCTTTGAACTGCCGTTCTTCATGCCCCACCACCTGGTAGTTGACCATAGGAATATAAGGAAGGTCCAGCTGTGGAGGTCTGGAAAGGCTCCAATATGATACGTACTCCTGTTAGGTCTATAAGGAGACAAGACACTTTTGGCCAGACCTCCTCCTCTATCACTCAGGGTGCACAGATGTCAAATAAGCATATTTGCCTTCCTCTGGCTTACTCTAGACAGTGGTCCTTTCTGCGCTCCACTTGGTTCTCACTGCCACACCCAAGCTCTGCACATTCCCAAGACAGCCAAGGACCAAGCTCCAAACAATGTGCCAGCAGAGCGTTGCCTGCTGGGGGTGCTCTTCTGAGAGGCCAACTTCATTTAAAGGCCAGCAAGGTGCCTGGCTGACAAGAGAAACTCAGATGACTTGCACCTCAACGGCAGGGCAGCCTGTCCATCTGCCTCCACGCAGCCCACTGGATCATTTGGTGCACTTGGTCCATCTAGGGTTGAACTGCATGGGCGACCTAGGTCATTGTTACAGGCAATGACATTCCACTCACTTTGGGATGGTGTTGACTAAAGAGCATGCCTCCTTGGGGAGAGCCCTCTTACATTGGGGGGCTCTCTCCTCCAAGCAGAGCAAAGGCACAGCAGCCTGACATTTCCTCAGTGGTCATGTCAGAGTGGATGGGTGGTGGGCTGGCAACAGGGCCTTACACTTCTCCACCAAGCTTGTTTTTCCACTGCAGTCCATGACAACGACTGTTCTGCAGGGTCCCGCCCCACCCTTCTCCACAATGGTGGTGAAGGTGTGTGCAGCAACAACCCCACTTTTGCATGAGCTGTGCCTGGGCCCAGCCTTTCCCTCCCACCCCTCCGGCTGTGCCGGTGACACCCATGTGACCGGCCTGGCCCCTGAACCTGCACTGATGCTCGGGTCCCAAAAACAAGACAGAGAGTACAAAGGTTATCCCGAGGCAAGCCACCTGAATTTCTGTTACCTGACTACGAACTCAGATCAGGTGAGATGAACTGCTGGTGTTAAACATATTGTTGAGTGGAGGGAAATTAATCAGGAGTCCCTCAGTAATGGCGAGTGAGGAAGGAAGTGCTCAGTGGAAAATGCGTGTAATGTGGCTTACAGTGGCTGACTTCCCAGCATCGCTCAGGGGGCACAAGTCCTTCAGATTGGGACCAACCGATGGACAGTGTTTTGCCCAGAGTGGACCCTAGTGCTGTGATGGCGGCTTAATACCAGGGCCCTGGATGGTGGACTTAAGACAGGTACCACATAATGGCCACACGGCCATCTGTCCCTTCAGCCAGGACCAACTGGCCATCTGGCCAGGCTGAGCCCACCAGATAGCCTGAGTCGTGGGTGGCCCGGATGTCTTCCACATTCGTCTGCAGCCAGGGTCCATGGACCCCACTCTGTGTGGGCATAATGGTCTGTAGTATGTGTCTCCCCATCGGATGGACGCATGTCATGGGAGCCGGAGGGGCTCCTCCATGCTGGGTCCGGGACACGAGAGCAGGTGTGTCGCAATGGGCCTGGCTGCGATGGGAGAGGCTAAGCAAGGCCAGCAGTTGAAGTTCCAGGCAGGACATTGACTCCAGCAGGAGTCCCAGGGAAGAGCTACTTGGCCTTCACAAGGCAGTTGGGGTCCAGAGGCCTCTTGGGAGGGCACTGCTCTAGAGAGTTATAGGGAGAGCCCCGGATGGCCAGGGGTGTGGACCCAGACATGGGTGCCGTTGTCTAGGCCATAGCTGTCAAGTTTCCTTGTCCATGCATGACTCCTCGTGTCAGTCCTGTTTGTATTCTTTCCCACACTGCATGTCTATGCGAGTGGACAAGGTAATATTGTGAGCAATGCTATGGTGCTACTGAAACATGTGCCCTGGTGCACTTCCCATGTCCATGCATGCAAGATTCACTTGGGTCACTGCAGCATTGGTATTGTGATGTGGAATGATTTGTTGCCATGTGTATGTGGCCACATGTCAATGTGCTGGGTTCACATGTGCATGTTTCATAATTGTGACTCATCATTTTCCCAGCACTTGTGTTACTGTAATCATATTGATTGCAGGGAATGGGTGTCTCTGTGTGTGGGAGTCGCTGGTTGACTCATGCTGACTTCATGCTGCTGTTAATATTGTGTATGCCACAAATGCATTGTCACTGTTGACTGATGTCTATGTTCTTTGTTCAGTTTTCCACAGTTGATGCAGCTGGCACAGAGGGTAGCAGCAGAAAACCAGGCACAAGGCCTCCATAGCCAGGCAGAGACCCCAGCCACACCCAGTTGACACCACCTTTTCAGATAGTGATGTGGATAG
The DNA here is from genome assembly GCF_040938575.1 of Ambystoma mexicanum. Lineage (NCBI taxonomy): Eukaryota > Metazoa > Chordata > Amphibia > Caudata > Ambystomatidae > Ambystoma > Ambystoma mexicanum. The sequence continues at coordinate 817,080,401 of NC_090935.1, forward strand.
GGCAGGGTCAGTTCCATCGGGTAATGCTGTTGAGGGAGAGTCACAGGATGTCATTGATGAGGGGGACGAAAGAGCAGAAGGGTGTGTGTCACGCGGAAAAACCACAGGTATAAATTAATTATGAAAAACAGATTCAAAGTGAGTTGCTGAGAGGGAAGCAGAATCGGAGCAAAATTATATAAACCATTTTATTAACATCAAAATAATTTCAAAACATGATAATCTGAGTTTATTAGCCATATTGCATTTCAGGGTTGGACATAGTGAAAAAAAGTATACACAAACAAAAAAGAGCAATAAAATACTGTCTATACATGGTTTAAGTCTAATATATACTTAATAACACCAAAGTAAATGCCCAGAAGATAGAACTCTCGCCAAGTGAAGGGAATCACATGCAAAGAGGCTGTGGATTACCGGGCGAAAACAGCCTGTGCGTGGGAAAGCTGTTCAATCAATGATAAAATACATTAGAAAGCAAAAAATGTCTTACTTGCTTATAACCACTCTAGAAAAACTTGACACCCATTACAAGGAAAACATTTTTGCTTGCATCAAGACACTAAATAGTCTTTCAAGATTTAGCAACCATTTCATGAAAAATTGAAACTGAAAGAACCAGAAAAAATACAAAAAATTAAAATAAGGCAAACATGGAGAACAAAAAAAGGAATGAAATATATAAATGAAAATCACAAAAATGCAAAATTACAAGCATTCATCAAATAATAAAGTAACTTGAAATGAGCAAATCATTGAATAGAAAAATGGAGAGGTGCATTGGGTCAACTACAACTTCAGAGCACACTAAGGCAATTTCTACACCAAAGAGTGCATCCGATAAGTCTATATATCGGTAGTTTCAACGGTAGATGGATCTAGTCAAGTTATAACTGATACACGTCTTCTTCAAGACAAGGCACTCCACAAACAATAAAAATGAATGCACATCAAAAAAATGTTATGTTAAATCAACAGATTCTTCAAGAGAGGTCACCATAAGCTCGAAAAAAATGATGTTGCTCATCCAAATCTCCAATCGTGTGAATATTCTTATTCTTCAAGTCACCAATTCAAAATTGAGCAATAGTTAGACAATAGTTAGTTAGACAAAATATGGAGTAAATGGAAGTAGTATTCTAAAAAAGTAATAATAAACAAAACAATGTGTTAAGAAAGCTTGGATAAGCTATCCTCTCAGCAGTGTCACAAAGCAAATTCAGTTAAAACATATGGCAGAAGGGGAGAGCACTGTATATCGTGTTCTCAACCTAAAAGTGGGAGCACAGCATATCATTTCTTTAAATGTCAAGCTCAACCAATGATAATTAGACACATAAATGAATCTAAAGAGACATAATGAATAAAGCGGAGACTAGAACGAATATAGTCCCTAATAGACAAAAGTGAGGATAATAGGCTGGAGCATGCTGTGGCGCACGGCTGATGTATCATGAATGGAAGGAAAGCACATAGCAAACGGAAAGAAAAGAAAAAGAGGAAAATTCAATGAAACGCTGTTTGGACATACCCTTCAACGACAGAGAAGATCCAGTCCGGAGTCTTCTTCCCTTGAGCCTGGTGGGATCAACCAGCTCACCTTCCACAGCCACACAATCCTCTTCTTGGTCGAAATCGCTGCAAACAGCTGTAGTGGTCTGGATAGCCATCTGAACAGCCTCTCCTGTTTTAAAGGAGCACGCTTTTTATTCACCGTTGCTTCTCTGCTGCTGGCCTCATCCCATGGTAGTGCAGATTGCCCCAGACACTCTCCTTCTTGTCCCCAAGACTGAAGCTCCAGGAACCGTGAGTCTGCAGGAACTACCAGGAACAACTGCCGTTGCACCAACCTTTCTCAAACGAATAAGGTACTGTGTCCAACTTCGAGGAATTGGGGTGAACCCTTTTTCCTCACCAAAGGCTTGTCCTTGTCTTTCTTCCCTCTTATAACTTTTGCTTCCCTTTTGACAATATCCAAGTACTCCTGGCAATCTCGAATGATGAACTGTTCTAACCTTGTGATCCTCGACAACAGGACCACTGTTCCATTTGACACTGGTGCATGCCTATTGACTTTTATCTATGTTTTAGAAAGTATCCTCTGATTCTATTTGCCTTGACAAAAGTATTACCTATGATGTTTATCCCTATTCTCTTGTGTTAATTCATGTGCTAAGTGTGTTTGACTTCGGTAACATTTCTTCTCGCAGGTACGCCTTTCTTTCGTAAGACCGAACAGTCATTACTGTCCAAAAGTGATCACGTATTAACCAACGGTAACGTCTTTGTTCCACAACACCGGTCTGTCAAATCCTAATGTATTTACCTTGAATTGATCTGCACAAGGGGAATTGGTTGTGTGTAGTATATTTGGAGTGTGGTTTTAATTTAATAGAAGTGAAGTGTTTTGTGAACAGATGGTTTAAAAATAAATATACTTATACTTTTTAACCAGAATCCTTGAGTCAGTGCTTGCTTGAGTCACAGTAATTGTAGTCCATTGCGTAATCTCTAATACTGCTCATTCGCTCTTGAGATAAGTCTGGCTGCTCAGCCATTGCTACCACTTTTTCTGTGTAGTACAGGCTTATACCAAAGGTGAAATTGTACTACCACTTTTAGTCTTAATTGTGTGTAGTGTTCCCTAAGGGCACTGCACAGAATTCTGCCTAACAAGGGGTCAGCAGAAAATCCCATGTCCCCGGGCCATCTGCTGCAGAACTGACTGCCTTCCACAATGCCTCCTCCCAGAATGAGGCCCCACTTCCGGCTGATGTGACCATCCAGGATGTGGTGCAGTCCCTGCTGATGGGTGCCTTGAGGTAGCAGGCTTCACTGTGTGACGCTGTACATGCATCTCCTGAGATGCTTGTACAGAATCACGAGCAGATGTTCCTGCTCTTCCAGAATTAGCAGCTGCACTCCTTTCTGGTGGTCACTCTGGGCTGCAATGGCCCCCTCCTCCTTCTCCTCCCCATCTGTACCCCAGTCATCTTCCAGACAGGCATCCATGCCATCTACCACATGACCTCGTGTGTACCAGCCCACCATTGCGCAGTCTGTATATGACAGTGTCCCTGGTTGAGGTGGAAGTCTGTACAATGGCGGAGAAGGTGGTTGCTGCGCCTGCCCAGGAGCCCACAGATGAAAGGCAGTCCAGAGACAGCAGGCAGTTGAGGGCTGTGCAGATGCTTTACTCCCACAACAATGATTGTCATCCAGTCGGAGGGAGTATTAGCCAGCACACAAAATACCAGGAAGCAGCAGATGGTGACTGTGAGGAGGCAAATTATGCAAGGCATTGCCAGTAGATGGAAGCAAGCAGGCACCAACATGGCACAAGTGTCGGAATCTGGTGTCTGCCAAGGTAGTGTATGCAAAGCAGAAGGAGGTGGAGATACAGCAGGGTTGGGATGCAGAAAATTGTGTGGGCCAGGGCCGTGATGGAGGACAGGTTAGTGAAGAGACAGGTTGCCATCCTGGGGGAATTATGCAGGGAAGTGGAGGAGATGGAGTCGCAGATGAGGAATGCCCTGCAAGCCCTCCAGGTAACAATGGAGGCCCACCTGCAGGCTGAAGTAAAGGGGGAATTGGCCCTGGTGAAGGCATTGTCCAACATCCCCACTGACTTGCCCAGTGCCGGTTGCATATAATTCTTTAATTGTAGGTTTCATGCTGTACTTCTTTTTTTCCCTGGATTATTTTACCCTTCCCCTTTTTTGTACATAGTTTGTATTTCAATACATGTTTTTAACATGCTTCTACAACACTGCTTGCAGTCTCTGTCCATGTGCACATTTTGTCTGGCAATGTTCACCAATTGCGTTTGTCATATGGCTGCCCTATGGCTTAGGGCCTTACTCTGTTTGTCATGTTGTTACTCTGATGTTTGCTGGGGGACATGTGTACATGCTTTGTGTGTGTAATGGATGTTGCATCCATGTTCAATGAACATGGGTGTTCTAATCTAGATGAGGGAAGCTGACATGCTTTGGGATTCACATGTTTAACAGCTTTGTCATGCACATCTGCTGCTTGCCTGCTTCATGCTTTGCAGTACAGCCATGTTGTTCAATTGTGTACATAGTTTGGATGGGTGTGTGAAACATGTATGCTGTGAACAACTCTGTACTCCATTGGCTAATCTGTTCATGGGTATTTAGTGGTGTGTGTTGTTAGTGCTTGACAAGGGGGCATTCTTTTCATTGACCTGGACATTTGGACATGTTTTTCACATGTAGGAGAGGTATAATCAGATGGCTGGAGGTGGCTGTTCCATGTGCAGGCATACTACATGTTTGGTGTTGGTGTGTCAGTGCTGTTTGAGTAACTTTTTTGGTGTGTGTAATGGTGTGAATGCAGGGTTGATTTTGGTGATGGGTGACATGTTTCATGATGGTGTTTGGGGTCTCTCATGGGCGATGAATCCTCACTTCTTCATGTGTCTTGCCACATGTTTGATTTGGTATAGTTGTATCTGGTGACAGCTCATTTACCTCTTCCCATTCACTATTTGATGTTTATTTAATTGTATTTTGAGTTCCTTTCTGGTCCACTGATGTTTAGGCATTCCTTTGGCACTTGCTTACAATATGGAAGTGCCCACACTTCATTCACAGGTATGGCTATTTTGCATTGTGGGTGTTGAGGAGGTATGTGGCGTCACTGTGGATCAGTGGCTACACTCATCACCTCTGTCTGGCGCCGTGAGACCGATCCATTTTCCCAGCGCCGGTTTCGATTCATCATCCAAGCTGCCGAGTCACATGTTCAGAGACCATGATTTGGGCTTCTAGAGCTCTGAATTACTCTGATTTATGTGGATTTATGTGCATGTATTGCAGCTGGTGTTACTGCCGTTCAGGGAATGCAATGTCACTTGCATCTTGGTGGCCTTGGCAGCTGGCCCTTGTCCCACATGGTTGCTCTAATGTTCAGCCTGAATTCAGCTCAGCTCAGCTCTTGCTGAGATGGTTGTGGCCCACTGTGATTTTCCTAAGCCGTGGCAAGGCATCTACATGTTCATGTTATTCTATAGTTCTCCATGTGTTAGTAATATATTGGTTCTGTCAGATTCCATAGGTGCTCATGTAGTTCCATAAGGTTAGTTACGGTTTCTGCATTGCTGCAGTTAAGCTAATGACAAAATAATAAAGCATAGGCAGTATGTATATGTATCCATTCTCTAATTTATAGAATGGTTCTTCATGTATTCGGGTGCGTGTGTTGTGTCCCGATGTGCAGGTGGCAGGTGTGCTTCGTGGCTAATGGTGCTATGTCATGGGGTCTCTAACAACGTCATTGGTGTAGCTTGTTGGCACTTTAATCAGGACTGTAAATTGAAATCTCCTTAGTTGCATCCTGAGGATCCTCGTCCACTCTGCGTAGCATTTTTACTGCTCCCGGGCGGTATGGTTGGCTGAATGGTACATCTCAACATGCTTTTCTGTATTAAGAGCACTAGGAATTGGTCTGAAACAGTATGGGCGGTTGTGGTATCTGCAGTTCTTCTTTCAGGTTGTGTATCTTGTGGGAGGGGGGCCTGGAAAGGATTTGGCCATCCCTCTTCATTCTCAGTCTGCAAAGTGGACCAGGTTGTCTCTTTGTAACTTAGGTTTCTGCCAGTTCAACTCCCTGATCTTTTCATCATAGGATCCCTCCTAGTCATAAGTACATGCTACAGTATTTTTAAATCTGGGTAGAGATGAACATTCATCAATATCTGATAGGGACTGGCCTTCTGGCTCAGTTGGACTGTGCCTGGTTGAGTCCAGCTGCCTCATGTTTCCCTGTGCTTGAAAACTGGCAAGTACAAAGTTAGCTGTAGCCTGCACATATGAGGTGGTGAGTTGGCTTGAGATCCCTAGTAGAGAGGTCATCACAACGTGATCGGTCAGGGTGCCTCAAAGCCTGTTTGTATTTGGCTATGTCCTTTTCCAACCTCTCACATTTGTTTTTCCAGCCCCTATCTCTTGGTAACATATAGAGGCCTGAGTTTTCGATTCTGACATCAGGGCTTGAGTAGCTTCTAGCACTTTATTTTGTGCCATCAATTGGTCTCTGAGTCCCTTGTTCTCCTCACAATGGGACTCATTTTCCTTCTGTGAGACTTGTATTGTCTGGGCATATTCCAACCTCTTCTTTTTCAGAAGAATAATCTCCTACCCTTGTGCAATGTTGGCCCGTGTTGCCTGCTCTATGTCAACCTCTGCTTGCTTCACATATTGCCATCATTTTTCATTTTCTAGCCTCATGTCAGTCAGTTCCTGAGAACAAAACCCACTTTTCTCCATGTCCGTCCTTAACTGACACACTTCCTGAAACAGGGTACTATTCTCTTGACATTCTCTAGACATAATTTGCTATTTTCTCCCCTCAACTGCTGTCTATGCTGTTTCAAAGTGTACAGATCTTGGTGCATCTGATCGAATTCACCCTTAGAATTGACATCTCTAATCACTAACTGGCTGTTTTCAGCTTTAATTTGTTTAATCTGTGCATGAAATGCGAAAATGTCTTCTAAGCAGGCTCTATTGTGAACAACCTACTCACTTAATTTTTGTTCACTTGCACTCCGGTTTTCAACACATTCTTGATACTTCCCTTGTAGTGCAGAAAATTTAACCTCTTGCTCTGCATTTGCTTGCTTTTGTGTCACTAACTCATCTTTAAGCTGCTGAATCATGTGTTCTAATGTTGACTCGAAATTTTGGCTGTGCTGGCCTTTCTCTTCTAATTGTTCCAACTCTCTCTGGGCTTGATTGAAAAGCTCAAACTAGTTTTGCACAGAGGCTACACTATCCTGGTATCTTTTTTGCATGATCATCATATGGAAGTACATATATGCTGTGAGTTGAGCCATTTTAATTTGCTCAGCTTTGCTGGTCTGTGTCATGTAAAAGTTTGTCAGGGACTGATGTAACAGCCCATTATTCTGCCACATATCAACATTTACAGAAGTAACCTCCTGCATCATTATAGCTTTCCACATTTAGGGGGTAATTCATGGAATCAAGCACAGAAATGGCTGGCGCACAGAGGGGGCGGTCGCCAGCTTGCGGCAGCCGCGTGCGCCAATACCCATTTTCACGCTGGATATGGATTTCCCCATCCATATCCAGCTGTGGCACAGCATTGCTCAGTGACCCTGCAGCAGAGCCAGTTACGCCCCCAACCCGCCCCTTGTGCCAAAAACAGCCGCACAAATCCCCTACATGACGCAAAGGCCAGTGGAACAGCAGACAGCCCCCCAACAATGAAATTGCATTAAAAACGCCACTCATCCCTCACACGACAACCCAATCATGTGTAAAACTCCCCGCACACCCCTCGGAATACGTGTACCTCGCTCGCGCCAGGCGAATCGCGTGTAAAACTACCCGCGCACCCCTCGGAATACACCGTACCCCGCTCGTGCCAGGCAAATTGCATGGAAAAAGTCCCCCCTGTGGCGTGCGCTGGCTGCGGGGCATGGGGAGGGTGGATGGGCTGCCTGCCGGGCATGGCCAGCGTGGATGAGCTGCCTGCTGGGCATGGGGAGGGTGGAGGGGCTGCCTGCATGGCATGTCCAGGGATGATGGGCTGGCTGCGGGGCATGGTCAGGGTAGATGGTCTGCCTGCGGGGCATGGATAGGGTGGATGGTCTGCCTGCGGGGCATGGACAGGGTGGATGGGCTGTCTGTGTGGCATGGTCATGGTGGATGGGCTGCCTGCGGGGCATGGGGAGGGTGGATGGGCTGCCTGCTGGGCATGTCCAGGGGTGATGGGCTGGCTGCGGGGCATGGTCAGGGTGGATAGGCTGTCTGCGGAGTATGGCCAGGGTGGATAAGTTCCCTGCAGGGCATGGTCAGGGTGGAAGGGCTGGCTACGGGGCATGGTCAGGGTGGATGGGCTGTCTGCGGGGCATGTGCAGGGGTGATGGGCTGCCTGCGGGGCATGGGAAGGGTGGATGGTCTGCCTGCGGGGCATGGACAGGGTATATGGGCTGTCTGTGGGGCATGTCCAGGATTGTAGGGAGCTCCCCTATGGTGTGGGCTGCCTGCAGGGGGTACATGTGGCTCCTCATCACATGGGTGCGCGAATATGGGAGTACGCATGTGTGCTTTTCACGCGATTCCGCTGGCACTAGCGGGTTATGTGTATTCAGGCGGTGCGCGAGAGGTAGTACATGCGATTGGGCTGGCGCGAGTGGGGTACGCGTATTCCAGGGGTGTACAGGGAGTTTTACACACCATTGCCCTGGCGCAAGCGGGGTATGCGTATTTCGAGGAGTGTGCAGGGAGTTTCACATGCGATTGGGCTGGCACGAGCAGGGTACGTGTATTCCGAGGGGTGCATAGGGAGATTCACAGTCGATTGGCCTGGCACGAGCGGGGTACGTGTATTCTGAGGGGTGCGCGGGGAGTTTTACACACGATTGGGCTGGCGTGAGCGGGGTATGCATATTCCAGGGGTGTGAGAGGAGTTTCACACGCGATTGGGCAGGCGCGAGCGAGGTATGCATATTCCGAGGGGTGCACAGTGAGTTTCACATGCGATTGGCCTGGCGCGAGTGGGGTATGTGTATTCTGAGAGGTGCGCGGGGAGATTTACACGCGATTGGGTTGGCACGAGTGGGGCAGTACGCGCACCCTCGGAATACACATACCCCGATCGCGCCAGCTCAATCGTGTGAAAAACGACGCACGTACTTGGATCACCCGCAAACGCATCATGCAAGCCGGCCTCGCCAAAACAGAGGCCCCCATCACTCGTGAGCATGCCAGTAGGCATGTCTCCAATCATGTTCACCCCCAGTAACGGCAACCTGTCAGCAGGCCCCGACTTATGTCCCCCCCACCAGTGACGTCAATTTGCCAGCAGGCCCTGACTCATGTCCCCCCCACACCACCCCCAGTGATAACAACCTGCCAGCAGGCCCCGACTCATGTCCCCCTACACCACCCCCAGTGATGGCAACCTACCAGCAGGCCCCAACTCATGTCCCCCCCTCGCCACTCCCAGTGACGCCAACCTACCAGCAGGCCCCAACTCATGTCCCCCCACAATACCCCCAGTGACGGCAACATGCCAGCAGGCCCTGACTCATGTCCACCCAACCAACACACTGTCACAACATACATGCATGTAGCAAATGTTCACCTAAATTCCACCCCATACTGGCCCCCCACAGTGCAACTCCACACCCATCCATTGTCCCAATTCCCAGTACAGGTCCCATGGCATGTCATGCACAGAAGCGCACATGCATGCACCCAAAGACATGCCCAACATAGCCACATAGCAGCGCCAATGACGACTGACACATGCACCAAACTAATGAGAGCAGACAACACAAATATGTGAAATGATCAAAATGTATTAAAAAATTCAATCAACCAAACAAAAAGAAACCATGCCAAGGAAAAAAAAAACAACTTAATGTGAACATAACTGAAATGCAAAATCCATAAAAAGTGTGATAGAAAAAAGCAAATCCTCAAAGGGGTCCATGTCCACAAACAATAATTCAGAATCCAAAGGATAAATGAAAGAAAACCATTCCATCATGGGTGTGAAAAACATAAAAGAACAACATCCACAGTTCCAGCACTATTCATAATTAAAGTTGTTAGGGTCCATGAACCCAAACCCAAATGAAACTCAGTAAAAACCTTACAAAATACAACTATGTACAAAAAGTGGAGCAATGTCCATCGACTCCAAAAATAAAAATAAAAGGAAAGGATACCTAAGACTAATAAACTATATACAATGGCGGCGGGCTAGTCCTACGGTTCACCGTTCTTACCAAGAGTCTTGGCCAGGGCATCATCGAACTCTGAGTCTATTTCCTGGAGGCGGGACTGTGCGCTGTCCTCGAGGGCTCGCAGGGACGCCTACATGCTCTCCACCAACTCCCTGCGAGTCTCCTCGAGATACTGTGCCTGGCTCAATGCCTTCCCCATTGAGTTCTCTGCCCTGCCCATGGTGAGCTGTGCCCTCTCTGCCCGCCGCTGCTCTGCATCCATTTGTTAGCCCATCTGCTGCCACACAGAAGACACACATAGTCCAGGGTCCCCCTGCCCTTCGGCCGATGCCTGCCCTCGTGATGTTGTATGCCCCGAGTCCAGACACCTCCTATGTCGAGCCTGCGGCCCTGATGTCATCTGCAAGTGCCAACACGACTGGCTCCGGGATGCTGACGACCACTGTGGCCGTCGTGGACCTGCCCTGCTGGAAGTTGCCTGCACATCCTCCATTGCCAGGGATCCTGTTGCTTGGGTGACCACCTCTGCTGAACCTCCGACTCCCGATTGTGGCAGGGATGGGATCTCCACCAGCCTGGCCGCGGTGGATGAGGCAGGTCCACAGGGTGCCCTGGTGGCCTCTGGGCCGGAAGACGTCATGGAGGATGACTGGCGCTTAGTGGGTGCAGAGGAGGAGAGGGTTGCAAGAGCGACCAGCACATGGAGGAACCCTGTGACAATGAGCTGTCCAAGCCAGTTCAAGATGGCACACAGCTGTTCGTGATGATGTGCATTGTCCTTCCTGGAATCACGCACATAATCACGAATCACGCGTGTGCGCATCGAGACACCGACTAGGACAGGCTCAACCCTGTCACGGATTGCCTCATCCGCAGGTAGGGGAATGTCAGTTGATGTGGACACATCCACTACCTGCAAATGGGCCTTTAATGAGTCATCCCTGCTGGTGCAGAGAGATGCAGTCACAGAATCAGGGACATGATTATGCACAGGCACCTCCGCGGCGACCTGTGCTGCCTCCTACCCCTGTCTCTGGACTGCACCACTTGCACCAGTGGAATGATCCCCACCAGGCCCCACGTGTGGATCTAATGCGGCCTCCTCCTCCTCACCCACCACCGACCTGGATGGCAACCCTAGAGGCAGTTGTGGGTGGGCAACTTGGTCCTGGGGCTGGGCTGTGTAGCGATGATACACCAGTCGGGAGTCTTCTGGGTCAGCAGAGGTGGTCTCAGGTACAGGATCCCTGGCTATGGCTTCTGTGCAGGCACCAAATAGCAGGGCATGTTGGCATCGGGCAAGCTAGCAGCAGCAGGTGGCTCATTGGAGGCTGCTCAGGGCTCTGGGGGACAGCTAAATGGCTTTCTGGGCAGGAGCGTGGTCTTCCGTGTGTTGTCGTGTGGCTAGCTCATTGCAGAGAGATTTAGCACGTGAAAAAACTGCACATCAGCGTGTAATTCGAGGAAAGGGCCTTAGCGCGTAAGCAACGGGATGCGCGCAGGTGTTTCTCTCGGCACGGGTGCAGAGTGAATCAGCACGTGTAAAAACAGCAAGTCTGAGTGTGAATGCGTGTAATTCGAGGAAAGGGACTAAGCGCGTAAGTGATGTGACGCACGCAGGCGTTTCCCTCGGCACGGGTTAAAGGTGAACACGTCCCATCAGTTTGCTGTACGTGATTTTCGTGGAGACCGACGCGTATGTTGCTACTTCTTGTTGTTTCACAGTGGATCGAGGACGTACCTCTTCTTTTGGCGGGGGTCTTGCCTACGTGTGTTTTTCTTTCCCACGCTAGTCAGACGGTGAGTCGCACACACTATTTTTCCCACTGCGGGTCCCCCTGTGTATCACGTAACTGTTTTCGAGGTCATAGTAGCCTGTATGTCCCACGCGTATGCGTTTTTTGTGTCCCTGGTTGCCACAGCGTACTGCGGGAGGTCAATTCCACACATGGGGGCTACCGGGGGTTGCGTGCACAGTTTTATTGCAGATTGGGGTGCCAGAGCATTGCGTGACCAGTCATTTTCTCACAGGGGTCACACACAGCCTTGCAGGAGCACATGGGTGCCATTTACATCATGTACCCCGCACCCTTCACCCCAATTGCCCAGGACAATTGTTGTGTACACCTCCCATTGGCACTAGTACATCCGTGCCATGGTTGGGTGGCCACGAAAGGTGACAGGTGCCTCAGTTGGGTGTCCTCCACATGGTGGGCGTGGTCAGGGACTTGGCCGGGGTGACCAGGGAGTAGGGGGAGTCCAGGGTGGCTACAGAGGGGGAAGAGGCAGGGCTGCCCCACTTCGGCAGGATGTTCTGCCACGTGTTGGTGCAGTCATGCCACCACCCCCTCCGGCTCCGGGAGCTGCAGCTTTTGCATCTGACACTCGTGCCCATGTGACCCGACAGTCAGTTTCATTTACTACCACGGGCCCACCGGTAGTGGTAGCTGCAGGTGCAGCTGTGCAACCACCACCCAGGCTCAGGGTTGGCTAGCGCATGATGTGTTGGCACCTGAGGTCTCCCAGGCTGAATTCCAGGTGGTCAGGAGGCACAAGCAATGTGCACACAGGGATGCTCTGACCGAGGTACATGTCCCTGGGACAGTGTTGTCATCTGCTGCCCCAAGCAGCCGGGTGTTGGCAACTGCATGGGCCGATGCAGCCAACACCGCCCCGGCTGTGAGTCTGCCAGCCAGGACAGTCTCGGTCACAGACCTTGGCACAGCGGCTGTTGCTGCACTGGGTCCTGTCAAGAGCACCCAGCAGCCACAGACGCAAGTCAGGACTTCCGTCCTAGTTCCACCTGCCACTCCCTTGGTCCAGTCCACCAGTGCCACTGTCCCTAGTGATCAGGGTGGCATTTGCCAGTCAGGGTCTGTACCATTGCCCAAGAGTAGGAAGGGTGCTCCTGCACAAGAGGCTATGAACCCAGACACTGCTCCGGCCTCCGGCACATCGAGGAAGCAGCCTTTCAGCAAGCAGGAACTGGACCTCCTTGTGGGATATGTGTAGGAACACGAATGCAATATGCTAGTGGGCCCAAATTGCCATACTACGCCTGCCCAGCGTTGGGCACACTGGCAGCATGTTGCAGATGGTGTTAGTGCATTCGGATATGAGGTGCGCACAGCTCAGGACTGCAAAAAGCGTTGGGATGACCTCTGACACTGTGCTAAGCAAAAGCGTGCCTCCAATTATGCCATGACTCAGGTGATTGGCAGTGGGCCACCACCTGAGGAGGAAGAACTCACTCTGAACGAGGTGATCGCTGCAGAGTTCATCCCGGCACAATTGATCAAAGGAGTGGGAACGATTCAGGATTATGATGCCCCGTCTGGTGAGTGTTGTTGCGTGTTTGTCCAGCCCATGTGTGGTTTGCTTGTGTGATGTGTTGTGCTTGACTGCCACTACATGCTATGTGTACATGGTTCTCATGTGTGAGTCATGCAATGCTTCACTAATGCGTGTCTGTTGTGATGCATGCTGGACATGTGAAGCAGACGGGAACTGTCCTCATAACCACACATGCACACTACTCACATGCTAGCCACCTGCCCCTGCAATCCATGTTCCGGCTCACTGGCCTGTCTGCATGTAGCCTGTGGTGTCTTTCCACTCAGCACTCAGACTATGTCTTCACATGACTGACGGGCATGTGTGTTCAGCCTGCATGTGGGTTCTCCTCGCGGGCATGCTTCCTTGCCCCTCCACTCCCCTGCACCTCAATTTCACCATGGCACTGGTGGGTAACATGTTGGACTACTGCAATGGCCTGTTCCACGCTCCTGTGTACATGCACACTTCCCTCCGCAAACCTGCCAGACACATACAGTGGGGTACATCCTTTGTCCTTGATGCAGGGTGTCTCACTCGGACTGTGCAGATGGCAGATGCTCCCCGGGGACATTAGTGCTCATTCATGCTGCATATGCATTCCATGCATTCCCCTATGTGTCCTTGGCAGGATGATCATTGTAGTACGTGTGCAGGATTACATACGTATCATGGCATTTGGTCATCCATTCCATGCTCACTCTGGCTCAGTCCTGCATCACACACATGTTTAGGGTGTCATTGTCGGTGTGGGGCACAGGCCTCCCCCTGTTGCGGGCCCCCTGACTCTGTTCAACTGGTGTAGTGCCTTCTGCATGAATGGGTGCACTACTGGGGGTTCATCATGTGTCCTGCTTACTGTCCCATTCTCCTCTGCCGTGGTGTCAGTTGACTGAGATGATGCAATTGACGCTAGCCAACACTGTCTGCCAATACACAGTTCTCTGGTCAACCTCTCATTGCCATGCAATGCCTCCCTGCATTTTTCACTAAGGGGGTGGGGGGTTAACTGTAGCCATGCAACCCAGTGCATGCACATTGCACATGATGGCTGAACTTGCCCTTACACTGCCATCATGTTTAGTGATTGACATCAAAACGTACTTGGTGATGTAGATTGTTGGTAATGTACACATGTTCTGCACTGCACCCACCCACTTCGGAGCCATGTTACACCATTCTACATGGCTACTCACTGCTGCAATGTCAAAGTGACCTGGCATGTATGTTCAGATTTTCATCCCTTCACTGTTATGAAATGCACTAGCACAGGTGCATTCTGTGACACATATACTCTGTATTGGAACACCCTAGCGGGGGTTTTAGCAAAGTTGATTGGTCAATCTGCGGGCTATACTAACTGGTATAGGGCACAGATTGATTATAGCCTGCCAATCGGGTTGTAATTAATGTGGAGCTGCCTGCACGTGTGTATGTGTACACGTTCACATACATCAAAGCAAGCAGCGTTCAAGCTGCTTGCTTTGCTGTATAGGATGCTGTTCACATACACCATACTGGTGTATATGAACACAAGTGTATTTGAACACTTTCACATATACATATGCAAGCAGCTCCAACGTTGTGTAGAGCAACATTGCAGCTACTTACTTAGGTGTGTGTGGAAGTGATTATTTACACGTGTTCTCAGCAGCATTTTTGTTGAATAACTAATATGTCGTTATTTTACGTAAATGCTGCTGAGATTTCAGCATTGTGCCCGTCATGTTCAACAGGCATAATCCTGAAGGTGCACTGTCGTGCAGTATGTGTACACCCAGGCCCGCTTAGCAAATCTGGTGGTGCCTGGGTGTGGTGATTTGACACACTGAATAATGTTTTTTGGAACATTAAATGCACAAAGTGCAGAATCAGGCCCTGAAGGGTGTTCTGGAGGAGTCATGGACTGGCAGCTCGGACCGTACTGGGTGTTATGGTCCCTCATACCTCGTTGTAGGCCGTCACTTTGCTCGGGACATTCACTATGTCTTCAAGCTATATTGGTGATGATGATTTAGTGATGCATGTGTACTTGCATTTTACGTGTGTCATGGTGTGTTTGATTCACTTGCAGCTGTGGCCATTTGGCTGTTCAAACATGCTTATGCCATCTGTCATTTCTGCCCGTGATATGTGCCTGCCAGAGGTGGTGTGTGATGGAGGTGATATACTACATTCAGTACATGTGTAGGCTTCGCAATTTACACGCATCCATTTCTGCATTCGGGATGCCATTGCATATCAATACCACTGGATGCATGCCTGAATTTGAGTTGTGTGTGACATGTCTGCTTCATGTGTTGGATGTTGATGTGATGTCTATGTGTGTGTGGGTTATGTGCTGCTGACATGTGTACTCATGTTTGTTTTGTTCACGTTACAGGTGATGACACAATGGAGCCAGAGGATGGTGATGTAATTCCAGACATGGGATTGTTTTTACATCAGAAAACCGGCACAAGTGGGGGTTGTGGGATGGTAGACCATGAGAACCCACTCGTGCTCCAGACCATTGTGTCCAGGGCCGGCAATCAGTCAAGCTCTGATGATCACTCTGAGCACAATGTTGAGTGGGATGCGCATCATGACCATTCGTCGCCGGTGAGTGATCCTGATGTGGATGATATTCTGTCTGCAACGCCTGCACTAAGGGGCCAGACAGTGTTGGACTGTCCACCTGTGGTGGTTCTGGATGCACAGTCACACTCCACACCAGTTAGTAATGTGCCTGGGGCATCATGTCAACAGAGGTGTGTAGTCCTACAGCCGGGGGTGCTGCCAATTGAGCAAGGACCATGGGTCCTTTGGTCCTGCAGGTGTAATGTCCGGCAACGCGGTGGCCGTGCGCCACCGGGGAATACTGAGAGGGAGCAATCCATGTATGCCAGTTCACTGCAACAGGGGGCAGCTATTGCTAAGATCGCTCAAGGCATGGAACCTGTGGCCCAATCAGTGCTCCCCCATGATTGGCAGGTGGGGCTCCAGCAGCAGGAAGCGCAGTCCACATGCCACTCACTCAGGCTAGGCATGGCAGCCTCAAACAGGGCAGGCTGAAATGGTGTCTCTGCGCGAAGCACTTGCTGCTCAGGCAGAAGCACACAGGGAGGTCCTGAGGGAAGAACGCTGATTCCTCAGATCTACTCTGGGTGTGCTTAACATGACCCAGAGGCAGCGGTCAGAAGTGAGGTTGGAGCATTGAGAATACCATCTTGGCTGAGCTATGTGCATGCTGGGAGGTGCTCCAGATGTCATGTGAGGCCATGCAGGCAGAACTCTGTGTTACACGTGCTACCTTGCAAGAGGAAGCATGCGTATCACGTGAGGTGCTGCATGCTGACCTACATGCCATTGCCACACAGGACCAGGCTTACCAGACCTGCATGCTGGCTGCCAGGAGGGGCAAGCTGCGGATATGCATGGTCAGGCAACTGTGCCACGTCCACCTTCTGATTTCCATCCAGAGGGTGAGTAGGACGATGACTTATCTTCCACACAGGTCAGACCATGCAGGCTTTGAACCCATGGAGTTTTTTTTTTACCTCAACATCATTGCATGTGGGAATTGAGGTGCACCCTGTACCTCTCCCCTCCTGGCTGCCCCTAGCTCGGGTCCCCTCCCTCCCCCGGGTCGTATGTGGCAATTGTTTTAATAATATTGTTTGTCTATTGTGCATTCATGTGACGGTGTAGTGCTTTGTGGCTTTTGAAAGCATCCAATGTGTGTTCCAGCTGGGCCCATACAAGGTTGTCTCGTGTATGTGTTTGTGGCTTGGGGTCCTGACACATATACCACTCCTGCTTCCCCTTTTCATGGGCTTGCAAGGATGGTTCGGTGTGACAGCAAATTACACAAGGGCATTGGACTTTCGTCATATCTGTGGGCAGTCTGCTGTACTACTTGTGTATACACCCTCAGTGGGGATTATGGATGTTTTCTCCATGGCATGTCTGCAATCAATTTTGGTGAGTACATTTTTGAACTGTGCATTTACTGAAGTTGATTGTGATGTTTTTTTCATTTCTTGCCTGTATACGTGCTCGATGCACTTCATGCTGTAGACGGTAGCCTGCACCCTTTAGCTGTCAAAGCCACACTGATGGTGGGAGGGGACCGGGTGGTGAAAATGTCAAGTTGATACGTGTTAGGTTCAGCCCCTGGGAATTGTGGCAAAGGTGGAAGCATTAGGAATGTGACCCAAGAACCACAACTCACGGTCCATTCCTCACCTGAGATGGCCGCCTAGACTACTTCTACGCTCCATTCCGT
Source organism: Ambystoma mexicanum (assembly GCF_040938575.1). NCBI lineage: Eukaryota > Metazoa > Chordata > Amphibia > Caudata > Ambystomatidae > Ambystoma > Ambystoma mexicanum. The sequence goes on from NC_090935.1 coordinate 817,097,749, forward strand.
TTGGACGGCTTGTTGTATCTGTCTTCCCTCTTGGACTTTGCTGCTGCATGATGGCACAGTTTTCCTACTGGACTACAGCTCGTTTGCTCGTTTTTTCACACTCTGGTGCCTTTGGTCCCTGTTTTTCTTACTGCTACTGTCCTTGTTGCAGATCTGTCCGACTGTCTCTCAGGCAGTTATTTCCGCATACTCGTATGCTGCCTCTGTTTGCCTTGGTACACTTCTTTACCACAGCATCTCTCTCTCTCGCTCTCTCTCTCACTCCTCCTATCTTTCATCTTTTCTATCCATGCCTTTATGTTGATTTCGGCCTTTTACCAAAGCTATTCAACTGTTCTGGCTCTTAACTTGCTGTCAGATGCTTACAGCAATCTCGCATTCACTTTGCCTTTCCAGACTTGTGCTGTCTCTGCCTTTCTCTGTTCACACTATCAAGGATTGATTGGGTTTCAGCTCAACCATCCAGTTGTGCCAGCCTCCTTGGTTATTGGGGGTCATTCCGAGTTGGGTGTTAAGGGAAAAATGATGCCGGTAAAGGACTACCGGCATCGTTTCCCGTTACGGCCCATTCTGACCCACCAGACCGTTATTTACGGCGTTGTAAAGTACAATGCCGTAAATAGCGGTTTAGTGGCGCGTGCCCGACACGCCATGCCGTAATTAGCGGCATGGCGTAAACCGGAGCTGATCCCAAGTAAAGCGGACATGGAAAAAACGGCCTCCACAAGACTGCAAAGTACCTTACCGCCATGGAGTAAATACCGGCATCGCTGAGAAGGTGTTAAGGACCCTGAACAGTGTTTCCAAGAGGAACAGGTGCACTCAATCAGCACAGGTGGAGACAATGGAGTCTGGCACAGCACAAAAGGAGCACACCCACACACCACACCCCCTCCCACACCAAGATGATACCAATTGTAGCAGCATTCCTGGAGCTGGAGGCCCTGCTTGCAAGGCAGCAACTACAACAACAGCAACTACAACAACCACAACCCCCACCACAGATGATACACAGGAGGAGAAGGAGGGTGAGACAGGCCCAGCATGCCCTACCAATCCCCCGCATCAGAGCCACCCCCTTCAACCTCACACCAGAGCAGATCCACACCCTGTACCGGCTTGACTTGGACACCATTACCAGCATAGTGGACATGATACATGATGATACAGTGAGCCGCATAGAAATTCGCACTGCCATCCCCCCTCTACTGAAGGTAGTGTCTGTGCTCCACTTCCTTGCCACAGGCAGCTACCAGCATACAGTGGGGCACATGCATGGCATTTCACAGCCCATATTTTCACGGATACTCAAACAAGTGCTGGATGCCCTCCTCACCCACACAAGGGAATAAATATCCCTACCCCGTACTCCCCAGGAGATATATGACGCCAAAGCAGCCTTCCATGCACTGGCAGGCATGCCAAATTGCATAGGTGCCATCGACTGCACCCACGTGGAATTAGTGGTCCCGCATGCCATGGAGGTGCCGTATCGCAACCGCAAGCAATACCACTCCATCAACGTCCAGATGGTGTGTAATGCCAGTAAAGCCATCACACATTGCAATGCCCGATACCCCGGATCAACTCATGACTCCTTGGTCCTGCGGAACTCAACACTACCACGCTACATGGAGCGACATGCCGTACGACGTGCCTGGCTGCTTGGTGAGTAACCTGAATGGGCCATGGCAGTGCATTGGGGCTGTGAGTAGGTCGCCTGCATACTCCACCTGGGTGGGAAAGGGGGGGGGATGCATACTCCACCTGGGTGGGAAAGGGGGGGGGATGAATACTCCACCTGGGTGGGAAAGGGGGGGGATGCACACTCATCCCAGCAATCATCTGCGGCCATGTAAGACTAGTACAATTCTCCACCATGAATGCACACACAATTACCTCCTTTCCACTTCCATGCAGGTGATGCTGGCTACCCTCTGAAGCCGTGGCTCATGACCCCAGTTCGCAACCCACAGAACAGGCACGAGGAGGACTACAATAGATCCCATACGCGTACACGGGTGGTGATAGAGCAGACCTTCGGCCTGTTGAAGGCACGATTTCGTTGCCTCAGCCGGTCTGGTGGGGCACTCATCTACAGCCACGAGAAGGTGTCCAAGATCACCATGGCATGTGTAATGCTACACAACATGTGCATCCGTCGGAACGTGCCACTGCCCGATGACGTGGAACTGCTACCACCAGATGATGATGAGGGGGAGGAGGAAGGAATGGCAGGACAGCAGCACAGTGCCGATGCACAGGAGGGACGTTCAGTGCGTCAATCATTGATTGGACAGAATTTCTGACTCACAAGTCAGCTGAGGGTGTGAGGGTGAGAGGACATTGGGCACTGGGTGTGGGGATACATGTACACCATGCAATGTGCGACATCAAAAGACACAAGCAAAACGAGCAATGTCCACTCTGTTTTTTGGGAATTAACAACCAGTGTATTCAACATGTATGTAGGGACGTGTACAACAAAACCACCACCCTCACCCCCCCTCCCCCCCAACTCCCACACACACCCTCACCCCCCTCCCCCTCCTCCCCAACTCCCACACACACCCTCACCCCACTCCCCCTCCCCCCAACTCCCACACACACCCTCCCCCCCCAACTCCCACACGCACTCTCACCCCTCTCCACCTCCCCCCACAACAACCCCACAATAGTCCCATCAGTGCAACATAGGCCACTTGTGTGTGGCAGTATGGTCATTGTGTGCTTCCAGAGCCATCGGTATCCATGTTCTGGCGGCGGAGTGTGCGCATTGACCGACGGACAGGGCTGGTCTGCGTGGAGGAGCACTGTGAGGGTGGGCAGTCCCACTGGGGCTGTGGTCTGGGGGGTGCTGCCTCCAGGGCATCAGTGATCCGGCCCAGCACCTCACAGAGCCGGTTTGTGTTGGCAGTGATGACTTCGCCCAGGGCCTGCAGGTCATTGTGCCACTCCGACCTGGATTCACGGTTGTCCCGGATAAAGTCCTCAATCAGGCCCGTGAGGCGCTGGGAGTGCAATCCATCCATGGCCGGTGTGGCAGATGTGCTAGGCAGCCGTGGTGTTGAGCCTGCAGCCCTTACGGCTGGGGAGGTGGATCCAGGACTGGCAGGTGGTGCTCCTTGGCCTGTGAGGCCTGGGGTGTCACTCTCCCCGGAGTCGATGTGTGCAACTTGACTGTAGGATGGTGTGTCTGGGCTGTGCACAATGTCATGGGGCTCCTCCACGTCAGATATGGGAACAGATGTCGGGCTATCTGGCTCCTCGGGGAGGCACATGGCAGCATTCTCCCCTGCCACACTAGACTCCTCTGAGTGCACCGTGGGGCATGTCTCCGCCGGCAGTGCAGGCATGGGTAGGGGTGTGGGTGTGGGTTGTGCAGCCTCCATGGGGGTTGCTGGTACAGGTGGTGTTGCCTGTGCCTTCTTCCTTCCTGCAGGTTTACGCTGTCCCCTGGCTGTTCCCCTGGAGGTACAGGGCTGTGTGGCTTCCTGGCCCTCACTTTCATGGCCGCTGCCTGTGGGGGGGGGGGAGAGAGATGTCATGAGCTATGATTTGGGGGTCAGCATTTCTTCAAGCCTATGGTATGACAATGGGATTGCAGCGTTTTGTTGACATTTGGGTTGGGAGTGGGACAGTGATCTGGGCTTGGACGGTAAATGCATGCAGGTGTCTGGGTCACTCATGTTGGTGGAGTACTGTGCTGACTCACATTGACTGCCTCTTTGTGTGCTCTGGGGCCAATATGGGTTGGAGCCTTGCACCTGGCATCAGCCTGGGTCTTACTTGTGACGGCATGATTTGATGGGGGGGGTTCCCATACGTGATGTGACTGCTTGCCCAGCCCTTGGCGGTGCCTTACATTGGGAATGCATTTACTATCTTCACTCATGACACTCACCTCCATCTGCGGATGACGGGGCACCGCACTCCATCTGCGGATGACGGGGCACCGCACTCCATCTCGCCGATCCCCTCTATGGCTTCAGTGCCCATCATGTCCGCAAAGTTTTGCACCCAGGGCATCATCTTGATGGGAGAAGCTGGGCCTCCTCCTGTCTCCAGGGCCTGTGTTCGGTTGGCCGATAGGATGGCCCGCACCCTGAGACGGAGGTCATCCCACCGTTTCCTGCAGTCCCTCGTCGTACGGGGAGTGTTCCCTACGGCGCTCACCCTCTGTGCCACCAAGTCCCACATCTCCTTCTTCCTGGCAATGGTCGGCCTGCGCATGTCACTGCTGAATACTGTCTCAGCATTTGCGTGCAGGGTGTCCACCAGGACCTGGAGCTCGTCCTGCATGAAACGCTCTTCCTGATGCGGGCGGCACCTTTCTTCAGTGCTTTCGGCATGATACTGGTCACTGATGGCTTTTTTGAGGGTCGAAATATACCTCCGGGTACTGTATTAAGAGGGTGGCAGTGGATTGTGTTTTTAAAGATGGCCGCCGCGCTCCTTCCCGTTCCTGTGCGATGACGTAATTTCTGTATCCGTTAATTAGCGGTGACTGTAATTTACAGATACCGTAAATTACGGTCACCGCTAATAAAGGACAGCAAAGCTTTCAGCTCTACCCATCAGTTGTGGCATACTCATTGATTATTGTCTACTCAAATTCCTACCCATCCTGTTGAACCATTCTACAGCTGTGCAACCTTGGGAGTTATTCTATCATTCAGCTTGGTCAATGGACGTTCCAGTGTTGGGTTTACTTTTCAGGTGTCAGGGGTTGGTGTGGTTTGGCACGCTGGGGTGTCCACATGGGCAATGTTCACATGTGATATGTACAGGACAGTGAGGGTCACTTCATTTCACATGCATGTATTGAGTGCAAGTCCTACTGACACACACACTTGCACAATGCACCACCACACATACAACCGCCCATCCCTGCCCACATGTGCACACAGATTGCCTTCTCTGCCATGCTGTCTCCCTGCAGTGCATGATCACTTACAATGTTCGGATTGTGTACATGTGTCACTGGGTTGTCAGTCTAGAAAAATGGATACCTCTCATATGTAACGGCAAACATATTTTGATGGCCGTGGGCCAACCGTCTCATGCACGATATGACAAACATATAGGTTTCCGAGTTTACCAATGAACGGCCATTTTGATGTAACAAGAATCGCCATTTTGTTTTCTAACCATTGCTCATTGCTTTCTGTTCTTATTGCTTCGCAGTACATTTTCTGCTTACACTGCTCGACTGTAAAACATTGTTGTCTGCACATAAACGGACAAGGCCGCAGGGCCGCGAGGATAACAAGAGTCTGTTGAAACACAACGTAGGCAGCGCCAGGAAGAATACCCGGCTCCCTCCCGAATGTAGCCTTGAAGCAGATCTGCAGGGCATTTAATCATTTCGCAGCTGCCAGCCAGTCTCGTTATATGGTAGAATATGTTTAGAATAAAGCAGCTAAAGGCTTGAATTATGCTCTTCTTACGGCCCCCTTTACTGAGCCCTGTTAGAGTGTGTCGGCTCCCAGGACATGAATAGCACTTCATAGATAGCAAGGTCTGGAATGCAACTCTTCCCCCGTATGTAGCTCGCTTCCAAGAACAGAAGCACTGTGTTCTGTTCAACAACTGAAAGATGCCTCCGCACTTACAAATTGCAAATTGTTACTAGAATAGATATTTGAAGTTGTCATAATTGTCGAAAGTGTCCATCATCACACCGAGTTCAAAGAAACCCAATAAAGGGGGGTGTTAAACATGTCATAGCTGCTTGTTTGATATGCATTTTGTATATATGTAACTGATGTATGTAATTGACTCTCTTGCGTCCCTTGAGGTCTAGAGATACACGTCGCGGGGCGTGAGACCGAGTTGGCCAACTGAGACTTTTTGCTTTGCAATAAACCATAGCTTTGGGAATACAACCTTGTGTCTGGCGTATCTATTGTGTGTGGTGACTCGCCTTGTTTCCATAGTCTTAAGGGACCCCTAGGGGCCCCTTTCAGGGTAATTTTGGTTGCTTGTCCTTTTTTATATGATGCTCAAGCTGTATCCCCAACACAGTGGCCACTTACTGTGCTGTGTGCTGAGCGGTGTGTTGCAGGGGGACGCAGAGCACACAGTTTTGGGATTTGCAGATTTGAATGGCCAATGTGCATGCCAACAGGCATTCTGTCTTTTGTTGATGGTACCGCTGGTGGCATGCATTTATGTATGAGTTTGTATGTGTGGGAGGTTGTTGGTCAGTCATTTCATCTGATTCCTTGTCAGGTGTGATTGTCTCAGGCCTGTTTCCATTTATCACGTGGCACTTTGTAACTAATTTGTCATGTGTTGTGCATTTGGTTTGCTCTTTTGCTGTTGCATGCCACGTCATGGTGTGGCCGACGAGGGTAATGGGGGTTGGGAGGATTTGGGTGACATACCAGTGATTTTCATCACCTGTTTTGCAGGGGGGTGGTGTGATTTCTGGTCACATCAGATTGGTTATGTTTAAGTAGCTAGGGATGTAGACAATGTAGCACTTCAGTGGAAACATTCTCGGGGTGGTAAGGTTGTGACAGTTGACTGTCTCTTTGTCCTCATCGATTGTTACCTCGTATGTGCCAGGCCAATGTGCACTCCGCAGGAGTGGGAGTTTAGGTGAAAAATGCGGCCACAAGCTGGGTCTGGGCTGCCTCGCCATGTGCCCTTTCCCCTCCCAGGAGCAGCGCCTGTGCGTGTGGTTGGGGATGTGGGGGCACCACCATGTCCACCGGTACGCCCCACCGTGTTGCAACATTGTGCAGGACACATTGTCATGATTCCTGCCCCTCATGTCCCCAGCCCTCCAAGATGTCAGGTTGGAGCCAGGCCATGATCACATACATGGCCCTCAAGGGCCTCTCCATCCCTCCAAAGACCCACTTGGAGTCAGACTTGGTGCTTATGGCACCAGACTCACTCACTCCCATAGGATAACATTGGGGATTGGACTTGTGCATTGATGGGGACAAGATGGATGGATGCCCCACATATTTCGGTTCCCAGAACTGCATGTGCGGTCTAGTCTTTTGGGTGTGGTTCAGCCCAGAGGTACCTGGGATACCCAGAGACTATTTAAGCCACACCCAGGCTGAGAAACATGCTTTGCGTTTTCTGCACCTGCAGCGTGACACTCACTGTGTTCGGATCGGTCTCCAGTAGGCCTGCATCTTTCTTTTGCGCTCAGCTCCTGCAAGAACAAGAACACCATTAGGAACAGCCTTACCTTGTGGCGCTTCTGCCCATCAGTCATCGCTCCTTCTGTTCTGCGGGCATCTTTGGTGGTGTCATTCCCATCCCGGCACGCCGCTTCCTAAGGAAAAGGGAAAAGAACAGAAAAAAGGCATTAGTAAGCATTCTGCAAATCTTTGCTTATTTTTAAATACTGTACGAGCTTCAAACGCTTACCTGAATCCCAGCCGCTTTGGGGGAACTCTGTCTCTGGAACTTCTCATCCATCTGCAAGAGGGAAAAGACACTCCAGGTTAGTGTGGAAACATCTAGAGGTGCTGCATACCGCGCTAACCCACCACATTTGTTCTTCATAACCAGCATCCACGCTGAAAACGTCACGGCACCTAAAAGACACAGAAAAAGAACGCAGTTCAATGCAAATACGAAAGGTGTGCATCGCGCATCGTGCTCTCACTCACCTTCAGCGCTACTCATCTCAGCAGCACGCCACCATCCCTGGACGCCGGCCATCATCTAAGGAAGGAAAGGAACAAAGTTAGAGAACTGTTCAGAAGACTCAATATACTTACCTGTCGGACTCTTTCACACTATCCAAGAAAACAAGGTGAGCTGTGGATCAAAGGGAAGGGTTGGACCCCGGGGAAGAAGGGGTTCAAGCACACAGAGACAATAGGGAGTTAAACTCTACCAATCCTGTGTTTCAGGCCCAGTCTCCAGTCGAACAGCCTCCAGGGAAGGGTTCAAGGTCATAAGAGGTCAGAACAGGCTGAGTGACGTCCCCGTGGATACCAGGTGAGCGTTACACACATGCTGCCACAATGATCCTGCACACTACTGGGGGTGCATGTAGTAGCTGCCTGCCAGAGCGGTTAAGGGAGTGGAGGCGTGACTTGAGCACTCTGAATGTACGCTCCACTATGGCCCTGGTTGCAATATGGGCTGCGTTGTATCTTACGTGGGGTGGTGTGGTGGGGTTCCGTATTGGCATCATCATGTGGGTGCTCGAAGGGTAGGCACTGTCCCCTGGGGAGGTGATGATGGTTGTCATTAGTTGGGTTTGTGTATTTGTCTGTGTGTGACATGCATACATGTGCACAGACATTTCTACTCATAAATGAGCCATGTGTCGCCATGCTTCCCAGCTTCCAGGTCCCAGGTCCCTGCTCAGGGCAGACATTCTGTATATGAAATTGTCATGGGTATACCCAGGATAGTTTGCATAGACAGAGGTGATGATTCCATGGGCATTGCATCCAACCTGTACGTTGATAGAATGCCAGTGCTTGCGGTTGCGGTAGATGTTCTCAGTGGCCCTAGGTGGACGTAGGGCCACATGAGTGCAATCTATGGCACCGAGCACTTTGGGGAAGTGTGCGACCCTGTAAAAGTTCTGGACCACGGCGTGCCTTTCTGTGGGTGTTCTGGGCCTGTATATGTGCCTGCGGACTGAGCGGTGCGCAGTCATGATTGCCAACACCTGGTGTAGGCAGCGTGACTGTGTGGGCTGTGAGACACTACCAACTATGGCAGTTGTCAGCTGAAATGACCCAGTGGCCAAAATATTCAGGACTTATTGCTTGGGAGCACAAGGTGGGTGATGTGTGGTCATCCTCCCACTCAGTGACCAGGTCTAGGATGATATGAGGTGGAAACGTATACCTGCCATAGACCGCGTCATCAGGCCTCCCAAAAAGGCTGGTCCTGGGCAAAAAAATGCAGGGCCTGGCTATTCTCCTCCTCCTGCGGTGTGTCCCACGATCACTGCTGCAAGAAATGGGACATTCATCGTAGCTGTATATGCGTGTTTGTTGTTTGCGTGCACTTGTATACTGCGCCGGGCCGCTTCCGCCTGCCTTCGTGTGGTGGACGTGTTTACGCCTCTGTGTGTCTTTTATTGTGCGCGTGTTTCCCCTATTCGATTCCATGACTATGTGTTGTTTGCATGCATTTGGGCGTTCCATGTATTTCCCAGCAGTACTTCCCCAGTTACGCCCTCATTTTCACGCGTTGTTCCCCATTCCACATGTTCTGCCCCCTTTTTGGTGTGTGCGCTACATGTTGTGCGCTTTCGCTGTGCGCATCACACACACCATTCGGGATGTCGCTTTGACGTGTGCACCATGCGTGGTTTCCGCGCAGCTCCCAGGAAAAACACGTGCACAGGCTTCCATGAATCACTTGCGTGTGACTCGAATGCATGCGCTGGATTTTTCTTGCTTGCGCCAACGATTTTGGTGCACAATTATTCCATGAATCGGCCCCTTAATGTTCTTGTTCTATCCATTCACCTTTAATAAACAATTTGGATAGCAGGTGCTTCCTGGCCATATTGATTTCTATGGTGCTCATTCGGAAATGTGTTCTGCACCTGATATACTCTCTATGCAAGGTCAAAAATCTACACCCTGTTCTTGCTAAGTTTCCACTCACAATGACAACTCAAAATCAACACTGTGTTATCTACACACCATCCTGGTACCCAGGGTACAGGTCTGAATGGCACCTTCACAATGCAACATATCCTTCCATCCACTGCAATGCAATCACACTCAAATGAATAGTCTGCTGCTACTGCACTGTCACAAGTGAAGACTCTCTACCAATCCCTGCATGAGCTCCAAGTTTTGTCGTGGTTTATTATGTGGTCACTCTAAACTCAGGGAGTTACTTTACCTCCAAGCCAGGTGGCGCACAACAAAGCACTTTTTATGTCAGGTTTAATTTGGTGAGGCCTCCCACCCGTCTCGCACACAATCCCAACAAATACCCTGTGTCACCAATGGACTGGGAACCAGGCCGGTATATAGTAAGAATATATATGTATTTATTTAATACCTCGACCCCAGCATCCCAACCAACTACAGGCCAATCAAGACAGTGCCATTCTTTCATAAAATTCTAGACACAGCTGCCTATCTCCAGATTCAATTTTACCTGGAGATCAATAACCTTTTAGGTGCCCGACAATCTGGTTTCAGGCCTAGGCACGAAACAGAAACAGCCTTACTCAACCTCAAGAACCAAATGACTGCACGGAAAGACAAAGGAGAAATCTCCATCCTCCTACTCCTAGACCTCTCAGCTGCTTTTTACCTGGTTGACCATAAAGTCTTATGCAACCACCTCAAGTCCACTGCTAACATCTCCTAAAAGGCCTCCACTTGGATAAACTCTTTTCTTATGTTATGTTATGTTATGTTATTTGGCATTTATATAGCGCCTTATATATCATTGGTATGATCTCAAAGCGCTGGTAGGTTGAACGCCCTTGGGAACCGTAGTTCAAGTCAGTAGAGAGAGAGAGAGAGTTATACGGTGCGTGGGTGCACTGGATATTGACATCAGAACTATTAGAGTTTTCTCCCCTTCTGCTTCAGCAGACCCAGTACCTATTACGTGTGGAGTACCACAAGGGTCCTGCATTTCCCCAACTTTGTACAATACATTTACCAAGCCACTCTTCGACAAACTTGACAAACTGGGTGTCTCATACACTAATTAAATTTACAACACCCAGATCCTTATCCCTATCCAGGGTGACTGTGACACAGACGTAGGGCTAATCAATAAAATTTACCAGATCATACAAACCTAGATGGCCACACACAGCCTTTGTCTCAATGTTGAAAAGACTGAGCTCCCTATCATTGGCACCTCCAACAGACTTAATAAACTCATTATCCAATACAATACCATTACTATTGATGGCATTAAGATCAAAATTGCTAAGCAAGTAAAAACTCTTGACTTCTATCTTGACTCAGCTCTTAAGCTGAACAAACAAGTAAACACCACAGCCTCTGCAACTAGCTATACATGCAAACTTATCTATGCATGTAAACCATTCTTGACCACAGACAACTGCCTCACTATTGCGCGGGCCCTAATCTTATCCAAATTGAATTACTGTAACGCACTCTATTTGGGCACTAGTATCCATAACACTAACAAACTCCAAACCCTCCAAAACAATGCCGTAGGAGCTGCTCAAGACATTCCCTAAAGGCCTACATATCTTGCATGCAAGACGCTTCATCAGCTGGCTAGCTATGAAAGACAGAATTCAATACAAGTCACTGAACCTGACACACAAAATTGTCAATAACAAGGCACCTACATACTTGTCTGAGAGGTTCATCAAACATACCTCAGAAAGGCCCATCAGAAAAGCACAGTGTAACAGTATCAGAGTTCCCAACTTCAAACTTAAAAAAACAGGAGCATCTAGCTTTTCAGTGCTGGCAGCCCAACTCTGGAACTCTATTCCAGATTCCTTTAGAGCTCTACCTTCCTCCCTGTCTTCAAGACCAATGTTAAACATTGGTTGCACGCAAACGACCACTGAGGCCCACACCACTGCCTGTATATACGCACACTGTATATTCCCTGTATACTCAACTCACTGTAATTATTATCCCTGTATATTTCCCTACACTGTACTGTACTATCTTTCTTTGCCTATGTGCCTGTAACACATATTTATGTACCCTTACAATGCAATGCAATTACCCTTTACAATGCCTTATACTGTACTGTACTCTCATTTTACCCATGTACCTGTAACCTAAACTATTGCAAGTGCCCAGATGCCTGACGGCCGGGCACTCTTTAAAAATAAACAAGCAACAACAATGCTAACATCAGCACCAATGCTGTGGCAACACCCAAGATCACAATAATAACTCTATTCAAACAACATGGATGTAATTTTGAAACATGCAATAACAACTTACAACAGATTTAATTTCATAATACAATACAGGGTCCACAGGAATGACTTAATCTGAAACAATACTTTTCTCCCAGCAACCCCCACCCTCCAGGCCTCAATTAAATATGACCCCTTTGATTAAAAGGCAAGGGCTACTGATCCAGAGCACAATGGACAAATTGCTTTGGTTACATATTTAAAAGGTGCTGCTTGTGAAGGGAATTCAATGGGAAAAATTATGTTGTGCATGTTACTGGAAATGTAATATTAGGGAAAGGAATCCAGGGGGAAACATCGTTTTTCAACTTTTGTTTAAAAGGCAAGGTTGGGAAAAAGGGACTCAAGTAGAAATCGTTTTTCAACACACGAGAAAAGAAAAGGCAGGACTTGGTCATTTGGGGTCAGAGAAAAATGGGAACAAAAGAAAATGTCGTTGTGTTCCCACATACAGATAAGATGCAATACTTTGTAATTCTGATTTAAAATGAATGGGGAATTTCGTTTTGTAACACACACGCACACACATGAGGTGCAATACTTGGTCATTCTAATTTAAAATAAACAGGGATGAATCAGAATTTTCGTTTTTGCACCCTCGACACTGACTTGAAAGATGGTGTTTTGTGGATTACTTCTTTTTGGGATTAGGGACACCCCCTTCCTATTTGGAAGTCAAGTGGAAGAAACAGTCAACCAAGTATTTATGGGCTTTACCGGCTATAACACTAGGTATAAATTTTGTTCATTTTTAATTATAACAACACTCAACCTGTGATTTTCTATATGGGAATTAATTGATTTATTTTATTCCAATGTGCTAAGGATCTACAAAACTTCCTCCCTCCCCACACTTTAATGGAAAAGTTAAAGGATGACTGCTCCCAACACAATGCAATTTCAACAGAGAGGGTGGTTTTCTATGGGGAATTAACTTTGAATGGATTGAATAAATTGTACGAAGGGCTTATCCATTTTGTCCCCCTCCCTGACCCACACATGGAAAGGGATAAAGGCAGGTGACTCCCCTCACAATTGATGGTTTTTGGATATCTACTTAAATAGGAGACTTTGGTCAGGGAAAACAGCAGGGCTCCTCTTAGGACACCACAGTTCTGGTCACAGGGTTTCAGTCACAGATTTCCTTCTGCACCCAGACTCCTTCTGCTCCTCTGGTTTGGGTCCCAGCTAGCTTTTCTATTCCCCAATCTCTGTCTACAATGCAATGGTTGAGGCCTCTCTGCTAGTTGTTCCTCGCAATAGTCCAGCAGCAGCTCTCTCCTGGCATATTTCACTCAAAAAGCCCAGTTCAGATGCAAACCTGTCCTTTTCTAGGGCTAGTGACACTGCAACCTTGTCATAACTCCCGTGGTCAGGATTGGCTAGCTTGATTACTTCACTTCCCACCAAGACACCCACTGGCTGCTGATAGGACCAGAAGTTGGGAAATATGTATGATGTAGGAGAGAGGAGGATAGCGACATAATTTAAAAATGACAGGGGGTTTCTAAATCTTTTGTTCTGAAAAATCTCATACTGCAATAAATCTATCGGTCTTTCAAATAACACCATGATAAGATGTATATATGGGTTCCATATTTTACGGCGAGTCAGACCATACCAATTTTATTTTGGCACTCGCTTCCTGAGTAGAGCTACCATTTTTCATGGTTCTTTGCTGCGCCAAAATAGTAAAAATTGGACCATCTCCAATTTAAACATTATTTTCATGATCTACTCTTGTGCCAACCTTACAATTTCCCAGGTATATGAAAATGGCAAAAATCATAATTGTCCACATAACTTAAATCATGTACATCATAACATATTTGTTTTACAGGGTGCTAATGGGCTTTTTCTCCTGTTTCATTTGAACCCGGGGTGGGAGCTATAGGCCACACACTGCTGCTTTTATGAAGGAAAAACTGTATTCAATGTTTAATCAATGGCAGGGCATGAACTGTCATAGTAAGTTTCATTTCTTCTTAAGACATGTGACCAGCCATCTGGTTTATCAGTGTTTATCTTAAAATGTCTTCGGCTTGGCTTTAAAGCCTTGCTCTGTGCTTGACCTCAGGGTCACTTCTGCAGGACACGTTATCAGCACCTAATTGAAAGCCAGACATTCTTCTCGGCGAGCCAAGCCCCAACAGGTCTTGAATTCAGATTTCAAAGGGACTTAGTTCAGAACTAAAGGTTCTTTTTATGCGGAACCTGACCTTAAAGGTTGTGTATGTTGGTTGTGCTATCAGCAATTCACCACACATTGAATCAATTGCTTTGTATTTCTTTATATTTTTACTAAACTTACAGGCCAGCTGCCTTGGTGAACCCAGACCTTAAAGGTCGGGGTCACAATTCCAGCGACCCAGCAGCTCAGTGGAGAAAACAACAGCAACAGTTACCTGCATGGTCCTAAAGTAATAACATTTCCCTTTGGCACTGTATGTTTAACATGTTGCATTTCAGATCATATTTCGGCCTGATGTTCCTAAATCCAATTGTTCATTACATACTGTATAAACAGAATTAGAACACCCTAGTTGTGTTTTCAGTAACGTGATTGGTCAGTCTGCAGACTATATGAACTGTAGGGTGTAATTGCATTAAAACTGCTAAGCAACGTCGCCGCCGCCTACACTCATGGGTGTAACTGCAATGAAACATGGCACACAGAACTGAAACAGTTAAACTTCTGTGTGCCGTGTTGCTGTAGAAGTGTGCCTGGTGTGGTCACATCCCCTCAAGGAAGTTAAATTCCTTTCATTTTCAATCCGCAGCTAAGTCCGGACATGACGTTGATGCAGCAACAGAAATTAATCCCCCAATTATGCCACTCCAATAGGTCAGCATGGAAAAGATTAGCTTGTCCCTCCCTCACAACAGTTGTTAAGAAAGCAACAATTGTTAAGAAAGCTTGCTTGATGAGCTTCATGATGTGTGTGCTGTGGAAGCATGAAAGGCTGGAAATTAACACGTTGGGCTTCTGTAAAATGGCACTACTACACAACAGAAATATAAGTAGAAAACTGTTTGTTCTGATAGTTAAAGGTACATTATGAAAATGTTTTTAAAGCAAAATTGGGCAGTTTTTAATTGTAAATGTCATGTGACTAATTAGTAAGTAGTTTAGCCCAACATTTGCATACATACAAAAGCACACACATGCAACATGTTTGTTAATTAACTACTCCACCCACACACTACTAATTATTTCCCACAATCACATAAAAAAGCCATAAACAGAAGAACATTAGTGGGAAAGCACCTTGTACTTTCTGCTCCTACACTGCGTGGATATGTAGTAGAATGACACATGTATCATTTAACCTCTTTGGAGACCGAACCCTAGAAGAGTGGCTGAATGAAGATACAGAGGAAAAAATGGGAAATGACATGCCAAAAAGACATCATTGTGTGTCAAATGCAGATTTAAATGCACTAGAAATTAACTGCTGCAAAGCCAATACCCAAACCGCTACCAATTTGGCCACAGACATATGCAAAACCTGGCTAGCACAGTGCAAACTGTCCTCGCAATTTAAAGAACTTTCACTCCCAAATGTGAATAACTTGCTGTGCAAATTTTATGCAGAAGTGTGAAATTCCTCAGGTTCTGAATATCAACCTGCAAGCCTAATTTCCATCCGTGCTGGGCTAATCAGACATTTAAACAACCCTCCATTTTCACAAAATGTGAATCTTATGCATGGTGAAGACTTCTAGAGTGCCAAAAATGTCTTCATATCATCATAAAAAAGGCAAGACGTGAGTGCAGAGATCAAACAACACGCAAACTACGCATCACTGAAAATGAAGTGCAAACACTTAAATCAAGTGGAATCTTCAATACAGACCATCGTATTACTCTACAATACAAAGTGTGGTATGATATCCAACTACATTTTGCGTGATGAGGTAGATAAGGAAAACGTGCCCTACCAACTGATTCATTCTGTATTTGCACAGATGAAAGCGGGTGCAAATATGCCACATTAACATTCACTGAAGCTACCAAAAACCACCAATCTGTCACAGAGAAAAAACAAGATAGACTTTGCAGGTCAATGCACGAAGTTCCAGATGAGGATGACTGCCCATTAAGTTGCTTGAACTATATCTACAGAAGCTCCCCCAGAATGCACCGTGTTTGTTTGTCCAGGCCAAGAAAATGTCAATTGCTGACGCCAAACTGAACCCTATTTAGTATACCTGCAGAACACTTGGGAACAATACACTGGGCTCAATGATGCAAGGAAGCCAAGTTAAGTACTATCTACACGAACCACTCCTTGCATGTGAAATCTTTGTAAGTTTGTGCCAATGCAGGTTTGGACACGCGTCAAATAATGTCTGCTACTGGGCACAACAATGTATCCTCCATCAAAAGCTACTGGACATTACAGTACTCTGAAAAAAGGAATGGTCTTGACTTTTACATAGTGTCGGAAAACCTAACAACAAATCTTCAACCTTTCTATCTCCCACAAAACCAGACAGAAATGCACCTACAACAAGCAGAAAAAGTCAATTTGCTGCAGTATCAGAAAACACTGGCAAACCAACTGAAATAACTGTACCAGATGAACTTCTGAGCACATCATCAAACCCCAATAAATGTCCTAAACTGTCACAGAAAACAAACCAACCAACTGAAGAAACGTTTCCAGATGTACTACCAAGCACATAATCTGTCCATAATTCCATCCCCAGTCTTGTTGCACATGGCCAATTTATCAATTGCACCCTTAATTTCTATGGCACCACACACTTAAACCTTAAATACATTTATTTTGTTTGGAAAACTATCCTTTACAGCCTTTAAGCCCTTTCCCAATAAATACTTAATTTCTGCAAAATGTATGTATCTTTTCTCATGTTTTTCACTTTAATTAAACACTGAGGGTGTTCTAATAGCATTATAGACCTGCAGCTCGGGCCGTACTGGGCATTATGGTCCCTCATACCTCATCATTAACTCGGTCTTCAGGGCCCATAACGCCCGGTACGGCCCTCACTGCAGGTCGATAAAGCTGTTATAAGTTCACTCTCTAAAAGCTGTTATAAGTTCTCTCTCTCACTAATAGTCCATAGCTACATAAGGAAGCAGTTTTCAAATCTACACTAACAGAATAGGCACTTCTTCAGCAATTACATATTCAGCTTTTATCCTAACTGGGGAGTATTTGATAACATGGAGATATTAGGCCACTACAGTACTGGAGGGCCACAGGGTAGCGGAATTGAGTTATGCAAAAAGGAATGTATTGAAACAGAGGGCTTGGCCTGTAAAAATAAAATGACCACTTGCCTAGTGATAGTAATGCTAAACTAATTCCTCAACAGAGAAGCATTCTAAAGTGATTACAGCACTGTCACGTTCTTAAGACGCCATCACGCTCAATAATAATGATGGTTACTGCACATGTTATGAGGTGTACACACAAACAGTCTGATGTCCGATTTTTAATGACATCTTCTTCAAACATTGCACTGAAGTAAAACAATACACTTAGATATACAACATCCGTAATGGGGACATAATGTGTATGGAATATACCGTCACACCAGAGTGACGTCAGTACGTTGCCCCAAGGAAAACGGAACCAGTATAAATACAATTTTCAAAATGGGTGTGGCGATCAACCACACGGTCCGCCGCCCCATTTTGAAACACTTCCAATACACCAGCCGGTAAGATCCTTCGGAGGAGGCACCTTTGAAGTTTTAAGTCCAAAGAAGTTGGAATTCACCACGTTAGCTAATGTTAGCCCCATTCTTCTACGGTATAGGTTAAGGGACACGCGCACTTGAGCTTGAACAGTGCAAGACAATGTTGATTGCAATGAGCAAAAGAACAAGGAAGCCATGATGTGAAAGGAAAGAATAGAAAGTCCAGAGGTGAGATTTTTTATAAGATTGGGAAAAGGATACATTGAACTACGCAGCAAAATGAGTGCAAACCCATGTGCTACGTTTCATATTTCAAATGTGATCCTTTTACATTGAAGGGAGATTTCGAGCAGCTGCGAGGGTCCAACTGCACGGCCTAAGGGTGTATCAACGGGTAGACAGAAATAGGTAAAACTACGGGATATGTCGTATTTCTTAAATCGGTAGCAATGTCAATTGGCGAATAATATCTGGTGACACACCTGTTGGAGAACAATATTTGGATACACAAAATACTATTGGTTAGGCTGTGTTTTTTTAATCTATAACACCACATGGGACACACACAACCCTTGGAGATCAATGACAATATTAGAGTCTAACAACAAAGCATGTCACCACAAGGGGGGGTGCTCTTTGTATAGCTGGATTTGTGATGGTCTCTCACCCAAGGGGGAGATGGCTGGTTTAACAGAACGAAATGCATGTCGATATTATAAGGGCAAAAAAAAAAGAATTGGGGGGGGGGGACGTGATTCTGCTATTAGGGATTGCACAATGACTGTGCTAACCAATTGTTATTTCTTTCTTTTTCTCTTCCATTTACTTTTCTACTCCCAAAGTCAGATAGGTGGATTATAAGTCACGTATACAACGTTGTTTTAGGGAATGTAACTACCATATCTATATATCATTTATACAAAGTTAAATGTTCATGCTTCTTTAAAACCCACAAGGGGCGAAACGCTTGACACGTGCGCTAATAGCCAATGTAGCCGCCAGAGAGTACAGGGACATAGAATAGTCCTAATGGATACCAATCTCTTTTTTTTTTTATATAATTCACTATGGCATTCAAAAGGCTCAAAATAAGACGTACTTAGTGAATGTTTATGTCAATGCTTTTGCGCACCCAGACAGGAGGCATTTTCTTTGCGCTTTTGATCAGATAAATCGTTCCACTGTGCTATTCTTTTCGTCCGTGCAATGTTCTTTCCCGCACAAAGTAGCCAGAGTGGTCTTTGCGCTTTTTTTGAAAATTAACCCCTTCATTTCCAAATGGCAGCATACAATCACAGTAAGAGAATGGCTCGGAGTGATGCACATAATTGTTTTCTCCTGCATTTTAAAAACAGAAACAATTATGAAAGAGGTTTCTTGTTGTTGAATACTTTTATTTTTACTAAAATACAATCATCAATTCATATATACACAAACATGAAACAATACCCACAGTTCATAAAAATTCATTTTTAAAAATATCAAAATATAAAATTAAATCGAAGACACGCACGTTAAACAATTAGTTAAGCTGATCAATTTACAGAATATTTAGATCATAACAAACTGTTAAAGGCGGGAGATCTCAGCTATGACCCAACTGCATTGACTTCAATACATTATTTCTCCTCCTCAAAACAGCAGGTAGATTGAAAGTGTCCATCAGAGTATTGTCCGCCAGCAACAGATGTACAAAGGCAGGCCTGAAGGAGGTTTGCCATAATTAGATCACAGTTTAAGATAGCTGTTGACCACTAACTCAACTGGATTTCCTCAAACATGCAATCGATTGGGACTAGAAGGGGAGCGCAGCTGTGGAAATTGATTAATTGCATAGTAGCTGCCGAATAATGAGAGATGCCTGAATTATATGATGTACTGTCTGGTCGCACAGGTCACTCACCCATGGCGATGTTCTGCCAGCCATGAGCCCAGGACTGTCTGACAGAGGTCATTCTAGTTTGTAACACGATGCAGTAGAATATGCAATGATGCTGCAGCATTATCAGGAGAGGGAGGCTGATGTTATTCTAGTTTGTAACACGATGCAGTAGAATATGCACTGGTGCTGCAGCATGATCACGAGAGGGAGGCTGATGTCATTCTAGTTTGTAACATGATGCAGTAGAATATGCACTGGTGCTGCAGCATGATCAGGAGAGGGAGGCTGATGTCATTCTAGTTTGTAACACGATGCAGTAGAATATGCACTGGTGCTGCAGCATGATCAGGAGAGGGAGGCTGATGTTATTCTAGTTTGTAACACGATGCAGTAGAATATGCACTGGTGCTGCAGCATGATCAGGAGAGGGAGGCTGATGTTATTCTAGTTTGTAACACGATGCAGTAGAATATGCACTGGTGCTGCAGCATGATCAGGGGAGGGAGGCTGATGTTATTCTAGTTTGTAACACGATGCAGTAGAATATGCACTGGTGCTGCAGCATGATCAGGAGAGGGAGGCTGATGTTATTCTAGTTTGTAACACGATGCAGTAGAATATGCACTGGTGCTGCAGCATGATCAGGAGAGGGAGGCTGATGTTATTCTAGTTTGTAACACGATGCAGTAGAATATGCACTGGTGCTTCAGCATGATCAGGAGAGGGAGGCTGATGTTCATTAGTTATTATCTGGAAAAGAAGGAGAAGATCAGAAGGTTTTATCATTTGGAGGATGAGTGTATCAACAGATGCTGTGGAAGAGGAGCATCCCAGTTCCACTGAGTCAATCAATAACCATAGCAATGACGCAGATGATTCTCCACCCCAAGTGCAACGTCACATACCCCTCTCTGCTGGCACCATTGACAGTGAGAACAATGCTATTGGTAATGTGCAGGGAAGAATGGAAGCATTAGGGTTGCAAAGTGGCTATGAGGTCAGTGGCACTGCCAGACCAGTGAAAACGTTTGTACGGTCTGTTTAACAAATACTATCACATTACGAAGGGCATCTGTCAGTGGCCCACCACTACCACTATGACCAAAATATTTGCAAAGTGCATTGAGGAGAACTAAGTGCCCAGCTGACCTTAAATCTCACTGTATATTAAATGAGTGGGGTTTTTCGGTTCGGACAAGCAGTGGTATCATGTTGCCCCTGAACACTGTACAAGAATACTATGTTCCAAGGGAAGTCGCAAACCATTGAGGGTTCATCATGGCTATGGGCCTAAATGATGAGTCATGCAGACACATATTTGCGGAGGAATCGCAAGAAATCAACTGCAGACTGTCTGAGATCCACTGTCACCGACGACATTACTGTGAACAGACCATGCCATCACCATGTTCTAGCTGCTAAGCGCTCCCTCGCGCTTAGGCCGCATGCGTTCCCTCGCATCCTCCATCACGGGTGCTCCTCGTGTCCTGCGCTGCATGCATTTCCTTGCATCTCAGATCACTTGTACTCCCTCACACCTCTAGGCCTTCCCCTCCTCCTTCTGCACGCCCTCTGCTCCCCCTCCAAGCACATCCTTCCCACTCATACCTCCTTAGTTTGCTGTTTTCTTTCACTCTAGGTTGTTTACTATCCATGGTTGTTTGCTTACATTGTATTGCCTGCATGCTTGCTGTTCATCCCTTTCTAGGTTCCCTGGTTGCTTGCTCTGTCTCTGGCATTCTGTATTTCTGGATGTTTGTGTCACTATATCTCTGCTGTTCATTATTTTTCTATGTTCCCTGGTTGATTGCTCTGTCTTGGTGATTTTATTCTCCTGGTTGTTTGTGTCATTTTATTGCCTCATCCTTGCTGTGCATTCCTTCTTTCAGGTTCCCTATTTGATTGTTCTATTTTTCTAGCAACGTTTTTGTTCTTGTTTGCTTGCCTATTTTTTCATGTCTGATTTTTGTCTTTGTCCTGTCCGCTCTGTGCTCTCCTCCTTCTGTGTCCTCCCCTCATCCTAGGGTTTCTCCACCCCTCCCCTCCTGCCTGCCCCCTGGCCCACCCTTCACCCATCCACTCTCCCTTTTCCCCTCACTCTGCCCACTGCACCTTCTATGGTGCTCTCTGTCTCTTCTCTAACTGTTTTCTCTATTCACCATCCAATCCTTCTCATTAAGTCTGGTAGGATGAAGTTCAAGAGGGATATCCTGGTCTCCAACCCAGGCATCCCCATCGCTGATATCTACATCAGTGCTTCCTCCAGACAGACTCTTACCGACATCCTCACTGACGTTCCCTCTCCACGCCTATGGACCCTCCATATGGTCTCTGTTCTTTCTCCTTTTTCCTCTTCATCCATTAATCGTGGCACCCAATGGGAGGACGCCTGGCCCCTTTCGACTCCTCCAAGACCATCATTAATGTTTACCTAAATGACACTGTCTTGGTCCAAGGCCCTCAGGCCAACCACCTCCTTTCTGATAGATGCTTCCCGCACCTTATCAACTTCCTTTCTTCTCCTTCTGTCCCTTCACTCCCTTCTTTGGCTCCTCTGCCTCCCTCTTTCTCTGTCACCTCTATGGCGGCCCCTTCTTCTTCTCCAGTCACCCTGTTACTGATGGCACCCACCATCTCTTCCTTGGCTACCTTTCCCTCTCCTCCTAACTCCTCTGCCCATCCTTGTGTGCCTCCAACACTTCCACAGGGCGTACCTCTGACCTGACTCCTCCACAGAAGTCTTTCAAAGGTGGCAACCTGCTCCACATTGTCACTCTCAACTCTCGCTCAGCTGGCAAACACTCCTCTGACATCTGCCGTCTCCTTAGAGACCTCGATCTGGATGTCCTCGATCTGACTGAGACGTGGTTTACGGCTAGCTCTGTCACGAGCTTTGACACTCTCCTTCCTGATGGCTACAAGATCCTCTAAATGCCCAAAACCAACCGTTCCAATAGGGTGGTAGCCTTGATCTTTCTGGAGTGAATCCCTGCTTCTGTCATTCCTATGCAGGACTCCTCCTCCTTTGAATGCCTGGTCTGCAGGCTATGTCTCTCTCTCCTGGCCTTTCTCTCACTGTGGCCACTATCTACTGGCCGCCCCGCCAGTAAGTCACCTTCCTCTCTGAGTGGGCAGGTCTCTCCTCCTTCCTTCTCGCCTCTACCTCTCGACTTCTCCTCCTCAGAGACCTTAACATCCACCTGGATGCTTCTTGTCCTTCTGCAGGACTCTTTCGCAACCTCTGCAACTCCCTCTGTCTCTCTATTCTTCCCTCCGGCCCGACCCACTCTTCAGGGCACACCCTGGACATTCTTATCTCCTCAGACTTCCCCCTCTCCAACCCTCTCACCACTCCTCTCTCCTGGCGTGACCACTTTCTCCTTCCTTCCCATCTCTCTCTCTCGACCCACAAGACCAAGCCGATCCCAACACTGCTACTTAGCTTCTCAGTCATTTGACCCATGAAGCGTGTGTCACTGCTACTTTCTCTCCTCCTTCGGCACCTTTGTCTGACTCACATCCTGACACAGCCATCTCTAACCTCCCTCTTTCTATCTCTGACACTCTTGATGTACTTGCCCCTGTCATGATGATCCACTTGTCTCCCTGAAACGGAAGTGCAGGGTGGCTGAGAGGAAGTAGAAGGCTACAGGCGGACACTGACAAACTGGCCTGCCGCTTGATCCAAAGGCAGTGCAGATTCTCTGTCCTCACCAAGAAGAGAGCGAGCACCCATCCAAGCCCGCCTCTTTGTGGCATCTAACAACCCAGCCAAACCTTTTTTAAATCTGCAAGGAGCTGGCCAACCCTACTGCATTCTCTATATCTCCTCTTCCTTCCCAGGCCCTCTGTACAGCCTTGGCCTCCCATTTCACCACTAAAACTCAGGACATCCTGTCCATCCTCTCTTACTCCTCCTCGTCCTCTTCCACCTCCATGACTGGCCTGCCTGTGGCCTCCTCTCCTCCTACCTTCTCTTCCTTTCCCTTGTTCACCCCAGACAATGTTGCTAGACAATTCTGATCTATGAAAGTCTTCTCAAAACAGGTTCTTCTTGTTCTTCAAAAAACATCAAGTATCACATCGACACTCTGGCTCCAGCCCTGGCTGATTTTTGCAATCACCCTTTTTTTGCCACTGGAACTTCCCTCCCCCTGAAGCACTTCCTTGTTCACTTCCTCCTTAAGAAGCCTTCTGCCAATTCTTCCTCTCCAGTTAACTATCTCCCGATCTGTAGCACTCCTTTCTTGGACAAACTCTTGGAAAGGCTGGCCATCTCCCAGCTTAACCTTCACCCTGAATCTGTTGGTTGTCTCCATGACCATCAGTCTGGCTTCAGAGCATCCAGAAGCACAGAAGCTGCTCTCCAGAACATCCGCGAAGACCTGCACTCCAACCTTGACTCTAATCTTCCCTCTGTTCTCATTCTCCTTGATCTTTCTTCTGCTTTCGACATGGTCAACCATGCCATCCTGCTCAAGCGCCTCCGTGATAATGTGGGTATTACTGATCAGGCCCTAGCTTGGCTGACCTCCTTTCTCACTGACTGACCCTCTCAGGTCCAACTGGGGTCCTTCCTCTCTTCTATTTCCCTCTCTACCTATGGTGTTCCCCAGGTCTAACCTCTCTCCCTGGCTGTTCAAACAATACTTGGCCCCTCTCGCCCATTGCATAGCTGCTCTCTGCTCCAACGCTCATGCGTATGACATTGAGCTCTCTCTCAGGGTCCCCTCTGCCACCACTAACCCCTTTCTCATTCCTGACTGTCAATCTGCAATTCAGGAGTGCTGTTCCGCTAATGATCTCTGCCTCAATGCCAGTAAGACGGAGATCCTCCTCATCGGAACACCAGCTCCCTCCTTTACTCTCTCTCTCTGGCCACCTACTCTGGGTCCTCTTCCTTCTCCTCCCATTGAGGCTAAGAACCTTGGGGTCATCTTCGACTCCACCCTCTGCTTCTGTCCTCACATTTCTGACATCTCTAAGAAGTCAAACTATCAGCTGCATCTCCTCAGAGATATTCTTCTCTTCCTCCCTTTCCCCCATACGATCACTGTCTCCAGAGCTCTGGTCTTCTCAAGGCTGGACTACTGCAACAGCCTCTTTCTAAATCTTCCTGCTTCTACTCTCCGTCCTCTAAAACATATCAAGAACAGGACTGTAAGATTTGTCCTTGGCCTCAAGCCCAGGGATCATATGTCTCCAGCTCTGAAATCTCTTCATTGGCTCCTAGTGGCAGCAAGGATCAAGTTCAAGACCCTCTGCATTATCCACAATACTTTCCGGGGCCTGTGTCCACACTAACTCCAACTCTCTCTTCCTAAATATCACCCTTCTCAAGCTCTTCGCTCATCCACCTCCAACTCTCTGATGGTCAGCCGCTTTTCCAAGCATAGAGTTGGTGGCAGATCTCTTTCTTTGGTTGGGGCCTCCCTCTGGAGCCTCCCTCTGGAACAGCCTCCCTGCTGCTCTCAAACTTGAGCAGAACCATCTCTGGTTCCGGAAGCAACTCAAGACCTTCCTCTTTGCTTCGGCTTTCTCTCTTCCTCTCCCCTGCTGATTACACGTCTGCTCCATGCACACATCACCTGGCCACCCTCTGAACTTGGGCCCAGGCCCCTGCCTGTCCAGGCCTCCACTGCACTCATGGTCTGTATCAAAAAGCCTACAGTCCCCTCTCTTTGCACTTATGAGCCATCCACTGGCTACACCCTCTGATCACCAGCATTTAGCCACCCACTGGCTGCACTCTATTACATGCACTTCTCCATCCCCCCTTTTTTGCACTTCTCCCCTCTCCCCTCCCTACACTTGCGCAATCTGAATGACACAATGGTATGGTATGGTAATGTTTATTATTAAAGCGCCTCTACACAGACAAGTGTTTCAAAGCGCTCAAAGGCTTAGTAAGATCGTTGTTTTGTCCTTCCTTTGTTTCCCCCTCCTTGTCTTGTTGCGCCTAGAAACACATGTGTACAGGCGCATTATAGATGCCATATCATATTATATCATAGCATTACTTTTCTGGCACAGCTGAAACAAAGATGTACATGCAGTACTTTCAGAATCTAAATAGCATGGCACATATTGGAGGGGTTAAAGTCAACTTCAAAAGGACACACTGTCAATGGGTGATCAAAGAACAGACTATGGGCCTCATCACGACTTTGGCGGTAACCCTTAAATCCGGCAGTAGTGCTACTACCGCCAGATTTAAGGGTCCGCCAAATCAGGACTTTGGCAGATTTCGCCCCAGCTCTTGGCTGGGGGGAAATCCGCCGAAAATTCGCGCTCATACCGCCAGCGGGAAATCCGCCGGCGGTATTAGTGCGAAATTTCCCCATTGAGCCCAATGGGGAATGGGCTCAATGGGGAATGGGGGTTAACATTACCGCTGAACTCGTGATCCGGCGCTGTTAGCGCTGGGGTGTTCGGCGGTAGGGCAGATAGCGCCCAAGTCGTGATGAGGCCCTATATGTCTGACTCTGCACGACTGAGTGCCTCCCATTCTTTCCATTCTTTCACCCGTCAGCAAGACTCCCAGCATAATTCAGGGCTACATCTGTAATGCACTATTCATCAACAGCCACTGTATGCGTGCATGGTTTAATGAAACAGGCCATTGGACAGTTGACTTCTCGGAGAAAGAGACGTAGCTGCGGATATTGTTGTATCAGAACCATGACTACACAAGTGCTCTTTTCTGCTTTTTGTTCCAAAGACATGGATATGGATGTTCCTTCGCATAAGCAAATAATCTTCCATTGTGCAAATGCCAGAGGAACGCAGAGGGATCACAGTGTCAGAGGCAAGGAAGGAGAAAAGCACTACTTATGACAAAATCCCAGGAACCAGGATGGGGCTTCATTCCAGCCTCAGTGGCCCCGAAACAATCACTGAGGATACAGAAACAACTATTTGGTTGAGGAGAGCTGTGATGTGCCTAAATCCTGTCAGCAGAATTTAGACTCAACTAAACCATGTCACCGTTTGAGAATAGGCTTCTTTTGAACCACATTTCAAACTCTATACTCAGCAAAAACAGAAGCATTTTGTCAAAGTTGCATGCTAATTAAATGGGAGCTACTGAGAACATTGTGCACCCAGATACCATGATACCCCAGACACACACAATAACAAATTGGGAACAACACAAATCAATAGTTTAGAGTTTATTTATTTTTAAAAGATACACCTCAAATATATTTCCACATGTTTTATATTATTTAAAATGTAAGCTGAATAAAGTATGCCATTTATATTCCAGTGTTTTGTAAGGAAATAATACACAGAACACACATTATAAATCACACCTTGATTGTTTTCAGGGCAATACACTGCCTCCGTCTATTGCAATGGATGAAAATGTATAATTTGGAAGTAATAAGGTCATATGTTGTGCTTTAAATAATGCAAAAGAACAAATGGGACAGCACGTGTATCGTGGTGCTGAAACCAAGGGTCTGCTGCTGAACTGAGACCTACATGTAATGGAGATTCCATCCATCCATCGTCCTGTGTTTTTAAGCTACTCTCTAGAACATTTTGGCGAATGGTGATTCGCCATCTAGATATTTTTTTTTCTTTTCTGAACATGGAAGATCCATTAACCTTTTGAAATTGAACCATTACTTTTGAAGAATAAACGGTGCATATCATGGCAAACACATTCCTTAACCAGCTAATGCATGAGAGAAACAAAATTCACCAGACACCTGCACAGCTAAATTACCTTTTCATAGTCAGTGACTTAAAAACATATCAGCTTTTGCCTGTGAAACTTAGATTTAACAAGTTCAAATGTATAGCAGAAATTCACTGTCAAATAAGTAGAAAGAAAATACCCATTGGACATATATTTTATTCCATATCTTTTGAGACTGTTATTCTATAAAAAATATATTGAATATCATTTTGAATTCAGTTTGATCACCATGGTCCTCGAAGTGACAGAAAGTTACATCTTTGAATGCATTATAGTGTCACGGAGCACAGTTTTTCATTGTACCATGTACCCCTTATTTTCTACAAGTTATATAAAAGCTATATTAAAAATTAATACTACAGCGTATCACATGTCATCACTCCTGGTGTGAGGACTAGTTTGCACCTGACACATGACTCTTATAAGACACCATTTCACTTGTCTAATGGAAGCATGGGGGGAGGGCCCTTGTGGGCGTGGGTATGAGACCATGAAAAAAACTGATCACAGAAACTGTCCAATCAGATCTTAAAGTTAAATGGTGGTAAACGGGTGGGGTTTCACCCAGTGTGAATTCAAGGTAATGTGTCTATGGAAGGGGAGAGCTGAATCACTTTCTTGCTTGCTATCTGTTGACCCAGAAAATATTCTGAAGAAATCTCAGCACCAAAACGTGCAGAAGGGTTTAAGCCATCGGACCCAGAGTGATTGATATACTGAGCCAGAAGAGGACCAGCATTGGGCGTTCCCTTTGTTATCTTCGTCCAAAAGGACTGAGAAGAACCAGACAACATGAAATCCCAGTGTTTTTTCAATTCCCACTAAGATGATCATCCTTCCGAGTTTCGTATACTATTATCAAAATGTATGCCACTATATCAAAGCAACATTTTTTCGTACACTCGAGGCCCTGATCAGAGAGTTCCTATGGGGGGGGGCGTCCCATCACAAATTATCATTAACCACACTGACACTACACTACGAAGAAGGAGGCATATAACTCCCAGACTTAGAAAAGTACTATTTGGTGGCTCAACTATGATGTCACAGCAGAGACAGGGCTACTGCAACACTCAATAGCCCTGGCACAACTAAGAGAAATCAACTGGATCCCGCCAGCCTACCTGGAGACCCCTCCATGCTACTAGAGATGTGGAAGCAGGTATGGAACAGAGATAAAACTGTGCTACAACTCAAACAACCCTACTCTCCTGACATACCGATCATGGCAGACGTAGGCAAAGTAGAAGTTGATCTCCCCATCATGAGATACTGGGAAAGGTTAGGTCTGTACACCTGGGGCGGCATGCATGAGGAGGGCATTTTTAGAGAACTAGCCTCACTGCACGAAACAGATGGGTTACGAAGAGGGCAATTTTTATGGCATCAGAGAATAAGGCAAGTGCCCAAAGGGAAATGGGACAAGTGGCCAGAAGAACCAGAGGTGACGCCCCTATTGTCAGAATTATACAGCCTGAGTGATAGATGGAAGCGTGTATCCAGGCTCTACCGCCAGCTAACGGCTAGCACCAACCCCAGAAGTACTGCACTTAAAGTCAGATTGCAAAAAGACTTAGGAATACCCATTACGGACAAGCAATGGGAAAAGGCACTGATGCACCCCAAAGAAGTGTCCAGAATGCCAGGTTTTGACTGGTGCAGATGAACGTCCTAGACAAAACATATATGACACCACTCAGGGTGGCAGGCTTCAACAAGCAGACTAAGCCAGTATGCTTGTGCTGTGGACGAGAAGGGGAGGACCTGATGCATATGTTTTGGGGATGTGGGAAAGTAGAGATTTTTTGGGCCAAAATAGAGCAAGCATGCAAAAAAGCAGGAATTAATAGGTATGATTGGACTCCGAAGGAGTGCCTCCTAGGCACATACCCCAGGCTAAGTAAATTTAAACACATAGTGAAGCTTATGGACATGGTGTGTGTGCTGGCAAGAAGGGCAATCGGAATAGCATGGAAATCGAAAGCTGGCCCGCAATTTATTAGGTGGAGCAAGGAACTGGAGCGCTGCACTGCAGCGGAAACAGAGACTTGGGGTGCAGGACTCACTGGACAGGAGGTAGGGATCAGCATCACATATGAAGCATGGAAAGCGCTTATAAGGGACATGTTTCTCCCATCCAATGACATGCCGACCCCTGAAAATGTAAGAGGAACATGTAGCATGCCTAACATATCACAGGAACGCATAAGATAGTAAACTGTTCACGGTCCCACCCCTACGATGCAAGCGGTGGACCTGGACCTACACCCCCACAATCAATGGACAAACTGTAAGTAGAACTGAATTAACGAAGACGGTTAATGTTAAATGTTGTTTAACTGTTGTTACTCGAAATTAAAAAGTTGGCAGAGATATTAACATGCGAATGCTAAGTAACTGTTTGACTTGTGTACCCTATAAATGCCAATAAAAACATTTACAAAATAAAATAGGTTCCATGACAACAGATCCCAGCACCAGGGTAAGTGAAGGCCAAGCAATACACGCAACACAACACATGCACACAATTATGTTCCAAGGAAGGAACAGATGTATGAGCAAAGATCACCCTGATGGGTCAAGAAATGTACAGAGAGCATTGGTCAAATGTTCAGATTCCATTAGGGAAATCCTAATTCTAATGACCTTGGCCAAACTGAATCAACAGGTCAAAATGGATAATGAGGGAAGGAAAATATTCCAACTAAAAGGAGGCGAGGAAAAGGGATATATGGTAGGAAAGATATTGCAATCCCTAGAGGAAGCATCTTTTATGTCCAATGAAAATACCATGGGGTGTAGCAAAAAGAATGTTATAGGCCAATAGTAACACCTCTTTATTACTTGAGACAAAATCAAATAAAAACAAGAAAGTGAGGTCCAGTGAAGAGTGCATTGTGACAATCACATTTGAGAAAGAGGAAAACTCATCTGAGATTGAGACAGGAGTTCCTCTTTTCATGATGGGCTGCCATCTCCAAAAGAACAACCAATCAAACCAAAAAGCAATGCATTAAATGCTTTAAAGGAAAATTATTAGATTAACCAATATACCTCCAGAATAATACATTTTCCTTCATATTCCTTCATCTTCAGATCTTTCTATGGACCACATTCCAAGCCAAAATCTGGGGCATGACAATGTGGAGTAACGTCCCTGATCCATACAGTGTTCCGGACTAACCCACCTGAATTTAAGCTTGAGGAAGATACCCACATGGTGACAGCCCAAGGACAAATTCATGAAACCCCAAAGAGGAGAAAGATACATACATAAATGTCCACTAATCCACACTGTCTCTGTCAGTTGGAAATGAAAGATAAGAGGTGCCTATCAAAGATCAGGGACAGTGTAACAAATTTGCTGTCCTAGATACAGTGTCTCAAGAGACTTTGATATCTGGAGTAGCACTCATCACTTTGAACAAAGGAAGAAGTGAAAATCATTGAATTACCCTCAAACCCATCCTTGGAGAATTTCACAATTTTGATTGAAATGAAATTTCGGGTAGCTGGAGTTACTGAAGTAGAAATCTGAACAGGCCGACATTGACTCATCCATCTAGCAATAGTTCTGGCTCCTCATAGCACACCTTGCTTACTGGGGATTAATGTACTTCAAAGTCTTTTGCCTTTGATAGATTGCATCAACCAGGATTTCTGGAGTCAAACGTCATGTCATTTTGAATTGTATTTGTAATCTAATTGAAGAACATGCTGACCGAGTGGAAATACACAAGTCCCTGACAACACCCCCATATTTGGAAAGAAACAAGATGATAGTGAAGTGAATTCCACTTAGCCTGTTCAAATCTATCTTCCACCAAATAATGAATTGTAGATGTACACTCTGAGTGGAACATATTGAAGTTCTATCCATGGCAGACCTCCAGCAAAGATCAAGGCCAACCAGAAAACAAACAGTCTAGCTACTATACAATGGAAGAAAGAGTAAAATTCTTCCCTATTCAAATTGATGTAGGTAAGGATTTGGTTCATGCAAGATCCTTCATTTCCACCTGAAAGAAGGCAGCACTTAACCAACATCTCATAATTTTTTTTACAAAGAAAAAACGGCAACACGATCTATGTGTTGAAAAATTGCTTTAACAACAAAGGGAAAAAATTAAAACTCTCAAGTATGCTTAGAACCTGTGCTTAGAATCTGAACCTTACATCTGTGGATTTAAGCAAGAGAGCAGACGATGGCTCCTTATGTTTACCGAAACTAAAATTTCTCTTTAATCTATTCTTGTCTGACATTGTTGTGCCCTAGAAAGTATGCCCGGGCTCCTGCCTAAAATCCAGTGCAATCATTGAGGCTGGATGCTATCCACGGATGACTTAGTCCTTCTAGATGTCACTCCGATTGGGCTTCAACAAAAACTTTGTGCATTGGAAAAGTATGTAGATCTGAATGGATTAAGCATGAATCAGGCATAATCGGAAATCCTAACCCTCCAAAATATGAGGGGAAGAAAAGGTCACACCAAATGTTTCAGTGGCACTTGAGAAATGAAACCCTAACCTGTGTTAATCACACTAAATATCTTGGGATGTGGATTAACCCAAATATCAATGATGCGCCTTGAGTAGAGAAAATCAAAGCCAAATGCAAACAACTAACAGTGCAGGGTGCCCTGATAAAAAAAAAATGGCAATCTCTCATAGAAACCTGTCATTGATTTCTACAGGCAAAACGTGGCCTGTGCTGATTCATGGAGAAGAATGTGCTTCAGGATGCCCTCATTCACTATGGGCAACTCTTGAAAACAGCTTTTGGTGTAAAGTGTTGTGGCTTCCGAAAGGGGTTCCGACCGCTTGTATCAGATATGAGCTGGGCTTACCTCAATAAACACTAGAGTGACATGGAAGATGTTGACGCTCTATCGAAAGATGATCTTGAAAGATGGCCCTCCTCAATTTGATATTCTGTATGATCCGAGCAGCGACAAGAAGGAAACTATTCTTACCCAATGGGCTGAACGCTGTGATGAAATCTTGGAAGCTCTTAACATGACAAAAACACACTACAAATGAATCCCAATCTGGCCAAAAAAAGAAACCTCTGGTTGCAAGACTGCATAGACACTGGAGATCCGAGTCTCCAACACAAAATAATGCAAAATGCTGCAAGCGAGGCTACAGTCTTAAATATTATCCCAAGTTACCTGGAGAAATTCCCAAAAAGACATCGTAGGGTCCTATTTTTGAAATTTCGCTTAATCAATTTCAAACTAAAGAGGTTCTTAGTCTGTGGAAAAATAATTCAATAAAGCACTTGAGATGCAGATTTTGTAATAACACGAAGGAGACGCTGAAGCACCCAACTCTATTTTGCCCGACACTAAGTTCCCTGAGAACTAAACATTTGGGAGCATTTATAGCAGAAAGAACTGAGTGGGGAAGATTGGTGGTCTGTATGTTTTGATGAAACAAATAATAAATTAACAGTTGCACTGACGTTTTTCATGGAGCAATTGGTTAATCTGTTAGCACAAGAAGTGGACAACACTGTAAACTAACGGCATTGACATTTATCGTGCATAAAGAGTGTGTACTGTCCTCTCTAAAAGACTGTGAGAATTATGAACTGTGAGCTCGAAGGTCCCTGTTAAATGATGTGTATGGTTGTGAAATAATATGAAATGTATCTTAAAGGTTTGTAACAAACCAAATAAAAAAAATAAAAAAATGACAAGTTCTGCTCAGTCTATTTGCAATTTGGAATGTAAGGGCTTTCAATCTTTTCAATCATGTTTTTCTCTGTACTGGTAAGCCTTTGTATCTCTGGTTGAAGGTGCTGAGTTCAACTTTGGATATTATAGAACTAGCTGTCCCTGGCCACGTGTTGCTGTGGCTCAGTCTGGTGAAATGCAAAAGAAAGAAAAGAGAAAGCGCACGTTTGTAATATGTTTAACTTCACAATGCTTGTGGGTAGTTTTTAATGGCTCTGGCAGTTCTCCAAGTTAAGGCAGTTTAATTTTCCCGGCGGCGCAACACATTCCTTTAATTTTTCCATTAAATTTCAGAGCCTTCCAATAAGGACACACTTTAGTCATGGTGCCGATGAGAACATGCCGGCTCAAACTATAATCATCAGCTGGGTTGTACTGGAATATAAGGTAATTGTGATCACGTGATTGCTGAGCATGGAGTCGTGTTTGACACTGATCTGCTGTTTCTCGTTGATGTCTTTCAGCTACTCTCAGCCTGCCCCGTCCAAAGCAGATCTGAAGCTGCAGAACGCGATCACCGTGCTCGCAACCCCGCACGCAAAAGTCTGGCTGCACGTCGCTTTGCTACTTCCTCAGCACGTATTTGAGCCAGCGTGTGTTGCTTTTACATCCAACAGATGGCGCTGGTTTGCAGTGAAATGTTTAGTGTAGCGTGTGTTGCATTTACGCCCAACAGATGCTGATGTTTTTCAGAAAAAGCATGTTTTTACCTGTCACAAGTGTGACATCTATGTATAGTAGGTATATAAAAACACGTGCCTATTCGAATGCAACATTGTGTCAACATGTCAATGCAATCGGTGAAGAACTTTCGGAGATTTAAGATTTTGAACAAACAAACATTTACATTTTTATTTATATATAGATTGATTGATGTGGCTTTGTAGAGATAGACTGCAAACAGTTATCCAAACAAAAGAGTGCAGCACTCGTTCCCCACAACAGACAGTACTGTCCTGTTAACAAATTCATTTGTTATATGAGGAGATCATTTTTACACGATGCCAAAAGTGCAACCTTACCCAGCGACAGCAAGCTGAGGCTGCAACAAGAGAAAGAAAGTCCATTGCCTGGGGAACTTCAACCAGCATGAAGTCTGTGCTGCTGCTTCATCATGGAAAAAAGTCAAATGATCAGCGACTTGGTGCATGCCCTGCTGGGGATCAATAATTTGGGATGGAAAAGTAGTCAGACACAGTCATGCTCTCATCTTGAACCATGTAGGCTCAGCATGTGACAACCTAATTCCTCCTCGAGTTAATCTTCCCTCGCTTTGTCTCTAGCTAGATCGTGTACGGCCACAGCCAGAGGCGAGCACATGCACAACAAGCAATTCACATCATGTGTGGTGGTGTGAATTGAAATAAACCTGAAGGTTCCAATGACCTGTGTGTGACTGCTTGAGTGGGATAGGCTGATAGTGCCATGGTGACGGACAGCAGCACCGAAGATCACAGGGGGCCTGGCCTGTTGCTGCCTGAAGTCAAATGGAACTAATATGCACAACCAAAGAAAACACATTGGTGAGCTGAGCGCACTGCCAAAGAGTAGTTAAATGTTTCAGCGCGCACACACACACACACACACACACCGGACATACCTAATGAGGGTGTTCTTTTGATATGGTTTACAAATTCGGCCCATTTGTATGCTTGCAAATCTGGCCCATGCCAAGTTGAATTTCAAACGGCCAAAGGCTTAACCCCCAATGGGCTAGTGCACCTCTGAGTTTAGAACAATATGCATCGACCATTTCAAACTAAAAATCCACACAGAGAAGTAACCATATAATTACAACAAATAAAGGATATTTCAATGTGCTCATCCCTGACTAGCAGTAGAAGGCTGATGGCCGACAGCCTAAAGGAGATTAATCTGTATTATGCAGAGATTTAAAGCTAGTGCCCGTTTTGCATTTACCTTTTTTAAATGCCTGATGAAAACATTGTCACAGCTTTTTCATGTTGTTTCCCTTTAAAGTTCCCACAAGCACTTGGGGAAAAAATGTACATCATGCAGCTATCCATTAGCTCTTCTCACTCTATTTAAATAACCTTATACAATTAGAGTATGATTCGATTGTATGCTGTCTGTCAAAGCTAAATTCCCCTAAGCAGCCATGTAACAGCATTTAAGATAATGCAGCTTCATTTTGCTTTGTTATGGTAAAGCGTTTTTAAAAATGAAAAATCACTGAAAATGGCATTTAATTGCTGAACAGAGGCAATTGGAAAATATACCTAAGAAACAGAGAGGAAATTAATGCAGAAACCAAAATGATTTGACACAAGCTCTGGTGGCATAAAGCTCCAGAGTTCGGCTGCCTTTACAGAGAAAGCATGCCCTCCCCCCACTTGACATATCTGAACTTTGGAGCCTTAAGTAGTCCAGCAGTTGCTGGTCTTAGAGTTCACTGAGGTGTACAAGGCGAAAAGTGGTTTTGGGCAATCTGCAGTTTACTCCAGGCTGTCAAATTCAGGCTGAAATAAATGGCTTTAAAGGGATCCAGCCACTAGAAAAAAGGTGGTCATCTGCTGATCCTTAAGAGGCACAGGGAAGTAGGCAAAGAATCTTGTGAGGGTGTGAAGGTGAATGAAACAGGCACTGGAAATAAGGCTGATATGAGAATCCATAGATAGGAAGAGATTTAACCAAACACTTAGATTCCTGACCCTTAATGAGAGGGCAGAACAGGGCCACGAACTGAAGGCCAATT
Organism: Ambystoma mexicanum; assembly: GCF_040938575.1. NCBI lineage: Eukaryota > Metazoa > Chordata > Amphibia > Caudata > Ambystomatidae > Ambystoma > Ambystoma mexicanum. Next base: position 817,133,353 of record NC_090935.1, read on the forward strand.
TTCAGGCCACACTTGTATATAAAATGAAGGGCTCTGAAGTACTATTATCATAAGATTGATTTGATGAACGGACGAGGGTTAAGTTGAGAAAAACATTTTCGTATTTTGGGTGTTACAATTTGAATGATTATAGGTCATTCCTGAATGAAATTATCTCAAACAGCCTTGAAAACTGACTGACATTTGTTTATCATGATATCCTAAAGGTAAAATCAGCTGGATATCATCAACATAGATGTAGAAGGACGCCCTGAATGGACAGATCAGGTCTGACAGTGATCTCATGTAAAGATTGCACAACAATGATCTCATGCATGAGTGCTGCAGGATTCTATAAAATATTGTTTTTTAGATGACTCAAATGGAAGCATTAATAATGTTTCAGCTCTCCTAGTGAGGCAAAATGGAATCAAAGCTAGTACAATGTCTGTTATTCCCAATCAATGAAGGTGTGCCAAAAGGTTTGAGTGGTCAACGGTGTGAAAGGCTGCAGTCAGGTCAAGCAAGCCAAGTGCCCGATAGCGCCATCATCCACCACTTGTCTAACGCCATACAAGGTGGCTGCCACTATTTTTTTTATTGATGTTCTGATTGAGAACACTCTCAACCTTTCAACATTTGTAAAAGTATACACATTAAAATTTCAACTCATCAACATCCGTCATACATCTATAAAAAAACACATTTTCATTTTTCCATTTTTTGTAAAAAAAAGAAAATTGCAATTACAACTACAGTCTCGCTCATATAAACAAATCCTGATGACATTCAATTTTAAATGCAGCTACTGTTTCTAGTTTTCACATGCCTCAGTTGATATACCTACAACCACATTATTCAATTTAAAGTGTTCTAAAAAATTCACAATAGCATACCTCACAGACTTTCTGTTGGTGTGATACAAAGCTTCCCATACTTTATCAGGAGTAAGATTCACATGCTCCTGAAAGTACGATTTAAAATATTGAGTTCTTTTAGTCAATAGCACTGCACAATCTATTATCAGATGTCTCAACGTTTCATTATCTTTTTTACAATATCGACATTTTGTATCATCCAAGGGTAGCCTTTTCGATTTACATAGAACTTCTTTAGTTAGCCAAATATTTAGTTGAAAGTGCAAAAAGCCATTGCGATGATGAGGCTTAGGAGACTGAGTTAGATAAAGCTCTAATTTGCCATATCTTTCAAGGCAAAAGGATTCTGAATGAATTTACGATATGTCATACATTGCATTCTAGTTTGTAACCAATCATATTTCCACATATTAATCTTAGCTTTTGTGGGATTTTCAATCAACAAAATCACTGAAATGCCAGCATTATACAATGCTTTTTGCGGCTTCAATGACCAAATTTTAGGAAAAGTATTAGTGGATGTTTGCAGATAGCCAGCTATAATCCCCAATACGCCAAACTGTTTGGTACCCATGACAGTTTTTCTGTATAGGGAATATAACTTTCATTTATACATAGCGGAGAGGGAGATTAGGCCTAATTCATGCTGTATCAATGCAATCGGTTCCGATGTTGGCAAGTTCAAAATTTGCTTCCAGCAATAGCTTTCTATTTTGGCCCATTATGTATATGGTTGCCATTTCTTAATTTCAGAGCCATACAGAATTATCAGTACTCGTTTCTGTTTAAAGTATATGAGTAAAGACCTTATAGAAAATTTGCAGTACTTCCCTTTCTGGCTTGTGATAAAGCCGTTATTTGCTTCGTCCGTATATGAGTTTCATGAGAGATGTCCTTTGAATGATTGTTAACACAGGTCCCTAGGTATATATAAGAGGCGACTACTTGTAATGATGTTTCTTGCAACTTCCATATTTGTGGTTTAGTTTTTTGTGTAAGGGTGCCAAAGTGCATTACCTGCGTTTCTATTGTATAAATACTGATATAACTTTTCTGAGCATATTTGTCCAAGGCTTTCAGCATCAGCTTGAGACCCATTGGAGATTTGGATATGAGAAGCATGTCATCTGCATAAAGCAGATGACTAATCATTTTTCCATCAAGCTTTGGAGCGTCACATGCTAACACTTTGAATTCATTCCCTACGTCCGCATTAAAAAAATTAAATAGCGCTGAGGCCAGCAGACAATCTTGCTTGAAGCCTCTCAGCATTTCTATTGAGGAGGACAAAAGCCCTACGTTACTCAACCGAATCTGTATAAATGTATCTGAACGCAGTTCAAATATCCATTTCAGGAGGTGCCCTGGACACCCCTTGCTTACAAGCTTTAGGAATAGGAGCTCCCTAGGCACTGAATCGAATGCAGTCTTAGTCTATAAAAGCGACAAAGAAGACTTGCTGTTTCTGTTTTTGGTGCTCTACAATCGAATTAAGTGTAATCAAATTGATCCCTGTTCCGAGACCTGGAACAAATCCAGTTTGAAATGGGTCTCGAAGTTGTGCTTCATCCAGCTATTTGTTAAATTTCGCTTGTACCAATCTTGCAAATATTTTGCCCGAGCAGTCAAGGAGGGCTATTGGGCCGTATGCTTTTGGATCACGTCTATCTCCTTTTTTAAAGATCGTAAGTATAATAATAGATTTCTTTCATGTGCTTGGAATTGTGCCAGTGGCCATTACATTCTTATAGATTTGAAATAGAATATACGCCCAGGCCTGTGGGTTTTGTTTCAATTGTTGGTTATATAAGCCATCAGGCCCGGCAGCACGACTTGCTAATGCAGTGAATTATATCAGTGAGGTCAAATTCAAACGTATGCGATAATTTTAACAGATTTGTATCTACTTTGCTATGGGCAAAAGGTGCCTGGTATACATCACTGTAATATGCATGCCTGGTTTCTTGTGTTATCGGGTTTATTTGTGCCGATAACTGGGTTCCATGAATTGTGCTATTTAGCAAGGCCCATATGCCATCTGAGGATTTGGCCAGGGCTTGTTGCATCATATTTTCACCATCTTTCACTGCTTTCCTTCCTTTAAGCCAGCTTTTATATAGCATTTTAAGCTGTTTTGATTTTCGAACTCTCTCTGGTGATAGGCCAAATCTTAAGGATATCAGAGCTTTTCTTAACTGAGCCTTTTTCTGTTTAACTTCGTTGTCATAAGCATGTGAATGCATAGTACAGCGTTGTGCACCCAAACTTTTTTTCTGCTTAAATAACTGCATTGCTCGAACATAACATCCTGACTCATAAGTGTTGTTACTACTATACAATTGTGTAAGTGTATTATTAAACTTGCCAAGTTTGGTGCTGTTCCATTTAATCCGATTGCCAGTGTTATTTATCAGGAGGTTGGTTATAAGCTTATTTGTTAATATATTCGGAGGGGAAGTTGGCCAAGACCATGTCAAACAAATTTGGTTATGGTCGCTCAACCTTGAGCATTTTACTTGCAATGAAATTGCTCTATCCATAAATTGTTGTCTGGTAAATATAGTCCATTAGTACCCGGCGCGCGCTATACACCGGGAATACTACGTGTGGATTGGCTCTTTTCCGGGCCATACCACACGGTACTCCCATGTACGGTAGAGCGTCCCACGTGTGCTGGGTACTGTGTTCCTGGCGAGTATTGTGGCAGCCCCTTAGCCAATGAGGAGCCTCGAAACGGGACAATTCCCCCTCCGAGCCTCCCCATGGCTGCAGTCTGCCTTTTTTTCCCCACCTCCATCCGCCCGTAAACTATCCCCTCCTTGCCCTCCCAACTCCACTTACCTTCTTTTTTCTTCTTTTCTTGGGAGCGAATGCGCTGGAAACACTTCTGTTCACAGCGCGTCCGCTCCCGAATGGCCGCCATGGAAAGGGAAAGCAGACTACGTTTTCCCTTTCCCGGTGGGCATTTTTTTACACCTTTTATTATTATTATTTTTTCTGTTTTGAAAAGCGGAAGGGTTTCCAAACAGAAAAAAATGCCATTAGTACACCGGTCTAACTGGCTGCGCTACTAATGGCTATAAGACCCTCGGCGGCGGGCCAATACTGCTCACGGTAATGCCCCCGGGGCTTCATGAACTGCAGCCAGGGGGCATTAACTGGGGCGGTATTGGCCCGCCTCGTAGGGTCTTATTGCCACAGTATGGCTTGTTGCTGATTCATATGCCATGTTGGATTTGGCAGCATATCACCTTACTGAAATTACGATCATGCAAGACGGTAGACCATAGTAATTCATCTGGCTTTAGATCATAGGTGCTTTCCGGGAGTAAGTGGAGATTTAGATTGCCTAATATTAGTGTGTGATTGATTGACCCATCCAGGATTAATGCATCAAGAATTGATGTTACATGCGAGAAGAAATCTTTTGAGGACAAATGGAGTTTCCCCCAGTATATATTTACAATTGCTATTGCACCAGCCCCTTTTTAAGTTTTACTATCTGTAAGGTGTGAGTGAGTAGCAGTTCTGACTCACAAATTGTTTCTTTTTCTTCTATGTCATTGAGAGTCCTACCATAGGTGTGAGTGAGTAGCAGTTCTGACTCACAAATTGTTTCTTTTTCTTCTATGTCATTGAGAGTCCTACCATAGGGCGACCATTAGCTCTGCATATAGCTGGAATTGAAATTATGTTGTAAAGATCCCATACTGGAGGTCTAGAGAGCCAGGTCTCTTGGAACACGAGTATGTCATATTTTGTTATGTCATCGGACATAGAATTAATGAGGTGCTGGTGCCCTCTAGTGTTCCAGCATAACAAACTTATAGTATCACTGGATTTGGATTGTTATGCCCCCCAATCCTGTCCATATGAGGGATACTCTCTTGCTTACTTGTTAAAGAGTTGGCTGCCACTATGAGTTTGGCACTTCAATCCAGCCAAGTGCCCGCCGATGTGTTATCCAGAAGCCCGCACTCCTTCACAAACATCCAAACATGTACCGAAACTCCTGCAGTGGAAAGCTGATCACTGGTAAATTCTGCTGCAGCCAGCTCTAGCCTGAACAGATTTAACCAGAAACAATGGAAGTCTTTGCAGAGAGCATGCAATGGAGCAATACGCTTGGCAAGAGTTTCTGTTGAATGGTTCTGACTGAAGTTTAACTAGTTTCTGAGAAATGTTTGAACTGAGAGATATATACTTTTTTCCCGAATTAACAATTTTGCACATCGTCTGCTTATATGCTGTAAGTGTTCATGTTTTTTCTTTCTCCACATGTGCTCGAGCTGTCTTCATTTTCTCTACGTTGAGAGCATGGGAGTACCACAGCTCCTCCCTTGGCCTTCTCATGGCTTGAGTCTGATTCAAACCCAGGTTAACTGACTGACTGCCTTGATAAATGATGATAGAAACTATCCAGAATCATGGATAGATCTGAAACATCCTAATTTGAAGTAAGGGTGCAAGATGGAAAGAAAGGGGATAGGTTCTCTATTGTAGATTGTCCTAATGTGGGAAGTGTATGTAATTGTTTCAGAAGCATACTGGATGTTAGAATCAGCACAATCTATTATAAACTCAAATTGACTTTTCATTTGGCTCTCATTGTTGGTTGCAGAATCCCAGCATCCTAGAAATTGGGGACTAGATTAATGTCCAGATGGATCAGTATTTTGCCAACAATGGGTACTATGGTATTAAGGGATGGATAGTTACAGCCAATCTCAAATCTGCTCTTTTATACATTATTTTGATATTATGGCCCCTGTCATGAGGAACCTGCCTCCAAGCGTAACAACTGGTATGACTCTTAACTTGCAGACCGTAAGTGCATGGCTGCTGAATGGAAGTGGCCCACTTCAGGCTTACCCTCTGACAAACTGGCCTGTCGCCCGATCCAGAGACACTACAGACTCTATATCTGTGCCAAAAAAAGAACCCACATTCAGGCACGAGTGTCCAATGTGTCCAATAACACGGCTGAACTCTTCAACATCTGGAGGGAACTTGCCAACCCATCCGCAGTGTCTTCTGATCCTACTCCTTCCCAGGCCCTTTGCACTGCACTCGCCTCTCACTTCACTTCCAAAACCCAGTACATACTGAACAGACTTGTCACAAACTTCTTCAGCCAACCCTGCTCCTCTGCCCCCCCACCATTCTCCCTCCTCCTTCCTCCTTTTCATCCTTCGCTCCTGCATCACCTGAAGAAGACACCTGAGTTGTCAACTCCATGATGGTCTCTTCCAAATAGGTTACCCCATGCTCAGAATCATCAAGGACCACATCTCCTTTCTCACTCCTGCTCTTGCTGATTTCTGCAACCACTCCTTTGCTACTGGTGCTTTTCCATCATCCCTTAAGAATTCCCTTGTGCACACTCTCCTTAAAAAAAACCTCTGCAGACCCTTCCCACACAGCCAACTACCACCCCATTTCCATCACCCCCTTCCTGGGGAAACTGCTTGAGAAGTTGCCCCTCCCCCAACTCAACTCTCACACCAAACTTATTGGTGGTCTACATGACCACCAGTCTGGATTCCAAGCATCCAGAGGCATGGAAACTGCTCTTCAGAACACCTGTGCAGAACTGCTTGCATCCCTTGTTTCCAACTCTGCTGCTGTTCGCATCCTTCTTGATCTCTCTTCTGCATTTCACACATGAATCATTCCATCCTCATAAAAACGGCTCCAATATACCCTTGGTATCTCGGAGAGGGTGCTAGACTGCCTTACCTCTTTCCTAACTGACCATTCCCCCAAAACCATTCTGGGCCCTTTCTCCTCCCCTACTTCCTCCTCCACCTGTGGCATCCCCCAGGACTCCATTCTTTCTCCCTGGCTCTTTAACATATACCTTTCTCGGCTGGCACGCCTCATTTTCCCTTTCTCCCCCAACTTCCAGTGCTACTCTGTTGACACACAACTCTTCTTCAAACTTCCTATTGATGCCCTTACACCCTTCATCATCCCTGACTGCCTCTCTGCCATCCAAGCCTGGTGCACTGCTAATGACCTCTGCCTCAATGCCAGCAAAATAGAGATTCCCCCTATTGAGTCCATTGCACCCGACTTCTTCCCTTCACTCTGCCATCCTCCATTGGCTCCCCCCGAGCCCTCCTCTGAAGCCAGGAATCCCTGGGTCATCTTTGACTCCTTCCTTTCCTTCATCCCTCATGTTCAGGACATTCTCAAGAAGTCCCACTTTCAGCTGATTTACCTTGATTGTGTGTATGTACATATTCCACTTGTGCTCATGTGCACATTTGTACATTATCTTGTATAGTTATGATTTTACCTTGACTGTGTGTATGTACATATTGTTGTTGTCCTAACCAAGCTTCGCATATCCTTGTATCTGTTGCGCCCTGTTAACCCAGGGTATGCCGGCGCATTACAAATAATAAACAAACAAACAAACAAACAAACAAGCTCTTCTTTTTCAAAGGAACTCTACCCTTCCTTACCTTACCCCAGAGATTCACTATTACCCGTGCTCTGGTTCTCTTCAGGATAGACTTTTGCAACAGCATCCACTTTAATCTACCTTTGTCCAGCCTGCGATGCCTTCAGCTAACCCAGAATAGGGCAGCACGACTTATCCTTGGACTCAAGCCCAGAGACCACATCTCTCCTGCCCTACAAAGCCTTCACTGGCTCCCAGTCTCAGCACAGATGAAATTCAAATCCCTATGTATCATTCACAAAGCCATCTGGGGCTAGCCTTCAAGACTCCTGCGTTCCTCTGCCACCAACTCCCTACGTGTGAAGCGGTTTGCTAAACAGAGAGCTGGTGGCCGATCACTTCCCTCAGCGAGCTCCCTCCTGTGGAATATCCTCCCACTCCTTCTGCATCTTGAGCAAGACCTCCTTAAGTTCCGAAAAAGCCTCAAGACATTTCTCTTTATCCCTTCCTTCTCCTCTCTTCCCTGCTAATCATAAAGTAGTGTGACTGATGTGCAGGGCCCTTAAATATCCTCGGGGCCTTGAACCCCCCCCACATCTCTCATCCCAGCCGCTGTCTATTTACTGCACTTACTTAGGTTCACCCTCGCCACGGGAGGTTTCACTTTTGCTCTTCTCTTCTTAACACTTCACCCTGAGCACTTCTCCATGAGCACAATAGCACCTATCCCTTACCCCCTCTCCTCTGCACTTACACGTTATGAACACTCACAAGGCATAGTAGGTCTGTGTCCCCTCCCTTTTATTCTCATTATTTTCTTTGTTATAATTCATTGTCTTCCTTCCTCTTTCCCCACCGTGTTGCCCTGTGGGCGCTTTGAAACACTTTTGCTAATTGTATAAGCGTCTAACAAATGACCAATAAGTAAATAAATAAATAAATCACTCATTGTCATTGACTGATGAGTTGATCATGTGTTGAAAGCATTTCCCTCTTCTCAAACTGATAACCATATGGCTCAACTACCACTAGGAAAGCCAGTGTAGCTCCAATTGAGAAAGTAACACCTCATCGAGACTTGAAGGGGCCGGGCTCCTGAGAATGGCTGAACCATAAAAATCTCAAAGGATATCTGCTGTCAGAGGCGGAGGTTAAAGGAAGATAATTACGCAGAAACCCTTTGATCTAAGAGACATGAGATTCTACAATTGTTGATATTCCTGTAATTGCATTCCCTTTCCTCCTCATGACCTCCTGGAGAGTTCTGGGTATAACAGCAAAAGGGGAAGACTTTTTTTAAAAAGTGGTAATGATTTACTCTGAGCAAAGGATTTTAAAATACACCACAACACTGCTAGGAGTGTCTACATATTCAGTCATAATCTTTCACTCAGGTGAATTCTTGTGCACATCTCAAGGCCCCCATCAATTGGGGTTAAGATTGATTTTCAGGTAAGATTCTTTAGACCTTTCCCCAATCGTTTCTCGGGTACAAAGAGATTACCGGCTGGAAGACTAAGAACCTTTTACTAGTCTTAAATAACCCACAACACTAATTTTAACCAGAAGGGGGTGTTGTCCTGTAGCTGTCTTTACACGCTTCACTGTTTTAGGAAGAGCACAAAAGAGCACAAAAGGTCCCCAGTTGCTTCAGGGAGATATTTGCATATGTGTTCCTTTCATTTACATGTGTTCATAATTATTATCTTGCTTGCATTTAAAATAAACACCTGCAGGATTTTGGAAACACTTCCTGCATGTTTTGATTTAATCTGGACCACAGCAATACAGCAGGGACAGAGAGAACGCGACAGTGACTACTGCTAAATGTTCAGTTAAGGGGATCTCACGTAATTATTGCAAAGCACATACGCCTCTGGCCCTCTGCTGGTGATTAGGTTCATTTTCCACTTAGAGGCCATCGGATTCAGTAGAGTGAGGTCTGCAGTGGGACAGACATTTTACCTGCATAATGAAAAGGTCGTTTTTTTTTTTTTTTTTTTTTTTTTATTGGTTTGTTACAAACCTTTAAAAAACTAAGTTACAAAGAACAGATTACAGAATTTAGATGACAACTTCGTATAAAGGCAGAAGCAGAACATAAGGCCATCCTCTGTCATGTGCCTAATGCCTTGCAAAAAAAAGAAAGAAAAGAGAGAAGGAATGCAAAGCATCAACCAATTGGGGAAAACAAGGTCATTGACATCTATTCCCAAGAGCAGTTCAAGGTTGGCAGAAATTCGGTATGCACTACATGATTTAGTTATTTCTACAGTTTTTGGCTGTTAGGTTGTAAGGTCGCTTCTGCCTTTAATAGTTTTTCCATCATTGCTTCTAGGAAGAAAGTTAGCTAAAATGTTAAACTGCAGTCCAAATCTTGAGAGAGTTGCTTCCACCAGTCTTCTATGGACATCGTAGGTCTTGCTAAAAAAAATCTTCCTAGATGCTTTGTGCGTTCTTGTGTCAGATTAGGGCATGTTAATGTTAGATGTTTCAAAATTTCGGGCTCTTTGTCACAAAGGCGGCACATTTGCAATTTTAGGCAGGGGGTTTTCCATATACTCAACGTTTCTCGGGTGGGCAGTTGATTGAGTCGATATTTCATAAATATTGCTCTTCGATTTTTATCTGGAAATTTTTGTAGATATGGCATGATTCCATTCAATTTTTTCTCTTCATTAGGCATCAGCTGCATAATTCTATGTTTTTTGCACAAGTCGCCTGTGTCGATCCAATCTTGTGTCCAGAGCAGTGATTTGACTTTATTTGGATTTTCTAGGGGCATGCTTTTATCTGCTCCTATGTCACTGAGGATTCTTTCGCAACGATGGGCCCACATTGAGAGAATGGTATCTCCAGACTCTTTAGTTAGATCTTTCAAGATGTTGTATTGTAATAGTGGCATCTCGTCTGAAGCCTTGCGATATTCATTTAACATATTCCACGTGATTCTCCCATTAATGGATAGAAGGTTGAGCTCAAATCTTATGCAGGCGGTTGGAACTCCTGGAGGTAGCCACAATACCTTGGACCAAAAAGAATGTTCCAATGAGCCCCAAACATCTGCAGGACATCCAAAGGCGCAATTGGCTCCATGAATTAGGGCTGGGATGACTTTCATTTTGTAGAAAGTCAAGACTGGAATTAATGAGTGTTTCCCATATTTCATGTTTACAATGCATGCTTGTTCTGTCAGTGGCCTGCATTTAGATTTGACTTTTTCCACCCATGGGGCATCATTGATGTTTGAGCTCAAAAGCATGCCTAGATACATTGATTGCATTTTTTGATGGATCTTGCCCTCGCCCATTTTCCAAGTGAACTTTTTCTTTCCAACCGGTTCTTTGTTCTTTTGCAGAATTTCTGATTTTTCTGTGTTCACTTGAAGGCCATTTTGGTCGATGTATTGGGCTAGAATATCAAGTTTCCGTTGCAGGCCTATTGGGGTAAAATCCAGGAGCACTAGATTGTCTGCGTACATTAGCCAATGAACTTCATTTCCATTGATTTTTGGCGAAAAGGTGTTTGCGTTTTTATATGTGTCGCCCAGATCTGAAATGATAAGATTGAAGGTTATTGAGGCCAGGGGACACCCTTGTTTAACTCCTCGATATGTTTTTATTGGAGCGGGTAAAGTTCCCTTTTATCTAACCTTATTGTTATCTCGGTGTTAGTATGTAATGCATTTATTGCTAGGAGTAGGCTGCTTGGGCATTTCCACTCAGTCATTTTCTTCCAGAGTAGTTCTCTGTCAATGCTGTCAAATGCTTGTGACAGATCCACAAATGCCAAGTAGATTTTTTTATTTCTTTTATAGCATCCATTTTGAGAGTATTCAACAAAAGTAGATTCAGGCCACAGCCTACGCCCTTGACAAAGCCTGCTTGACGGGGGTCTAGATGGTTTGAATCTTGTATCCACTTAAAAAGTTGTTTCTGAGGTTGGGTTGCGAATATTTTGCCCAGGACATCCAATAAGGCAATAGGCCTGTAGTTTTCCGGGTCAGCCCTGTTGCCTTTTTTAAAGATTGGTACGATAATCGCAGTTTTCCAGATAGCTGGTATATTTCCTTCATTGGCAATATTGGAAAACAGTTTTGATAGAAAATTGGCCTATTCTTCAGGGTTTTGTTTAAGTATAAAATTTGTTAGGCCATCTGGACCTGGCGCCCTAGAAGGGAAACTTTGCTTGATGCTCAATAGGATATCCTCTCTTTCAAACTGTAGATCCCATTTTGAAAGCTGAGGCATTGGAGAGTCAATGGTTGTGCTTTTTTTCTCATATACTGAATTATAATGTTTAATCCAGTCTTTTTCACAAACCATAGAAGTTTGTATTGAATCTTGGTTGCAATCAATGCTGTTTATTAATTTCCAAAACTCAGAAGAGTTTTTATTATTGAGGCTGTTGAGCATTGACTCACTGTCATTTCGGCACATAATTGCTTTATAAGATATTTGCCAGTTTTTGTATTTTTGTTTACTGGTTTTGATCGCCTGTTTTTGATGTTCGGCTTTTAGGCTTTTGTGTTGCCTCAGTTCTTTCCTAAGCTGTTGTTTTCTTTCAAGTACTTGTCTATCAAAGAGATGTTTCGGATGGAAAGAAGGTCTTGTCCTTCCTTTATCTATGGTCGTAAACTGCTTTAAGAGACAGTTATATTCAAACTTTTTTTCTGTAGAATTTTTTGCATGTTTATCATATGATTCTGTCAGAGTTTTAACGTCATGAGGATTTATCTTTAGCCGCAATCTATTGGGCTCTGCCACAACTTGATTATTCCATTGTTGAGGTTTCCTAATATTTTTCTTTTTTAGTGATAATTTTAGTTGGCTATGGTCACTGTTTGGATCGACTGTGATTTTTAAGGACACGGCTTGTTGTTGTAGTGTGTCTGATATGAAGAAATAATCTATCGTGGAAGATTGATTCATGCTTTTCCAAGTTTTTCCTGGAGGGATATCTCCTTTAATGTTTCCGTTCATCATGTTTAGATTTCTTTCCTCAAGGTCAGCACACCATTTTTTGGCCAGTTTTTGTGTTCGGTTTTTGAATCCAAGGTCCTTGCACTCGTTGACACAGTCTACATTGAGATCTCCGGAAACAGATAATATTTGGATTTCGATTATTGCTATTTATTTCATCAATCAGGTCACACACCATCTTTATAAACTTGTATGTTCCCGCATTTTTATGATGCCAATATATGTTGATGATGTGGATTTGATCTGTGTTGTTGTTTATCTTGTTTTTCTTGGAAATCACAGAGTACTGTATGAACGGTGTTTGATTTGATGCTTTTATTATTTTCCAGCCAGAGCTTTTCCTTATCATGGTCAAGAGTCCAGCAGACGGACGACCCTTTGTTCTTGTTATTGCAGGATTTATTGCTAGTTCAAATACATCTGACAGTGGGCAGGTAGCTAACCATGTTTCTTGGAGACAGATGGCGGTTAGATCGTCGCTATAGGTCCTTGTATCGTTGAACAGATGTACGAAGCCTCTCGTATTCCATGATAAGATGTTTATTGTGGGGCCATCTGGCCCTTGTTGGCATTAGCTCGATTTGTTGCCTAAAGCACATGCCAACCAATTCTAATTTGTATTTGCAGAAGGTTTTTCTGCACTTTCTGTTGGATTGTTTTCATTAGTCTTAATGTTAGTATTTCCATATATCGTAATTTTGATTTGTTCACCAAGAGTGCATCGTGTTTGGTTTTTAGCACTACTATTTTTTTCACTCTGAAGTTCATCAGATGAATGATCAAACTGTTCTGTCATTATTGGCGTTTGGCTAGTGACAACGTTGTCAGTATCTTTTGAGCAAGTTTTATCTGGTTTTGTTCCATTTCTTGATAAGTCTGCTGGATTTATTGTCATCTGAGAAATGGTTTCTTCTTCGTGAATTTCGAATCCCAAGGGCAGCAAGAAGTGGATTGCATTGATAAGCAGGTCACATATTAATCTTGAATCAATGTGGAGCCGTACTTTATCATTCTGCTTGTCATTGACAAATTAGACAATTTGGATATCATTTGATTCTATTGATCGAAGGCCAGGCACATGGTGCAGTAATCGTAATACGTTGTTCCTGTTTAAATTTAGGCCATCTTTTGAGTCCAATATTCATTCAAGAATCAATACATATCTTCCTGATTTTTTGTGTTTTTCGGCTCGTGGTATGTTTTTTCCACTGGACTGGTTCTGATCTCTATCCTTTTCTTTAGATGTTGTTTTTGCCATGGACTCCCTCGAACAAAATTGTCTCGGGCATTCTCGATCTGGTATATATAATCCATGTGTTTTAATGACGTCCTTCCCCTTTGCCTCGTCTAGTGTAAGGCTCTGGTTTATTTCATAAGTGATTTTACCGATTCCATTTGAAGCTCCTTGCCGCGTCCTTTTCTCATCCATGGTCTCGAACTTAGCCTCTTGTTGTAAGATATTTGAGGCTTTTGGGGCAGCCTTAGGGAGTATTAGTTGGCAGATTTGTCCACATTTTGGCAAGTGCTCGATGGATTTTGCCAATATCATGTCGTCAGGATGTGGGACACATGTTTTCGCATTGTTTTCTACCGCTTGCTCATCGTTGTTTTCAATGCAAATTTCATCTTCATATGTTGACAAATTGAGCATCTCTCTCTGTAGGGTCTCAGCATTTTCGTCCTCAGAGATTGTTTCTTCGATGATTATTTTTTCACTTGATTTCGAATGTGGCAAGGGTCTTTTTTGACTTTCACAGGACTGTTCTGTGTTTACGAATACATTTACTGCCTTCAAGTTCCTAAGGAATTTCCTTGAGCCCAAATTATTTTGTTTCCTTTTTCATTTTTGATTTTTTGTTTTTTTACCCAGGTCTTGATTTGGGTTGGCCAAGTTCGGCTTTCGGAATATGTCTTATGTTCTGTCCTTGTCTGAATTTTTTTTGTGGGGTTTCTAGTACTTCAACCGTGGCAGTCAGCTTCATTTTCATTGACTATGAGAGTCTTATCAAAGCCAGATAGATCTTTAGGAACACCTTCGATCATTTCCTTTTCCAATTGATCGAGTGTGGTTCGAATTGCCAGAAGGTCCCGCGGGCTGATATCCCCAGCCCCTATAATTCCATCAGCATTACCAGACATAGAGGGGGGCACCTCCATTGAAGGTGTAAGACTGGTATTAGTTGTGATCTTCTTCTTTTCCACTTGGGTTAGAGTATTTGATTGCAGCAATCTGAGTTGTTCAGTAGGGTCGGCGTGTACAACAGCCGTAGCAGGGAGTGGAAAAGATGACTCAAAGGCCGGAGTGAGACCACACGGTCCCATGTTAGCTTCTTTGTTGATTACATCATCCTCTGATATGCCTTGCACAACTTTCCTGTCTGTTGGTTTAGATGGTGATAATGTTGTATTGGCATTAGTACTCACAGGTTGTTGAATGAGAGCGGCATTAACTGACTTTTTATTTAATGACGAGTTTAGCGGCAAATTTTCAGGTATGATCATCACTGCATATGCTTCATCCCTTCTTGTGTTTTGACTTTGTTTTAGGAGACTTAGTGCTTCTTTTGTGACTTCAACTAGAGCTCTCTTTTCCTCAGTATTTAATTTCTTTCGATCTGCTAATTCCTTCATGGACTGTTCGATTCCTTGAATTCTTCCCCCTAATTTTGTGATAGCCGAGACCCCATGAGGATCAACCAGGGGCATTTTAGAGTTCATCAGAGCAGACAGAGTTGACAGATCTTTTATGTCTCATTGATTTGCTCGTACATCTTGAGCAAGGGGGCCATCGCTATAGTCAAGGAGGACATGACAAACGGTTTTAGATCACTTAGAGCATCTTTGATTAATGTTTGCACATGAGTATTCCTCATGATTGAGTTTGATGAGGCTCTGTTGCTTTTTCATTTCGGTTTTAGATTGTTTCGTTGTTTCTCTACTGGGTTTGAAAGAGATTCATCATTGCTAGATGACTCACCCTGCTCCTTCGTACTTGGAATAACAGGATCCTTGTCTATAGAACTCCTCCCGTGGCTGTTTGAAATTTATTTGCATATGGAGCTCTTG
Source organism: Ambystoma mexicanum (assembly GCF_040938575.1). Classification (NCBI taxonomy): domain Eukaryota; kingdom Metazoa; phylum Chordata; class Amphibia; order Caudata; family Ambystomatidae; genus Ambystoma; species Ambystoma mexicanum. Next base: position 817,148,667 of record NC_090935.1, read on the forward strand.
TTGGCTAGCCTGGGTTTATTCTGTGAGCATTCAAAGGGCAGGGATTGGCTTAAATCAACACGCCTTCTTTTCCTTGCCCCACTTGGCCAGTGTTTCCACGGGGTGGATTCTTTTACCGGAAACATCGGCGATTGCATACCCTGTCAGGGTTCAGTTTTAGATCCTTCCAAGTTAGGTTTCAAATTGTTAGCCGCCGAAGATTTCGATGTTAAGGATCCATTCAATTCAGTTAAATCTATAAGTAGTTTATTCACAATAGCCAGTGAGTTTTGTCTTTTGAGAGGGGATTCCACAAGTTCTCTCAGTGCGTTTTCTTTAGCAAGGGATAATAAGTCTGCTTCCCTCTGTGCACCCTGTGCAGTTTCCTGTATGGTGGGAATCACCGCCTCCTCTTGAGTTAGAGGGTCATTTTTAGTCTAAGTTGCTAACATTAGTTTGTTATTTACGGGATTTGTGTCAAATGTATCCAATGTCAATGACTGTACAATAATCTCCTTTTCGTTTTCAGACAGCTCTGGAATGGATGCGGGGCATGTTGTGTCCTTCTCGTGATAACTGTAGGCGTTCTCTAAGCCTCTCGGAGGGAACATCGCGCTCTCCAACACGTGCCTGTGCTTTCTGAAGTCAGGCGCCTCTCTCTGCCATCAGGCATCCGACTTTTTGTTTCGGTATTTTGCCTGGCAGCATGCACAGCCAGCTCTTTCAGCTGCGGGAGGGGAGCCACCGAGCCTCTTCCCTAAGGGACCACCGCGGTAATATCTACCGCCCCCCGCGGGTTCCGCTCGCTTTGGTCGCCCGAATCGCAGCTATCCGTTGCAGCGTCACCAGCGACCTCAGCCCCATCCCCAGCATGCCAACAGCCGATCGCAGCTGCAACACACCCCCCTGCCAGACCCATCGCACTCACCCCCGCCATTGAGTGTTCATTATGGGGCCTGGAATCGCCTTTTTCACAGGTAATGTGAGCTTGGTGAGGGGCGACAATGTTGTTTGGCGGATATGTCATGTGTTCAACCTTTCTCATAATGGCATTAGTTTTTGTGAGCACATCCGAGGATTTTATGGATTTAATGGATGGGTGTTGTGGTAAAGAGATTACACAAGGGGGCGGAGAGGAACATCCCCATAGATTTCTTACTTGCACTTCGCAGGGATCCGCTTCTGATCGACCCGTCATGTCATGCACTTTCATGGATTCTCCTCACTCAGTGCGGCGCAGCTGTAGTCTCGTCTGTGGATAATTAGTTGTTCGTGGTAGGGTCCTCTCACGATTCATGCTGCACAAGCGCAGCACGCCGCAAGTGGTGAAGCGGCTAGGTGCCTCACATGTCTCGTGAGCCTCCAGAGACTCACGAGACTCTGCACCGACTCCGTGCCGCTCCGCGGACGGTAGGGGTTTTTATGATTCCACACCCTTCTCAATGACGGAAACAGAAAGAGGACAGGCAGTCCTTAGCAACTCCACAGCAGAAACTCCAGGAAAACAGAGGAAACAGAGACTCATGAGACTCTGCACCGACTCCATGCCGCTTCGCGGACGGTAGGGGTTTTTATGATTCCACACCCTTCTCAATGATGGAAACAGAAAGAGGACAGGCAGTCCTTAGCAACTCCACAGCAGAAACTCCAGGAAAACAGAGGAAACAGAGACTCACGAGACTGCACTGACTCTGCGCCTCTCCATGGACGGTAGGCGTTTTTATGATTCCACACCCTTCTCAATGATGGAAACAGAAAGAGGACAGGTAGTCCTTAGCAACTCCACAGCAGAAACTCCAGGAAAAAAGAGGAAACAGAGACTCACGAGACTCTGCACCACCTCCGCGCCGCTCCGCGGACGGTAGGGGTTTTATGATTCCACACCCTTCTCAATGATGGAAACAGAAAGAGGACAGGCAGTCCTTAGCAACTCCACAGCAGAAACTCCAGGAAAACAGAGGAAACAGAGATTCACGAGACTCTGCACCGACTCCGCCGGTGCAGAGTCTGCTTTAAACGTGTTCTCTTTAACTAAAGACAAGCTGGTGTTTTGTATGATCCTCAGTGACAGCTCAACCTCTTCGAATTGCTCTTGCATAATGGCAAATGGATTTTTTGAGCTCACCAACTTCGCTGACCACTGTACTGCATCCTTGCAGAGTGCCACAGCGTGCCTACAATTTCACTGATGCAGAGATGTTTGTGGGACCTTCAGTGGGGCCTCCTTATCCACGATTGCCTGTTTCAGAGATGCAATGTTCATCTCCTGTTTGCCAAGCTCTTCAAGGGTCATTATCAGCTGGTTTTCTAGTTTATGTTTGCCATCCTCTACTTACGCAGTACAATTCTGAATAATCTCCTGCAGTGCATTTCCCAGTTTACCTGTCTGTCGGCCTGTCTGTAGCATTTATAAAGCTGTTTGCTTATCCCTTGCAGGGCTGGATTGTTAGCGTGTTTAGTTTGCTGAAATAAAGACTAGTATGTTTATAACGCCTATCCTGGACATTCCTTTTGTTATAGCACTTGCTGAAATGTTGTTTGAATGCCTCCACTGATGATCCACATCTCTAAATAGCACAGCATGTCTTCGACCCATGCTACCAACATAGAGTCAAAAGATTACACAATTCACTTTCAATATGTTTTACTATAATGACTGAAACACCATGCAGCCAAATGCTTGTACAAATCGGGGCATAGGGCATAGAATGCGTCCCCTCCCTTGTACGTCTTCTGACCACTTGGGAATTTTGTCACATTGTAGCTGAGCCTAGAGACCCATGTTACTCCTCACTGATAAAGCCAATGAGTCATAAACATGCCTGGGATGCTTGTGGTCTTGTGCAGAAGGGATGTGACCTAGAAGTTTTGAGCTGCCCTGCCCCTTTTGGAGTGCGAACAAGCCTGATTTGCATATGGTGTTCACCTTTCTGTAGTGGCTTGGCAGGCTGGAAAACAATGTTCTGGAGGGTTGCCCAGAGCTGTCATCATGGTTAAGATTAATTTGAAACCTTCCAGCCATCATCCATTGGTTTTGCTTTTGTCACCCCGAGTGGGATGAGTATGAACAGACGTGGCGCCTGAGCCTGCTGGGCCTAGAGGACCAAGCTACTCCTCACTGATGATGCCCAATGAGGCTGAAACATGCCTGGGGATGCTTGTCGTCTCGTGCAGAAGCGATGTGACCTAACAGTTCATGATTGTGGCGTTGCCCTTTAAGGGTACGCACGCGACGGAGTGACGTGCACTCCGTCGCGTGCGCTGTTAAATAAACGGGGCGTTCCCGGTGACATCACAATCACCTGGGAGCCCACACTGGAAGCACTCCTGTCTCCGTGTCTCTCTGTCACAGGGGGTGGGGGGCTCACGGACGGCGGCAACCGGAGGCCGCCAACAGTGGCGACGAAGCCGGGATCGCTTCCTGGAACAGGCGGAGACGTTCGTTGGGAGCGGAGATGATCACATGTGACCGCCCCAGCGAATTCTGACCGCGGAGAAGGAAGCGACGCATGCGGCCGGCGGCCATTTTGATGAATAGGCCTCGGAGACTCACGGCTTCATAACGAAGCGTCGGTGAGCCATCCGGACTCAATTTTTGGAAATTCCAGCGGCGGACGATCGCTGGAGGCAATAAATGTCATTTGCAGAATTAATCATTGACACTTTCACTGTTTTCTCACCGAGGAGATGGGTGAGACTCCATGGGAAACCTGCTGAACATATTGGGGGCCTTTTCCCCTGCTCAATTTTGGACACTTCATGGTCTGTTGGCTGGCTGGAGTGGAAAATTCTGCGGAGAGCGCGCCTGGTGAGAGGCAGACTTCGAACCTGACTGCTGGTGGTGAGTTGCGGCCCCGTTCATTATAACTTCTGGGGTGCCTGTGCGCTGTCCACCATGAGTCAAGCTGCTGCAGCTGCTGCTGCTGCTCCTGCGCCTCCGCCTGCACCCTCGCCGAAACCACCTGGGTCCCTACAGCCAATGCCTGAGTTTGATATCTCGGGTGCTCCTTCAAGTCTGGGACAGAGGTGGAAGATGTGGATGGATAGACTGGAGATGTACTTCAGGGCCACGATGGAGACAAGTGATGACGGCAAGCTGGCCACTCTCCTGTACTCCGCTGGTCCAGCAGTGCATGAGGTGTTTCTGTCCCTGCAGCCGGTGGATGGGTCGTTTGCGGCGGCTAAGGAGGCTCTCCATAATCATTTTCTGCCAATGGCCAATGCGGACTATGAACGTTTTCTCATGGGAACGGCTCGACAAAAGGATGACGAGACTCTGGATGTGTTCTATGGGCGGCTGCGGAGATTGGCAGCGTCATGTGCGTGGAACGACCCTGAGGTGATGATTCGCAACAAACTTATTCAGGGGTGTGTCTCTGGGAAACTGAGGCGCCAGATACTGCGTGAGCCTGGGATCACCCTTCCCCGCATCCTAGAGTTGGGAAGGTGCCACGAAGTATCGGAACTGCGGGCGAGCAGGATGGAAGCTAGTGCCCGCCCAGGCAGGGTGGAAGAGGTCTGCGCGGTCGGCAGAGGCCGCGGATCGAGGCGCCCCATCAACACCCAGAGCCCACGCCCGCCAGGGACTACTTCCTCGTGCCCGAACTGTGGGTATGATCTCCCGCACCCAGCTGAATGCCCGGCGACTGGGGTTAAGTGCGGTAGATGCGGAGGCGCTGACCATTTCGCCAGAATGTGCAGGTCGCCAGCTCCCAAGATAGTGCCGAGGGGGCCAGTTCGAGCCGGCTTCTTCCGACCCCAGAGGACGTCCAACGTTGCTCAGGTAGACCAGGGTGGAGAAGGGACTCCTCAGGAAGGTGAAGAAGAGGAAGAGGACGAGGAAAACGTGTTTTTCGTGTCCAGCGTGAGCATGCTGAAATCCCGCTCCAAGAGACAGCCCAGGTGCAATGTACTTGTCAATGGAGACTCTGTCCCGATGCTAGTGGACACTGGTGCGTCCGTGAATGTGATGGCCAGGCAGCATTATGATACCATGCAGGCCCCAACCACGCTGACTGCGCCGAGAGCCCGTATATTCGCATTCGGCGGGGATCAGCCCTTGCCTCTGGATGGAGTATTCGTGGCTGATGTTCAGTATGGTGACTCAGACATTCGGGCCAGATTCTATGTCACACCAGTGAGCGACAACACCTTGCTTTGCTGTGCCGCGGCTGAGGCACTGGGAATTGTCACATTCGCCTACTCAGTATACTTGGAAGACATTCAGGTACTCCTGGCCAAACATGGCGCACTGTTTGAAGGCATTGGTCAGCTGGTGGGTGAGCCGGTACGACTCCACATCGATGAATCGATCCAACCTGTGGCGCTGAAACACCGACGAGTGCCGTTTCACCTGAGGGATCTGGTGGATCGAGAGTTGGACAGTCTGGTGGGGCTAGACATCATTGAAAAGGTTGAGGGCCCTACCCCATGGGTGTCTCCCATTGTCATTGCGCGCAAGCCCAAACAGCCAGAGGCGGTGAGGATCTGTGTGGACATGCGGCTTCCCAATAAGGCCATAAAGAGGGAGCGACACCTAACCCCTACCATCGATGACATTATAGCGGAACTGCAAGGGGCGAAGTTCTTTTCCAAACTAGACTTGAGAGCGGGCTATCATCAGGTGGTCCTGCACCCCGAGTCCCGCTATATAACAACATTTACTACTCATCGGGGGCTTTACCGCTACAAGAGGTTGAGTTTCGGGGTGTCCTCCGCGGCGGAGGTCTTCCAAAACATCATAAGAGGGGCATTAGCAGATCTGGATGGAGTCCTTAACATCAGTGACGACATTTTGGTGTATGCGAAATCGGAGACCGAGCATCTGGCACGCCTGGCCAAGACCTTTGAACGACTACACTCGCTGGGCCTCACCCTGCACAAGGACAAGTGCGAGTTTCTGAAAACTACGATCGAATTCTTTGGGTTTGTTTTCAAGGCGGATGGGGTGTCGCCGGATCCACGCAAAGTGAAGGACATAAAAGAGGCGCGTCCTCCAGAGAATGTTGCAGAGGTGAGGAGTTTTCTGGGCATGGTTACTTACTGTGGCCGTTTCATTAGGAACCTGGCATCCCGCTCAGAGCCATTGAGATCGCTCACGAAGAAGGACGTCACCTGGCACTGGGGCCCCCTTGAGCAGGCGGCATTCGACGACATAAAAGGGGCGTTGGCGGCGGAAGACACCATGGCGTTCTTCGACCCGAGCCTGCAGACGGAGATCGTGGTGGACGCCAGCCCGTACGGACTGGGGGCGGTTCTCACACAAGTGGGGAATGATCAGGAAGTTCGACCCATAGCATATGCCAGTAAAGCGCTTTCCGACACCGAGCAAAGATACTCTCAGATTGAGAGGGAAGCCCTGGCGGTGCTGTGGGGTTGCCGACATTTCCGCCTCTACATTCTGGGGCGCCCAGTGACTGTGGTCACGGACCACAAGCCGTTGTTGCCGATCATGGCGGGCTCATCATCCCGTCCACCAGTGAGAATTGAGCGCTGGATGCTCGCTTTGCTCGAGTATGGAGTGTCATTGATATATCGCCCCGGGGCTAACAACGCGGCGGACTACCTCTCTCGACACCCCAGAGGGGACTCGCAGGACTCTGCATCCGCGGAGGAAGCCGACGAGCACGTCCGCCTAGTCGTGGAGACGGCCACCCCAAACTCCATGCAGGTGGAGGAGCTCGAGGTCGCATCAAAAGGCGACAAATGTTTCGCGATCCTGAAGGAAGCCATGCAGAGGGGCACCTGGAAGACGGTGCTGGAGGCTGTGGAACGCAGGACATGTGAAGCCAGAGTGGCCCTCGAGCAGTTGTGGAGAGTGAGAGAAGAACTGACATTCTCGGAGTCGGGGCTGCTACTGAGGGGTGAGAGAATCGTGATACCCCAGGCCAAAGTTGCACAGGTCATCGCACTGGCGCACCAGGGCCACCAAGGCGCGCCCAAAACCAAAGCTCGCCTCCGTCAGAAAGTGTGGTTCCCGGAACTCGAACGGAAGGTGGAAGCGTTTGTGGCGTCGTGCGTATGGTGTCAGGCTGCAGCACCAGCCCAACGTGAACCATCCATCGAAGCGATGCCCAGGGGGACTCGGCCATGGGAAGTGGTGCACGCAGACTCCGGGTCCACGTCGAGGGGCACTCATTTCCTGGTTGTGGTGGACGAGTGGTCTCGATACCCAGAAGTCGAGTTCATAGAGTTTGTCGCGTTTGAGAACGTGGTGGTGGCGCTGGAGAAGATCTTTGCCACCCATGGCCTACCCTCTGTGCTGTGCTCTGACAACAGGGCACCATTCCAGGGCGAGAGCTTTGCCGAGCTCATGAGGGAATATGGCATTCAACATCGGCGGGTCACCCCACTGTGGCCTCGGGCCAACGGGAGGCCGAGCGCATGATGCGCACCCTCAACAAGGTATTCAGGATTGCCCATGGCAAGGGCGAGTGCTTGCAGAGGGCCCTATACGTTTTCCTGCGGGGATACCGGACCACACTTCACACGTCCACTGGTGTGGCCCCGGCGGAGGCGCTGTTCCAGAGGTGCCCGAGAGACGTCATACCGGAGGTGGGGGACAGGGACCCTGCCGTCATTGACAATGAACAGGTCGAAGAGGAAAGACGAATCAGGACACAGATGGAAAACATCCGGAGGGGCCTCAGACCCCCACACATCGCACTGGGAGATGAGGTGCTAGTGAGGAATCGCCACCCACATGGAAAGCTATCCCTCACGTATGAACCCGCTCCCTTAGATGTCGTGGCGGTCAAGGGTTCTATGGTAACAGCCTCTGACGGGACATCGTCTGTCACCAGGAATGCCTCGTTCTTCAGGAGAATTGGCAACCCCAGGGTGGACAACCCGGACGACCGAGAGGGCGAAGGTGCCTTGGATGAAGGTGGCGGAGAAGGACCCGCGGTGGACTCTCCCGCTCGAGGCAGACCCGGTCAAGAGACACCGGCCAGGGACGCTGGCAGGAGGTACCCCCTGAGAACAGGGCGTGGGAAACCTGCCCGTCTCACAGACTATATTACGGACTGAGCTGGCATGGCTGACCGGGGTTAAGTGGTCAGGTGAAGACAGGCACCCGAGGGGGATCCAGGGTGGCTGTTAATAAATGGGGGTTCGTTTGGGGAACTGATAGAGTGGTGTGTTCATAAATGTTTGATAGTTTAGTCCCTCCTGTTTCCAATTTGTTGTTATGGAAAAGGAGGAGTGTGGCGTTGCCCTTTAAGGGTACGCACGCGACGGAGTGACGTGCACTCCGTCGCGTGCGCTGTTAAATAAACGGGGCGTTCCCGGTGACATCACAATCACCGGGGAGCCCACACTGGAAGCACTCCTGTCTCCGTGTCTCTCTGTCACGGTGGGTGGGGGGCTCACGGACGGCGGCAACCGGAGGCCGCCAACAATGATGGACTGCCCCATTTGGGGTGGGACCAAACCTGATTTGTATATGGTCTTTCCCTTTCTGTAGTGGCCTGGCAGGTTGAAAAACAATCGTCTGGGTGTTGCCCAGAGCTGTGCCCATGGCTAAGATTAATTCCAAACCTTTCAGCCATCACCCTCTGGTTTTGCTTTTCTCACCCCAAGTGGAATGAGTATGCCCAGACGTGGGTCCCAAGCCTGCCGGGCCTCGAGACCTAAGCTACTCCTCACTGATGATGCCCATTCCTGTGGATGCTTGTGGTCTCGTGCAGAAGGGATGTGACCTAGCAATTCGGGCTGGACTGCTCCTTTTGGGGTGGGACCAAGCCTGATTTGCATATGGTCTTTCTCCTTCTTTAGTGGCTTAGCAGGCAGAACAACAATGGTCTGCATGGTTGCCCAGAGCTGTGCATATGGTTAAGATTAATTCTAAACCTTCCAGCTATCCTATGGTTTTGCTGTTGTCACCCCAAGTGATACAGGTATACACAGACACAGGTCCCCAGCCTGCTGGGCCTAGAGACCCAAATTACTCTTCACTGATGATGCCAATTCCTGTGGATGTTTGTGGTCTCATGCAGAGGGGATGTGTCCTAGCTGTTTGGGCTGGACTGCCCCTTTTGGGGTGGATCTAAGCCTGCATTATAAGGCCCTTCCACTTCTGTAGTGGCTTGGCAGGCTGAAAAACAATGGCCGAAGGATTGCTCAGAGCTGTACCCATGGTTAAGATTCATTATAATCCATCCAGCCAGTTTCCGAGGTCACAGGTGCCTTGTTTGACAGCTGTCATGACAGCAAAGTCACTGCAGTGCAGAGGTTGTATTTATATATTCGCCTATGATCCTAAACCATAATAACCATGCTACAATATTGCCTGGTGGCAGGATAATCAGGAAATATCAGACATACCTAGGTGTAGGTATATTGGATGATAGTTAATATAATTATTAAGTCCACATTTGATTTGTAGAAAACCAGTGTCAACTCTGTGAGTTTAGCCCAGCTTTGAGAGGCAATGTGGATTTCAGGCACCTGCAATACAGGGAATGGAACAACAGACAGGATGCCTTCCTCTTTAATGCTCTTGGGGGATGGATAACTGCTCCCTGCCAGGTCACGTAGCACAACAACAGGAGATATCCTAGGAATATGGCTTCAAAGATGCACTTCTACACCAAACGCCTGCCTCACTAGGAGTTGCACACCAGAGAGCCTTTTAAGCCACAGGCTGGGAAAGCGAGAGAGTTAGGACAGTCAGGGAGCAGAAAGGATCTTGAGGAAGGGTTCCTCCATCTTGATTTTCTGTGGACACTTCTCTCCTTCCTGACCCATCTACTTCCTGCAGAACAAGGTACTACAGATGTGACAGTAGGGGACATTGGTCACTTGTCTCAAGGACATGAATTGGACCCCTTGCTTCCATCTAATCCTCCAGGACCTTTTACCTATGAAAGAGGAGGTCACCAACTCCTTCTATGATTCATTTTTAGAGCTTCAAGAACATCAGGAAGAATTTGCTAGGACCTTATTGGGAGAGCAGCCCTTTCCAAAGCCTTTGACCCAGGTGAAGACGTGTTTTAAGGCAGAGAAAATCTCTCCCCCTTATCCATCCCCACGACACATCAGGGGTGGCTTTTGCTGAGGACCAAGGCTGCCCACACTGCTAGCAAACCTCCCTAAACTGGGAGAGAAGAGATGTAAAAGGACTCACCCTGCCCTAGAGTCCCCTCTATTGTAGCTCAGAACATCCAGAGGGCCAAAGTAGTTATGCCCCCTCCTTTCATTGCTCACACCACTTAGAACCACGTTTGAACAATGTTTATTGAATTCATAATACCAAGACCCATGGTGCTGCCTTCGGCTCTCATCATCCAACTTCGAACCTTTGTTGCTGCATAATCAAACAGGCGCAATGCCAAAATGCCTCATCAGAGCCTTGATGCTTGTCCAGCTCGAGCATCAGTGCACAAGTGAGATTGCTTCAAACTGCTGCATCGAACCAAGCCTTAAACTTCCAAGACTTTGCATCACAGCTCGATTCAAACCGATGGTTCATCGCTTCACTTATTGAACAAAATCAGCAGTACTCATCATTTCAAACCACACTAAACTGTAGAATCACTGCTGGTGATCCATCGATTTTCATCGATCGATGCCTTTTTCGAGCCCCAAGCACCACTACTTAAATCTGACTCAGTGGTAACATCACCTGGGATCGGCATGACCCAAAACATCCAAACACAGTTTGACCCTAATCCCCAGCATCTCGAATCATGGTTCAAACTTGTTAAATCATCTATGAACTTACATTAAGTGTTATTTGTCCAATATTTGGGCCCTAATGAATGGTAAACCACAAATGCACAGTTGTATTCATTATTGCAATTACTCCCCATGATTTTGTGCACTTTTTACAGGGAGACTGACCAGCCATAAAACTAATAGTACGGGAATACCGAGTCTCCCTTAGTGGAATTTTTGTATTTTTGAGACTGAATATAACACATGACTGTAAAGTTCGGATAGGACACGTTGTGCCTCTATAACATTTTATTTTGTACCTTTGGTGTTACAGACACAATAGAGCTCTTGTTCATCACAGTACAATATATGCACAATGAACATTAACAACATCGCCAACGTAAACCTAAAGGGAATAGGCCTCATTTGCAACAATGTGCACCATAAGAGGAATTTCTGCACGAAACCCCACTTATAGCACAAAAGCAGGGCTGGAAAACCTTGCGTTTGAGCTGCGCATCACTGGCGTAACAGCACATGTCCTGGGAGGGGGCCCCACTTGTAGAAAAAAAAAGATTTTTTTTTTCACAAATAATTTTTTTTCTTTTTTAATTCCCTCTGCATTCATGAGGAAATTATTTCTCTAACAGAAATAATTTCTTTATGAAGGCAGAGTGACTACAAAAAGAAACTTTCTTTTTGAAGTCCGAGGGCTGCGCCCTCCACATGGCATGGAAGACACTACGCTGGAGGCCTCCATGTCATGGGGTGGGGGAAGCCCTATGGTAGAGTGACTTCAAAAATAAACTATTTCTTTTTGAAGTCACTCTACCTTCACAAAGAAATGATTTCCGTTATGGTTCGGTCCTTAATGAAAATAACTTCTTTATGAAGTCAGAGTGACTTCAAAAAGAAATGATGGGCCTCATTACGGGTTTGGCGGTAACCGCGCCAATGCTAAAAGCAGGTTGCCTCTAGACACGTAATAATTTACCGGCGCCAGACTTCCCGGTAACACCGGGGATTGCAACCCCGGCGGCCTGGGAAGTCAGGTGCTGGCAACTGGTAAGTCCCCATTTCCATAAAGTCCTATCAGACTATGTGGGAATGGGGACCACAGAAGCACCAGCACCATTAATAACGGTGTCAGTGCTTCAGTGAAAACTATGCAGGTGGGTGCCGTTCTGCCCGGCAGGTCTGACCAATGTATGGGTGGGTGGCTGGGTCTGTGTGCCTATATTGTGAAAGGGTGCACATGCAAATGTACGGGTGGCTGACTGGGTGTGCCTGTATGCTGAAAGGGTGCACAATTAAATGTATGGATGGCTGCCTGAGTGTGCCAGTATTTTGAAAGAATGCACAGTTAAATGTATGGATGGCTGGGTGTGTGTGTGTGTGTGTATATGGTGAATGGTGTGTGTGCTTGCGTTCAGGGGCGCAACAAAACCTACATTTTGGAGGCTAACCCTTCAAATGTTGGGAGAGGTGCTAACTTCATGGGCGGTGGGGGAGGGGCACACTTATTTGTTTGGGGCATCTAATTTCTTTACGCATTTTAATGAGACTATTCTAGTGCAGCTTCAATGTTACAAGCAGTTAACTCTCTCCTTTAAGACTGACAGCACCCATTTATGGACTGCTGTGAGAATGAGAAGTCTCCTGTCCCCTCCCTACCCTTCCAGTCACTTCCCTGGCATTCAAGTATTAAACCCACATCACGATTTCAATTGCCTAAAAAATGAGGAATTTGAATGCAGGTACTAACAGTGAAATGCTTTGTTAGTAATCGCTGGGTTCTTGTTAAAAGCGAAACCCAGGTGCCATTTAACATCTGTGTCCTGTTCTGTCTGAAAACTGCTCTGAAGGTCAGCCAGGTCGAGTCAACAAAGCCCAACATTTCAGGGGTCGGAGTGCTGAACCCCAGTAAACTCAGTGGTGCTGCACCAATACTTGTGTTTAATGCCTGTATTACTTATTGGTACTCCTATCCCTATTCTTCCTGAGTCCCAGTGTGTATGAGACAGTACTTGTGTATAAGGCACTCATACACAAGTACTGGGATGAGGTAGAGGTACATGGAGGTAATGCCTGACTTAGCTACCTGCAATCTTCATTACTCCTAGTCCCACTCTTCCTCGTCCCAGTACTTACCTATGAGGCAAGGAGCCTCAACCGAAAGTCTGGGGCAAGGAAGAGGGACATGGAGGTAATTCTGGGCCAAGGAGCTGATTTTTGGAGGTTGGGGTGGGAGGTAAAGGGAATGTGTGGGGGGCAGGATTGTACGACAAATCATAATGGCTGTCCATATCCAGGCTAAGCTGGCATGATATGTGGTGTTAGTGGGTAGAGAGGCATTTTGGTACAGCCAGTCATTCCTCAGTTTGGTATGACTTTTTTAACTGGGTATTTCTGATAAAGCAGTCCTGCTAAGTGAATTGCCTGGCTAGACTGCCATTTGGGTGCTGCCAGTCTAGCCGTTTCTTACTGCGGCATTGTATATTTTTCTGGGCATACGTGATCAAATTATATGTTATAAGTCATTTATAACGTGCCTGCACACAAGTGTTTCTAGGTGCGACAAGACAAAGGAGGGAAGATAGAGGGAGGACAAGACAAACAATCTTACTAGGCCTTGTGTCATTCAGATTGTGCAAGTGCGAGAACGAGAAGTGCAAGGGGAAAGGGAGGGGGAAGTGCAAGGGAGAGGGGAGAGAAAAACAGGGCAACAATGCTCTGAGTAAGTTCAGCCAGGGCAGCGCGGCTCTGGGTAGGGTAAGGAGAACAAGGGACTGTAGGGTTACAGTTACAGCCACTAAGTGCCTGTAGGGCGAGAGGCAGTGCAAGGGTGACTGATCAAGAAAGAGTCTGGACTCAGTGAGACACTGAGGGTAGCCAAGCAACCAGTCAGTACAGCAGACAGGTAGGTCAGGTAGGCCAGCAGGGGAGGGAGAGAGAGAAAGCAGAGGAGAAGAGGAAAGTTTTGAGCTGCTTCCAGAACTTCGGGTGGTCTGGCTCAAGTTTGAGAGAGGCAGGGAGGCTATTCCAGAGGGAGGCACCTGCAGAGGAGAAAGATCCACCCCCCACTCTACCTGGAGAAGTGTCTAAACCTTAGAGAGTTGGTAGCTGAGCAAAGGGCTTGAGAAGGAAGATATTGTGGAAGAGAGCGTTGGATGTAGTGCGGGTCCTGGGCCTGCAAAGCCTTGTGGACAATGCAAAGGATCTTGAACTTGATACTTGCAGCAACTGGGAGCCTGTGGAGAGATTTCAGGGCTGGAGAGATATGATCCCTGGGCTTGAAGCCAAGGATAAGTCTTGCAGTCCTGTTCTGGATTAGTTACAGAGGCTGGAGAGTAGAGGAAAGCAGATTGAGAAAGAGGCTGTTGCAGTAGTCCAGCCTAGGGAGAACCAGGGCTCTGGAGACAGTGAGCTTCGGGGGAAAAGTGAGAAATGGAAGAGTCTCTTTGAGATGGAGCAGCTGGTAGTGGGACTTCTCGGCGATGTCCGAGATGTGAGGAGAGAAAGAGAGAGTGGAGTCAAGGATGACACCAGGGCTGTTTGCCTCATAGGAAGGCGAAGGAAAAAGGCCGCCCAAGGCGTGCGGCCAGAGTGAGATAGGGAAAGCAGGGGCAGGAGTCCAAATGAGAAGGATCTCCATTTTACTGACATTAAGTCAGAGATTGTTGGAAGCACACCTATCCTGATAGACAGTTGGGACTTAGCGAGAGAGGAGAGGAATCTGAGGGGAGCCTGAAGGAAAGCGGAATGTCATACGCATAACAATGAAATTTAGAGGAGAAAGTAGAGATCAGGTGGGTCAAAGGGGCCACGTAGAGGTTGAAAAACCACAGAGAGAGGATGGAGCAGAGAGAATGGGACCAAGTTGGACCTGGGAGGGGCACTCCAAGAGGAAGGAGGTCAGCCACTTAAGGGCCTGATCTGTGATGCCCAGGTTCTCATGGAGTCGGTTGATCAGGATTGATCAGGATGGCATGGTTGACCGTGTTGACAGCAGCCTAAAGATCCAGGATGATGAGGACAGAAGGAATGCTGGAATCAAGGTTAGAGAGCAGATCTTCAGAGGTGTTCAGGCCAGCAGTTTCCGTGCCTCTGGCAGCTCTGAAGCCAGACTGATGGGCATGGAGACAACCAACAGATTCCGTGTGGAGAGTAAGCTGGGAGATGGCCAGCTTTTCCGACAGTTTGCCCAGGAAAGGGGTTATGGAGATTGGGTGATAGTTTGCCGGGCAGGCAGGATCGGCAGACGGCTTCTTGAGGAGTTGGTGCATAAGGGAGTGCTTAACGGGAGAGGGGAACGATCCAGTAGCGAAAGAGTGATTACAGAAATCGGTCAAGGCTGGAGCGAGGGTGTCAATATGGTTCTTGATGGTTCTGGTGGAGCAGGAGAGCACCTGTTCTCTCCTGTATCTAGAAACCTTGTCAGGTGTTGTCAGAGAGAAAGAGGAGAAAGGAGGAAGAGAGGTAGAGATGGCCAAAGGGGGGCTGAGAGAGAAACAGGGAGAGGAAGAGGAGATGGAGGACAGGATGTCCTGAGTTTTAGCACAGAGGTGAGATTACAGAGCCATACAGAGGACCTGGGAGGGAACAGGAGAGGTAAAGACCGCAACAGGATTGACCAGTTCCTTTCAGATTTGAAAGAGTTCAGCCGTGTTGTTAGAGGCCACAGAGAAACTGGCTTGAATGTATGTTCTCTTCTTGAGTGTTATTGCTTCGACTGGCATTTTGGTGCAACCAGTCTAGATATGTCTAAATGTGGCCTGTCAAGCTTTACTATATTGTTATTACGTGTCTACACTGGTCTACATTGTGCAGCCATTTGGACATGTTTTCATTGTGGCATGGCATTTTTAATAGCAAAGCATTAATGTTCCTGTGCACTGATGGTGACTTGCATCTATTGTATTGGTGTTACCCTACAAAACAATTGCAAACACTCTGGCTTTTTAGCCAAATTTTCTCAAAAGGTGTGCTGTATATTATATTAAAACACATTTATATCTTTCTCCTAGTGCAGTGTGCAGCATATCCCTTCAGCAGCACGTTTGTGCGTATTGCGCAAGTGTGATAATCTAGGCCGGCACAGAGTGTGGTGCAACCCTTGATTTGTTGCTGAGTTGGGGTGGCCCCTTAGCATGGCTCGAATGGTTACGCCACTGCTGCGCATTGTAGCCTTGCCACGTCATATCCATTTCTGGATACGCGCAAAGAGACACTTATCCTGCATTGCAATACGCAAAGATGCAACATGGAGCTGCAGTGTCTCCAGGAGCAGGATCCCCCCACCAGCACCCCAAAACCCCAGCCGCACAGATGGTGGCGCAGGCAAGGGCAATGGTGGGCAGAGGGTAAATAAAATGTAAAAAATAAAACAGCCCTGACCGTGCCCTGCCCCACCAGGCCCCAAACCTGCTGCCAGATGGTGGAGGCCAGCCTGCAGAATACACAGTCCCAGACTGCCATCCCAGACTAGGTGGCCCACTAGGAGCACTCCCTTGCCCTGATGCACGGGTATGTGGGCCGCGATTCAACCACCTCTTCATCCCTCTCCTCCTCAGCTCCACCCTCAACACAGCAGTCACCTGCAAGGCCTACCCCTACTCAGACCCTCTGCCATCTGCAGGTTCCCCAGCCAACTACCCCTACCAGACAGTGTCCACAGGAAAAGCAGCCACTTATCCCGATAGTTGACCCACACCCATGGTTGCTGTCTGCCCCTAATTTCCCACTCCAAATTGGAACTGTATTTTTGTTGTTTATGATGCCTGTCTTTAGTTTCCTCTGTTGTGTTATTCATTACTGGTCTGAACCTGCCCTGCACACCTCATCCCTGGGCATTTCCTGGGACTCTGTTTTTCTGGACTTGGAAGTGCCTTGGACTTTAAATTAAGCTTTCTTTTACTGAATGGCACAGCATGCCTCTTGGTCAATCCCATAGTTGTATTGCTTGTCCAATAAATGCTGTTGGTTGAAGAAGTTGTGTTACATGTCCCTGAGCGAGGCTTTCTTTGAAAGAGTGGGTGGTGGGAGAGTGGTATCTGCCATTTTTTTCCATGGATAAACTCACCTCTACCAGAAGATGTTTTGCACAACGTCATCATGTAGCACAAGCCCATCGATATTGTCCTGCTGTTGCGCCCATGTCATCGTGGCTGTCTCTGGATACCATTGCCCTCATCATCAGACTCTTAATCTGTAATGGCACCATCGGCCAAGGGGATGTTGTGTCTAATGGCCACATTGTGCATCATACAGCACATGGCGATACATGAATGCACCGCCATATCGGCGCAGGCAGCGGAATCAGTTATTTTATACATCAAAGGCCCTTTCAATGATGGTGCGAGTGTGGGTGTGGGAATTGTTGCAGCAGTGCTGCTGGAAATTGCCTGGATTGTGTGGCGCAGTTCTTTGCAATTGGTGGGGTTGGTGGATGACTCTAGTCCAAATCTGGCATAAAATTAGGGCTCCTGAAGCCACTCAACAGACCATCATTGGAGCACAGACTCTATGAAGAAGTGTGGCTAACAGTCAAGTACCTGATCACTGGGATGCTGGTTTCCAGGTGCCTGGTTGCAGGAGCGCAGTGTCTGTGCACTCGTGTCAGCAGTGCTGGTTCGCTGTGCATCCAAGTTGTTCTGAGGCTAGAGCAGTTAGAGTACCCAGTCCCTTTCCACCCTGAGGATTACAAGCTCGGAAAAGGATAGGGACTGGTTCCTCTAATCCATGGGTTCACTTCCCGGTATTTACGTGGTGTGGAAGCAGCGAAACACTGGGCCGGGAGGCAGATGGAACAACAGTAGCACTCAAAGGAAGCCAACATAGAGGTGTCAGATGGTAGAGTGTGGGACTGAAAAGGACTAAGGCAGTGGTGAAACAGGATAGGAATCAGGCAAGTACTGGGATGAGGTGGAGGACAACGAGATAGTAGAAGGTGTCAGGAAGCAAGTAGGCATTAAGGGAAATAACTGGGTAACACAGGAAGCAGGGAGCCAGCCAGAGCTCCAGCGGGAACAAAGGAGAGGAACAGGCAGAACGGCATGGACAGCATGAGTGCAGGTCAGAGAACCAACAAAGGAGAATAAAACACACCGAGGAGCAGCAATGTTGGTACTTATAGTAGCACATTGCAGCCATAGCGTAGGCCATTGCCATGTCTCCATGAAGCCTCTGACATTGTGTTCCATTATGTGACCCTCTGTTGACATGGTGTAATGCTGCAATGTTGGTACACTCCAGGAAATGTCTGTGCGTTATGCACGAATTATGTCTGCCGTGGCACCTAGAGCAGCCAGGTGCAATGAGGTGCCTGGTGACACCACTGTGGGTATAGGCACCAGCCTAAGTGATATAAGTGCGGGCGGTGGTGGTGCATGACACCGACTGACAACCCAAGGATGCATCCAGACAAGTCAAAGTGAAGCCCTGCATCTTTTCCCTGATCTCCAGAAGGCATTTACAGGTGCTTTGACAACTGAACTTGTGGGAACAACTGACCCCTCCCCTCCTCAGTGGTCTGGGCCTGCTCTGTCTCGGAAGGGTCCCTAGGCCACCCATTAGACTGACCCGCTCTCTCCTGGGGTGCTTTGCTACTCCGGTTGCCATGCCAAGTTCAGCATGGTGGCACCGCAGATCTTCAATTTGTGAAACAAGTCCCATGTCTCTGCAGTTTCAGGTTTTCTGAACAAAGAAAAGCTATGTAGAGTGTGCTCCTACATTATTACCACAAGTATGTCACTGCCTGATCGTGGTAACTCCCACTGAAACCCAACTTCTTCATGTCCTCGAGGTGTCCTGGAGGTCTCCTGATATTGCCTGCTCCATGTAGATATTCATCCTGTCATGCCAAGGGTGTCCAGCTGTCCTGTCTCCAGAACCATCTCTCTGAGCCCAGAACCACTGACTAGCCTGACCCAATCCCCATGTCAAAAGTGACCTCTGCAACTCTGGCCCCTGGAACTCCCTCAACTGGTAAAAGCCTAGACTTATGTGAGCGTAGAAGATTAAGGAACCCCTTACAGGTTGCCGAAAAAATTGCAGGAAGTGGGTGGGTTTGCATATCTATTCCTACCCACCCTAGGGTTGTATGGGTGAAAAGCGCTAACCCTATCCCTCCCTTGCCTGACTAAGATTGGTGGTCGTTTGGTCAGAAATCTCTCCGGGCTTCCCCTAGAGTGGTGGAATTGGGAGAGAACCTTGTATGAACTTTACTTACCTTTGTATTTTAATTCTGGGACATTTACCTGCAACCGTTGGCTTTGTCGACTCTTGATTCTGGAACTGATGATGTTTGAGCACTATGCCCCAATTTCTAGCTGGTCATTTTAAGAACTAGGGAACTTAATCCAGCTTTTCTTGTGGGTGTTCTATTTTCTACCAATTTATCTACCTGTCTCCAAATGGTTCTAAATTGACATTCTCTCTGTTTCTCACTTGCTTTGCCATGTACAGTTGCTTAAAGCATTTCTCTTAACATTGCTTAACTACTGCATACCTGTTTTAAAGGTAAAGTGTTGGTATTATGTTAGCAGAACCCCAAGGAGTGGCTGAATATAAATGCATGGTATTAGTTGACTTAATAAATAATTAATACATTTGTGTATATCTTCTGTATAACTTCAATGATTAGAGTACTCTGTGGGTGTCTCATTGCAGCCCTGGAGCACTGTCACACCTTCCTGAGACTAAAGTGTGGTGAAACAATAAACCTGTAAGCAATAAACCCGATGCTGTGGGGGCATTAATGCTTCAGGTAATACCCTGAGGTCCATAGTTACAGGCCCAAGTGAAGTGAGTGCTTTAATGTAGGCCCCAGGGACTAATGGTATCTTTTTTTCAGTTGCAAGATGCTCTGGCATTTCGCAACCAAAAAAAAATGGCCACCATGGACGGGGACAAGAAGTCCATTCTCCCTTTCCATGGCAGCCATTCAAAAGATTAAAAAAGTAAACAAAGAAGTTGGCCAAAATGGAAAGGGAGAATGTACTACATGTAGACTACACATAGTCCCTTCTCCCTTTCTAATGGAGTTATTAAAAAGATACACAAAATGTTGCAGCAAGAACACAGAGGACATGACTGTGGCCAGAGCCATGTCGGGCAGGTAAGGACTCAACAAGGGCCAATCAGCTCTTTGTAGCAACCGAATTGTCCCTCACTGGGTACTAATCTGATTTAGCTGATTATCATTGACTCTCTAGAGCATGCACCTTATAGGATGGTTATCTTCACATGGTAACCAACTTGTATCAAGGTCTTTTCTTTTCATGATGCTTTAAAGGTAAATATGCACACAGAAAATATTGATGCATTGTAATGTCATTCTATGAAGAGTTTACCTAAGTGGATTTTCATTGCATAACTTTTATTAAAAACCGTACACTTTTTGCACTTGCCTGTGTTTTGCCAATGTTTTGGATGTGTTAAGGCAAACACACATTAAAGCTATTGACCTTCTAGGCATTACACAGTTGTGCCTGTGGGTGGCCTTTCAAAAACAAATACATAAACACAGAAATTAATTGAAAGTTGTTACATTACATATATAGAGTTGGAGGAAGAGAGAGTGGTCAGGGGAGAAAGAAAAAGGGAGAAGCATAGAAATATCTTAAGCACTTCATTTTAAGTAATCCATTCTACCAAATAAATGCACCATTATAAAATGATGAGTGTGACATCAAAGTCAGTGTGGAAACATAAATCAAAATGTATGGATGACTCCTTTTATATTTCGATTAGAGATTATATCAGATTTATTTCAATAAACTGCCATTTGTATTTGTTTTTTTTTAAATAATTGTGTTTATTTGTATAGCGCACAAGGCCCAAGGGCAACCAGGCGCATTATTTTGTTACAGTCAGCTTACATAGAAGTATTTACATTTAGAATATACAAAATATACATGTGACATAATCAAAGGTATACAATTTACAATATACAAGTGACATAAATGAAGGTATACAATTTACAGGATAGGGCAGAATGCATCGGCAGAGACATAAAAATAGCCTGTGGTGTCATAAAATATTGTTACAGTCAATAGTCATCCTTAGTCGAGGGTGGACAGCCAAGCTTTGGCATTACGCTTGAAGGCAGTGAAGGAAGGTTCAGCTGTGAGTGGGTTGGGTAGTGTGTTCCACAGCTTGGCTGCTATGATAGGGAAACTGCGGCCTCCAGATTTTTGGAGGTTGAACCATGGGATGACAAGGCAATTAGTCTGTGCGCTTCTGAGAGGTCTCGCAGCTGAGTACAAGGTGAACCTGTTGGAAAGGTAACTGGGGGTTAGGTTAGCGATACTTTTATGTGTGAGTGCCAAGGCTTTAAGAGAGACTCTTTGGGTAACTGAGAGCCAGCGAAGGCTCCGTCTGTATTCGGAGATATGTGCAGTTCTAGGAATGTTCAGGGCCGCTCTAATAGCGTTGTGTTGGATGATTTGAAGTTTTCTGATATTGCATTGGTTAGTGTCCAGATAGAGGGCATTGCAGTAATCGATTTTGGAGAGGACAAGAGTCCTGGCTAGAGTTGTGCAATTGGCAGGAGACAGAAAAGGGCGGCAAGCTGAGATAAGCTTGCATGTGTAAGATGCGGATGAGGAGACTGCATTTGTTTGTCTGGATAGGGAGAGGGTGGAGTCAAGATAAATACCTAATGTCTTGGTGTCCTTGGCCACTTTGATGGAGTTACCATCGATGCTAAAGGACTTGAATGAGGAGTCAAGTTTACTGAGTTTTTGGGGTTAACCTAAGATGAGGAGCTCAGTCTTCTCATCATTTATACACAGTTCATGCTGCGCCATCCAGGCCTGGATGACTTGATAAATGTGGTTGATAGCTAAGGAGTCAATTTTGTGGTCACCCTTGATGGGAATAAGTATTTGGGTATTGTCAGCGTAGTTGGTGTACGTGACGCCCATACGGTCCAGTATATCAAACAAAGGTTTTGTGAAAACGTTGTAGAGTGTCGGGGACACACATGACCCTTGGGGGACACCACATGTGACAGGGGAAGGTTCAGCAGTGGCAGAGGGGGAAGAAGACCCTCATAGATCTATTGTCCAGGAATGATGTAATCCAAGCTGTGGCTTTCTCCAAGAAGTTAGCCGCTGATTAAAGGTGGTGGTAGAGGATTTGATGATTGACTAAATCGAATGCTGCGGAGAGGTCTAGAAGGAGTAAGAGAGCCAGTTTTCCCTTACCTTTTAAGTCTTCCATTTGTGTTTTTAAATCTAGTAACGCAGTTTCTGTGCCATGGCGAGGGCAGAAGCCCGGTTGCCAAAGACCCAGAAGGTTGTTGGATTCAAGATAATCTTGGATCTGCATGTATGCCGCTCGATCGAGAATTTTTAAAAGAAATGGCACCGTGGTGATAGGTCTGTAGTTGGTAGGAGTGTTAGCGTCCAAGGTAGGTTTTATCAGCAGGGGAATAACCCAGGCATCCTTGAGGTTGTCAGGGACGATCCCCGACTTGAAGGAGGAGTTTATGAGTGCAGTGATGAAAGGAGTCAGGTGTTGTGAGGCCTCCCTGATAATAATGGCAGGGCAGGAGTCACCCTGACAGTTAGAGGGCTTAAGACTGTTAATGATGTGTTCAACTTCAGAAATAGAGTGGGGTGAGAAGCAGAAGGGTTGCTGAGGTGCAGTATTCGTTTTGTAGTTAGCCTGAGGGGCAAGCTGTGCTATAAAGGAGTGTAGACTGTTTTTTTCTCATTGATTTTGGTTTCGGAACATAGTAATTTTTTCCAGGAGAGCCTCTTGGATGTTTGTGCACCAAGTGCTGTCTTTGGAGCAGGTGTCTGGAGGAGTAGCAGGGGATTCCAGTTCCTTTAAAATTTTGAATAGCTCCTTGGTGTTGGGTTGGGCCTGTTCAATACGTTTATTCTATGTTTCTTTTTTAGCAGCCAGTATGGCTTCTTTGTAATTTAAAGTGGCTAGAGCCATGCTTGCTTCATTGGATTCCGTGGGGTGGCTTCTCCAATGAGTTTCAAGGGTCCTTTTTTCCTTACGTAGGGTTCTCAGCTGAGGCGTGAACCAGGTGTTAAGGTGAGCCCGGGGTTTAGGTTTCCGTAGTTTTGAGGGAGCGATAAGATCAAGTGCCTTTAGCATAGTCTGGTTGTAAGTGTCGACCAGGACAGCAGGGTCCGAACATGCAGAGGAAAGATCATTGAGGGGGCGTAGGATGAGTGGGATAAGTTTAGCACACGTTATGTTGTGCTTGTTCCTAGTGGATGTGGCAGTTGCTATGTTGGGGATGGGGTGAGTGATTTTAGTGGGAATGCTAAATGTGATAAGGTGATGGTTCATCCAGGCACATGGTAAGTTGGAGTTTACCTTAGAATCACAGTTAAGGTCAGCTATCCAATCTAGGATTCTGCCCTTAGAGTGAGTACGTGCGGTGACACGTTGTGTGAAGCCTAGATTGAGTAATAAGCTGTTTACATCGTGGGCCGATGCATCGTTCGGGTCAGAGAGGCCTAAATTGAAATCACCTAGTACGATGATTTGTGAGGTAGGCTTAGTGTTTTCAGACAGGGTGTGGGCGAGATCCTCAGTAAAGGTAGATATGGGCCAGGGGGCCTGTATATGATGTGGATGGTGATGGTCTGGTTAGGAGAGATGGCGAGCTTCACTGTGAGGGATTCTGCTGATTTGAATTGGCAAGGAGTGGAGAGATTTAGCAAGGTTTTGTGGATAATAGCTATACCTCCGCCTTTAGTTTGAGCAGTGTTACGGTCATTTCTGATGATTGTGTATCCTTCAGGGAGTGCAAGGGATAGAAGGGGTCCTGAGGCCGCATGGAGCCAAGTTTCAGTAACAGCTATGAGGTTGAGGTCATGAGTAGTGATAAGATCCGCCATGTCAAGGGCATGGGCTGTGAGAGACCTGGAATTGATCAATGCTGCCTTAATGCATGTTGAGGGTTGTATATTAACCGGTGAGGTGCATGCATCAGGGGTGGGTACTAGCGAAGGTGTGTTCGAGGAAGGGATGTCCATGGAGGGGATAGGCGTATGGTGATAGGTAACTGCTGTATGCTTGATGTCAGATAGTTTGGCAGGTTGGGCCCTGCTAGAGTGGTGGTAAAAGGTGTGGGGAAGTCTGGACCCTAGTCTAGAATTTCTCAATGAGACAGAACAAGGTTGGTTGGGTGTAGGGTTCCTGGCGAAGTCATGAAACCAAAGAGCTGGGTCATTGAGGTAAGGGTTGGTCATAGGCCCATCCATAGCTGAGTGAAAAGGAAGTTATTGGTGTAAGTTGGCAATGGTATCCCAAGGGTGTTGTATGTGCATAGTAGGGTACGTGTACAATATGTGTTGGGAGACACAGAAGGGTGACAAAAGGACGTGCGTGTAGTTCTGTAGTCGTGCTGATATGGGGGTGTTGCGGCTGGGTAATGCTGAGTCTGTATGTGCAGTAATAGTGAACAAGAGGCAAATGGCAAATTGTCAGAGAATAAATGCTGCACTCCGGGGGTGCATGATAGCAGGGGAGAGGGTAAGAGGGTTATCAGTTACTCAGTGAACGTGCACCAGGCAAAAAAAGTGTGCAGTGCCGTGTCAGTTTGAAAAAGACAATGTAATGGGCACATATCAGTTCAGGGCAGTGGGAATACGTTCAGCAGGCAAATAAGAATTAAATAAGGCAGTGCATTGGGCACATAACAGTTCAGGGCAGTGGGAATACATCCATCACAGAATCTGATAAATGATGGCAAAATTGTAAAAAAGACACTTTCAGCTACTCCCTAGTGCCTCCATGATGCATAAGACATGAGGGTGTAAAAATTGCGATACATTAAGCCTTGCACATTGGCTTTGTATATATCTGCAAATCCAGAAAAGTCAAACTCAGCATCATAGCATTCCAATGACCATGACAAAGCGAATCAACACCTCCCTAAGTAATTGGATATTCCCTTTAGTCTCTCAGCTATAATTGGTTTCTCCTTTCTCAAAAACTCAACAGCTAACATTGAAGTGCAAGCAAGCATCTCAAGCCTTGCGAATGTGTATAAATCCTAGAGCGGACACTGATGGAACATCACTAGCAACATAAGCTCCTGAAGCCAGTCAGCGCTTTGTCTTCACAGATGGACTAAAGCTCCTCTTGCGGAAGTTAATGAAGAAGTGCTAGGTGTAAAGGCCAGACCTCTGCTTTGGTGATACCTGTCCTCTCTGTCATCGTCTACACAGTTTACTGCCATGGGCCACTTCTCTGACCAACAGACTTGATGGGAATCTCACAAATGGGGAATTGTCCCCTCTCCTACATATTCGGATTTGCATCGCCTCATTACCTTTGCAAGACATTTCCATGAAAAAGGGCATAATGTCATGCAGACGAATTTTCAGATTCTCGAAGTTCTGGAGACCAAAATGTCACACATGGATAAAGAGGCATCTTTCAAGAAAAAAGATACATTATGGGTCGATTTACTGGACTCCCTATATGAATGATGGGTGAATGAATGAGGAGCACATTTCAGATTTTTCTTGTGAATCAACCAATCTTGATGTGGTGAATTGAGATAAATAACACCTGACCTGGCATTATATTGGATTGCACAATAAGAGATTGTTTAATGACACCAAGGTTGACACACTTGGTGATTTTGTTTGAACATATCAGCAGTGGTTAGTGCAGAAAATGTAAGTACATATTGCTTATAGATCCTATTTCTAACACGCTATATACATGACAACCACATTAGCCTGCATTATCAGACATTGTTTAGCGAATGTTTAATGATACCAAGGTTGAAACACTAAGTAACTTCGTTTTTTGTGTGTTTTATACTAACATTATGGTACTGATTTGAGACCGTTTACCTTGGTTAGACCACAGAATATACATCGCTTACTGATCCTGTTGTCAGCAGGTTACGTAAGTGACTTCCTCATTCACCTGCACACAGGAGAGACTAGCATGGGCAACACTTTTTGCATCCTTGTTTGGCATCTTTTCAAATCTTTATCTTTTCTAAAGTCTTCAGAACTCATTTTTATTTCTTTCCAACTTTTTCATGATGCAGGAGGCGGCTGTGATGTATGTCATCATGCACCTGCGTGTTACGTCACAGGACCTGCGCCTTTTGCTGCACATATATGTTCTACATTTTTTTAATATTTATATTTATTTAGTTAATATATTTTTTCAAACATTACTTTTTTTCAGCAAAAAAAGTCTTATTTATTTTTTATTTTATTTTATTTATTTATTTGGATTTGTATAGCGCACATCTGCCCAGGGGCATCGTGGCGCTGAAAGCAATCTTACTTGTTACAGGCGTACATGGAGTATATATAGATACAGTGCGGAGCATTTTTTGCATATTTACATACAGTTGTGAAGATACAGTAGGATGGGTAAGGTGGGGTGGAGTTAATTAAACAGCGTGGTTTTGAGTACTTTGCGGAAGGCGTGGTATGAGTTTTCGTTCCTTAGTGCGGTAGGGAGTGCGTTCCAGTTTTTGGGTGCAAAGTGTTGAAAGCTAGACCCACCGGCTTTGTGTCTTTTGAATGTGTGTACATAGGTCTGGTTCGTCAAGTGTGACCTAGTGGGTCTGGTGGATGTGTTAAGGGTGATTCTTTCAGAAAGATAGGGGGGAGCCTTGGCGGAAAGGTATCTATGGGTGATGGCCATGGATTTGAATAGTATGCGTTCTTTTGTTGGTAACCAGTGGGCTTCTTTCCTGGCTTGGGAGATGTGCTCCCTTTTAGGGATGCTTAGGGCTGCTCTTAGGGCATTGTTTTGTGTGACTTGCATTTTCCTTAGGTTTTGTGCAGACGTGCCCAGGAAGAGAGAGTTGCAATAGTCCAATTTGGTACCTACTTTGGCTCTGGCTACGGCCAGGCAGTTTTTAGTGGATAGGAAGGGTTTAAAGGCGTTGATTACTTTAGTGGTAAGTGCAGCAGAGGAGGCTATGGGATTGACTTGCCGTGTCATGGAGAGAGTGGAGTTAAGGTATACTCCTAGCATTTTTACTTTAGTGGAGACTGTGATGGTGGAGTTGTCCATGTTAAAGTATTTGTACCGCGGTGGGAGTTTGTTTAGAGTTTCTTTGGTGCCAACTAGTAGGATCTCTGTTTTGTCCCCATTTAGGCAAAGGCCGTTGGCTGCCATCCAGGTTTGGATGGCTGTATAGATCTTGGTTAATGCCGCTGCGTCTTGTTCATAGATCCCTGTGAGAGGGAGCAGGACTTGCGTGTCGTCAGCAAAGTTGGTTTAGGCTATGTGACGACGGTCCAGGTCATTGAACAGTGGGAGGGTGAAGATGTTGTATAAGGTGGGGGCAGTGCAGGACCCTTGTGGGACGCCACAGTGGATAGTGGTAGGGGTAGCGCTCGCCGAGTCAGAAAAGACTTTCATAAGTCGACCCTCGAGGAATGATTTGACCCAGGATATGGCTTCTGGCGAGAAGTGGGCTTCATTTTTGAGTTGCGTGCCTAGAATATCGTGATTAACCAGGTCAAAGGCGGCAGATAGGTCTAGCAGGAGTGCAGGTTTGCCTTTGTCTATGATGTCATTTAGTTGGATTTGAGATCTAGTAGGGCCGATTCGGTCCCATGTCCTGGGCGGAAACCCGATTGCCTTTTTCCTAATATGCGATTTTCTTCCAGGTATTGCTGAATTTGTGTGTATTCAACTTTGTCGAGGATCTTAAGCAGGAAGGGATCGGTTGTGATGGGTCTATAGTTGTTGCCGTTATCAGGATCTAGAGTGGGTGTTTTGAGAAGAGGGTACACCCAGGCTTCTTTTAAGATGGTTGGGACTGAGTTTGTGTTGAAGGATGCATTGATGAAGGTTTTAGGAAATGGGGCTAGTGTTTCTACGCAATCTTTAACTAGTTTAGCGGGGCAGGCGTCGCCTTTGCAATTAGAGGGTTTGATTCTGTTAACGATATCGACTACCTCTTTTTCTGAGACTTCTATAAATTTGAATGGAGTAATGAGATTTGTCTTTTTATTCTCAGTCACTGTTTCCGTATGGGATGCTGATAAGATGTGCTGAGTGAGATTTTTGTGATGGTCTAGGATTTTTGCTTGGAGGAGTTCAATTTTGTTTATGAGGGAGGACTGTAGGGTGTTACACCAGTCTTGGTCCTTAACAATCTCTTGAGACTTGGTGGCCGGCGTGGATAGTTCCTTGAAGATAGCGAAAAGCTCTTTGGATTCTGATGTGGCGTTAGCGATTCTTTCATTGTAGGATGTGGATTTGGCTTCTGTGATACTTTTTTTGTATTGGGTGGCCAGTGATTTGTAGGAGGATAGTGAGGATGCGTTAGGCGCACTTTGCCATAAGTTTAGGGCTTTGAGTTTTTTGGTTCGTAATTCTTTTAATTCTGCTGAGAACCAAGTATTTGAGTGTTTGGTATTTTTTGATTTTTTCTTTTGTAGAGGGGCGATGATATCTATGGCAGTGCTAATGGTGGATTTGTAGATATCCGCCAGTGCAGCAGGGTCTGGTGTGGCAAGGTGGTTGGTAGTGAGGGCCTCTAGGTAGCGGGAAATATTTTCTTTGGTGAAGTTCTTGGCGCTTCTAGCTAAGGCTGGTGGTTCTGGCTTGAGTTTTTTTACCAAGTTGTTGAGTGTAGGGATGAGGAAATGAATGAGAAAGTGGTCGGACCAAGGTGTGTCTTAATCTTCATACCACATTTTCTATTTACTTTTGTTCATGACGTGGGAATACGCCATGATGCCATTGCATATTCGCATGTGACATCATGACCCCCGTGCCTATTGCCGCAAATTTGCTAATATATACAATGCTCACAATTTACTGTTTCAGAACGTTGTACGAATGCTCTGTGAATGTACCCCCAGTGAGTAGGAGAGAGGCGTTAACTCTTGACAAGTGTTGGGGGCCTGCCTCGGATCACCAGGCAGGCCCCTGGGTCTGTTGGAAGCACCCGACACGGACCCTGAGTGCGTCGCTCACGAAGCAAACAAAGGAGTGGGGGTCACCCCACCCGCTGCGGATCACTGGAGCAACCCACGTGGCTGGGGGCACATAGCATCAGGACCCCCATGGGACGGAGTTGCCCAGTAGGGGCACCGTCCTCGTGCTGGGCCCCATCCTTGGGCCCAGATCACACAGTGTTGCACCAGCATGGTGCCAGATAGGAACGACCCCGGAGCCTTTGTTGGAGTGGCTAACGAGCCGGAAACAGCTTGTGCTTTTTATTACGTTGGTCTGATGGCTACTGCTGCGTGACCCATTACAACATCCTGGGAACTACCATGCTCCCAGGAGGGATGCCATGCAACACCAAGCATCAGTAAGAAACTAGATAGACTCTTCTGCTGCAACTGGCTGATTGTTCTTGCGACTTTTGCAGATTGACCAATTTCTTTTCTTTTTTCTTTATTTCTTCTTTTATTTGGTAGGTTTCTCACATATATCTTAATGGCCTTTTTCTATTGCAGGTCCTTTTTACATTTTCAGTTTTCAAGTTTTATTTGTTTCTGTATCCTGGCGACTCATGAAGTGTTTTTTGGACAATGAGTTTGTTAAAGAAGGAATGTGCACTAATGCGAGAGTGGTTGAGTTTTGGAGTTTGGTGGATGTAGGGCCGGTCTTTGTGTCATGCAGTTTAATGCAGTGTCATGCAGTAGACATGTGTCGGCCTCTAGGGGGCACAGAGTGCGTCCAGTATCACTTTAAAAAATAAAGTTAGAGTGGAAAAATAAATGAATACTGTTTCTTTCAATTGTGGTTGTGTACGTTTTTGTTAATTGACACACACTGTGCCAGTCAGGCCTGGACAAGTGTCACTGAGCGCAAGCAGGAAGACAGTCTCTGCATTCCAATTTTGTTGTGCTCGGTGCTCCTACCTCCTGCAAAACCAGGCACGGTGCACCGCACTATGTTGATTTATGATGCATTGCTTACTAGCTAGCACTAAGCAGCCTCAGGCCCAGGGCAGCAAATAGCAACACTTATTGATTTCACTTCCTCGTGTGGCGCCAGCCCAGGCCCCAGGTCTGGCTGCACTTGCCCTCCTTCAGCGCATGCGCTTCACTGACACAGGAGGTAAATTGATTGGGCAGCCTGCCCTGCTACAACCCTGTATCAGTTGGTGCGGAAATTGCCGGAGGAATCTGGCAGTGGCTGGGGTCAAGACCCAGCCAGGCAGGACGTAAGCAAGTACCCATCCAGGAGGACCCCAGTCTGAGCCCAGAAGCCACCCTTGTGCCAGCTGCCACTGACAAGATTGGCATAATAGTGTTAACCGGTCCATTATTATTATTTGTAAGTAACTCACTGTTAAGAACATATCCTTCATGACACGGAAATGTTTCATCTACCCAAGGCAAAGAGACTTTTCCGTGGTTAGACCACTTTTGGAGCATCATTTCTTGAAATATTGGCACGTATGTCTTTTATCAAAATGTAAGACAATTTGACTTAATTCATTTTACTTCATATATTTAAAATGTAGCTTCCAAATACATTTGAAATTAACTGAATTGCTTGTAACGCATCGCACTGTAGAATAAGGCATGCACTCTGGGCGGCAATTCACCCTCCCCCGCACCTCATGCACACAAACCATGAAGTGCTCCAAGCGAAGCGGGTGCAAAGGGGTCTGATCCTGCAGTTTGGGCGTTTGTGAAACAGCCCGCTCACACAATGAAGCGATTGTCTCCATGTGTGCATCTACGTGGTCCATGCAGAGCGAAACACCATAGCATGGCACTCTGAACTAGCTTCTGATTGCTAAATCTGTCCTTCAATCTTTCCCACATGCTTCCTGCGCAGGCCCACTAAAAAGCATATTGCCAGAATTATAACGCATGCCTATTATTTGCCATGCTACCCAAGAAACCGAGCCATACAATGCCTTCATGAATGTATAATTAATGTGCAACCGTTTACCAGTGAGCATGTAATTAAACACAGGTGTAGCAACACTTTAGTCATGCAAAATGAATTGGTATTTATTGTGTAACGCATGCACCATGACTGGCTCTTGGGCTATTCTATACTAAAGGAATGGTTCATTGGTATTAAAGAGGGAATCTCACTTATTTTCGTCTAGGAAAACTGCAGAGACCCCAAAGATCCCCTTGTACATTTCTGGGTAATTCAAACCCCTGGTGCTTTAATGAGGGTGCCATGTGAGAATATGCTGTTTCTTAGAGGTTCTAGTGTCTGCAGATAACAGTGCGGCTCCTAGATATAAAGTGAGGCGCAGAGGATCACAAGAATACGATTTGGCAGCGGGGAAGCCAAGGTCAGAATGTGGTCTCTGGTTCCACAGTACATCAGACTATGTCTCCTCCATCTAAGTCACAGGGCCACATCTCTTCCAGCCTAACCAGGCAGTTGGCATGCAGACCATGCCAGGCGTGACTTTAAGCACCAGTCCTGGCTGCCACCTTGCATGCTGAGACTTGCAGACCCTTGTGTATAGCCTGAAGCACTCAACTACAAGTTCCAGAGTCCAACGCGAAACAATAGGGCTGGCTAAAGCTGTCAAACATGAAGTGGAAGCACTGGGCAGCCCGCTACTAGGCCACATCACCTTGCACTTAACACCTCCTCCAATTATGGGTATTCTACCCAAGGAACATGGCAGCAACCTCTCCGCACTCTCCTTCTCCTACACAGGCCTGTCTCCTCATTGCCCACATTCATCAAGCCTTTCACTTCAAGGCTTATCCTCTGCAGTCCTCTCCGAGCTAGTTCTGCCCCTTTGAGACCTCTCACCCCCGGACCCGTCACCTTCCAGACCCAGCCCACCTTGCTCCTGCAGCCCGTTCACCAAGGTGTTGCCGAGGGCTCTGTCCCCTAATGCAAAGAGATATCCGAGGAGGCCCATGGCCTGCTCTCAGCCTGGTAATGGCGTGGGAGGGGTACGGGCTCTAGCAGGGGGAAGAGCAGTCTGCTGCCAATTGAGTGAAGTGGGCAGCAAAGAGGCAGACCTGTGTTGGGAGGAGCAGTGTTAGCAAGGCTCTACATCACAGGCAGACCCCTACAGTGTGCGGGTGTAGCTTCCAGAGTGTGATGGTACTGCTGCACCCCCCCATCCCCCACGCTGGAAGGGCCCAATCTCTGTGGAGGTCTGAAGACAGCTCATTATGGCGTAAGTGGCCCTCGCCTCATTTCCCAACTGTGAAAAGTGACAGTGGCACCATGTGTGTGCTAAACAGAACCTTGCATTATCCACAAAGAAAGGGGATCAGTGGGGCTCCAATTTGGCTTCGATGCAAACCATGTGGGGTTCCCTCTTTTACACTGGAGAATCCCCAGTGAATCACTCCTTCTGTCCAGAAGAACCCCAAGGCCAGTAGTTATGTGCATGGTACAAAGTAATTGGTAATTTGCTCCTCTTGACTAAATGTTATAGTTTTCTTGCATAGCAATTGTACCTATATGAATGCATTGTTAGTGCATCTCATTGTGAAGTGAACACGTACCCAAGTAAATCGCTATTACCATAACAATAACAACTCAATATTATGACATCCAAGACATTAAAACATATTTAAATTAATTACTTCAGAGTAATTATATCTTATTTTGCATATAAAGGGGAACCGACCGGACTTGTCAGAAAACATGCATTGGCACAGCCGGGTAAGCCTTTTCTTTGTAAAAACACTATCAGGACAAAAGGGCTCAATGGCACATGTATCATAGCACTATTAGTTCACACAGCACGCAGTTGCTTACTTCTCACGAGTCAATTGCCTAGAACTAGTGGCAAAAGCACATTTTGAGGCCGGGGTATGAGGAACTCCCCTTTTCGACTTTTCGGGTCTCTAGCAAGACATCCTTCTACTCTTGGTAGTGGTTCATTTAACTTGGCTAGGTAGCCTGAGTATTACTGCGTGGTACTTAAGTCTTAACTGCGCAATGAGAATAACAAAGGTTACTTTTCTTATGTGAGAGTCCCTGCAGCAATCTGCCCATCCATGCTCTTTCTCCACCTGCTCCTCTGGGAATTAGGGTTCATTGGAATCTTCTATTGGCCTGTCCATATATGTTGCATGCCAATAACACTATCAAAACAGGAAAACATCAGTTTGTGACTGATGAACGTCTTCGAGCGATGGGTTGCAAGTACTTTAAAATATAGAAAGGCTTTGCCCACCGGCCATGGCCAAAGGCCGAAGGAAATGGCTAGTTATCTGGTAGCATTGTAAAATGGACAGGTTATTTTTGAACACATAATACTGGTAACATTCTAAGACTGTCACCTACTATCTAATGTATGCATTTTCTATTGCATTTGTATTTCCATCTAGTTCTTTATCCAGTGCCCTATTTACAACATTTGTAACATAGAACAATTTTGATTGTCATTTTTGGGGGTCAGTGGCTGCCAATGATGCTTCCCGCCTAGGGTGCTATCTGGTGTAAATATGGCCCTTGGTGGATGACATAGAAGGATTGAAACGGAGACGGTACAGTTGAAAGATTGTTTTATATGATATCACATATGGAACTTAGATGGGACCTTGCCTACTATTACTCTTTAAGTTTTCTTTTCTGTGTTACTTTAGACACTGTGTAGAACTGAAATTCATTGAACTTTTTTCTGTCTCTGCAATAAAAATCACAACTTGTTTACAAACATTGTGTAATGACAGATTATGCCACAATTACCCATAGCAAATGTTTGTGCGGAATTAATCATCAGTGGCCATTCCAGTTGGGGACACACAATGCTAAGGAAAGTTTTCTTGGTCACAATCACCACATTGCATCCCAGAGTCAAATCGTGAACTAGTGAATCGATTGCTTCAGGCAAAAGGAATGTGTTGGATATTACGTTTTCAGTCCAAGTTACTGTACAAAGAAGTACTCTGGTATAGATCTTTTTTATTGGTTGAAAAATAAATATGGTTGTATAATTGTTTTGTAAAAGAATTAGAAAAAAAGGATTATTACTGTTATTTTCCACATGTGGGTGGGCAGTGTAACTTGGTTTCAGTGAGCGGATGCAACACATGGGGTTCGTTGAGGTTGGCAAGCTTGCTCAAGCATTTGGCTGCCAGGAATTTACTCAGGTTGTCATGTTCCCAGCGCAGACGCTTACCCACAAGACCACAAGCACTTTTTTCATATTTGGATTTTGTTTACCAGGGAATATTTCACGACAGATTGCTGGGTTTAAAAGGTAAGCACCTTTTATACTTTGCCAGCATATTTATTGAAACATTTCCTCATCCAGTTTATTTTTCTGGTGTTCATTACTTTTTTTTTAAAAGTCCAATGCTATTTTGTCTTGTGCTCTTGCTTCTAATGGGAAGGTCAAATGAATTACATTTGTATTTTTCATTTTAACATGTATGTTCACTTACTGTGCGTATATTCATGGGTGCCAGCTTTTGATTTTTGCTATGGGTGTAGAAAGTACCTGGGCATATGTTATTCTTGCAGCTTTTATTTTTTTTCCCATTTCTGTGCTGCTTAAATGTGGTTAGTTGGGGTTGTGCAATGTATCATAACAGTCACCAAGAGACTGGTCATAAGGGCTTGGAGCACGCTGCTCAACAAAAGTGTGTGGCCCATGGAAAACAATTGAATCCCACTGCACATTGCCTAAAAACATTGTGAGTTATCAAGGCCTGCAATCTTTTATATATAACAGTACCACTATCAAAACAGGAACAAATCAGTTTGTGATTGATGAACATCTTCGAGCGATGGGTTGCAAGTGCTTTAAAATATAGAGAGGCTTTGCCGATGGGCCATGGCCAAAGGAAATGGCTAGTTATCTGGTAACATTTTAAAATGGATAGTGGGCACGGCCAAAGGCCTTGTCCACTGACCATTGCCCAAGATCATGCTAGTGGTCTGGAAGCATTCTTAAAATCTATGGAATAACAAAACCCTTGAAATTCAAAGACAAAACATTAGTTGCAGCGACGTTAAGGTGAGCAATACAGTGTAACAAAACCTTTGCCATTCAAGGCTAGGAAAATACTTCTAGCCTTCCTGCCTGTTTTCAGAAAATAACTTTAAGGCGAAATGAACACGTGTGCTTTTAACTGTAAAAATAGATTTGCATCTTACATGTTAAAATCGTTTTTTGACTGAATAGCCTGTCTTTCCTTGTTAATCTGCTAACCCATATAGCAATGCACCGCACCCTTGTGGTGGTGCTGCAAAAAAAAAATGCTACTTGTGCAGTAGTGCTGTAATGCTACTTGTGCAGTAGTGCTGTAATGCTACTTGTGCAGTAGTGCTGTACTCTGTGCTGTAACATGCCAAATATCCTTACATATACCCTCCTTTTGTTTTTAGAACTTGGCTATAATCCAAGCCAATTCCTAAAAACAACTTGTTCTATTTTTTTTTACAATATAGCAATCCAACAAAATGAATATTCATGTGCATCAATGAAAATTTGCAATTAACATTTCATCTGAGTCCATCAGTTCATAAAATGTTCCACATTTGCCTTCTCAGTGGAAGTGGCATTACTTTAAGTTTAAATTTTCCAAGTCAATTAAAAACAATGAAATAAAACAACTAACTAAAACAAATAAGTAATATAACAAGTTAAAATAAATAATTAAAATAATAAATACGTGGAACTTCATATGCCGGAACTTTTGCTTTGTCTCTTTTGGTATGTCCCGACCAGCGATGTTATTCGGTTCATTCGAGTACTCTTTCATCTTGGCAATCTTGAATCCACAGTATTCATCTCTTTTGGCATTCCGGTTATTTTGTCTTCACCTCCACCTGGAGGCAGGCATCTTTTGGTCTTCATCCAGGGGACTCCAGGACTCCATCGTCTCCCGTGGCCTCTGATCCCGGAACCTCCGATCAAATAATGTTAATCGTCTAAATCAAAATAGAAAATAAACAGATTAAGTACATAGCACAATACTAACTTCATCCTTTTGCCAAAAATAAAACATGCTTGGTAAAAATACTTCGTTTCTTTTTTCTTTCTTCTGAAATTAAACACAAGTTAAAAGAAAACAAACACATATAAAACAGCATTCAATATTTAATACACTTTCTCTCTGCACACCAACCACGAGCTTCCGTTATATGTGCATTTATTTATTTATTTATTTATTTATTTATATTATATATTTTCACATATATTACAGTGTTTATGTGCCATCATTACAATCAACTTTTTTTTTTTAACTTCTTTGTCACTGCCTCCTGATCACACCCATTTATTTTCTCAAGGGACTCTATCCGTTTCCACATGCTCAAGCTGCCTGATCTCATGTCTGGGATGGCATGGTTTGATTTGATTTACATGGACAAACTGCTCTATTGCTGTTTCACCTTCATTTTTCAAAATTTTATACACTACAGGAGAGACTTTATCTATAATTCGGAATGGCCCCTGCCAGGCTGCCAGAAATTTAGAATTTTTCTGTTTACTTTTTCCAAAATGAAATTTGTACACCTGATCCCCTACATTGTATTCCTTTACTGATGTCTTTTTGTCATAATATGACTTAGCACTGTCAGCAGCTCTTTCCAGATTTCTCTGCACAAAAGCAAATGCGTGTTGCAAATGCCTCCTCAGTTCATCAATATATTCATGAACTGTGGATGCACTCACTAGAGTTTGCTCATGTGTTCTGTATAGTAGGTGTTGTGGTAACACCATTTTCCTACCTGTTAATACCTCATGGGGGCTAACACCGGTTGCTTTGGCAGGAGTCGACCTGATTGCCATCAAAACCAATGGTAAACGCAAATCCCAGCTGGAACCTGCTTCTGCCACAAATTTCTTTAAAATGTCCACAACAGACCTATTGCTTCTTTCAACTGTACCTGAAGACGCCGCCCGATATGCGATATGTAGTTTCCTTTTCACACCTAGTATTTGCCATACCTTACTCATTAGAGTACTTGTGAAATGACTTCCTCTGTCTGACTCAATTCTTTGTGGCAACCCAAACCTTGAGAACACATGGTTCACCAGCAATGTGGCTGCTGTTTGCGCACTACAATCTGGTGCGGGAATGCACTCAATCCACTTTGACATCAAACATACCACACTCAAAATATAGCGGTGTCCCCTGCTCGACCTTTTTAAAGGACCTACATAGTCTATTTGCAAATCTGACCATGGGAGAGTTAGGCCTCTTTTCATCAATGGTGCTCTATGCATTGGTGAAGCAGGTTTAAATTGGGCGCATACTAGACATCCTCTAGTATATAATTCCACATCTTGGGACATATGTGGCCAGTAAGCATAATCTTTTAGTATTTCTAATGTCTTTTGTGAACCCCTATGGCCTGCAGTTATGGCATCATGTGCATGGTGTAGCATTAGTCCTCTGAATGAAAGGGGTACTACCCACTGTATTTGCCCTGTTATGGACTCTCTAATCATGAGCCCATCCTGTAATCTAATTCGTGTTTTGTTCTTTAATAACACCCTCAACTCTTCTTTTCCCATACAATCATTTTCTGTTAAAGGATTTTGTTCAGGATCTATCAAATGATTATAATAGATTCCCAAAATTTGATCATTCTTTTGTGCCTCAATCAAATCTTGGTCTGGCGTGTCATGACTCCACTGCACCACCGGTTGATCTACCTCCTTTGGTGCTTTAGAACGTGTGACTGCATCAATTTGTATTTCACCCATTAAATAATCAATAGGTAGCAATTCTCCCATCACAGCCCCAATCTTAGCCAGATGGTCTGCCTTATCATTTCCCTCCTTATCCTCTCCTGGTGTTTTTAAATGCCCACGAATTTTTCTCCAGTATATTGTTAAATTATTTTCTGACACCAATTTGTCTATGGCTTGTATCATTTTTCCATGTTTAAGTGGCTTTTTGTTGTATGTAACCATGCCTCTTGCTTTCCAACCAGGCAAATATTCCACAAAGCTATTCCGTGCATAGTCAGAATCAGTCACCAGGACAATTTCACTGAACTTTTTATCAACTGCAGTAGCAATTGCTTTATAGATGGCTGCCAATTCCGCCACCTGACTGCTCCTATCTCCAATCCTCATCCCTATACTAGGAACGCCTTCACATTTCAACCAGACATTTCCTATTCCTGCCACTAATTGTTTATTACTGTCATTTTCAATGTGAAAAGCACAACCATCCACATATACAGTTGGCAAATCCTTGCATGTTTTTTCATCAAAAGCTTTGTGTGGTGATTGTTCAAATTCCTGTAAACCAGCTTCCACATCCATTTCATTTGTTATTTGTTCAGCTGCACAGTCATGTAAGTCAGCTAACCCTTGAGCAATTGGGCTCTTTTTATTTTGTCCATATCTTACTTCTACGGGAAAACCTTGTAATGCCAGCGTCCATGAAGTGATTCTGGATTGTGCTAGATTGCCTGATCTAATTCTTTTACTCTCTAAAAATTGCAAAGGTTGATGATTTGTTTCAATAATCACCTTTTCTCCCTGAACAATGGGGCGGAAATGTTGTAGCGCCCACACAGTGGTTAATAGGGCCTTTTCGCATTCATTAAATTTCATTTCAACTTGGGAAAATGCCTTACTTGCATATGCAATGGTTTTGTGATTCAAATCGTGTTTTTGTGATAACACTGCTGACATACAATGTTCAGAAAATCCTATTTCTATAAAGAAATCCCTGTCCTTTATGGGGTATGCTAAACATGGTGCCTTTACAAGACATTCCTTCAATCTAGCCACTGCATCAGACTGCTCTCTTTCCCATCTCCAGGGAGTATTTAGTTTAAGCAGTTTAGTCAATGGTTGAGTGATTTCTGCATAATTCTCAATGAATTTTCTGTTATAGCCTGTCATCCCTAATAAACTTTTTACTCCTTTCACATTTTTAGGATCTTTTAATCTTTGTATGGCCTCTATTTTCTTCCTTTGTGGATTTAGCCCATGTTCAGTCACTTCATGCCCTAGAAAGTTCACTTTTTTCTTGCACCATTGTGCTTTTTGCAAAGATACTTTGGCGCCTGCTTTCTGCAATTGGCCAAGCACATGTCTTATTTCATCAAAATGGCTTTTAAGGTTTTCATTTTTTATCAAGACATCATCCACATAAACTATTGTCCCTCTTTCCGCTGCATCTGGCATGGCCTTTCTCAAAAATATGCCAAATTCACTCCCACTATTGATGTACCCGAACGGAGCTCTAAGCCAGGCATATTGAGTCCTGTCAAATGTAAAGGAAAATAGGTGTTGTATCTCCTCTGCCAATGGCACACACCAATATCCAGATGTGAGATCTAACGTGGTAAATACATTTGAACCATGTATCTGAGCTAGGCCCTGATCAATGAATGGTAGTGGCCATCTAGATACTGGTACTCTTTTATTTAACTCTCTTAAGTCTGCACATAGCCGCCATTGACCATTTGGCTTTAACACACCTAAAATAGGCGTATTGGATGTGCTATGAATGGGCCTAATTATTCCCCGTGATTCCAAATTTTTAATAATCTCTGCCAATGATTCTAAACATGCCAGCGGTAGTCTATACTGGCGTACAAACACTGGATTTCTGCTACAACCTTCTGGTAGTGTGGCCACATGTAAATCAGTTAAACCACAATCATAAGCATCTTTTGCAAATACATCCTTAAACTCCATAAATATTTCCCTCAGATTGCGTCGATCCTCATCGCTGTTACATGCATCCGCTAAGAAGATCTGCTCTTCTACCATTCTGGAAAATTCTGGAAACTCTTCTGGTAAGGGAATCTCAGCGCTTTCCTCTAACTGTGTGGCTGTGTCTTTTTGTAGGGCTGCCACTTTCAAATATTTTGGCATATCAGCTTCCACTTCAATGGGCTGATTTCCTGTTTCATTTTCATTTAAATTAAATATTATGCAATCCTCTTGATGGCAGCACACTGTCTCATTTGAATCATAAGGATACCCAGAATGAATTTTAAATATTCCTTTGGGCTGAGAGTCCAGGTGTTCTGGCAACTCGCCCTTGGCATCTACATATTTTTCAGGAATATTCCCAATCACCATGTTATTAAAATCTGCCGTATAATGTGATTTTTGTATGGCCATTCCTAATGGGGAGTTTTCCTCTAAATGAACGTCCTGACAACCTTTATTATTTACCATGATTTTTACAGATCCCTCACCAATGTCTACCAATGGAATGTATTCATAATCCAGGCCTTGCTGTTTTATGGATTCATTCAGGCATACAAATGCATCAGAGCCTTTCATCTGCTGTCCATTTTTGCATTTCAGTGTTATTGCAAACTGTTTTGTAAATGCAGGAACAATAGTATTTTTCCTCATCTGTAATTCGACTGCATAAGGAACTAGTTGTGCACAATGATAAGCCCTTCTTTTGTCTTCAAATTCAGGTGCCGGCCCACCTAGGCGTGACCATATTTTTTGATTAAGGAAATCTAACACCATACACATTCTGTGCATGATGTCATTGCCCATGTAAAATTCATTTTGTGCTCCACTCACTATCCATACATTATGGTAAATTGCTTTCTGCCCAATGCTAATTTTAAGCATGCATCTGCCTGTAATTCGGTTTTCAAAGTCTGGACTGTCCAACCCAGAAACATATTGGTTTTTAATCCTAAATTTCGGGATTTCTTCCCTCTCCATAATTTTTTGCAACAATTTCTCATTAATGAAACTCCTTTCATGTTCAAGCGCTAAAGTGGCTTTTATTGTTTTAAGATAATCATTTATACCAGCGTGAACCCATGGTTGCTCATCTTCCATGTGTATCTCTGCCAGAGTGGTAATGTGTTTTTCTGAATCTGTTTTAGGAACAATATTCTGTTTGCATGTATTCTCTTTTAAATAGAAACGTAATGTGTGTTCGTCTATGGCAGTCTGCCAATCTTTCCTTGGGTCCAAGTATATTTGTACAGGTAGTTTTTCATTGTCGCTCTGATCTTTGTCTTGACACCTTAATATAACAGTGACACTAGGTATGCAGCTATTCTGGAGATATACCTCCACAGCATCATTTGTTTTGGCAACGGTGTGACATTCTTTTATATTGCTGTTTTGTGATTTTAGTTTCTTAGGCCTCAATGGTTTTTTGGTTAAGGACCACAGCACTCCATTCACCCCATCTATGAGAGGAGACAATCTTTTCAGGCAATCTGTCCCCATCAGAAATGGAATTTCACAAATAGATGTGATCAATACCTCTTGTTTCATTCTGTGCTTTCCTATTTTTATGTCAACCTCAGTTACACCTATGATGGGCACCTCCTCCCCATTAAAGTTATGCACTGGGCCTTGATTTGCCTTCACTGTGATCTGACTCTGTGGAGGCCTCCCTTCATTGATACTCTTTACCAGCTCCTTGGACATAATTGTGGCCTGTGCGCCAGTGTCAATCATAGCAAAGGTGTGGCATTTTTCTTCTACAGTGATGGGTGCATAATATCTGTCCTCAACTTCCTCTAATACACATAAGAAATGTGAATTCTTACTGATTTCAGGGCTCACCTTTCTCAGGTCTTTTTCACTTTTGGCTAAGCACATTGGTAAATGAAAAGACATTTTTCCCTCCTTTTTACCCATTTCTGTGCGAGATATTTTATTCATTTCTCCATGTTCAGAGGTTTTTTGGAGTGTGGCCACTGTTCGCCCATCCATCTGGGTAACATCAGAGACCACATTACAACCTTCCAACTGAACATGTGTCACAACATCATTCAGCAATTTGTCATTTTTTAATTCTGTGCATTTGTGATCATTTAGTGTAATACCAGCCCTTTCAGCCTCTTCAAAAATATGTGGCTCAAAGAATTTTTCAGGTGATTGACTTGTACCCTCCTTGTGAGTATTTCCTTTTTCTGTCTGTGTTTGGTCATTGTTTTGCTTGCCCAGGGAAGAAGCTATGGCATCCCCACTTACTCCCTGTTCACTGGTATTCCCCATGCATGAGTCATTTTTCTTAAATCTGTCCCTTTGTTCTTTTGGAATTCCTAATGTTTCTTTTTCATTTGTGCAAATCTTTACTGTTTTATTTAGCTCTAAGTTAAACCGTACCTCTTTTTTAGAATTATTTACACTTTCCATCACAATTTCATTTACTGGTACTTTCATTTTTAATCCATTAGTCATCTCAGAGTCGTTATGCAAAATTATATCAGAGCTATCTGTCATTTTGGCACTGCAGTTATCATGAGTACTTAGTCACTTTTCGGAAGCCCCCCGGTCATTGCTATGGCCATCAGCCCCCTCTTTGGAAGGTTGTTTTTGCGCTGTATAGAGCTTTCCTATTTGCTCAGCTAACATTTTCACTTGGGCCTCAAGGCATTGGAACCTTTCCACCTCTCTAGGATCCTCTTTCTGTGGCCTAGGTCGATATTGGTTGTTTT
This sequence comes from Ambystoma mexicanum, assembly GCF_040938575.1. NCBI lineage: Eukaryota > Metazoa > Chordata > Amphibia > Caudata > Ambystomatidae > Ambystoma > Ambystoma mexicanum. Next base: position 817,190,595 of record NC_090935.1, read on the forward strand.
CCCCCTGATTGGATCTATTCTGATACCTCTCAGGTGATTGATACCGGTTGGGATGGTTTCTGAACTCTTGATTCATTTGTGGAGGGGAGCGGGTTGCACCCATCCTTTGATTATAGTCCCCTGGTGGGGAATCATTGTACTGGCGTGGACTGTAGTTCACGTTTTGCTTCATGTCCTGTTTCTCAGATTGTGGGTACTGGCCCCTATATTGATTTCCATTATCAGTAAATCGATCCACATATCGGGGCCTATCCTGATTACCATATATCATGGTGCTGGGATCAAATCTGCTCTGTGTCCCCAATGACTGGTAGGGACCATCATTTCTTTGATCTTGATTTTGTCTCTGATTATGGTTCATACCTGCCATATCAGACCGGTATCTTACCCGGGGTCTATCTCCTAAATATCTAGGGCTGATGTAGCTCTCTCTATTACTAGGATCATGTGATTGGAATATTGGTACAGTAAATGGCGATCTTTGTTGATTACCCCTTTGTTCAGGTGTCACATTATTTTTACCTTGGCTTTGAGCAGACTCAATGGACATTTTGGCTGACCTGATTTCCATTACTGTGGCTGAGGGTTCTTTAGATTTAGGCCTAGTATCTTTCATTTTATCACTTTCTCTACCCTGACAATAGAGTACCTCATATAGCTTGGTGCTTTGATGTACAATCCATTCAAGGGACTTGTCACGGTCAAATTCACGGACCAATTGGGATATGATGTCTTTCTGTAGCCCATAGAAGTATGCGGTTTTAAACTCATTGGAATTTGAGTCAAAAGATACATCAAAGCGAGAGAATGCTCTTTTTAAGTCTTGTAAAAATTGGCGAGGTGATGTATTAGGTCCAGCAGTAATAGTGTACGCAACTTTCTTTGCCTCCTGCAATGACTGAAAAGGAGAAAAATGGCGCCTAATTTCTTTTTCAAACTCCAGCCATGTCATATTCTGCTGTTCATTTAATCCCCTTATGATGCTGGCCGTCGGGGCATCTAAAGTTAAATGAAAATATTGTCTGTACTGTTCCTTAGGTATCTGGAGCGCTTTAAAAATGTCATGCACCGCTTCTAAGTGATCCTCAATGCAGCATTCACCTCCCTTTTTAAATGGTTTGATCAGGGCTTTAATGGATTTCATTATTTTTATGGGGCTACTTGTTGCAATGCATGGAATTGCACTATTTTGTGATTCAATCCTGTTTTCAGGTGTATGAGATTGGTGGCTGCCCCCAATGGGAGTATCAAATCCCCCAAGGGCACTGCAACCAATTTCAGTCACCGGCCCAGTCACTGGGGCACTAGCTCTTTGGGCAGAGCTAGAATTCACCTCCACTCCATTGAATGTGGTACCCTGCCGCCTCTCCTGGGACCTGGGAATGCACATTTGCTGTTCTAAGTCCTTACACTTTTTAAGGAGTCTGTTGGCTTCATCATGCAAATAATTACTTTCATCACTCATTTTATTAATTGCCTCCTGCATATCGCACATTTGCATTTGGCATTCATTGAACTCTTTACTTCTCTTGTCTCTTTCTTGGATCATTTTAATCATTTCTTGTTCTACACTCTGGAGATCACCTTCTTTTTCGCAATGTTCTTTTTGTAAAATCTGCATTTCTGAAACAACCTCATCTTTATCCTGCCTAATGTGATCCACTAAGGCTTTTAAGTGTGTCAATTCTTGCTCACTATCTTCAAATTGTTTCTTGCTTTTGGATAACTGAGTATCAAAGTCTCTGCATTTTAATTGCATGTCTTTTTGGCATACATCCAATTCTGCTCTCAACATTTCCTGATTTTTACTTGCCCCATCTAATTCAGTCTTTAACCTGTTAATTAGCTGAGTATCATTCTCTTGCATTCACAGTGACTTGTTTAAAATAAACCATATTTTGCCGCATAGCCGTATTAAACAGTCTTTCTCTGCACTTTTATCGGCTGCATTCAATAATCTTGTAAGGCAGACCTGAATTATGCTGCCTTCTGCAAAAATATTGTCTAGTTTTTCTTTCTGCACCTCACCCTGAATGCGATTACTCCATTCTAAGGTACTGTTCGAAGACCAATTCCCATGTGCAAATAACTTTGCCTCTAAATATTGCACTAGATCTGAGAATGTGGTTTCCCTTTGTGACATTCTGAAATTCGTTTTTAGTGGCACACTGCTATTATAAAATGGGTTCCCTTTAATGTGCAAATGGCAGTGTGAGACACGCTTGCCACGCCCAGTAGGTACTCTATGATCACTTTCCCGGCCTGCAACGCACCATAAATATGTAGGGTATTTTGTGGAGATTTGGGGCCTGACGGTATTTTATTACCGCCGAAAAATAACTTAGCAATAATCACTCTTTGTATTCAGATTTGGCCATGTGCAACAATAATACAATGGACATGCATTATTTCAGCACCCAGACCTGCATATTTGGTATACGTGGTTGGTGGTATTTTGGTGAGCATAATTCCCTTGTTGTATTTGTGGCCCCAATGTCCAGAATCCCTTATCTTCGCTTAGATTTTTCGTGTGATCACTAGAGAGACCTCAGACCTGCATTCTAGAGATACCACAATTTCCAGTGATAGTGTTGGTGCGCCACCATGGGCAAACTCACTGACTTATTTACGACAGAGAGCTATATGTGGTAGTCTTGTGGTAATTTCCACTACCTTATATACGGTAGGGAGCTATGTTCAGAGAGTCTCTCTTCCCGTTGGCTCATGTACCTCCAACAAGTTATACTACAGTCACTCACAATTATTCATACTGATTCTGACATACACACATCTGTCTTAAAATGACCATTGCACTGTTTAAAAATCTCCCCACATCATTGGCATTGTAATGGTAAATAGAAAATAAACCACCCGTCTGTTTTCAAATATTTTCTGTATTATAAAAGTTGCATTTAGACATGATCTCATTCTTTACAGCAATAAAATGGAACAATCAAAGCATTTTCAATGACACACTGCAATTATAGTGGCGGAGAACAGAACTTAAATTGCAACATTAGCACTTGATTAAGACACACACGGGACTTTCATTTTTCTACACTGACTGCATACTTTCGTGCACACACACAGCTCCCCCAGTTAGGTAATTACCTTATCTGTTCAGAGGATTCTCTCTGTGAATGTGGCTCTCTTGGCTTAACTCCAACAAAAAGGAACGCTTGCCTTCTCAAGCCGGGGTCATTGCCTGGAATTCTCAGCTTTTTCAGATAGGACTGCCTCTGCCAGTGGAAAGGTAATTCTTTCAGCTTTCCCCAGTCTCGACTGCAGCAGGACACCCCCACAGCCAGGTCTTCTCCCCAGTAGTGCAGAAAGATGTCTGCCTCTCTTTTTCCCTGCTACTGCCCACTAAAACTTTCCTCTCAGCCCTCTTTATGACGTGTTCCAATGAAATCCATCATCTCTCATCCTCCTACTTTTAAACAATAGCTTCGCTTATACATTTGCAATTGTTGCAAATCTGACTTCCTTCCTCCTGCAGTTACTGTGCACAACAACACGGATAATCAGGCAGAGAAGAGAGGAAAAATCTGCACACTCATTTAACTGGTTTTCAAAGTATGCCTAATTCTGCAGTAGAGAACACATTTTATTAGTGAGTTATATTAAAATAAGGTTTTATTAGTCAGGTTAATGGTTAATATGTTAGCTGTTAATTTTCAAATGTGTCTCTAGCAATATAGGCATTTCAGGTGAAAAATAGTGTGCATTTTTAAATGAACACGTGTGCTTTTAACTGTAAAAATAGATTTGCATCTTACATGTTAAAATCGTTTTTTGACTGAATAGCCTGTCTTTCCTTGTTAATCTGCTAACCCATATAGCAATGCACCGCACCCTTGTGGTGGTGCTGCAAAAAAAAAATGCTACTTGTGCAGTAGTGCTGTAATGCTACTTGTGCAGTAGTGCTGTAATGCTACTTGTGCAGTAGTGCTGTACTCTGTGCTGTAACATGCCAAATATCCTTACACAGTGTAACAAAACCTTTGCCATTCAAGGCTAGGAAAATACTTCTAGCCTTCCTGCCTGTTTTCAGAAAATAACTTTAAGGCGAAATGAAACACCAGAACAGAATGTTTGTTTTTAAAGCTCAGCGAGACAGGGTTATTCTGCTGCAGCGAACCCAGCATGGTTTCAAGCCACCATGTGAATCTCCTTCTGTATCTCTCTCCATTGACAATAGGCACATCTTTATACATTTACAACCCATATAGTATTACAACAGGTCATTGGGCCTCATTCTGAGGTGGCCGGCAAGGGATACCGGGCACCGGTAAGGACACCGGTGCCGGTAATACCTTACTGCCCAATTCCGAGGTCCTTTAGCGGGAATCGCAAGGGACGTGTGGTCGGACCAGCAGGCCTGTAATTAGCGCCTTCCCCATTCCCATTGAGCCCTATAGGGGCTCAATGGGAATGGGGAATGGCATTTGGAATGGGGACTTACAGGGTCTGCCAAGGGCGGAATGTCCCGGTAAGTCCCCACTCCACCAGACCGGACCTGGACACGATTTTGGAGGCAGCCATGGCGCTAATAGCGCTATGGCTACCTCCAAAGTCGTAATGAGGCCCATTGACTCAGAGCTAAAATAGAACTCCAGCTGGGGTTTCACCTTAATTCATGCAGCTGATCCTAGGCTAATATAACACACTGGGCCTGCTTCCAGAGCACATGTGAACAGCTGAATCCTAAAAGGGACAGTGTATGTTTTGGCAGGCTAAGGGCTTCTTTAGAAATAACATGTCTGCAGCTATCTATTTAGATAACCTATGTTAAACCAATATTTTTACTAACACAAAGAAACAAAAAAACATAAGTTGCAGGGATGTTAAGGTGAAAGCCTACTGCAACAAAACCCCTGAAATTCAGCTAAAGCCACCTTAACTTTGCGCCACCTGTTGTGCAGCCATATGACCACAATGATGACATCACAAATCACAACACTGATAACATCACTAATCACATGTTGTATGAGAACACTGATGACATTACAAATCGCATTGCTGATGCCATCACTGTTGACAACACAAATCACATTGTATATAACTGATTACATATATAATAGAATTAGACATAACATCATTTATAAGTTAGCCCAAGAAAAGTTTGATCACCTTAATAACAATTTAGGCTGTGACCCTGGCCTTGACAAAGACTGTTGTCACTGGCCCGCACCAAAGGCCATAGCTATTGGTCGATTAGTGTTAAAAAATATCAATGTGCATGGTTAAAATTCATGCCCAGTATCCCATCACTGTTTTAAAATATATATTGGACAACATTGAAAGCTGTAGTTAGTGGCCATGGCTAAAGGCCATAGCTAGTGTCTATTAATAAGTTAGAATGTTCAGTCGGCACAGACAAAGGCCGTGGCCACTGGCTACTTTTGTGTTGAAGACCACAGCTAGTGGCTGGTGTGAGAAACCAGAAGGTGTCTCACCCGCTAGTCCCTGCAGATCTCTCAGGTAGCCAGGGCATGGCCATCGCCTTTGGATCCCAACCTTGGGGGTGGACCAGTGCAGGAGGATCACCTGGTCACCTGGGTGAGGGGTCCTTGGGGAGTGGGACACCGGATGGTGAGACACAGTATCCCTCTCTTTCCTGTAACACCTTTACTCCATCCTATCAGATAGGATAAGTAGGAACGCTACCCCCCCTTTACCTGCACAGACACTTTCACACAAGCAGCCCACTACAGGAGAAAACAGACTAACACCTGAGCAGTATACCCGATGTGTCCCAATACAATCGTCAGGTGAGGTCAGGAAATTACTGACCATCACTCAAAACTGACTTCCATTAAGCTTCCCCACATGTCTACAAGGCGGAGCAGGAAAGCACACTCTGAGCGAGGCAAAGCACATGAGGAAACAGCAGTTTCGAGAGGGCAGCTGAACGAGAGAAGAAAGATTGCAAAACAGGGAGGATCGCAATGATGGAAGTTCCCTTGACCTTTTCAATAAGCAACCGTTACTTTCAAGAGCCCTTGAGATCAGAAAGCATAAGACCAGGAAACCAGGCTGAAGAACCCCATATTGTGTGTCGGAGATACCCGGGGCCCCGTGTCAGTAATCAAGGTGGGGAGAAACAGCATGCACTGTGGTACCGTCCTTGGCTCCAAGGATTGATTGAATGCACTTTGTGCTTCTTGTTTTTAACATATTGAACCTGTCTCATGTTTCTTTAAGGACGCCCGCTTCCGGGCAGTCCTGTTGATTGCATCAAGTGGGGGTGACTTGCCTCACTTTCATCCCACTTCAGGGATAGATGTGCAAAAGCCCTCGCCCACGCAGCGGGTGGGCGCAGTGGGCACGCCGTCAGTGCGTTGAAGGCGCGCTTAAGGCAAGCCCGTCAGTGCCCGTCCGTGCAGGGATGGGACGGAGGGAACGGCTTGATAGAAGTATTTTGCTCTCCCTAGCACCAGTCCATACAATATGGCCAGCTGGGTGGAACAGCAGCCCTATCCCTATCAGTCCTGTTTCCTCCAGTACTACCACTGGAAAACAGCTCTCTACTGGAGTTCCTACTCTACTCCTAAAGAATACTCTGTCTCTCCCAGCCCATGCTGGTGAAATTCTGGAACTACTATCTAGCAGGAAACCCACAGTGCTCTGTCTCACATAAACCTGGCTGGTGCCTAGCTCGGCACCAACTCTGGTTCAAGCTATACACTGTGATTATCGTATCATCCACCATGACCGCCCGCCCCCACAGCGTGGAGGTGGAGTGGCTTCCATCTTCCATGCTGAATATGTTATTACTCAGCTATCTTGCCCCAAACACTCAACATGGAAGCCCTGTTTTTTAGATGTGTTATCTCACCCTCTTGCATTAGTCACTTTCTGCTCATATATCGCCCCCCTGGACCTATAGGACACTATGGGAAATATCTGCTTGAGTTAGTGGCGAACTTGAACCTACAATACTAATTTAGTGGTGCTAGGTGATTTCAATCTCCGCTGTAACCCGCCCAGATCGAATGAGCTATGCTCCTTCTTTGATAGTCTATTTCATCTTGAACTGCACCAACTGGTCCAAGGCCCTACTCACGTTCATGGTAATACCCTTGATCTGGTATTTTCGAAAGATTCATTGCTATGCCCTGGGACTCTGGAACCTGTGGTATGGTCCGACCACCACTTAGTGACCTGTGCATTTAAATTGGTAAGTGCCCCTACTAATCTTTTACCTCCAAAAATGTTACTAGACCCCTGGCACAAGGTTGATACGAAAGTACTTAGCACTCAAATAATTACCAACTGTGCCTCTTTAAAGCCGCTATCACTGAGTTCCCTTTCTCAGTCGTTTCTAGATGTCACAGATGTTTGTGCCCCGTTGAAATTGGTTCAGGGCCTCAGGATACCCTCCCAACCCTGGTTCTCGGAACAACTGAAAGCCGCCCGCCTGAAGTTAAGGCAGGCAGAACAGAAATGGCGCAAAAATTATGATCTTGATCTTATAGAATTATATAAGTCCTCCCCCTCAATCTACCTGGCTAATATTAAAGCTGCCAAAGCCACTTTCTTTTCTCGTAAGATCGAAACAGCAATATGTCAACCAGAAACTCTCTTTTCTATTGTGAAGTCACTAGCCTCCTCTAAAACCCTCACCTCAATGGTTAAACCGTCTCAAAAGCTGTGCGATGATCTTTCTCTTCTCTTTATTAATAAAATTGAAGTTATCCACACCAATATTTCTAAAGCCTTGGCTACATCGATTCCTAATGCATATAGACTGCCCCCTGTCCTCTCCACTGAACCCCCTACTAATTGGTCGTCCTTCCCCCTCTTCACCGAGGTGGAAGTTCTAGCGGCTTTTCAAAGAATTAAATCATCCTCCCCTGAGGATGCTATTCCCATTGAAACCATGAAGAAGATTGCTCCTGATATCCTGGTTGAACTTACATCGGAAATAAATAATTCCTGGCAATCTGGACTCGTCCCCCCAGAGTTGAAATCTACGAGGGTTGTCCCCCTTCTTAAAAAGCCCTCACTCAACCCTACGGTCCCTGGTAATTTTTGTCCGATTTCTCTGCTTCCTTTTCTCTCTAAATTATTAGAATCATTAATTACCCCCATACTATCATCCTTCCTGTAATCCTCAAAGATCTTGAATCCCGCACAGGCAGGGTTTAGACCTGGTAGAGGCACCGAAAGCGTGCTTGTGTCCATGCAGGATGATATGTCCAGGTTGGTTGACTCAAGTGGTGTCGCCGCACTGATTGTGCTGGATCTGTCAGTCGCGTTTCACACGGTCGACCACCCCACCCTGTTGTCACACCTGGAACAGATTGGAATATCTGGCCAGGTTCTTGCTTGGTTTACTTCTTTTCTATCAGAACGCACTCAGACTCTTGCCATCCCTCCGTTCATTTCTTTGTCGTGTCTTCTCACCTGCAGTGTCCCGCAAGGCTCCTCACTGTCCCCGATCTTGTTTAATATTTACATCTGGGCCCTGATATGCCTCATCCGCACCCACGGCATCAATTGTTACTCGTAGGCCGACGACACCCAAATCCTGATCCGTCTGGATCAGGACAAAGCTGAGGTGTTGTCGTGCCTCTGTGACTGTGTGAGGGCCGTTGGCGACTGGATGGATCAGAACTGGATCAAGCTCAACGGTGACAAGACCAAGGGGCTGGTGGTGAGCTGCCTCCAGGATTCCTCACTGTGGACCACTGCCTTTTGGCCCTCCTCCCTGGGTCTCCTCCCCACCCCAGTAAGTAAAGTGAAAAACCTGGGCGTTATTCTCTCTGCCTCTGTTTCCATGTCTGATCAAGTAACAGCTGTGTGCCAAGGTGGACACCACCAACAAAGAGTTTTGAAGAAGGTTCGACCTTTGATACCCGAACCTCTGCACCCTCCGGTAGTCGCAGCACTAGTTCTTTCCCGCCTAGATTACTGTAACTCGCTGTATTTGTCGCAGCCTATCAGCTTGATACAACGGCTACAGCGTATTCAGAATCTGGCGGCTAGGCTGGCGACGGGTACTACGTATGGAGCCCATATCACCCCGGTACTGCGCTCCAGGGTCGGATTGGCCCCTCAGCCTTTCGGCCAGTGGCCAGGCCGAAATCGTCCCTGGGGAGTGGGGGCGGTTTCTGGCCATCCCTGGGCCGGGTTTGGAAGAAAAAAAATGGAAAAAAATATATTTTTTTTCCATTTTCTTCCATTTTTTTTTCTAAAAGACTTTCATCCTTCTTAGGTCAATAAATGAGTACCAACACAGGTTGGGCGATATCGTATGCATATTTGTTCAATAAAAAAGAGCTAGGTGTAACTTCTATACAATAACATATTATCATTTGGCCTTGGATGTCTGCTTGGATTCACAGTAATTTAGGGGTGAAAGGTTGCGTTTCATTGCTTCCTGGGATGTCACTTTGGGATGGGGTCAACAGAGGTCAAGGGCCGTGAGGCGAGGGGTGGGCCACTTTTTGAGGCGAGAGACGGGCCACTTTTATTTGGGTGACCCGGCCTATTTCTTGTCCCAGTCCGACCCTGCTGCACTCACTCCATTGGCTGCCAGTCTGCCAGCGTGTCCACTTCAAGGCCCTGTGTATAGTCAATCAGGCTATCCATGGTCAAGGGGCCGAGTTTTTGCAGACCAAATGCTCCCGTTATCTCCCAGAGCTGGACTTACGCTCATCCACTGCAGACTTTCTTGATGTCCCAAGATATCATCGTGTTAGGGTTGGAGGCAGGGCCTTCTCCACAGCCGCGGCTACCCTCTGGAATGGTCTCCCTTCCAAAACAATGAAAATTGCCAATCATCTTGCCTTTAGAAGAGCGCATAAGACCACTCTCTTCTAGCAGCTCACTTTATACGTCTGTGTTAATAGGTCAGTCCTCCCTCTCCAGCGCCATGATGCCTTTGGGCTACCGTGCGCTTTACAAGTGCGGATAACATAACATAACATAACATAACATAACATAACATAACATAACAAGAGTAGAGCAGTGTCAGTGAAATCAACACAGCTGGTGAGTTGGGGAGACCAATACAGCACCGGTCTGTATTGAAACCAAGGTTGCAAGCAGCAATATTGTATGGCGAGCACTGGAATGAACATTGTTAAAACACATGTGATGAAAGAGGCAAGAAAATTTGAACTACTGATGAGTGTTTGAACTTTGAAAAGTAAAATACAATAACTTTGACAGAGTGGTCTGGCACTGCGTGGGTGCTCAATTGAAGTTCTCTGTCAGGTATACAGCTGAGAAGTGGCTGAAGTGAAAGTCAAATGGTTGTGTTAAGAAGGGCCCTTTTGTTTTGACCACACTCTACTAGCACTGCGTTCTTTATTATTTGATGGTTGTAGCTTGCTCCCATCTTTACATTTAGGATAAGATAGGTGTTTTTCAAGTTCAATAAACACCCTTGAACTGTGGTCACTTATGTATGTCTTACTGTTTGATAGTATGCCTTCTTTACACTGGTTAGTGTATATAATACACAGTGGGCACGGCCGAAGGCCATTGCTTATCGCATTTCATTATTTCAAAATATTCAGCGGACATGGCCAAAAAATGTACAAACTGCTCAAGGTCAAAGGCCATGGCTAGTGACCCATTTACATGTTAGAATATATAGTGGGCGCAGCCAAAGATTGTGACCACTGGCAAGTAGTGTGCTTAAGTCCATGGCCAGTGCCTGATCAGTGTATATAATATACTGTAAGTGATTTCAATCCAGCACTCCAACTAAGTCAATTCCTAGTATGCGATGCCCAATGGAAACCCTTATTTATATATTTTTATGTCAAAAGTTCTTTTAATTCTGGATGATGTACCCTTATATAACGCCCCTCTCTTTGAATTCCCCCGGTCTCATTCAACCAAGAAATAGGTTTGTTTTGCAAATTAAAAGATGTATTTGAAGAATTGAACAATATATATATCCCACTCATGAATATGAACAATGATCGGCAATGCGTAATATGACAATATCAACAATCTCTTTAATCAATTAGGAGTAGGAATAGGAAGAATAATGTAGCAGAGAATAACTTTGTGTGGTTCAAGGAAATGCAACGATAGGAAAGAATGCAACACAGAAAGAAACTTGATATGAATTCAACCAAAGACAATATAATCACTCTTTCCCCCTGTTGTTACTCACTCCCCCCAATATGCAATATGAAGAGATGTATGATGGCAAACAGGTTTCAGGAATAACAATCAATAATTGCAGTTTCAATCCCGATTCCCCCCAGCAAGCTTAGAGAGAACAGTAATGATTTTAAAACAGGTCAATTGCTTTTAAATGTAATATGAATTGAATGGGAAAAATGCCAAAATGATTTTAATTCAATAAATGAGATTCAGAACTAGTGAGAGTTGCTTTGGATTGATTGGGGTCAACACTAGCAATGATTATAGAATGGTTAGCAGATGGAAAATGGAATTCTTATTTTGAAAACAAGAAATAGCTGTTTTTACAGGTGGTGAAATTTAGCCAAATGCAAATTCGCGGCAACTTTTCCGCGTGCGGGAAACACGATTACGGAAAATCTATAAGGAATTGGAATGTCGTTTTGGGTTCGTTTGAAAGCTGAGGACGTTCCTAGCACATACGGTTCAAAAGTTACAGAGGTTCTAGTGAAGGTAGATTTTTCTAAAAGGAGTCAAGATTTCAAATTAATTTGCGCTTTGAATTACAAACAGGTTGGCTTACACTAACCATTCTCACAGGATTAGATGGATGATAACAGATTCAGAATGGACAAAAGAGATTCTACAATGCAGTCTGGATATGTTGGAATGGGTTGGATGGATTATTAGAGATGACTATAGACAGTTCTGCGCTAAATACTCACAACTCTGGTTTTGGAATGGAATGGGCCCATTAAAGATCTGGTCAAGGGTTTGGACTTCATTCGCCACCGGACAGGATCAGGGCACCGGGACTCTGCTCTCAGCAAGGCACCCTGGTCTGCACGGGCTCTTGGACTGGATCTGACAGGTTGGTTCTGGGTACAGCTCTGCTGGACTGATCTGGATCTTGGGTTCTAGCACGGTTCTTGGCCAGTAGCAGCAAACAGCTCAGCCAGCCTGTTGAATGGATTAGGCCCCGTGGAAGTTTAGGGGTTAAATCAGCTTTACAATATTTTTGAAGGCCTGATGAAAAGGGTTCAGCTCTTTGGGTTAGGCCTCTGCTTCAGAGTTCTGGAGTCTGGATCTAGGTTCTACAGTCTGGATCTAGGTTCTGGAGTCTGGATCTTCCTGCAGGGTGCTTCGCCAGTAGATCAGTTGATGAGTGAAAGTGTGTGTCTTTCTGGGTCCTCAACAGTCCCTATTTATCCATTTTCCAAAGTGGGTGGGGAGGCTGATTATACAATGCCCAACCCTCTAAGGATCTGAAGGTCAGAGAATTCCCCCTCTCCTGATTGGAGAAAGGAACAGTGTGTCATGATGTGTCATCATGTGTCAGAGTGACTCACAGGGTAATTCATAGAATTTCGCAGAAAAGTGTCGCAAGCGGCTGGCGCAGAGTGTCCGCGTGCGATTGTCTGCGCCAGGCAGGTGCGCTAAAACCGATTTCCGCGCACAGCGTATTCATGGATTTTAGGCTCCCAAACCAGCCGTGGCGCAGAGTATCGCAGCGACCCTGCAGCAGCGCCAGTAACGCCCCCAAGAACGCCCTCGCGCAAGGAAAAGCCATCAAAATCGCTAAATCATCGCAAAGGGCTGCGCTAACCCTAGACCAGTTTACAGGGCTGCCAAACAAGGAACGCAAAGCGGGTAACGTGCATATCAGGGGTACGCGTGAAGTTATACACGCGTTTAGCCAGGGTGCCAGGGTACGTGTATTTCAGGGGTGCGCGGGAAGTTCAACACGCGATAGTCCAGGGAAAGTGTATTACAGGGATACGCGGGAAGTTCAACACGTGATAGTCCAGGGAACGTGAATTACAGGGGTACGCGGGAAGTTCAACACGCGATTGTCCAGGGAACGTGTATTACAGGGGTACGCGGGAAGTTCAACACGCGATTGTCCAGGGAACGTGTTTTACAGGGGTACGCGGGAAGTCTTACATGCGATTAGCCAGGGCACGTGTAATACAGGGGTACGTGGGAATTATCACACGCGATTTGGCAGGGTACGTGAATTACAGGGGTGCGTGGGAATTATCACACGCCATTTTGCTGGGTACGTGTATTACAGGGGTGCGTGGGAATTATCACACGCGATTAGGCTGGGTGGGTCCTCACAGGTGTTCCCTGTACACCCTCCATGGCCCCTGCAGGCAGCCCACAAAACAGGGGACTACCCTGCACACCTGCTCATGTCCCCCTGAACCCCCACCCCCCAGCCACCAGGGGCACCCACCACCAGGCCCCCACCCATGTCTCCTACCACCCCCACCCCCCAGCAGTGCAGGGGCAGCCTCCACCAGGCCCCCACTCATGCCCGACTCATGTCTCCCACCACCCCCATCCCCCAGCACTGTGGGGCACCTGCCAGCAGGCCCCAACCCATGTCACCCACCACCCCCACCCCCCAGCAGTGCAGGGGCATCCTCCACCAGGCCCACACTCATGTCCCCTATCACCCCCACCCCCCCGCCACCAGGGGCACCCTCCACCAGGCCCCCACTCATGTCTCCCAGCGTGCTACGTGTATTTCAGGGGTGCGCGGGAAGTTCCACTCGCGAATAGCCTGGGCGCGTGTATTTCAGGGGTGCGCGGGAAGTTCCACACGCGAATAGCCTGGGGGCATGCATTTCAGGGGTGCGTGGGAAGTTTTAAACGCGACTTCAGCAGGGTACGTGTATTTCAGGGGTGCGCGGGAATTCTCACACGCGATTTGGCTTGGTACGTGTATTACAGGGGTGCGTGGGAAGTTACACACGCGATTAGGCTGGGTGGGTCCTCACAGGTGTTCCCTGTACACCCTCCACGGCCCCTGCAGGCAGCCCACAAAACAGGGGACTACCCTGCACACCTGCTCATGTCACCCACCACCCCCACCCCCCACCATCCAGGGGCACCCTCCACCAGGCCCCCACTCATGTCTCCCACCACCCCCACCCCCCCAGTCACCAGGGGCAGCCTCCACCAGGCCCCCACTCATGTCTCCCACCACCCCCACCCCCCAGCAGTGCAGGGGCAGCCTCCACCAGGCACCCACCCATGTCACCCACCACCCCCACCCCCCAGCAGTGCAGGGGCACCCTCCACCAGGCCCCCACCCATGTCTCCCACCACCCCCACCCCCCAGCAGTGCAGGGGCAGCCTCCACCAGGCCCCCACTCATGTCCCCTATCACCCCCACCCCCCGCCACCAGGGGCACCTTCCACCAGGCCCCCACTCATGTCTCCCACCACCCCCACCCCCCAGCAGTGCAGGGGCAGCCTCCACCAGGCCCCCACTCATGTCTCCCACCACCCCACACCCAAGCAGTGCAGGGGCACCCTCCACCAGGCACCCACTCATGTCTCCCACCACCCCCACACCCCAGCAGTGCAGGGGCACCCTCCACCAGGCACCCACTCATGTCTCCCACCACCCCCACACCCCAGCAGTGCAGGGGCAGCCTCCACCAGGCCCCCACTCATGTCTCCCACCACCCCCACCCCCCTGCCACCATGGGCAGCCCTCCACCAGGCCCCCACTCATGTCTCCCACCACCCCCACCCCCCAGCAGTGCAGGGGCACCCTCCACCAGGCCCCCACTCATGTAACCCACCACCCCCACCCCCCAGCAGTGCAGGGGCAGCCTCCACCAGGCACCCACCCATGTCTCCCACCACCCCCACCCCCCAGCAGTGCAGGGGCAGCCTCCACCAGGCACCCACCCATGTCTTCCACCACCCCCACCCCCCAGCAGTGCAGGGGCACCCTCCACCAGGCCCCCACCCATGTCTCCCACCACCCCCACCCCCCAGCAGTGCAGGGGCAGCCTCCACCAGGCACCCACCCATGTCTCCCACCACCCCCACCCCCCTGCCACCATGGGCAGCCCCCACCAGGCCCCCACTCATGTCTCCCACCACCCCCACCCCCCAGCAGTGCAGGGGCAGCCTCCACCAGGCCCCCACTCATGTCTCCCACCACCCCCACCCCCCTGCCACCATGGGCAGCCCCCACCAGGCCCCCACTCATGTCTCCCACCACCCCCACCCCCCAGCAGTGCAGGGGCACCCTCCACCAGGCCCCCACTCATGTCCCCTATCACCCCCACCCCCCCCGCCACCAGGGGCACCCTCCACCAGGCCCCCATCCATGTCTCCCACCACCCCCACCCCCCAGCAGTGCAGGGGCAGCCTCCACCAGGCCCCCACTCATGTCTCCCACCACCCCCACACCCCAGCCACCAGGGTCACCCTCCACCAGGCCCCCACTCATGTCTCCCACCACCCCCACCCCCCAGCAGTGCAGGGGTAGCCTCCACCAGGCCCCCACTCATGTCTCCCACCACCCCACACCCCAGCAGTGCAGGGGCACCCTCCACCAGGCACCCACTCATGTCTCCCACCACCCCCACACCCCAGCAGTGCAGGGGCAGCCTCCACCAGGCCCCCACTCATGTCTCCCACCACCCCCACCCCCCTGCCACCATGGGCAGCCCCCACCAGGCCCCCACTCATGTCTCCCACCACCCCCACCCCCCAGCAGTGCAGGGTCAACCTCCACCAGGCCCCCACTCATGTCCCCTATCACCCCCACCCCCCCCGCCACCAGGGGCACCCTCCACCAGGCCCCCATCCATGTCTCCCACCAACCCCACCCCCCAGCAGTGCAGGGGCAGCCTCCACCAGGCACCCACCCATGTCTCCCACCACCCCCACCGCCCAGCAGTGCAGGGGCAGCCTCCACCAGGCACCCACCCATGTCTCCCACCACCCCCACACCCCAGAAGTGCAGGGGCACCCTCCACCAGGCCCACACCCATGTCTCCCACCACCCCCACCCCCCAGCAGTGCAGGGGCAGCCTCCACCAGGCACCCACCCATGTCTCCCACCACCCCCACCCCCCTGCCACCATGGGCAGCCCCCACCAGGCCCCCACTCATGTCTCCCACCACCCCCACCCCCCTGCCACCATGGGCAGCCCCCACCAGGCCCCCACTCATGTCTCCCACCACCCCCACACCCCAGCAGTGCAGGGGCACCCTCCACCAGGCCCCCACTCATGTCCCCTATCACCCCCACCCCCCCCGCCACCAGGGGCACCCTCCACCAGGCCCCCATCCATGTCTCCCACCACCCCCACCCCCCAGCAGTGCAGGGGCAGCCTCCACCAGGCCCCCACTCATGTCTCCCACCACCCCCACCCCCCAGCCACCAGGGCCACCCTCCACCAGGCCCCCACTCATGTCTCCCACCACCCCCACCCCCCAGCAGTGCAGGGGCACCCTCCACCAGGCACCCACCCATGTCTCCCACCACCCCACCCCCCAGCAGTGCAGGGGCAGCCTCCACCAGGCCCCCACTCATGTCTCCCACCACCCCCACCCCCCAGCCACCAGGGCCACCCTCCACCAGGCCCCCACTCATGTCTCCCACCACCCCCACCCCCCAGCAGTGCAGGGGCACCCTCCACCAGGCACCCACCCATGTCTCCCACCACCCCCACCCCCCTGCCACCATGGGCAGCCCCCACCAGGCCCCCACTCATGTCTCCCACCACCCCCACCCCCCTGCCACCATGGGCAGCCCCCACCAGGCCCCCACTCATGTCTCCCACCACCCCCACCCCCCAGCAGTGCAGGGGCAGCCTCCACCACGACACCAACTTCCCTGGCACTGAAGCTGGTGCCCCTCTGCCTCCTTGGCCGGGGGTTGGCACTGGTGCCACCTGTTGTACTGGCCGACATGGCAACCCCAGAGGCAGGAGTGGGTGGGCAAGTGGGTCCTGGGGCAGGGCTGTGGGGCGACGGAAAATCAGTCGGGAGCCTTTGGTTCCAGCAGGGGTGGTCACAGCAACAGCACCCCTGGCTGATGTGCAGGCAGCAAATGGCAGGGCACGTGGCCAGCAGGCAGCCAGGCAGCAGCAGATGGCAGGTGGGAGCGTGCTCAGGGCTCTGGGGGGCAGTAATTTGGCCCCCTGGGCAGGAGCGTGGTCTTCCGTGTGTGAACGCGTGGCCAGCTTGATACGAGTGATTTTGCACGCGAAAATCAAACACGTCTGCATGTAAAGCGACGTGCACGCGTAGGAAAATGTTGCGTGACACGTCCCAGTGTCAAAGCGTGTAATAGTTGAAAATGGACCTACACGCAGAAGTGACAAAGCGTGTGATTGGTGAAAAAGGACCTACACGCAGAAGTGGCAAAGCGTGTGATTGGTGAAAAAGGACCTACACGCAGAAGTGACAAAGCGTGTGATTGGTGGCACTGGCCCTAGCACGTACACGCTGCGTAAGTGACGCTGTACGTGTGGGCCTGTATATAAGGTACGTGTAGAACACCATTTCCTTGTAAGTGCTTTTCGTGGAGAGCGAGTGGGTGAATTCTGTACTTCTTGTCGTTTCACACGCGATTTACTTCACGGCGTTTCCAGTTCGTACTCCCTGTTACCTCTGACAGCTTTTTCTCTTTTTTCTCTTGTACTGGTTTACCTGGGCCTGTTCCCTCAAACAGTGTCCCCTTCTACTGTTGTCCTGTCTCCTCAGACAGCGTACAAATCTTCTTTTGGCGGGGGTGTTGCCAACCAAACGTGCTCATTTTTCACGCTCTTTTACCTGGCAGACGGTGAGTCACGCACGTATCTAACTTCTGTGCTTGCCCCGTGTGTAGCCTACCCCTTCAGAGGTCATTCTAGGCTGCGTGTGACACGCATACGTTCATTCTTGTGTTACTGGGTGCCACGCGTAGTGCAGGTTTTTCTTTCTGCACACGTGGTCTAGGAGGGGTTGCGTGCACGTCATCTCCCTTTTTTGGGCCTCCTGTGCGTTGCGTGACCCGTCATCTTTCCCCAGGGGTTACATTCAGCCTTGCTAGAGCACTAGGGTACAATTACCATCTGGTACCCAACCCCTTTGACCCCCAATTGCCCAGGACAATAGTCTACATCCACTCCCATACGCACATTAATATCAGTGCCATGGCTGGGAGGCGAGGATTCCGTAAGGGTGGCAAAGGTGGAAGAGCCACAAGTGGTGGCCGTGGTGGATCCGGTAGGGGACGTGGTCGTAACTTGCAGGGTGAGCCTGTCCCCCAATTTGTGGAGGACCAGTCAAGGGCACCCATAATCCCCCCCCTTCCCCTCTCCCCCCCTCCCGTTGAGGCTGATGTGGCTGACACCATCCATGCTCAGCCCTTGTTGGACCAGCCCATTGTGGCACCAGACCTGGCTGACTCCATGGCTGACTTCCAGGTCAGCAGGGCTACGACACGTACGCTGGTGCACGTTGATGCCATCATGCCACGTGGATCTGGGGCAGCAAGGTCATCTGCTGCCCCAAGTAGGCAGGGCGGAGAGGCTGCAGGGGCAGCTGCGGCTCCATCCACCCCAGCTCTCACACACCCAGCCAGGACAGTGTCGGTCCTAGTCCATCCTGCTGATATTCCCCCTGACACCATTACACTAGAGCCAATGCCTGCACCAACTCCCATGCTGAGTGTGCAATTCCACACACCTGATACAGAGCCCACCAGGGCTCCTGCCCCTAGTGTCCAGAGCGGCGCAGGACACTCAGGATCACCACCACCTTCCAAGCGGAAGAGGAAGAGTGCTCGTCCGGCACAGGCTGATTCCCCAGACACGGCTACACAGTCCGGCCCGTCCAGGAAGCCCAGCTTCACGGATGACGAACTGAATGCACTTGTCCAGTATGTGTCCGGACATGATAACGAGATGGTCATTGTTGCAGGATCCAAGACCACACCTGCACAACGCCAGGCACACTGGCAGACCGTTGCGGACATCGTAAGTGCCCTTGGAATCGTGAGGCGCACAGCCAATGATTGCTATAAGCGCTGGAATGACCTAAAGCGCAGGGCAAAGAAGAAGCTGGCCTCAAGTCATGCCGCAACTCTAGTGACTGGAGGTGGGTCTCCAGTATTAGACATGGAACTCACTCCACATGAGTCAGTCGCTGGGACCTACGTCACGGAGGAACAGATCCAAGACGTGGGAGATCTGGCTGATTACGAGGCATTGTCCGGTGAGTGCACATGCATGTGTGTGTCATCCATGTGCATGGTGTGTGTGTGTGAGGGCATCTGTTTGTGTGCCAGGTGAGAGTGTGTGTGCCTGAGTCGTATGGGTCAGCCATGTGCTTCATGCAATACATCCTGCGCAGCTGCATTTGCCCATTGCAGTATCCCTTCTGCCAACAGTAGACATCTAGCCCAACAGCACCCCAGTTGCCCTTGTATTGTCACCTTGCCACAACATTGTTGCTTATTTTTCTATGTTCAATCAGACAGATTGTTTGCATTCCACCACTTATAGTAGGCATTCCTCAGTCCTCTGGTCACATGTCTGGCATGGCTATGGTAAAGTGGAGTGACTTTGTTACCTGGATATCATATGTTCACACATGTCCCTGTGCAATTGGACCATATTGGACTGGCAGCTCCAGGTGAAAAATCAGACCTGTTTGAATAAGAAAAGCTATTGCATGCGGGAACTGGACTGAATGAATAAGTGCTGCCCTCCTCTCCATCTACACTCAATAGCAATGGTACATGGCAGCTGTGTGATGGCATGTGTGTGTCACCTGGCAATCACAGGCCAATGTGTGATGCCACTGCCAGGCAGCATGCAGAAAATGTGTTCATCTTCCATCTTTGTGTCATGAGTGTGTGCCATTTGCCTGCCCTTCATACGCAGCGAGGGTGCATGCATAGGAGGGTCTTAGTCATGTGGGACATGTGTCAATCAAGTACTGGTTCTCAGCCCTCATTGTGTGCCATGGTGCTAATGCGTGTTTCCATTTCTTTGTCATTATGTCATTGCAGGGGAAGACGCACCTGATACTGCTGGGGTTGTGGAGATGGTGCAGAGCCAGGAGGGGTCCGAGGGCCGACCAACCACCAGTGAGGGACGTGGTGTGCTGGTGGGGGAGAACCCACAAGTGCTGCAGGTCGTGCTCTCAAGGGGTGTCTCTGGCTGCACCTCCCCCGAGCTGTACTCAGCTGTTGACTCGTATGATGAGACCTACGTGCCGTCGCAGGTGAGTGTTCCAGGGAGGGATTCTGTTCTGTCCCACCCACCTGCACCAGGGTCAGAACCCTCAATGGGGATGTCAGTGTTGGCAGCTAGGCCTTTGGTGGTTACGGATGCAGGGTCACACTCCGCGACATCTGATCCTGTTCCTGGGCCAGCAGATCAGAGGGGGAATGCAGTCCTGTAGCCTCAGGCAGTGCCGGCACAGCAAGGCGCAGTCCGCCTTGCCCCAGACAGGTGTGGTGCCCGCCGACGTGGTGGCCGTACGCCACCTGGCAATACCGCATGGGAGCAATCCATTTACGGTATGGCTACTCAACATGCAGCATCATCCGCGATGATGGCTCAGGCCATGGATAGGGTGGCCACTTCCATTGTCCCCTCTGAAAGGCTGATGGAGCGACTAGAGCAGGCAACCAACTCCATCTGCCAGTCACACAGGGAGGACATGTTGGCGTCCAACAGGGACAGGCGGGCGGCACTGGCGACTCTGCAGGAGTCCATCTCCATAGAGTCCCAGGGCCACAGGGAAGCCCTGAGGCAGGAGCTACATCAACTCAGGATGACTCTTGTTGAGCTTGAGGCTTCAACACACCAAAGGACAGAACAGCAGCTGGAGCGTCTCACCCGTACGCTCTCAGCTGAGATGCAAGCAACGAGGGCGGAGGTCCGGGCATCCCGTGAGTTGTTGCATGGGGACCTCCGCACCCTCATCCTCCAGAACGAGACCTACCACACCCGCATGCTTGCAGCCATGGAGGAACAGAGTAGGGCCTTGCGTGGGCTGCCTCCCATAGTGCAACCACCTCCGGATGCAGCTGCACAGGGTGATAATAGCGACAGCAGTGATACTCCCACAATAGGGTAGCCGTGTGGGCCATGAGCCCATGGAGGTGTTTTTTTTCCCCAGGATCCACACAGGTGGGTTTCGGTGTGCACCCTGACCTCGGACCTCCTGGGTGGCCTCCCCAACCCCCCCGGGCCCTTTAATGGCCATTTTTGATTTTTTTTTAATTTTTATTTTTATTTTTATTTTTTATTTTATATTTTTCCCAATTTTTTTGGGACAATTTGTCGGCTGTGTGGTTCCTGTGGGCATACGCTGCATTGTGGCTGGGCACATGCAGGCTTGTCAGGTATTAGGTTCAGATGCCTGGGTTTGAGTCACACACACCCCTCCTGCTTCCCGTTTCCATGGGCTTGCAAAGGGTGTGCCCAAGTGACATTGAAGTACATGGTGACATTGGACTCCCACTACATGTGTGGGTAGTCTAGTCAATACTGTGTATACATTCCTAGTGCATATTGCTGTTGTGTTGTACACTGCATGTTGCATTGATGTGTAACTCATCATCTGTGTCTGCCTCCCAATTTGCAGGTCCCTACCTCATGTCTACACAAGGCCCTCTAGTCTGGAGATGGGGTCTTTGTTGGCAGCAGTGCACCTACAACTCTACATGGCGCCAACACTGTTCAGTTGGAAGTGGTGGGAGTGCAGGCATTTCCAGGTGGTGAGACTACTGATTTATCACATTAGTGAAGTCATGTCAATGGTAGTACCTGCTCAAGTTTGTTGTTGGTCCTGCATTACAGTGAGTATTTCAGGTGTAGCAAGTTTCAATTGGGGACACTGTACATCGCAACACTTGTCATGTTGTGGGGATTACTTTGTTTACCTGCACATAGCATGACATGGCACGGTGTGTTGTGTGGCGGTGCTGGGGATGGGTTGGGTGACATGGCACTGTCCTCTTGTTGCATTTAGCAAGTGGGTATTCATTTTAGCTGCTTGAATGTGTTTCTTCACAACACTGCATTGGTGGTGTGTGTGGGTAGGGATGCACACATTGTAACACTTCCAGGTGAACAATCTCAGGCTGATATGCTTTTCACGGTTTAATCTCCAGACATTCAGGATCAGTGTCAGGTTGAGTCATCATTGACTGTCAGATGGAATGTGCCAGGCCAGGGTGCAGTCCACAGGGGTGTGATTACTATGTGAAGTAATTAGCCACTAGCTGTGTACGGGCTGCCTCCCCCGTGCCCTTTCCCCTCCCATGCGCAGCGGCTGTGCATGTGGTTGGGGATGTGGGGCCACCACCATGTCCACGGCCAGGCCCCGGCGTGTTGCAACGTTGTGCAGGACACATGCTGCCACTATGATCCTGCACACTACTGGGGGAGCGTATAACAGCTGCCCGCCAGAACGGTCAAGGGAGCGAAAGCGTGACTTTAGCACTCTGAATGTGCGCTCCACTATGCCCCGGGTTGTAATGTGGGCTGTGTTATATCTTACCTCGGGTGGCGTGGTGGGGTTCCGAATTGGCGTCATCATGTGGGGGCTGAGAGGGTAGGCACTGTCCCCTGTGGAGGTGGTGATTGGTATCATTGGTGGGGTTGTGACCTTGCTCAGTATCCAACATGCATGCATGTGCAGTGGCATACATACTCACCAAGCAGCCATGTATCGCCATGCCGCCCAGCATCTAGGTCCCGGCATAGGGTGGACATTCGGTAAATGAAGCTGTCGTGGGTGGAGCCGGGATAGTTTGCATATACTGAGGTGATGATTCCCTTGGCATTACATACTACCTGCACGTTGATGGAATGCCAGTGCTTGCGGTTCCTATAGATGTGCTCAGATGCCCTGGGGGGACGTAGAGCCACATGGGTGCAGTCGATAGCACCTAGCACTTTGGGGAATCGTGCCACACCGTAAAAATCCAGGGCTGCAGCATGCCTTTCTGCAGGTGTTCTGGGCAGGTATATGTGCCTGCGGACTGATGGGCGTGCAGTGATGATGTTCAAGACCTGGTGTAGGCAGCGTGACTGGGTGGCCTGTGACACCCCACCCACTATGGCACTTGTCCGCTGAAATGATCCAGTGGCTAAGAAGTGCAGTACATTGAGGACCTTCTCCAGGGGGCTGAGTGCTTGGGAGCACAGGGTGGGTGATGTGAGGTCATCCTCCCACTCACTCACCAGGTCCAGTATTATGTGTGGTGGAAACCTGTACCTTCCATACACCTGGTCATCAGGCATCCCGAAAAGGCTGGTTCTGGGTGTGAATATTCTGGCCCTGACTATCCTCCTCCTCCTCCTTTGGTAGCCCACTGCCACTGCTGCTAGGAACGGTATGTTCATCCTGGCGTCTGGCTTGTTATTGTTAAAGTGCGCAAATTTTTGCTTTGCGCGTGTTCTAGGCGAGCGTGTGACCCACGCACCCCTGGAATCCAGTTCCCAGTCCAATAGCGTGTGGAAATTCACACGCACCACGGGATACAGCGTGTGACCCGCGCACCCCTGGAATCCAGTTCCCAGTCCAATAGCGTGTGGAAATTCACACGCACCACGGGATACAGGTTCGCTGACGTACTTGCGTGTGTAAGTGCCCGCGCACCCATTAAATACACGTACATAGGCCAATCGCGTGTACGCACACTTTTGTCCAATTACACGCGATGACACTCTGACGTGCAGTATTTCCACGTGTGCCCCGTCATCACGTGCTGAGTGGGGAACACCCGTGCGGGTCACGTCACAGACGCGCTTACGCGCTGAGGGACTCTGGTCCAATAGAATCGCGTATGCGTGCTGACGCGCTTACGCGCTAATGGCCTTTCCTCGGATTTCACGCTGACGTGCAGGATTTTCACGTGCCAAATCACTCCGTATCAAGCTGGCCACGCGAAAACACACGGAAGACCACACTCCTGCCCAGAAGGCCGAGTTACTGCCCCCCAGTGCCCCGAGCAGCCTCCCACGTGCCATCTGCTGCTGCCTGCCTGCCTGCCTGCCTGCTGCCACCGTGCCCTGCCATTTGGTGCCTGCACATCAGCCATCTGCAGGGGTCCAGTTGCTGTGTCCACCCCTGCTGGAACTGAAGACTCCCGACTGGGATTACATCGCTCCACAGCCCAGCCCCAGGACCCAGTTGCCCACCCACACCTGCCTCTGGGGTTGCCATGTCGGGCACTTCCACATCTGGCACCAGTGGCAACCCCAGGCCAGAGGGGCAGAGGGGCACCAGCTTCACTGCCACCGAAGTTGGTGTCCTGGTGGAGCATGTCCTGGGGCAGTATGATGCCCTCTTTGGATCGTCCCTCGCCAGCAAGGAAGGATGGCAGAGGATCTGGGCCGACTGTGTGGTTGCCATCAACGCGGAGGGGGTGGCAACCCGCGACGTCCTGAAGATCAAGAAGCGCTGGGAGGACTTGAGGTCCAGGACCCTTGTGAAGGCCCGGCGCCTCGTGGAGAGGGGCCGGGGCCGCATGAGTTCCATCCAGATGAGGGTCCTGGAACGCGTACGCCCAGCGCTCCACGCCCAGATCCTTGAGAGGGAGGCCCGTCTGGAGTTCAGCGGTAAGTGTCCAAGCATTACTGTGTGAGACAGGGCATGTTGCGGTGTGCTGGTTCTATGATACTTGCCTGTATGTGTGCCATAGGCCATGTATGCATGTATGTGTGCAGGGACATCATGGTAATGCATGTGCGACCAGTGATGTGTGACCCACATGGTTGTTGCATGTGTTCAAATGCCGCATGTGGAGCCCTATGCAGATTTTGAACATGAGAGCATGCCAGTCTCTGTACCTGGACATGGGTGGGGGTGAGGGATGGGTGCTGATGCCAGGTACATATATGGTAGCCATGTCTGTGTGCCTGACCTGCGTGTCTGTGACTTGTGCATGCCATGGATGCATGACACATGTGTGTGACAATGCACAGATTCAGTGAAGCAGCATAATTACCATTGTATCCGCTGTGTTTGGTGTGTTTGGGGCCAGATGGATGTGACTGAGGTGAAGTGTGTGCATGTGATAGGCATGAGCCATGATGCATGTGAGTTACATATCATAGAATGTTTCAAGAGTCCATTGGACATGCATGGAAATGTCCATGGCATGCACCATGCCTGTTACTGTGTGTGTTTTGCCTGGACTGACCCATGTGTTGTGGAGGGACATGATGGAAGTGTACTTTGACAGTGGTGCTCATCTGCTATTGCTTCCTGTCTAGGGGACCATTGTACAGTGCCCTGATGCTTGTGTTCTTTGTCTCCCTCTACGCAGCGGCTAGTGAAGAAGAGGGCGGAGACGGCGCTGTGGAGTAAGGCGGCGGGGATGCCCCCACGGCTGCAGCGGAAGGGGTGGGTGAGCCCCCACAGGGGCCTGCTACGGTGGGAGACGGTGAGGAGCCATCCAGGTTGGTGGTTTGCACAGAGGAGGAGGAGGCCGCCACTGGGGCACACATGGGGCCTGGTGGGGGCATCCCTGCTGGTGCAAGTGGTGCAGTCCAGGGCCAGGGGCAGGAGGCAGCACAGGTCACCGTGGAGGGGCCTGTGCATGTCGCTGTCCCTGACCCTGTGAGTGCACCACCATGCACCAGCAGGGATGCCCCGTCCCAGGCCCGTCCGCAGGTAGAGGGGATGTCCATGTCACCTGACTCCCCTCCACCTGCGGACGTGGGAACCCCTGGCCGTGCGGAGAAGGTCCTGATTGGGGTCGCGATGCGCACGGCTGTGATTTGTGATGCCGTGCGTGCTTCCCGGGAGGAGCACGCACGTCATCACGAAGTGCACCGTGCCGACGTGGCCCAATTGGGATCGGCCATGTTCGGGGGTTTCCTGCATGTGTTGGCCAATGTGGCGGCCCTCTCCTCCTCTTTGCAGGCTATCCACCAGTCGTTCTCCTTGCCGTCTTCCAGCCCAGATGACACCAGGGCCCCCTGTGGACCTGCCCCGACCAATGCAGCCAGCTCGGTGGGGATCCCATCCCTGCCACAGTTGGGAGTCGGAGGTCCAGCAGGGGTGGACAACACAGCAACTGGACCCCAGCAGGTGGAAGATGTGACAGCATCATCAGGCAGGGCACGTGCACGACGGCGTCGGTGGTTTCCATCAGCCTGGATGCCGTCGTGCTGGCAGAGGCAGTGGCGTCGGAGGCAGCAGCGGGCTCGACGTGGGAGGCATCATGGCTCGGGGCCATCAAGATCAGAGGGACAGGCTTCGGCCGGAGGGCAGGGCAACCCTGGGATGGTGGTGTCTTCCGTGTGGGAGCAGTTGGTCCAGCGGATAGGTGCGGAGCGGCAGCGGGCGGAAGAGGAGCGGCTCGCCATGGTCAGGGCGGAGTTCTCCATGCGTCGGGCGTTGAGGCGGGCTGAGTGCCTCGAGGAAGCTCGCAGGGAGTTTGAGCTGAACATGGGGTTATCCCTGCGAGACCTCGGGGCCAGGACAGAGTCCCGCCTCCAGGACATCGACATGGATTTCGATGATGCCCTGGCCAGCAACATCAACAAGTGAGCCGCAGGACTTGCCCGCTGCCTTTGTATATAGTTATATAGTTAGTTAGTGTTAGGTTTCCTTTATTTGTTTTTATTATTTTGGACCGCTCGGACAATGGCCACTTTTTTGTATATATTTTTTTCATTAGGTAGTAGTAGGTTTCCTTTATGGTGTTGGGCTCATGGACCCTGGTACATTCCTGTATTTAGTTTGTTTTTTGAAGGAACATTTTCTTTTTTTCATTATTGTGTTCACCATGTGGAAATGGTTTTTCATTCTTTTGCTTCTACTTGATATTGCTTTGGTCAACATTTGTTTTTGTATTCCTTTTTCGTTTTTTGATTTTTACTTTTGTTCTCCGACATGGACCATTTATTTTGTTATCCACATAGTTGTATGTTTGATTTGTTTACTTATTTTTAATCTTTAATACATTTTTTATTTTTACTTCCACTTGTGTTATTTTGTCTTTGGTTTCATACATGTCATGATATGGGTTTTGACATTCACTTGCAGCCATTGTGTATGTGTGTGTGACGGACATGTGTTCATTTACATACTTGCATTCACTATGTGGGTGGATGCAATCCTTGCCTGGGTGTTTGTGCTGGGTATGCTGCCCATTACTGCCATGATTGTGTATCGTCAGGACCTGGGGCAGGGGGACATGGGTGGGGGCCTGGTGGAGGCTGCCCCTGGTGACTGGGGTGTGGGGGTGGTGGGAGACATGAGTGGGGGCCTGGTGGAGGGTGCCCCTGGTGGCTGGGGTGTGGGGGTGGTGGGAGACATGGGTGGGGGCCTGGTGGAGGCTTCCCCTGGTGGCTGGGGGGGTGGGGGTGGTGGTAGACATGAGTGGGGGCCTGGTGGAGGGTGCCCCTGCACTGCTGGGGTGTGGGGGTGGTGGGAGACATGAGTGGGGGCCTGGTGGAGGGTGCCCCTGCACTGCTGGGGTGTGGGGGTGGTGTGAGACATGAGTGGGGGCCTGGTGGAGGGTGCCCCTGGTGGCTGGGGTGTGGGGGTGGTGGGAGACATGGGTGGGGGCCTGGTGGAGGCTGCCCCTGGTGGCTGGGGGGGTGGGGGTGGTGGTAGACATGAGTGGGGGCCTGGTGGAGGGTGCCCCGGCACTGCTGGGGTGTGGGGGTGGTGTGAGACATGAGTGGGGGCCTGGTGGAGGCTGCCCCTGGTGGCTGGGGGGGTGGGGGTGGTGGGAGACATGAGTGGGGGCCTGGTGGAGGGTGCCCCTGCACTGCTGGGGTGTGGGGGTGGTGGGAGACATGAGTGGGGGCCTGGTGGAGGGTGCCCCTGCACTGCTGGGGTGTGGGGGTGGTGGGAGACATGGGTGGGGGCCTGGTGGAGGGTGCCCCTGGTGGCTGGGGGGGTGGGGGTGGTGGTAGACATGAGTGGGGGCCTGGTGGAGGGTGCCCCTGCACTGCTGGGGTGTGGGGGTGGTGGAAGACATGAGTGGGGGCCTGGTGGAGGCTGCCCCTGCACTGCTGGGGTGTGGGGGTGGTGGGAGACATGAGTGGGGGCCTGGTGGAGGGTGACCCTGGTGGCTGGGGGGTGGGGGTGGTGGGTGACATGAGTGGGGGCCTGGTGGAGGGTGACCCTGCACTGCTGGGATGTGGGGGTGGTGTGAGACATGAGTGGGGGCCTGGTGGAGGGTGCCCCTGGTGGCTGGGGTGTGTGGGTGGTGGGAGACATGGGTGGGGGCCTGGTGGAGGCTGCCCCTGGTGGCTGGGGGGGTGGGGGTGGTGGTAGACATGAGTGGGGGCCTGGTGGAGGGTGCCCCTGCACTGCTGGGGTGTGGGGGTGGTGGGAGACATGAGTGGGGGCCTGGGGGAGGGTGCCCCTGCACTGCTGGGGTGTGGGGGTGGTGTGAGACATGAGTGGGGGCCTGGTGGAGGGTGCCCCTGGTGGCTGGGGTGTGGGGGTGGTGGGAGACATGGGTGGGGGCCTGGTGGAGGGTGCCCCTGGTGGCTGGGGGGGTGGGGATGGTGGTAGACATGAGTGGGGGCCTGGTGGAGGGTGCCCCTGCACTGCTGGGGTGTGGGGGTGGTGGGAGACATGAGTGGGGGCCTGGTGGAGGGTGCCCCTGCACTGCTGGGGTGTGGGGGTGGTGGGAGACATGAGTGGGGGCCTGGTGGAGGGTGCCCCTGCACTGCTGGGGTGTGGGGGTGGTGTGAGACATGAGTGGGGGCCTGGTGGAGGGTGCCCCTGGTGGCTGGGGTGTGGGGGTGGTGGGAGACATGGGTGGGGGCCTGGTGGAGGCTGCCCCTGCACTGCTGGGGTGTGGGGGTGGTGTGAGACATGAGTGGGGGCCTGGTGGAGGGTGCCCCTGGTGGCTGGGGTGTGGGGGTGGTGGGAGACATGGGTGGGGGCCTGGTGGAGGCTGCCCCTGGTGGCTTGGGGGGTGGGGGTGGTGGTAGACATGAGTGGGGGCCTGGTGGAGGGTGCCCCTGCACTGCTGGGGTGTGGGGGTGGTGGGAGACATGAGTGGGGGCCTGGTGGAGGGTGCCCCTGCACTGCTGGGGTGTGGGGGTGGTGTGAGACATGAGTGGGGGCCTGGTGGAGGGTGCCCCTGGTGGCTGGAGTGTGGGGGTGGTGGGAGACATGAGTGGGGGCCTGGTGGAGGGTGCCCCTGCACTGCTGGGGTGTGGGGGTGGTGGGAGACATGAGTGGGGGCCTGGTGGAGGGTGACCCTGGTGGCTGGGGGTGGTGGGAGACATGGGTGGGGGCCTGGTGGAGCGTGACCCTGGTGGCTGGGGGTGGGGGTGGTGGGTGACATGAGTGGGGGCCTGGTGGAGGGTGACCCTGGTGGCTGGGGGGTGGGGGTGGTGGGAGACATGAGTTGGGCATGGGTGGGGGCCTGCTGGCAGGTGCCCCACAGTGCTGGGGGGTGGGGGTGGTGGGGGACATGAGTTGGACATGGGTGGGGGCCTGCTGGCAGGTGCCCCACAGTGCTGGGGGGTGGGGGTGCAAGGGGACATGAGTTGGTGTTCATTAGTTCAAGGAGACATGTGCCTTTGCTGGGGGGCATGCCCATGTTGGGTGGGCTGCCTGCGGGACATGACCAGGGATGCAGGGTAGTCCCCTGTGGTGTGGGCTGCCTGCAGGGGCCGTGGAGGGTGTACAGGGTACACCTGGGAGGACCCACACTGTCAAATCACATGTGGGACTCCCCAGCACCCCTGAAATACACGTACCATGCAGAAATCGCGTGTAAAACTTCCCACGCACCCCTGAAATACACGCGCCCAGGCTATTCGCGTGTGGAACTCCCCGCGCACCCCTGAAATACACGCGCCCCCAGGCTATTCGCGTGTGGAACTTCCCGCGCACCCCTGAAATACACGCGCACAGGCTATTCGGGTGTGGAACTTCCCGCGCACCCCTGAAATACACGCGCCCAGGCTATTCGCGTGTGGAACTTCCCGCGCACCCCTGAAATACACGCGCCCAGGCTATTCGCGTGTGGAACTTCCCGCGCACCCCTGAAATACACGCGCCCAGGCTATTCGCGTGTGGAACTCCCCCCGCACCCCTGAAATACACGCGCCCCCAGGCTATTCGCGTGTGGAACTTCCCGCGCACCCCTGAAATACACGCGCACAGGCTATTCGCGTGTGGAACTTCCCGTGCACCCCTGAAATACACGCGCCCAGCCTATTCGCGTGTGGAACTTCCCGCGCACCCCTGAAATACACGCACCCAGGCTATTCGCGTGTGGAACTCCCCGCGCACCCCTGAAATACACGCGCCCAGGCTATTCGCGTGTGGAACTTCCCGCGCACCCCTGGAATACACGTAGCCCGCTCCCCCAGGCCCGATCGCGTGAGGAACTTCACGCGAACCCCTGTAATACACGTAGCCCGCTCCCCCAGGCCCGAGCGCGTGAGGAACTTCACGCGAACCCCTGTAATACACGTACCCTGCAAATCGCGTGTGAGACTTCCCGTGCACCCCGGTATACACGCACACGTATTTTTTGTCAGCGGGTGTCCGTGTTTGTGGGTACCCCTTTGCACGTCATTTTTCCTGGAGGGCCACAGTATGGGACATTCATCATGGCAGTATATAGGTGCTATTTGTTGGCGCACCTTTTGGCGCACATTTCTTACAGCCGCAGAGACGCTACCGCCTGCTTTCTAGTGGCGGTCGTGTTTGTGCCTGTGCGCTGGTTTGAGCGTGCGCTTTTTTCACCTATTCTATTCCATGAATACGTGTTGTAGGCGAGCGTGTGGGCGTTCCGCGCACTTGTGCCCTGTACTTCCCCCGTGACGCCCACGTTTTGGCAAGTTGTTCCCCATTCCGAGTGTTACGCCCGTGTTACGCCTACTTTTGTTGCGTGCACCGCGCTATGTGCGAATTTCGCTGTGGCCTGTGCGATTTTCGCTGTGACCTGGCGCACGCTGTTAGATGGCCTGTGCGCCAACGTGCGCCGCGCACTTTTTTATCGCACATCCGCTGGTTTTCTCGCGCACGGCCTTCCATGAATCGACGTGCGCTGCTTTTCGTGCGATTTTTGCACTTGCACTGCGATTTTCGCTATTCCACTGCGATTCGCACGTTTTTGCCCACTTGCGCCACGCTAATTATTCCATGAATCGGCCTGACTGTGTTTAGGGTCCAGAAAATATCCCTCCCCTTTGCTTTTACTTAGAAAATCTATTTTTCCCAAAAAACATATTTTCAATATGCAGAACTTGTTAATAATACATATATAATAACAGAATGCGTTGAACTTGCATCTGATCGTTTGTCCTTTCTTGGTAGATTCTTTTCTCCCGGGTTAAACATTGAGGACTGGTGCTTCAATTTACTTTCTGGAAACACACATCGACTAATTTGTGCAGTTATTGATTATATGGAGAAGATCCTAAATCATGATCAATCTCTAAATGAATTAAATGAAGGAAAATAAAGTGCTGACAGAATCTTATATGTAATTAAAGTTTTGTAATAAAACTAACTGTTACAAATAAAAAAAAAATAATAATACATATACACATCACAGATTGCCTAAGGTACGTTTCTGTCAAAATCTTATCTTCGTACGAGTTTTGGTTCATAAATGACAATATTTCGCGCTTTTGGTTGGTTAAACATTTTCGGATCTGTACAATTTTTTATACATACATGCACATACTCTCTCGGCATATTCCTGTAATTTTTCATGTTCCTAGCACAATCACAATAGCTACAATATTATACATTTTGTGGTTCAGTCTCTGAATGTCGCACAGATTCCAGATTAGTTTTAAACTGTGAGTGAACTTTTCATTTTAATAATCTCTAAGTTTCATATTTTTGTCAGTTCGCTAAACATTCCTTAAACATATATTTAGTCCAGTTTCAAATCCACATTTTCAGTCTGGCCCGCCTCCAAAGCTTGGCTGAGTCAGAGAGTCACATGGCTTGTCTTCCTGCCAGGGCAGTTGATATCAGTCACACCGAATTAGCATTTCCATTCAGTTCAAGGAATCCATTGTCTCTTTCCCAGAGGCAAATGCCAGAGTGTCCGTCCCATTTCCTTTCACACTTGCCTGTCAGATACTCAGCAGAGCACAGGAGAAAATATTCCTTTGTTTAGGGAGGAGGTGTGGAATGTGTTTGAAGCTCAGTGTGGGAAACCTCTTGGAAGTTTAGCTGAATCAGGTTACCTTATAGTCCATTTTAACATTGTCCCTTGTGCAAAATTACAGTTACAAATTTAAAATAAGCAAACATATCTTCAATTCCAGTCTTTTTCAACATGAAAATCAATGTGTGGCACCCTATATTGCATTTGATGGAAATCCCTTCATTGGCATATTTAGCTTTTGAGACACAGTTTCTCCTGTCAGATCTAGAGATTGCCAGCGTCTGACAGAGGTGAGTAACGGTATTACACCCATTTTTGACAGATTTCTTCCCAGCAACCATCTTCAAAAGTGGGTTTTGTTCTGATAACATATACTCCAACTGACATTATATTAATGTGGATTTCTTGAAGTAGAATGATGTTTAACACCTAACAGAAGGTTGGATCTTTTGGGTGGTTTGTGGGCCATGATTTTTGCAAATTTGACAACCAAGAAAAAACAGATTTTCACACAGTTTCTATTGCAATCAGCCTTACTCTGTGGGCAGCCACTGGTGGGTTTTGGCAGTGATCTCCTGTGTTACCACTGACATAGGAAAAAGTGGATGGCGGCCTATTTTTCAGATTTTTACTGTGCACTTTTAGGTGATTTTTAGCGAGCAGCATGCTTCCGGCGGCCATTCTGATGTTCCTGATGCAAGCAATGCACAGTAATGTTGCAGGGCCTGGACTAGTGGGTTGAAACATCCCATAATACAGTGGACACAGTTGAAAGCTGTATCCACTGTTAAGGACCAAAATATATGGTTGGTAGCCTGTTAGTGTTTTAAAATATTCAGTGCACATGGGTGACGGTTGTGAACACTGTCCATAACTGAAGGGCATGACTAGTACCCATTCACATGTTAAAATATATTTGGCCAAATACTCCGACCGTGGCTGAAGGCCATGCTTAATGCCAGTTACTGCTGTAATTTAATTAGTGATGCCATCAGTGTTGTGATCTGTGATGTCATCATTGTGGTCATAGGCTGCACAACAGGGGATGCCAAGTTAAGGTGGCTTTAGCTGAATTTCATGTTTTTTATTTGTATTAAGTTCTCACCTTCATGTCCCTGAAACTAATGTTTTTTTTTGAATATATATATATATTTATATTACATGGCCACGGTAGTGGCCATGTAGTTATGGTTAAGTTGCTGTTTCCATAGGAAAAGCACTTTTTGGGCGGCTTATAACTTCGCCCCCTCTGGACGAATCCCCACCAACTTTGCAAGAAAAGTATATGGCCCACTCTGAATTATTTTGCAAAGTTTGGTGAGGATTCGTCCAGGGGGGGAAAAGTTATAAGGGGGGGTCCCAAACTGTCTGTTTTTTCCCATAGACTGAATGGGAAAAAATTCTTGCTTGCGACTAAAGCCCAAACCGATGGATGGATTTTCACGGCGGTGGCGCGAGTTATGGTTGCTTAGCTTACCATAACTGGTGAATTTCAAGGGTTTTTCGGTTTTACTTGGAACCATAACGTCCATTTAACAAAGTTTTTTTCACTGAATTTCATAGGTTTTTAGTAGCGCAACATAACCATAATGTCCCTGTAACAAAGTTTTATATATATATATATATATATATATATATATATATATATATATATATATATATATATATATATATATATATATATATATATATATATATATATATTCAGTGAAAAACTTTGTTAAATGGACGTTATGGTTAAGTTGCGCTGCTAAAAAGCTATGAAATTCAGTGAAAAAACTTTGTTAAAGGGACGTTATGGTTAAGTTGGCTACATTTGTGTCTTTGAAACACACTTGCGGTGTTCTGGAATGTTCGCAAATAAACAAAATGGGGGTGTTCTGAGGACGCTGTCCGTATTGTTCTCTGTCACGTTGAATGTGTTCTAAGAACACTCGCGGTGTCCTGAAATGTTCGCAAATAAACAAAATGGGGGTGTTCATGCTTGTGCATGAAGATCACTATTTGTGGCTTCTGATGGAATTTCACAAGTGACATATTTTTCAATAAACTGTAAAACAGTGGCATCACTGTCTTGACCAAATTTAGGAGCATCTTTAATCGATTAAAGCATGTGGATATGTGGTGCTCCTCTGGCTTGGTATTATTTTCTCCAAAAGAAGTGTTGCACTTCTTCAAGGGGGGGAACAGTTTTATTACAAATAAAATGTAGCATAGCAATGAAGCGATGGTGAAAATATCTTGACACATTTACAGGATCCAAAGAACAAAGTTCTCCAGGTGTTAGTATATCTATGTTTGTTTTGTTTTTATTTGATATGTGTAGGAAATCATGTAAATCTTCCCATGCATATTCTGCACAACTTAATGTAACAAACCAAGTGGGTGGGCCAAGGTTTCTGATCATACAACGTACATCTCCATGACGTCGAAACCAGTACTCTTTAGTACCATGCATATATTGCTAATAGATTTGTAATATATGATTGTAAAACCTCATCCTTTTGTTGCACTTTTTCTAATAATTGTGTAGCTGTCATATTTTGAAATTGTGATCCTGATTTTAATATGTGTGCAACTCTGTAACATAAAGTTGCTAGTTCACTTTCAAAGAGTAGGTGGAATATGTATTCCACATTTTGTCTAAATCTGGGATCTTCAGAATACATCCGTAATGAGCGGTATTCTGAAGCTGATATTTGAATAGGTCTATCATCATACCGTCCACCTTTGCCAGTAGGAAAGAGTAGAGGAAAAGTATGTGCTTCTATACTTTTTTCCCATATGCTGATTGGCGATCCTTTTGTATGACTCATTTGGTACGTTTCCAGTACATCTTCTATGGTGTCATTAGAGTGCAAAGGATGAATTGTATAATGGTCTAAAGTATTTGATATTGTAGCAGGATCTAGTAGCTCAAATTGACCAGCTTCTTGTATTTCTTGAATTATTTCAGTTGTATCTTTCAAGTTTTCTTCAATATTAATTTCTTTATAATATTCATTATTCTCTTCAAGATATTGGAAGGCTTGTCTAACTTTATGTAAATCTACCAGCTGTTGCCATATTTTTTTGTCTTTTGTAGGTACTCCATTTACTAAGATAATTAAAGATAGCTGCATTGGACGTTGCACTCCTAGAGTATGCACATTTTCTTTTAGATCTAATGGTAAAAAAACTACTTTTCCACGAATGCCTTTTACCAATTCAGAGGGAGGTACTTTTGCTGTTTTTGGTTGAAGGCATATTATTGCTTGAAATGGGTTTACTGTTTGAATTATGATGCTCTTATATAAATTAAGTTGTTGTAGGGGTTTTGGTACTGGGTATAATTCTAAATTATTTGTGATAGCATGTGAAGGAGTTTGGTTGTTGTCAACTTTTGTAGTGTCGTAACTGCAAAGTATTAAGGGGTCAGTTGTTTCATATTTGTTTTCTGCTACAAGGTAGAGAGCTAATTCAAACCATTTAGAATCTTCATTGTCTTCTACTTTGTATGATAGGTCTACAGTTTTTGTGTTACTTTTATAAAAAGTTCTACGGCAACATACACATACATGGTTTGGTACTTCAGCTGATGTACTTTTAAATTTTAGTATTTCTTTTTTGTATGTGTTTAGCAAAAGGTTGCCATGTGTAGAATTGTTGCTTAATTGGTTTAAAGCTATTTCATTCTTTAAATGGCTTTCACTTCCAAAATATCTTTTCTGGATATGGTCAATTTCTTCAAGTAGGTCTTTTGCTGTACCATGTAGAAGGATGTTATTTAAATTTGCTAGTGCTAAAGCAGGACTTTTAGCATAGTACAGTTTATAGACTAGATTTGTTATAGTTGAATGATGTGTTGATTATCCTTTTGATATCATGGAAAGTGGTTTTAGAAGTAGGTCCTGTAATGCAGGCCAATGAATGTCCTTGTAGTCCTGTGTACTTGCGCACTGGACAGGTATCCATATTTTGCAGTAATTTAATTTTGATTTTGTCTTTGCTTTTTACATATTTATTGAGGAATTGGCGTAAAGTTTTGAAACATTGTTTGGGAATGTTACACATTGACGTGCATGGCCATTTGTACACTAGACGTTCTGATTCAGTTGAATGGAGGGGTAAGTTTTCAGGGCATATTTTTGTAAGGAGTACTTCTTGTTCCATTATGGTATTATTCACTTTTTCATAACCTCGACCACTGCTATGTATTTCAATTGTATTTGTTTGCTTTTGTATGTACGCTTCTTCATTAAAA
This sequence comes from Ambystoma mexicanum, assembly GCF_040938575.1. Classification (NCBI taxonomy): domain Eukaryota; kingdom Metazoa; phylum Chordata; class Amphibia; order Caudata; family Ambystomatidae; genus Ambystoma; species Ambystoma mexicanum. Next base: position 817,226,840 of record NC_090935.1, read on the forward strand.
TATGGTTCTGTGCTCGTAGTGTGATTCCATTCACCTCCGCAGATACTTAAGAAGTTCTTTCTGTTGACATTTCGCTTATTGAGAAGTCTTTTTTGTAATTTAGTTGTTAGTTTTGTTAGTGGTTTCATTTTGTTTAACAGTAAAATAAATAACTTTCTTTTCAGAAGAATTGCACTGTCCATCAACGCTTCTAAGATTAATTTCCTACGATAGGTTTTAAGCATTGAACCTGATTTCTCTCATTTTTTTATAAGATTTTGAAGGACTTTCTGATGGTACATTTTGGCTAAAATACTTTTCTTGGTATGCTTAAAATTTAAAGAAGTAGTTTTATCTGTAGTGATAGCTGATTTTCTGTTCATTGTTTATTGGTTTGTTTTACATTTTGATAGAGGAGGCAACGTTTCTGTACTTGAAACCTCTTGTGTTTCACTAAATGACTGTATTAGCTGTTTTGTTTGAACTTTTTGTACAAATTCTGCTAGAGATGGATGATTATTTTGGACACTTCTTTTTTCATGTGCTCTACTTCTACATTGTTTTCTACGGACTTGCTTTTTGGTAAGCATTCTTTGGGGTCTGTTGACAAAATAAAGAAGGTATGGGTTGGGCTGTTCTGCGATGCATGTGTGCTGTGTGCATGAGTGTCTGAGTATGGTGGTAGAGATGTATGTTATGGTGTGTGATTGTGCATTGGGTAGCTACAACTAGTTGGGAAGGCTATTCTTGTATTTGTGTGTTACTATACTGGGGTTCAGATGACAGTAGAAAGTAAGCTAGTGGTGAGAAGAAGCTCAAATACTAAATCTAATGGTATATAATTAAAACAGTTCTTTGTTCTGCAATACTAACATTCTAGAGGCTGAGTTATGTCATTTGGGGATTTGTATGGCATTCTGCCTGCAAATCCCTGTTTAACAGATGGGAATTTGTGGGCAGAATGGTGCACTAATCTTTTTTTTCTGGTGCACCAATACCATGAATCAACCGCACAGTGTGTTTGAGTAACAGTAAGAATATTATGGCAGTATTGTACTTACTTTTTTGTGTGGAATGATTAGGTTTCTTCTGAGTTGTTGTTTGTACTTCGGATTCTGCTGCTTTTCAGGAGAGTGGTCTTCACTGTAATTGTAAAGGAAAGAATTTAGTAATTTTGTTTGTATATAACATGCAGTTTCCTTTGACTATGTGCAGTCTTTATATTTTATTTTAAATATGTTAGTTTAACATGATTTGCAAATGAGTAGAATAGGAAGTATATGAAACTCGCTTGGTTTTTTAAGGCTGTGTTATTGAATTATATTTTGCAATTTTTATAAGGTAAATGGCAGATACTGTATAGAAAAGCATAGAATGTATGCATTTGTGAAGGTGTGGGTAATAAATCCGAAGGATGTGATTTACAGGCACTGGTGTTATTGCTTTTGGGAGTTTTCCAATGATAGTGTCTATCTGCGTGAGTGTATGAAGGTGCATGACCTTACCCTGGCTGTGTATAATTCTATAATACATTACTTAGTGTTTTTCTACATTTATACTGTTGTGTGTAAAAAAATGTTTAGATAGTAGATAGATTTGGAATTGACAATTGATTATAGTAGATGGAAAAAATTACAATAAGTTCATTTTATAGGCTATACAGGTTAAGTGGCAGTCACTCTGTTTATATTCTTTTACAAGAGTTGTACATGTACTGTGCAGAAAATATGCATACCTGTAGTTTGTATTTATGCATGTGGATATACATGCAGCTTCAAGTAGAAATCTTGGAGTCTTGTACAGTAGTTTTTGTATTAGGTGCTTTCCAATGATATGAGACCTGTACTCAGAGTAATCTATAGTACATTTGAAGTGCTGAACTCTGATGATGCAGTTAGATGTAGAGGTCTTGGATGTGATTGGTGGATGGTTGTGTGATTGTTTAGCTGTATCCAATGAGGGAATGGCACAGAGAGTGACGTGGAAATGGTACAAGGGCTGTCCAGGTTACAATATGTCCACGGACATGGCGGTAGTCCATGGACACTGCGTATTACATACGGGGATTTTGGGGTGGAGAGGCATGCAAATGAGATTGAGCAAAGGAATTGATTGGTCAGTAAAGTTTGGCGGGTGTGTTGTGTAAAGAGAGAGTTTTTCAGAAGGTATTTTTCCTGAGAGAGGAACAGTTAGCTATGGTTGTGTATTTCAGAAAACAGATTGTGTTGATTTTGGGAGACTCATGGATACATTGGTTGGAAGTGCATGCACAACGCTGTGGAATAGCTGCAGATCTTGGATTCCCTCATGTGGAAGTGCACTGACATGGAGTGCGTGGAATGAAGTGGTTAGACTTGGTACCTCTTTGTGCTAGTTTGGAGACAGAACTTCGTCCAGACATAATTATAATTCATTGTCGAGGGAACAGTTTAGGGCATGTGTCAGGAATTTCTCTGCAATTCGCGATGAAAAAAGTATTTGGGAAGGTCATGGAAATGTTTTCACATTCTCAAGTAATATTTTCTCGTATTGCGCAGAGACAAATGTGGCTGCGTTCTTCTTCATTTGGTCCACAAATGGAGAAAGCAAGGCGGAATGTTAATAAGGCTGTTTGTTCCTTTCTAGGAGATGTTGGCATGTCCTCTTTTCACAATGAAAATATTATGTTTCATAGCACAAACATTTTTCGCAGAGATGGAGTCCATCTTACTTATGCTGGTAATCACATTTTTTTGAGAAATGTACAAAATGAATTGCGTCCTTTTGTGGAATTACAGCTATCCATTTTTCAGTAGGTGTTCACTATTTCAAGTTTTTCCAATACAAAAGAAATCACCAAAAGGCTCTTTAAAGAGCCACCTTTTCCTCCCAGATAAAAGTACAATGATTTTGATAGGACAGCACCCCAAAATTTTAGATGTTCGCGAACTGTCCGCGGACTTTTAAAAAAAAATGCACAGGGCACTGTACCATTTATTTGTCACTTCTATTTTTAGACTGTGAAAGACGTCTCTGAAAAGAGCCTTTTTTTGGGATTTTTGTTGTTTTATATATTTGTTGGTTTTTTACACACGACACACTAGGAGAGAAGGGGAAAGCAGGGTCAGGAGGGGACACCAACCACGGGGATAAGAAAGGGCAGATGGAGAGAGGAAGATGTAAGGTGGGCCTTACTTAGGTAGTGGGCAGGTCTTCTCGTGCCCTGAGACCAGAGTCTCAAAAGCACTTCAAAGTCTCTCCCCCCAGCAGAGTACTGCGTCGCAGTACATACACAAAACTGTGACCCTCAAAGGTAAGGGTCATCAGCATTGTGAATGGCCTGTGAGGCAGTTGGAGGGATGCGCTCTCCCACAGGAGTGTCTCTTGTGGTGAGTGGAGCGGAAACAGAGGTTGAAGTAGAGGAACTCAACCTACTACGCTCCTTGCAAGGTACAACCTTGCGAACGGCCCCACTGTGGAACTTTAGGTGTCGCTTCATAGTAGTCGTAACAAAGCTGTACGAACCAAGCTGCCCGCAACTCAGCACCATTTTGCACTCGTTGCAGGTAACTTTGTTTGCACACGCCTTGGATACGTTACCATGAATGGTAAATAACCGCCACACCCAAGACCCGCGGTGAGTGCTGATAGTAGGGACTTCCACTACCTCATCCTCGTCATCCTTTTCATCCTCCTCTACATCCTCACGCCTGTTCCCCTCTTCAGGCCCTTGGGGAGGTGGTGGTGGTGGAGGCGGTGGGGGTGGTGCTGAGCACCAGGTGGTAGTAGAGGAGCCATGGATGCCATCAGGTTTCAGAAAGAAATCTGGAAAATTGGCAGCAAAATACACCGTGTTCTGTAAGGTAGCCAGAAATACAATGAGGATGAGCTCTGGGGTGTGTCCTTTTTTAGGGGTGCTGGTGCACGGTTCGCGGACACCTGTTCTGTCAGCGGACCGAACGAACACCCCAAAAGGAATCAAAAAGTTCTAAAAAGTATGTAGAAAGTCAGGGTTATTGTCTAGGACATGTGCTATGGTGCATTTTTAGTATAAAATACTGTGGATTGCCTGAAAAGGTACTTTTAAAATGTTCAGGGACCCGGACAGTGTCCGCAATTCAGGACACATGCTCAGCGTGGGTGCGGTCACATGATGGCGTCGCAAACATGTCCGCGAAGGGAACGGATGTCCACAGGACATCAAATGCACAGGAACGGTTGTGCGCATGCGAGCGGGTATTCTACGGACAGTGTTCAGGTCCTGAAATTAATTAAAAGTGTGACACAAGCGACGCGAACAGTAACGGACAGACGTGATTTTTCGGAGAACTTACGGGTGTGGTGCGCATGTGCGTGGATGTTCTTTAGGCAGTACAAACAGGTATAGTGTCCTTACAACACCTCCATTTTGGTTAATTGCGGACATCCCGGACACCTTGTGTGTTCTTAGAACAGTTTCAACTTGCCTGCGAACATTACGGACAGGTATAGTGTCCTTAAGACACCGCCATTTTGGTTAATTGTGGACATCCCGGATACCGAGTGTGTTCTTAGAACAGTTTCAACTCGCCTGCGAACAATAGGTACAGGTATAGTGTCCTTAGGACACCTCCATTTTGGTAAATTGCGGACATCCCGGGCACCAATTGTGTTCTTAGAACAGTTTCAACTTGCCTGCAAACAATACAGACAGTTATAGTGTCCTTAGGACACCTCCATTTTGGTTAATTGCGGACATCCCGGACCCCGAGTGTGTTCTTAGAACAGTTTCAACTTGCCTGCGAGCAATACGGACAGGTATAGTGTCTTTAGGACACCTCCATTTTGGTTAATTGTGGACATCCCAGACACCTCTTGTATTCTTAGAACAGTTTCAACTTGCCTGCAAACAGTACGGACAGGTATAGTGTCCTTAGGACGCCCCCTTTTTCGTTTCATTACGGACATCCCGGACACCCGTGCTGTCCGCTGACACCTCAACTGCTTTTATTTTTTTTAAAACAAAAAAACAAACTGAATTAGGACACATATAATATTTTTGCTTTATTTTATATAGATGTAAAATTTATGAAAGAGAAGGGGAAGCAGAAACTGAGATAAACACAGGAGAATTGGGGGTTTCAAGAGGATTGATAGGAGAAGATGAAGGGATGGAAGTCTCATCAAAACGTTTTTCTTCATGGAGAGGGTTTGGGGATAATCAACTGGAATATGGAGAGGGGGGACAAGTACATGTGGGACAATGGTATCTAATTATTTCTTTTATGTGGTCCTCCACAAAGTTTTTTAAATTGTTGAAATTTGCCATGAGCATGTCCATTTTTTCTTCCATGAGCTGGAGAGTCTTATCCAATATATCTTTTGGTGTACTATTTTCAATGTTTGTATGGTCTGTAAAAAAATAGATATATATGTAAAGTGTACATAAAGTAATGCTTATTAATTGGCTTATATAGTGAAGTGTCTACCATTAGGCTCACTATCTTCAGACATTTCCTCATGTGGGAAATTCTCCTCAAGCCACTCCAAAGTACTGGACATTTCTGTGAGAAAAGAACAATATATCACTTTTATTGTATCTAATACAGAAATTTTAGAAATATATAAGAAAAATGAAGTACACTTACTAGCTTCTAGTAAGTTGGGTTCTTACTGGTTTTTAGCTCCGCTGTTGCTCCTAGTTGTCCAGTTTCTGTGAGGTAATTATGTTGGAAGCCTATTTTTCTTCTTTTGGTATATTCCATTTTAGTACATATGGTATTTAAATTGGTGGTTCATGTGTTACATATATAGGTTACGCTTCTTATTTATTACTACATATAATGTGTTTGTGTGCTGGTTTTTAAACTTGTGCAGTGTACATATGGCATCATATAACAATTTAAGATACCCCCTGAGTTTTTGGGTAGTGTTGCTGTTGTCCGCGACTGTCCGCGAACATAAGCAGAGTCCACAGACATCAAAATCACTAGCTGGGGGTTCAGTATGTTCTATCTTACATGTATATAAAGTCAGGGATATTATGGTTAAATTGTGCTACTGAAAACCTATGAAATTCGGTAAAAAAAACTTTGTTAATGGGACGTTATGGTTAAGTTGCGCTAACAAAAACCTATGAAATTCAATGAACAAAACTTTGTTAAAGGGACGTTATGGTTAAGTTGCGCTACTAAAAACCTAGGAAATTCAGTAAAAAAACTTTGTTAAAGGGATGTTATGGTTCCAATAAAAACTGAAAAACCCCTGAAATTCGCCAGTTATGGTAAGCTAAGCAACCATAACTCGCGCCACCACTGTGCACTGCTAAGACTAACACCCAGGACATCAAACATGACATCGCAAATGTCATTGATGACATCACTGATGACATCACATGTCTGGCTCCTCCTTTTTTTCCTTTACTGACATATCAAGGCCACATAGTTTTCTTCAGTAACAGTCAGGAAATAAAAATTGAAAAGGTACTATGTTTATAGACTTATCCCTCAAGTATGTTATTACAGTAATTCCCTTAGGGTCCAGTCACATCATATGAAACATATACATAAGGAAATAATCAGGCTTAAAAGACAGCAATTGTTTCTGTGCATGAAGATAATCAGTAGGGTTATCAGCAGTTTCTGATATTTTTTTTATTACAGTAGTGGCCGTGTAGTTATGGTTAATTTGCTGTTTCCATAGGAAGAGCACTTTTTGGGCGGCTTATAACTCTGCTCCCCCTGGATGAATCCTCACAAAACTTTATAAAAAAAGTATATGGCCCTCTCTGAATTGCAAAGTTTGGTGAGGTTTGATCCAGTGGTGGCAAAGTTATAGGGGGGGTCCCAAAACATCTGTTTTTTGCATAGACATAATGGGAAAAAACTTTGCTCACGCCTACAGCCCAAACCGCTGGACAGATTTTCAACAAATTTGCAGCAGAAGCGGCGGCTTGGTCTCGAAAGCATGCTTTTGTTAATTTGGTGTGAATCCGTCCAGTAGTTTTTTTTAAAATGACCAAAACGTAAAGCAGAAAATGTGTGATATCTATGTCCGCTCCACAGACACACTTCCCTTTTCGCTCTGTGGACAGGATACCGATTGGCTAATTGATTTTCGTCATATCTGCGGACACCCAACGTGTTCGCTGATTGGTTGGTGTGAAGCGTGAGGTGCGTCAGATTTTTGGAAATGGCCGCCATCTTGGATTTGCGAACATCGGCCGGTGTCCGCGGACATCACGGTAAAAACATATTAAAAAACACAACATTGCACTTGTCAAACTTATCAAATAATCTCTGGGGAGGTGAGGGATGATGAGAATGAGATGGAATATGGCTGCAAGAAGCAAAAAAACTGGTGTTTTTCACTGCAAAAGTCTGCGAACAGTCCGGGTGTTCAGGAACAGTCCTGTGAAAGTTCGCGGACACCTCTGCGTTACTGGTTTGGTGAAAAGCAGTTCTTTGATGGCTTATAACCCTGGCGCCACTTAATGGAGCTGCATATCATTTTGCAATTATATTCCTTACCTGTTCCCGGATGAGTTTGCAAAGTTTGGTGGGATTCTGTCAAGAGGAGGCAAAATTAGAGGGGGGATCCTAAAATAATGTAAAGGTTTATAAATGAGGTGCCATTTGACGAATCTACACAAAGGTTTACAACAAGATTATAGATCTAGATATAAATGTTTTCATAAAGTTTGAATGGATTTTTTCAAGTGGGGGCTAGGTTATATGACGATTGAATGTGCATCAATTGACACTTTTGAACAAATAAAACATGGGTGGATTTCCAGCAAACTTGTTTAAGGAGCATTGGGAAGGATATGAAAGCATGGTTTTGCAAATGTGCCCGTGTTTTATTTTTTGACAAGTCTCATAATGTAGGTACAAAAATAGCGATATACCTTTGGTGACTGAGGTGTAGCCTGTGGCCATGGGGAGTGGCGAGATTGTCCGAGTCATGGAATAAGGTCATGATCCGAACAATCTGGCTACTGGCCATGACCACGAGGGACAAAACATGGGGTTAACGTGGCCATGTCCACCTGGGACTGGCTTTGTGGTAAAGTTATTCGAAATTGGGATAGATTTGAAAAGGAAGAAACATGTGCTCATGGTAATATGATCATAGAGTTCTCTTTTTGCCTTCTGCAGGCTGCCATAGAAAGCGAAGAGGGGCCCTGTATGGAACCCTGCCTTCCATTTCCATGGTGAACATCTTGGAAAAGGATTTTCCATCCTACACCGGGACCCCGGAGGCGTCCCGGTGTAAGAAGAAAAAAAAGCACCCTGGGTTCCCACTTTGGGAACCTAGGGTGCTAATGGCCTTCATCCCCCATTACAGGGGCCGGAATGGGGGGATAATGGTCCAGAGACCTCTCTATCCACCTTCGCTTCGCTTGGGCTGATAGCTTGGGCTGCCAGGCCGGTATCCACCGTTCCATCCCTGGAACGGAGGATAAATGCCACAATATTGCTATTAGCATAACACAAAATGCAAATGGAAATGTTGGAAAATCTTATGGAGTCTATGTTCTTTACTGAGAAATATAAAGTAGATGGAGTATATAAGTTGTTTTTTTTTAGTTCTATTTTTTTTATTTTTTATAATTTTTATTTTTGTTCAGAGGGTTACAACAGTACTAAACTGTGGCAATTGGCGAAGCACATCGATCATAACAACATAGATAGACATTAACAGTATAGGTTGCACATTTTCACATTGCATAACAGTACTAGAGTGGCGACGTCGGATTATCTTCTCCATCAGATATCATATTACACAAATATTGTGAAAGGTGGTTCCTAAAGGAACATTTCTTTTATTGTTTTTGGATGCATTATTTTTTTGGCAGGAGAGCTTAGAACGAAATGTGGGGAGGGACATGACGGAAGAGGCACCAAACACTAATATGGGGGGACAGGTGGACAGGGGAAACTGTTGCGCATATGTTATTTCTAAGGTAGGGGCAGTTTTTCACATGCTCCTTGATTACAGCAGTGGTGGTCTCTCTTGGGGAGGAGGGATGGCATTAGCTGATTTCATTTTAAGATGAATAGCAGTTTTGCTAAAAGTATGTACTGTGTACTAGATTGTTAATGGATAAGTAGGAATAGGTGTTGGAGCTGTGCAAGGGAAATTTTGAAGTTGAAAGTTCCTAGATCAGTAGAAAATGCAGTTCTGAACTGTCAGCGAAGCACGGATTTTACCGTAAAGTGCGGACGGGTTCTCGGACACGTCATCATGCCGCGCGCCAGCATATGGTCATGTGGCACTTTCCATAAGGTCCGCAATGAAGTCAGATGTTCGTAGACCTTATGGTTAAGTTGCACTAATAAAAACCTATGAAATTCAATGAAAAATCTTTGTTAAAGGGACGTTATGGTTAAGTTGCGCTACTAAAAACCTATCAGATTCTGTGAAAAAACTTTTTTAAAGGGACGTTATGGTTCCAAGTAAAACTGAAAATCACCTGAAATTCGCCAGTTCACTCATGACATCAAAGATGACATCACAAATATGATTGATGACATCACTGATGACATCACATATCTAGCCCCTTCTTTTTTTGTTCACTGACATATCTAGGCCAGGTGAGTTTATTCACTGACAGTCAAAAACTTAGAATTCAAAAGGTATTACATTTGTAGACGTTGCTATTCTCATATGTTCTTACAGTATTTTCCTTAGAATTCAGTCCCATCTTATGATGCACATACATAGGGGAAAAAGCAGGCCTGAAACACAGCAATCATTTCTATGCGTAAAGATAATCATGTTGGTTATACACAGTGGCTCATGATGCTGCCTCTTGTTTACTTACTTTACTCTCCCTGTATAAGCCCCATATTTGTATACATTGTGGTCTCTTAATGCTTTGTGTGAAGTAGTACAAGCATGTAGTAAGTGATGGATTATTACCTACTTAGTATATGTTTCACAGTATGCAAAAGTGTGATACAAAAGCATTCACTGTTTTACTATCCAACATGGGAAAATTTGAAATATTACATCTCTATGGTGTATGCTGCAGCCAATGCCTATGTTTCTGTATGAGTAGGTTCCTGTTCTAGAAACAACACTGAAAATGGAATGTTATTTGGAGCAATACAAATAAAAAAAGTATGTAGTTCATCACACATCTCCAGATGACCCCTGACACTTTTTTGCCTACAATACATTCATGTTATGATTGGCAAGTTTTACATTTATAGTGGTGAATTAGTTCATAGACACGCACATAATAGTTCATAAATTATAAGAGGTAAATACATTGTTTTCCATTGTATAGGAGTCAAGCTCTACGATGAGCTCATATGGTTTCATGTTAGAATGTGTATCCATGTATGTAAATTCTAGAGTGTGTATTGACAGTTGGAGTCTGCTACTTGTAGTGCCTGCTGCCGCGTACGTCTCCACTAATAAATAAATGGTGCAGACTTATTTGTGTCAGAAATCACTTTACAATGGCGTTGAGGATAGCGCGGCCCTGCCTCTGCCCCCCTGCCGGTGTCTCCTTGTGATTGCTACTCAGATGACCTGCCTACTGAGAACAGACACGACAGCGGGTGAGGAAAAAAAAAAGAAGTCAGGTCAGGAGGTGTGTCCAGAAGGTTTGGAGTACCGTGAGCACCAAAGTACTCTCATCTCAGAGTATCAGCGGGCCCCGGAGCTGCAGAAGTATCTGCGCTACTATACTCAAGCTCAAGCATCGGCCGAGTCCCATGAGCCTGGATTTTGATTATGTTCGCGTGCCAGGGGGCGTGGCCTAACAGTCCTTCGTTGCCCTGCGCCTGCTAAGGGGCGTGGTTGCTTGCACGCATCTGACTGCCGAAGCTCCCTCTTATCCAGCTGCTCTGTGACATCCGTTGCCCAGCAACGTATTCCCTGCAATGTTTGGGTTTCGTACATCATGCCAGGCATTATGATGTCAGTTTCCTCTGCAAAGGAAGCTCAAAGAGAATGCCTGCAACAATGCTGCTGATCTAAGCTGCTTTCACTGTGCACAATAAACAAAGGGGCTTACAAGGACATTTCTACAAAGTGTTACCAGAAGCATTATCACAGTTCTTGCAAATCAAAGGAAGTGCCATCAATTCAGTTATTGCTGACCTGAACTGAGCCAAGAAGAGGGTGTGCAGTACAGTACCTTGTGACTGATGTTGATGCTCACTGCTTAAGCTTTCACAATGCTCTTTGCACACATATTGACACCTCAAGCTGCTTCAAGCATGGCAGCAACAATACCCCCACCCATATGTTTTTTGAACGAGCCCGGGCGTCCGCCCATCAGATGGGACAGGTGGAAGGACATTTTTGAATTTATCTTGTAGCCATGGGAGGGGACAGATTTAGCTCAGCAAGGAAGAAGGTATCATTACTTCATAATTTGGGAGTGGAAGGACACAGCATATTTGATGGCTTGGCGAGAAGCCAAGGAGCAGAAGCTGGAGATGTTGATGAGTATGCCATAGCCCTGAAGCAATTGGAGGAATAGTGTGAGCCGAAAAAGAACGTGACCTTCGAACGACACAAGTTCTTTCAGCACACACAATAATCATCTGAGTCAGTTGAATCTTATATAGCCTCATTAAGGATATTGAGCCATACGTGTGACTTCGAACCACTGACTGACTCGCTAATAAGAGACCAACTCGTGAGGTGCACAAATAATGGGAGAATTCAGGAAAAACTACTGGTCAAAGATATGAAGTTGGAAGAAGCAAAAGAATTGGCCAGAAGCATAGAACAGATGTCTCAATATGTCAAAGAGCTGAAGATCGATAAAGAGAGTTCTCATGCTCTATGTGCAGTTGACCAAAGGAGAAAACCTAATTTCAGCGTGAAAAGAAGAGGGACATGGAGTAGAAAGTGCACCAGTTGTGGCAGTCCCAAGCATGGACTGAATTACCCCACTTGCCCAGCCAAGTTTTCCGAGTGTTTTAAGGGCAAGGGGTATTTTGCCAATGTTTGCAAGAGCTCATCTATCAATCTTGTGGAACCCAGAAATAACAATGAAGAAAACGCCTGGATGAGCTACAATATACAAGAAGTGGTGTCCACGCAGGATACCACTCCCAGACACGTGTTTGAGATATCAGCCATCTTTGGGGAGACAGAGGGACCCGTGGATGAGTTTGAACTTGATGGGTGCAAGATTACGATGAAGGTCAACAAATGTTCACGTGGATCATCATCTCACGTGATACTTTAATAAAGACCTCACGAAAGGATGAAGATGTTCTCAGTCCAACTGACATTCAGCCATGTGGTTATGGCGAATCTTCAATAGAGATTCTAGGACAGTTTTCTGCACAAGTAAAATACAAGGAGAGGCAATGTATGGCAAACATTTTAGTTGCAAAGAGAGGTACTTCGCTGCTAGGATGGGAGGAGCAAAGAAAGCGGGGAGTTAGAGTACAAGCAAGTGCGCTTGAACCGGTTACCATTGCTGAAATTGAGGATGTGTGGTCCAGGGAGTTCCCAGAGGTTTTCACTGAAAATTTGGGAAAGCTCAAACATTTTGAACATCATATAAAACTTAAGAAAAATGCTCAGCCTACAGTTCATAAAGTAAGACATGCACCGTTGAACATGAAAGGACAACTATGTGATGAACTGAACGATCTCATGAACAAAGATGTAATTGAACCGGTTGCGGCTACAGAATGGTTATCACTGGTAGTGTTAGTTGCCAAAAGCAATGGAAAATTAAGGTTGTGTGTAGATTTACGTAGTTTGAACCAGAATATATTGGTGGAGAGACATCTCTTACCCAATATTTCAGAAACTCTCCACGATAGGTGAACCCAAGTTATTTTCGGTTATTGATCTTTCGGCAGCATCTCACCAAGTTCCCTTTTCTGAACAGTCTCAGCATCTGACTGCCTTTATTACACCTGAGGGCACATTCAAATATAATCAGATGCCATTTGGACTGGCTTCGGCTGCCTCTGTATTTCAGAAAGTGATGGAGGAAGTTTAGAGGGGTTGAGACAAAGTAACAGTGTTTCAGGATGACATTTTGGTGTTTGCGGAAGATGCGTGTGAGCATGACAAAGTGTTGAGAGCTGTGTTAAACAGACTTAGAGATGCAGGTTTGACAGGTCAGAGGAACAAGTGTAAGATAGCCGTCAAAGAAGTAGAATATCTGGGCCACAAGATATCTGAAGATGGTATTGCTCCCAAAGGATCGCTCATTGAGAGCATTAGTAATGCTCCCCAGCTCCAAGACAAGAAACAATTACGTTCTTTCATGGGTCTGGGGGAGTATTACCACAAATTTGTGAGTGGATTTGCAACAATTTCATCTCCTTTGAGAGATTTACTTATGAAAGTGGTGAACTATGAGTGGTCTGAAGAATGTCAGGAGGCTTGTATATGACAAGGCGAAGTCCGTCCCAACGCGGAAGTAGCAAGAACTCCTACCTCCCCTTGACGGTCTTGGCGCCTGGATTAGTTAAAACACAGGTCACCGCGACCCCCACGGGGAAAGAGGGTTAGGGTCCACGGATTGGATAGGTTTCGGGGTGATAGGATAACCGGATTGAGGGTTAGGGAGATGTTATGGATAGGGAAAGGGTTTTAGGGTCAAGTTGTTCCCAGACTATGACCTTCTGAGTCTGGACTACTGTTTCTTGGTAGTTGTCTTTATACCTCCTTGGGCATTCATTCAGTCATGCATTCTTACCACATGCATGCTTTACCCTCAGACTGGAACCCAGCACTTGTTCACCACATTCACAAGTTTGCCCAGTCTTGGCTTTTTTCTGTAGAAACACAATATTCTATCGGGCTTCTAAATGCATATCATGTCCCCCCCTTGTTGAATACTTCACAAGTAGAACATACATGCAGATACAATGCTTTTGGTCACATAATGTACTTAGCTCTAGTGTTCTGAGTTTTCCAGTGCGTTTCTTCCGCCCGCCGGCTCCGCAGACTGTGCGTTGCGCAACGATCTGGTCGTTGTCGATAGCGGCTCACTCCTGACAAAAAGGGAGAAAATTAGCCTTTCCCTTTCACGCCTTTTGGCCTTTCACAAATGTTCGCTACTGCGAGTATGACATAAATGGCCCGCAACTGGCGAGCTTATTACTACGTTTGCACCCGCAACAGGCGAATGCATGTCACATGCAAAGTTTAGTGGGTTAGTTAGTTTGCGAGCTTCCGCGTATCTCCCCCGTAAGTTTCTCCGTAGTCACTGGTAAGCGGAGTCCCTTTCCAGTGCACACTTCCCTCTGGTTAACTTTTAATGGCAGGCAATGTACTTATCTTTGACATCGCGGGGCCTGAGGATGAGTCCAGTGGCGAGGGCGGCCCCGCAAGAAGTTTCACCGGAGCTCCGTGAGATGCGTCCTCTCGGCAGCAGAGTCGAGCACGGACCAGCTTTTGGGGATCGCGCATGCGCAGTAGCATCCTCGCGCATGCGCGTTGTGTCGGGCGTTGTCCTGGGCGTTTCCTGGGGTGCCGGAGCTGTAGTTTTAGGCCCGGGGCTGCTGGGAAACGTAGTTTTCCTGGTTTTCTGTGTCCTGCACACCTTGTACCCCTACACCAAGCACATCTGCAATGGGGACAAAGGTGGCAGCGACTCAGAAATGTTCCACCCACAATCCCAGTAACCACCCTACCTCTATTCCTACCATATGGGCGTAATGCAGCCCGTGAGTTTCTGACAGTATACAAATTAAAAATGGAATTATCCAAGCACCATCCCTGGGGTGGATTTGTTTCAGGCAGAAAAACCTTGTTATCAGTTGATGCAAGTACTCAGGTAAGGTTGAGCACATTATAGCATTTGCGTTAAGACCACTGATAGGGGCGGAAAGGAATTATTCCATCATAGAAAGGGAGACATTGGTTGTGTCATGGGCCATTTCACATTTTAAGTTCTTTCTATGGCGTCAAGCTTTCCTTGTGAGGACAGACCCTAGCCTTTAGTTCAGCTGATGGGCAGTGTTGAGTGGGCCAAGGGATCCCCAACAATATCAAGGTGGATGGTGGAGTTACTAGGATACAACTTCAAAGTGTGTTATATTCCTGGAAAAGCAAATGTCGTGGCAGACTGTCTATCCAGGCTGCCTGTAGGAAGCAGTGATGTGTGCGGAATTACTGAGGATCGGAAGTTCAGTATTTCAGAGATTGAGTATAATGCCATTGACAAAAGTGAATGGGAAAGTGCAGAGGAAAAAGACTCTGTGTTGAGGCAAGTCAAAAGGTGGACAAGAGAAAGGTGGCCTCACAAGAATGAGAATGAAAGAGAGTATGAAAGATACTATGGAGTGAGAGATGAGTTAAATTTGTCGGAGGATGGACATAATCACAGGAAGGAAAGCAGGGTAGTACCTCCCAGTGGTGTCAGATCTCATTTGGTGAATGTAGCTCACCAGGGCCATTTAGGTATGGGCGGTACAAAGAGGTACTTTGCGACAATCATTCTGGTGGCCTGGGATAGATAGTGATGCTGAGAGGAGCGTCAGGAATTGTAGAGAGTGTGAGAAGAGTGATAAGAATAAGACAATCAGAGAAGTACCAATAGTTCCAGTTACTGTACCCAGTGAACCTTGGCAGAAAGTAGCTGTTGACTTAATTGGACCCAAACAGAATCTTGGTGATACATAGTAGTTTTAGTGGACTACCATTCTAAATGGATTGAGTGGAAGGCACTTCCTGAAGCCACTACCACAGAAATTATATCATTTTTGAAGAGGTGTTTCATAGGGAGGGTTTTCCTGCAGAGGTGGTCACCGAGAACGGTGTACAGTTCTGTTCGGATTTGATGTTAGCTCTCTTAAAAATATTCAATATCAAACATTTCATGGCCAGCTTTGGTATCACTCCAGGTCCATAGGTCTAGTAGAGAGGGCCAATAGGTTTGTGAAAAGTGGGATACAACTAGCAATGGCTTTGGGGTTGAAATGGTCAAATGTTCTAAGAGAAATGGTATGGAACTATTGTACTACGCCACACTCGGTTACAAAAATGTCTCCATTTATGTCATTGAAAGGAAGGCTACCGCTGCACCCGCCGTGTTTTGCCCCCCTGAAATCACCAGCATTGTGGTATCAAATTGCACGATCCACGAGAAAATTTTAAAAATATCTTCTCCAAGATGTCCCCCGCCGATTCTCACCTGGATGCGACTTCCTGAATCCACAGCTGATTGGCCTGCCTGCCCCGGTGCTTTTTCCTCCAATCACAGGCAACCGACAGGCGCAGCCGTCCAGCGCAGAAGGCCCCGCAAAAGGCTCCTGTCCTGAGCCTGTCTGAGAATGGCCAGAGGCCAAGGCCAGAACCACTGCATCTCTGCCTCTCTTCCGTCGTGAAGACTTCCATTGTGAAACCACACGCCTTCAAATATGGTAAGTGACACACGCTCTCTCCCAGCCAGCGCTATCTAGACCCTTCTATGTTCTACATGTGAAGCGCTGCCTCTCCCGACCCTCCTACTGTTGAAGAGATGCTTCTACCGAGCTACTTCTCCACAATTTAGTCTATCTCCAGGCTAATGCCTGCACTGCCTAACGCGTGTTAACCGCCATCCGCAGGAAACCCTATCCCATATCACTATTAATGTCTAATCTATAAGATTTGAAAATTACCTACAGCATCAAACAATCGATGCCTGTACATGCCACTTACTCGCCTCATTGGGAATTTCAGAGTCGCCTCCGCTTACAATCACTTTTCAGCCGTTTACATTCATGAATCTATGTGACTTAATTTATTTCAATCTGCGCCTATTTTATTTTGCTTGGACAGCGATTTTAAGAAACCAGCTGACTCCCGTTGCTTAACTGTAGCTGATTGCACATGCCACTTCTAGTTTCTAGCTTAGTGTGAACCTTAAACATAGGTGAACCTTCCACCTTATTGTACCTATATACACATGCACCTCCTTACCTAGCGCTAACTCTGAATCTAAGTGAACCCTGCTTGCACATGCATTTTAGCCCTATTTTGAATTTTGAATCTAGTTGAACCCTGTTTGCACATGCATTTTAGACCTATTTTGAATCTTGAATCTAGGTGAACCCTGGTTGCACATGCATTTTAGCCCTATTTTGAAGTATCAATCTAGGTGAACCTTGTTTGCACATGCATTTTAGCCCTATTTTGAATTTTGAATCTAGGTGAACCCTGTTTGCACATGCATTTTAGCCCTATTTTAAATCTTGAATCTAGGTGAACCCTGTTTGCACATGCATTTTAGGCCTATTTGAATTTGCACCCTGCAAACCTGCATCTAGCGTGCCTGTTTTAGTAATGTGCACTTAGGTTGTCCAACCTACACCAGTCCACTATTATGTATCTACCACTACTCTACACAGTTCTACTCAGAACCATCCTCCACAACATGAACCTAGTTCAACCACAGAATCAGCGACTTCATGGTAATGTAACCCCGGAGCAAGCCAACATGGCCATTAAACCATGCAGCCTCCAACAGCGAAACCTTAGACTCTGTGCCATACTCCCAAGAATTTATGACCCCTTAGCCAATGCCCAACCTGCCTCTAATCACAACAAGTACACCCTGTTTACCACCAATAGTCCACCACATATAGTCAACACCGGCCAACACTGACTAAGCCTCAACAGTCGAATCTTCAGAGACTCCCCTACCCCTAAATGCCAACACAAGCCTTCTGCCCCACCCGCCCCACCTGGAATAAAAGGCGCCTTATTAAACGCCCGCTCTATGGTAGCCCATGCCACTGAAATAGCGGACACAATCCAAAACGAGAACTTGGATCTCTTGGCCATCAAGGAATCCTGGCTCCATCCCGCAGCAGGACCAGCCATCATGCTAGCCATCCCAGATAACTACACTCCTATATGCATGGATCGCACTACTTCTAGAGGTGGCGGTCTGGGTATAATTGTCAAAATCAACCTAACCCTTAGACTCTCCTCACCCCATAAAACCAACTCCTGCAAATCCCTCACAGCTAAACTCACTATTGCCAATAATCAAACCATCATCATCCACCTGATATATCGTCCACCAGGCCCCTTAGGCTCCTTTGAGGAAGACCTCACAAATCTACTATCTGACAATTTAAAAACTTCTACTCAAAGCCTCATCCTAGGCGACTTCAACCATCGATTTAATGATCCACGTGACCACAATGTCCTACAAATTAACAACACTCTGGAGGAATTAGGATTCTCCCAAAAGATTACAGATCCCACACATATCCAAAGAAGGCCTCTCGACTGGATTGCCGAACATAACTGCCCAACTACAATCACCTCTATAATGCCTCAGCTTTGGTCCGACCACCACATGGTATCCTTTACTTTAGAAGCCACCACACCTATGAACAACAGCACCCTAGCCCCCACTGCACCTACTAGAAAACAAATATATATTACCCCGGAAAATCTTATCCCCCTCATTCTACCCACCTTAAATTTCATCTCAGATCAGTCTGACCCAGCCTCATGGTAGAAAAATACAATGAAGTGATGCTTGCCTATCTGGACACTATCGCACCACTGAAAATTAGGAAGAGCAAACCCCGCCAACACCTAAATACCTGGTTCACACCCTTACTGAAAGACATCAGACAAAAAAAAGCCTAAGCGAAAAAAACTTGGAGATCAGACCCCTCAGACACCAACAAGAACTGTGGAAATCGATATAATATTGTGACCCCAATCGCATTGTTTAAATGTATGTTGGCCTACGCCAAGGTGTCTAAAGAATACCATGTACATAGGTTCCGCGGCAAGGTCTTGACCTTAATGTATTGTGTAAGCCGCCATCTTGGATCTAGCCGCCATTTTAGGTACTCTTGAAGTGTGGAAGTCACCCTGAATCACAAAATGGAGGCCGAATGACATTTCGAGTAAGACTCCGGCCATGGTGACCTCCGCACACGTGAATAAATAATATGTCCGCAGGCCACTTGTTAGGGTCACGAACTAAGACCTTGTCCTCTCTTTAACCTGTGTGTAAATATGTAACTGTATCAGCGGAACTGATCAAATTATGTAAATTGTGTGTTCGACCTGGCTACGAACCCTAGCCACGGTTCCAAGAATGGTTAACTTGCGAGAGGGCTGGCCAATGCAGGACAAAACGTATAAAAACCCAAGCATCCCGATGATCGGTCTCTCCCACTTTCAGTGCGAACCTTATGTTGAAGGTTCGCGTGTTAGTCAGAGGGCCGAATAGCTATCCGTATGTCAATTGACTTTGGTAACTTTGTAACTTTGAAATAAAGTGCTTTGTATGTCCTTTGTAACCTGTGTTGGTGTGTTTCCTTTTGGGCTTCCCGGCCTCATATCAATTTCTCTGTTTCCACAGAACAACCTGAAGAAATGAACCACCCTCTACAAAAAAGAAATCATCTTAGCAAAACAAACCTTCTACAACACCCGTATCACGCAAGCCAAATCCAACACAAAAGAATTATTCGCTATCTTGAAGGAAGTAGAATCCCCCACCCAAGCTCCCGACTCCTGCCTCAAGGACAAGAACTGGTGCACAGGCATACAAAATGCCCTTGCCAATAAGATAACCACGCTTCAGGTGAAGATAAATAACAAAAAAGCGTCCTTATCTGCCCCTATCTGTGCTAACATAGGCCTCCCCTCCAAGGCTACCATCAACCCATTACCGACTCTGAAACCACTGAGCACCCCTCCCTTCTACTTCCTCAAATTCTCCACCAAAGAAGTCGAGAAAGTCATCCTCACCCTAAAACCCTCTAATTGGCAGGGCGACCCATGCCCAGCCCAAATCGTAAAAGACGCTGCCTGCAATCTCTCACCTTTCATTACTAAACTTATAAACGCCTCTTTCACATCAGGCACCATTCCCAGCAAACTGAAACATTCCTGGGTCCTCCCCCTCCTCAGAAAGCAAACCTTGGACCCCTCCATCCCAACTAATTACCACCCTATAACCATTGTGCCGTTCCTATTGAAAATCCTAGATAAAGTTGCCTACCAACAAATTCAACGCCACCTGGAACTAAACCACCTCCTAGGAGTCCGACAGTCTGGCTTCAGACCACAGCATGGCACCGAGACTGCACTCCTAGACCTTAAGGCACAAATAGACACACTAAGAGATAAAGGCACAACTTCACTCTTACTACTCCTTGACCTCTCTGCTGCATTCGATCTGGTAGACCATGCAATACTATGTAATCATCTGGTCATGGCAGCCTGCTTGTCCCAGGAAGCAGTTGCATGGATCCAGTCTTTCTTGGATAACAGGACAAAGCGAGTCTTCTCTCCCCTAGCAGCTGCTGACCCTGCACCCATTACTTGTGGCATACCCCAAGGATCTTGCGTATCTCCCACCCTCTATAACATCTTCACAAAGCCCCTTTTCAACGATCTAGACGGTCCTGGTATCACCTACACTAACTATGCAGACGATACACAGATCCTCATTCCGCTGACGGGAGATTACGACAAGGATTTGGCCTTTGTGAATAGAGTCTACCTCATCATCCAGGCATGGATGGCCACCCACGGTCTATGCCTGAATGATGACAAAACTGAACTCCTCATTCTAGGCACTTCTTCCAACATCAAAAAACTGGGCCCCAACTATGACCCCTTCATAATTGACAGTAACATCATTACTGTAGCCAAAGTAGTTAAAACCCTCAGTTTTTACATAGACTCCACGCTTACCTTTAGTAAACAAGTGAATTTCATGGCCTCAGCCTCCTCCTATAACTGGAATCTAATTAGAGCAGCCAAGTACTTCCTTTCACCTAATAACTGCGTCAATCTAGCAAGATCATTAAACCTATTGAAACTAGATTACTGCAATGCCCTCTACATAGGCAGCAACAAATACATCACTGCTAAAATTCAGACACTGCAAAATAATGCCCTGAGAGCCACCCTAAACTTCCCTAAAAATGCCCACATATCTGACCTTTGGAGATCTACCAACTGGCTTTCCACTAAAATCAAAATCCTTCTCAAAACAGCCTCCCTTACACACAAATGCCTTAACCACGCAGCCACGCAATACAACTCCCTTCCAACTGCACTAAGGGAAGATCTCCCTTACCAGCAATTCAGATCCAATCTGATCCAATGGCTAAAAGATCATGATGTTTAACTTCGCCGTACTATCATTTGGATCTCATGTATATCTTGTATATTTGCTCTGCTCTATTTATCTGTCACATCGGCATTTTTGTAAATTTACTGTATATACTTCTACGATTTTTTGACACTTCATGTCTACAGCATTGTAACCGTAGCTGTACTCCCTGTTTATGTGTAACATTTACCTAAGTTGAACAATCCTCTTTCTGCCTTCGCGCCCGAATACACCTGGGTCTGGTGCGCTATATAAATAAATAACAAACAAACAAACAAACCGGGCACAAAACTTTGTCTGAGTTGGCTGGATATGGCAAAGAGTGCCAATATAGATCGTGAGAAGATTATGGCACTCATTAGAGTGGCACAGGATGAGTATAAAAGAAAGTTATGATGAGGATAAAAGAACCAAAGTAACAAATTGGAAAAAGGGTGATTTTGTTCTTATTAGAAATCCTAGATTAAGTCCGAAATGTGTAGATAGCAAATTTATTGGACCTAAAAAAGTTGCTGCAGTAAGAGGGAATGTGTTGATTCTGGAAGGGGGACAATGTTGGTCTATGTGTACATTGGTCAAGTCTCCATCTAGTATTGGAGAGAATGACCACTTGGAGTACAACAATGAAGCACATGACAATTGTACAAACAACAGTGTTAAGGAAAGTGAACATCTTATAAAGGAAAACACTGTTGATGACTCTCAGGCCAATCCTGGTACGGAAATGAGATTAGAGAGAGCAAGGAATACACCAACTTGGCTCAAATACTTTTATGTAGAATAAACTAGTTCATATTGTAAGGGAGGAGATGTGTTATGATTGGCAAGTTTTACATTTATAGTGGTGAATCAGTGTATAGCCACGCACATAATGTTTCATAAGTTATAAGAGGTAAATACATTGGGCCTCATTACACGGTAGGCGCTAAAAAATGTGATTTACCGTCATGGCGCTATTAGCGTGTCCGCCATCGTAGGAGACCGCTAATAGCGTTCCATTACGAGTTAGCGGACACGCGCATAGGGCCATGCCGGTAAATGACCCTACCGCCATCGCGCAAAAGCACCTTACCGGCTCCGACCAAAGTGCTGATAGCACCTCCGCCCTCATGCTGCACGCTATTAGCGGTCACCGCTGTTAGCGGTCACTGCTATTAGCGGTCACCGTAAAACACCGGAACCGGAAATAGCGTCATTGCACCGGAACGGGAAAGAGCCCGGCGGCCATCTTTAAAAACACAATCCATTGCCATCCCCTGCACTCAGGACCTGCAGCAACACCACGACTGGCAAAACCACATCCCACAAGAACAAACAATGCCCAAGGCCCTAAAGAAAGCCGATGCGCGCCAGCGCAAAGAACGCTTCTCAAACGAGGAATTGAAAATGCTGGCAGACACCCTGGCTGCAAATGCAGACGTAGTGTTCGCTAGCGACATGCGGCGCCCGGCACTCCTGAGAAAAAAGGAAATCTGGGCTGAGGTGGCACAGAAAGTCAGTGCGGTGGGCTCCAACCCCGCACCGTAAAGGACGTGCGCAAGCGGTGGGATGATCTGCGCCTCCGTGTACGCAGCATTTTATCGGCCAACAGGAATCTGGCCATGGGCACAGGAGGCGGAGGTGGATCCCCGATGAAGATGCAGGAGTGGGAGGAGACATGTGCCAGCACCATTGGCATAGAATCCATCGAGGGAGTGGGCCGAATGGAGTGTGGTGTGGCAACAACGTCAGACGGAGGTGAGTGACCACGCAAAACACAGCAATGCCAAGCATGAGTCCCTCCCCCAAATGTGAATTGGGAATCAGCTAATGGATGGGGTCATCACACACACATGTACACAACCCTGCATATATGCCCTGCACATCCCCACACAACCACATGCATGCAGCACCTCACACACATGTCACCCTGACACATGTCCGGATGACCCACCCATCTGCCCAACAACCTGCAGGCCCAAACCAGATGTCCAAATCCAAAGAACTGCAGCAACAACAACATATGCATGATGCACGTTGACCCATCACTGATGTTATCCCTGTCTTGCTCCCCCACAGGGTCACAATCTGACAGTGAGGAGCTGGACTCTGCAACGCAGGCCCCACCACCCAAAAAGCAGGCCAAGGGAAAGGATGCAAGCACCAGGCCCAGTACATCGAGGGGCACTGGGATATCTGGAGTGGCCCAGCGTTCAAAAGCCACCCACGCAACGACCACACCAAGGGTCGAAATGCCATCCGACACTGTGGCAGCACCCCCACCACCCACCCCCACCACTCAGGAGCCAGTGCCAGAAGGCACGCCGTCCGCAGCCAATAGCTCCGTCGGGGAAGCAGCAGCCACGGCACCTATGAGTGATGTGGATGACCCATGTCCGACACCGGAAGGGCAGCGTACACCCAGCACCCAGCTGTCCCCACTCCACAGCCCATGCAACACATCCAATGGCAGCATCCATGAGGTGCATGCCGGAGATGCAATGGATGGGTCATTCAGTCCCGTGGCGAGCTCACCTGATGTCGGCCACATGCAGCAAGCTGCGCCGAGGAGTAACAGGGGCAGGGCCGCAGACGACACCATGAGCCTGATACGCCAGCGCCAGGAGGAGCTCAATGCCCTGGTTGCCCGGCAAGTGAGCGAGGCTGCCTCGACCAGGGAGGAGATCCAGGTGTTGTCAAGGGACATGAAAGCTGCCATGGACAGCAACACGACGCGCCTATGTGACGAGATGGCCGCTGTGAGGCAGGTCCTAACGCGCATTGCTGAGGCGATGGAGAGCATGCGTCACTCACAGGGAGCAGATCAACCAGCCACCCCCTCGTCTACTAGCTCAAACCAGACAACCATCCTGCGCAGGTCCAGCCGGTCCTTGCGGCGGTCAGACTCACAACCCCCCAATGGTGGTAGTGGAGGAGGGAAGTAGGGCCAGCCTGTCCCTGTTGACACTTGGGAACTAATGCAGCACTGATGTGCACACCATGTTTGGTGGAGTTGTGGGGGGAGGGGGGTGAGGGTGTTCGGTGGAGTTGTGGGGGGAGGGGGGTGAGGGTGTTCGGTGGAGTTGTGGGGGGTGGGGGGGAGGGTGTTCGGTGGAGTTGTGGGGGGAGGGGGGAGGGTGTTCGGTGGAGTTGTGGGGGGAGGGGGGCGAGGGTTGTTGGGGTGGAGGGTACATGCACGTTTGAATGTCATAATGCTCAATACACACGTAATGGCATGGATAATCACATGACTGGACATTGATCATTGTGTATGTGTGCTTTATTGTTGAAGGGTGCACTGTGTTTATGTCCTCCATACACCCCGTGCCCTGAGCTGAACACCAATTGCACCCTCCTAATCCATGTGCATCAGAAACAATGGTCTATCAGGTGCTGCCACACAGCACGTCCCTCATGGGCATCGCCACCTGCATGACCTGCAGCCCCCTCTCCTCCATCCTCATCCCCGTCATCATCCTCAGACGGTGGTCGCAGTTCTATGTCAGGGGGCATTGGCACATTCCGTCTGATACACATATTGTGAAGCATGACACATGCCATGGTGATCTTGGCCACCTTCTCATGCCCGTACAGGAGTGCCCCGCCCGACCTGCTGAGGCACCGGAAGCGTTCCTTCAATAGGCCGAATGTCTGCTCGATCACCACGCGGGTACGGGTGTGTGCATGATTGTAGTCCTCTTCGTGCCTGTTCTGTGGGTTCCGCACAGGGGTAAGGAGCCACCTCTTCAGGGGATAACCTGCATCACCTGCATGGGTGCAACAATGGGTATGTGTAAGTGTCTACATAATGTGGAGCGTGCACATATCACACAAACAAACATTGCATATTCAACGACATCCACTGATCCAAGCACGCATGGCAATCAGGGTAACTGCAATGTGGGAAGGTGAGGTGGTCCTTGCAAGTGGACATGCACCATGCATGCATACAGCAGGGATTGCCATGTCCCGCCAGAGTTTAAGTGATTTGTGTTTCCTGGCCCTGGCAACGTTAGGGCCACACTGCTAGTACACTGCCATTGATGTCCCCATGCTGTTTGATGGCAATTCTGTGGTGGGGTACGGGTGTGCCTCACCACAATGGCTACAGGGGATCCATTTGTATGCACTCATGTGCGCGGACCATTTCTGATGTTGTTCAGCGTACATTTCAGTTGTGATTTTGATATGCATGTTGCTGATTTGTGTAATGGGGGAATGGTGTGTTGTGCGGTGTGCATGTTGTTTGGAATGGCCTGTTTGGCGCAATGGATTGATATGTTTGCCGTGGCACTCACTTCCAGCATGTGGTTTTGTCTCTGGTCCATTGTGGGCTGCCTCACTGTACAGTGATGCAAATATGTATGTCCATTCTTCTCATGACACCAGTTCACGCCCAGTTGGAGTATGCATCTCCCCCCCCCATTCACGGCCAGTTGGAGTATGCATCTCCCCCCCCATTCACGCCCAGTTGGAGTATGCATCTCCCCTCCCCCCCCATTCACGCCCAGTTGGAGTATGCATCTCCCCCCCTCCCCCCCATTCACGCCCAGTTGGAGTATGCATCTCCCCCCCCCCATTCACGGCCAGTTGGAGTATGCATCTCCCCCCCCATTCACGCCCAGTTGGAGTATGCATCTCCCCTCCCCCCCCATTCACGCCCAGTTGGAGTATGCATCTCCCCCCTCCCCCCCATTCACGCCCAGTTGGAGTATGCATCTCCCCCCCCACTCACAATCCACATCACACTGACATGTGGTCGGCCTGCTACTCACCAAGTAGCCACGAACATTGTCCATCATGTCGCTCCATGTATCGTGGTATTGTCGAGTTCCGCAGGACCATTGCATCATGGGTTGAACCGGGATATCGGGCACAGCAATGTGTGATGATCTTATTGGAGTCACATACCATTTGGACGTTGATGGAGTGGTATTGCTTTCTGTTACGGTACACTACCTCATTGGCATGTGGGACCACCAGTTCTACATGGGTACAGTCGATGGCCCCGATGCAACTTGGGATGCCTGCCAGTGAATGGAAGCCAACTTTGGTGTTGGAGATCTCCTGGGCAGTCTGTGGCATGTATATGTGTTGACTTGTGTGCTGCAGGAGGGCATCGAGCACCTGGTTCAGTGTGCGTGAGAATACTGGTTGTGATATGCCATGAATCTGACCTACCGTATGCTGGTAGGTGCCTGTGGCCAAGAAGTGGAGCACTGTTACTACCTTCAGTAGAGGGGGGATGGCAGTACGGATGTCAATGAGACTCACAATGTCGTTGTATATCATGTCTACTATGGTGGTGATGGTATCCCAGTCCAGACGGTACAGGGTGTGTATCTGCTCAGGGGTTAGGTTGACTGGACTGGCTCTGATCCTGGGAATTGGTGGCTGCCTCTGTGGTATCACTAGGTGCACTGGTGGTGCTTGCTGCGCCTGTCTTGCCCTCCTCCTCCTCCTCCTGCGTCTCCTCTGTGCTGCCTGTTGTTGTAGCTGCTGCACAGCAATCATGTCCTCTATCCCATGTAATGCTGATAGTATTGCATCCATCTTGGTGTGGGAATGGGTGTGGGGAGGGGTGTGGTGTGCTCTTTTGTGCTGCCAGTCTCCATTGCCTCCACCTGTGCTGATTTTGTCCACCTGTGGCAGGTGGGAACTCTGCTGTGCTCTTTTAACGTGTGGTTCGCGATGCCGGTATTAGCGCCTTGCCGGTAAGGGTTCTTTGGGTCTACTACATGCCGGTATTGCCATGTACGCATGGCTCGTGATGCCGTGATATTAGCGCTATGCCGCTATTTCCGGTCTGAGGGGCCGCGCGCTCACGGACTTGCCGATAATAGTGCCACCGTACTTTGCGGTGCTGCTAATAGCGGTATGTCCGGTTCGTGATTGGGGAGGGGATTTACCGATACCGGTAACCCCTTACCGGTAACGGTATGTCCCTACCGCCTACCGTGTAATGAGGCCCATTGTTTTCCATTGTATAGGAATCAAGCTCTACGATGAGCTCATATAGTTCCATGTTAGAATGTTTATCCATGTATGTAAATTCTAGAGTGTGTATTGACAGTTGGATTCTGCTACTTGTAGCAGTGCCTGCTGTTGCATACATCTCCACTAATAAAGAAAATCCGTCCAGTAGTTTTTTTTAAAACAACCAAAAAGTAGTTTTTTTTAAAACAAGCAAAAAGTAGGTCACAAAAAATGTGTGATGTCTATGTCCGCTCCACAAACACACTTCCCTGTTTGCTCCACGGACAGGACAGCAATTGGTTAATCGGCTTGTGTCATGTCCACTGACATGCAACATGTTCGCCGATTGGATGGTGAAGAGCGTGAAGTGCGTCAGATTGTTGGCAACGTGCCATCTTGGATTCGCAGATTTCACAGCTCTCTGCGGACATCGGGTTAAAAGCATATTAAAAAACACAACATTGCACTTGTCAAACATAACAAATAATCTCTGGGGATGTGAGGGGTGATGAGGATGGGATATGGCTGCAGGAAGCAAAAAAATGGGTGTTTTTGCCGTGAAAGTCCGCAAACAGTTTGGATGTTCGCGAACAGTCCTCCAAATTTTACGAACGCCTCAGCATTGAAATGCAGTTCCACTTAATGGAACTGCATGTATATTTCTGAGCTGATTCTGAGTGAGTATGCAAAGTTTGATGGTATTCTGTCATGAGGGGGCAAAACTAGATAGGGGGGTCCCAAAATAATGTAAAGGCTTATAAATGATGTGCCATTTGACGGATCTACACTTAATTTGGGAAACTGATAATACATTTAGATATGAATGTTTTCCCGAAGTTTGATGGGATCTTGTGAAGAAGGGGTACAATTAGAGGGGAGGTCCCCAAATAATGTGAAGGCTTATAAATTGTGTTCCATTTGACGAATCTACACTTCATTTGGCAAACTGATAATAGATCAAGATATACATGTTTTTGCGAAGTTTGGTGGGATTCTGTCAAGAGGGAGCAAAATTAGAGGGGGGTCCCAAAATATTGTAAAGGCTTATAAATGTGGTGCCATTTGACAAATCTACACAAAGGTTTGCAAAAAGATTATAGATCTAGACATAGATGTTTTCGTAAAGTCTGAATGGATTTTGTCAAGTGGGGGCTAGGTTATATGATGATTGTATGTGCATACATTTGACACTTTTATAAAAATAAAACATGGGTGGATTTCCAGCAAACTTGCATAAGTAGCATTGGCAAAGACCTACAAGCATGGTTTGCAAATGTGCTAGTGTTTTATTATTTGACAAGTGTCATAACGTCACTACAAAAAATAGCGGTATACCTTTAGTGACTGAGAGGTAGTCTGTGGCCATGGGCAGTGGCCAGATTGTCCGGGTCATGGAATAAGGTCATGATCAGGACAATCTGGCAACTGGCCATGACCACAAGGGACAAAACATAGGATTAAAGTGGCCATGTCCACCTGGGACTGGCTTTGTGGTAAAGTTATTCGAAAGTAGGATAGATCTGAAATGGAATAACAATGTGCTCATGGTAAAATGGTCATAGGGTTCTCTTTTTGCCTTGTGCAGGCTGCCATGGAAAGGGAAGAGGGGCCCTGTATGGAACCCTCGCCTTCCCTTTCCATGGTGGCCATCTTGGAAAAGGATTTTCCTTCCTACACCTGGACGCCACAGGCGTCCCGGGGTAGGAAGAAAAATCCTCTTTTTTAGCAACATGGGTTCCCGCTATGGGAACCTAGGTTTCAAATGGCCTTCAACCCCCATTTCAGGGGCTGGAATGGGGGGATAATGGTCCAGAGACCTCGTAATCCACCTTCACTTTGCTTGGGCTGATAACCTGGGCTGCTGGGCCGGTATCCACCATTCCAGTCCCTGGAACGGAGGATGAATGCCACAATATTTCCATTAGCATAACACAAAATGTAAATGGAAATGTTGCAAAATCTTATTGAGTCTATGTACTTTACTGAGAAATATAAAATAGATGCAGTCTATACATGTTTTTTTTTTTAGTTCTATTTTTTAACTGTGAAAGGTGGTTCCTAAAGGAATATATCTTTTGTTGTTTTTGGATGTATTTTTTTTGGCAGGAGATCTGAGAACGAAAGGCTGGGAGGGAAATGAGGGAAGAGGAACCAAACACTAATATGGAGGGGTAGGTGGACAAGGGAAAATGTTGCGCGTGTGTTATTTCTAAGGCGGGGGACAGTGTTTCTCATGCTCCTTGATTACAGCAGTGGTGGTGGCTCTTGGGGAGGAGGGATGGCATTAGCTGATGCCATTTTAAGATAAATAGCAGTTTTGCTAAAAGTATGTACTGTGTACTAGATGGTTAATTAATGAGTAGGAATAGTTGTTGGAGCTGTGCAAGGGAAATTTTGAAGTTGAAAGTTCCTAGATCAGTAGAAAATACAGTTCTGAACTGTCCGCGAAGCAGAGATCTTATCGTGAAGTGGGGACGGGTTCTCGGACACGTTATCGTGCAGTGCGCCAGCGTATGGTCATTGTGCACTGTCTGGAAGGTCCGCTATGAAGTCAGATGTTCGTAGACGGCTACGGATGCAAAACTAGTTGAATTAGTTGCAAAAAGTGCATTATAGAAGTGTTAAAAATGATTCCAGAAGGTGGGAAATGGCAAAGTTTTAAGATGACACTTTGTAAATGGGACACAAATATTGCTATATTGGGTAAGTATGATATGAGTAAGTTGTAGGAAAATAGCATGCACTGGTAAAAAAACTATGAAATTCTCTGAAAAAACCTTGTGAAAGGGGCATTATGGTTCAGTTGGACTGATAAAAACCTATGAAATTCAATGAAAAAACGTTTTTAAAGGGACATTATGGTTAAGTTGCACAAATAAAAACCTATGAAATTCAATGAAAAAACTTTGTTAAAGGGACATTATGGTTAAGTTGCACAAATAAAAACCTATGAAATTCAATGAAAAAACTTTGTTAAAGGGACGTTATGGTTAAGTTGCGCTACTAAAAACCAATGAAATTCAGTAAAAAAACTTTGTTAAAGGGATGTTATGGTTCAAAGTAAAACCGCAAAACCCCTGAAATTTGCTATTTATGGTAAGCTAAGCAACCATAACTTGCGCCACCTACGTGCATTGCTAAGACTAACACCCAGGACATCAAAGATGATATCACAAATGTCATTGATGGCATCACTGATGACGTCACATGTCTGGCTCCCTCTTTTTTCCTTTAGTGATATATCTTAGCCACTAATACTTAGGAACAAAGAAATCAAAAAGTACTATATTTGTAGACTTATACTTCAAATATGTTCTTACCGTAATTCATTTGGGGTTCACTCACAGCATATGAAACATATACATAGGGAAAATAAACACGTGAAAGATACCAATGCTTTCTGTGTATGAAGACAATCAGTAAAGTTATCAACACTTTCTTATTGTTCTACTGTTTTTTTTATTACTGTATTTTCTCTGAATATGCTCATATTTGTATTTGCATTACTCTCTTTAGGGTGCAGTCACATCATGTGATAGGTATACATAGGGAAGTAGTAGGTTGGAAGCAGAGCAATCATTTCTGTGCATTAAGATAATCAGTTAGGTTATGAACAATTTCTGGTTCTCCTGCTGCTTTTTTGCATACTTCACTTTGCCTGTATATACTCATATTTGTATGTGTTGTTGTGTCTTTGTGTTTTGTATGTAATAATAACATTATAGTAAGTGGGTTTCATTAGCTACTTATTACATGTTGCACAGTGCACAAAACTCTAATAAGAAAGCATTTATCATTTCACTATTCAAAATGGGAAGGTTATGAATATTGCATCCCCATCATGTATGCTGAACACAATGTTTATGTTTATACATGAGTAGCTTACTATACTGTAAAGAACTTCATAATAGAAAGCAATTTATATCAATGCATTGCTTAATGCGCTACGTAGCTCATGATATTTATTAAACCAGCCGTTAAAGTCGGGTCCCGCAAAGGGAACTCGTAGTAAGGCGGTAGGGGTTTACTGGTACCGGTGCCCTTACCGGTACCGGTAAACCCATACCGCCTACCGTGTAATGAGGCCCAAAAAGTTGTAAAGTTGTTCAGGTTTCCTATTTATCTCGATACTCAACTTAACTAAAATGCGGAGTCTGCCGCCCTACAATATCTCTATGATGCGATCACTGATCCATGAACTGCACTTAGGCTTGACTGCCTTTCTGAAGACGCTAATGATAAGTTCCCTGAGCTGTGATACGTTTATCAATGTGCGAGAATGTATGAAATGTTGTGAACTGCAACATGTTCTTTGAAAAAGTAATATTAGTAATTGGTATCAAAATATATATTTTTCATTTCTTATACTTGAAATCTTCTGTTTATTTGGAAATCGGGTGTCAGAAAAATAAGCAGTTCTGACTACTTAATGGTTCAACAGCTGTTGTCCATTCTGTGTTTCTGCGGGTCTGTGTAGTTTCCATAAGAACATGCTTCGCATGCAAATCAAAAGGGGGCCCTTCCTACACCGGAATTATAGCGAAAGGCCGCAAAATGTCTTTTGGAAGCGTTATTCCTTTCCCTAGGCTGGGCGGGGAACTCTTTCCTTGCACGTTCTGTCTGTTATGATGATTTGGGGACTTGTATATATTAAACCACTCCCAAGAAGTCTTACAACTACCTAAACAAGTCGCAGGTGTTCCAGGGCGATGTCCCCTTGGCTCACTGGTCACCGACTGGTTGTAACCCCATAAAGAAAACAATGACAATTAATTGCATGTTATGTTGTTTTGTCATGGTATGCTTTGTTATGCTATGCACTGGGATTTATACCGCACACTGCTGTCAGTTACATGGTCACCAGCTCCTCTGGAGTGTCTGGAAGGGGTGGGGATGTTAGGATTGTGGGGGGAGAAGGAAAATGCAAGGAAACTTTGCGGCTGTGTACTTGTGTGGTCTCTTTCTAGGTGGTGTGTGTCAAGGGCATAGTGGCATGTGTATCCAGATGGGGCCTTGTCTGTCTGTGTTGCTAGTTTACAATGGGTGGACCAGTGTTGTCTAAGATAGTTTTAGTGGTGTAGAGTACTTTTGTTTGATGTCTTGAGAGAAGGATTTTAAATTGCAGTTTACAAGTTGCAAAGTTGGTTTGCATAAAGTGCGTTAGTGCATGAAAAAAAGAGATTGGGCAAATGGGGTCATGTCATCTTTCCACATCTTCCCTTTCATGACATTCCGCCAACGCGCCAACAGAAATGACTCAGAGCGGGACTGTACCGTACAGGACAGGGGAGGGCAGGGAAATGTCGATAAGACCATAGGAGTGTGTAAGGGTTACAGGGGTCACCAATGCACAAAATAAATATAAAGAAGGGAGACAGAAGGTGTGTCTACTGTGACAGAAACCAGGCATGAAATGAGGAAATATGGATTGGGTTTTGCCTTCTTCATTCGGGTCAGTCATTGTAGTGATAGTGGTTGTGGATGGAGCTTGCCCATGGTGACAAATTAAGGTGAGGAGGTGGCCATAAGTGGCCATATGTCTGGTGCAAGCATGGCAGGGATCCCCCATGAGAGTTGACAATGCAGAGGACAGGTAAGGCGAGCAGGTAGGTTGGGGTGACTTGCAGAGGAGCCAGGTTCTGGAAGAGTACTCTCTCTGGAAGACACTTGATAGCAACCAGGGCAAACAATTAATTATGGGCCACAGTATAGGACACACATGTCTGACAGAACAGACATTTTGGAATCCAACATCCAATAGTTAACTAAGTGTTGTCTGAACTTAGGGGAGCAACATTCAAAAAAGTGTTCCAGCATGATGTTGTGTCTTGTCTTTCACTGCATCCTGCCCTGTGAATTGACTGGCATGGAATGCTGTGTGTGAGGATGTTATGTTCTGAATGGTTCTTTGAGTGTGCAGTTGAGAAGATGGGTTGAGAGAGCGAGGATGCTGGTGGATGTTCTGTCCATGTAATTTACTTAATGTGGCCTAAGTGTATTCCTGTATCTTGTGCCCGGAGCTGTAACTTAGTAAAGATGTAGCCTGTTCCTACACTGGTGTCAGTGTCCTGCTTGGCCAGGAACCCAACTTAACAATGGCAACCAGGATGCTGGTTGTGCTGTGGTGACAGCACCTGGGAAGGCAAAACAAATCCACTGGCCCTCAAACAAGAGAAGATACTCTCTCGAGGTAGGAGGGCTCCGGGCTGTAGTGGGGCCAGTGCGGGCCAACCATTTATGTGAGGAGGCAGCACCAGGTCCTGGGGCCCATCTGCAAAGGGCAGACAAAGGTATTGCAGGGCCAGGGGCCTACCGGGTATGCAAGGGGCAGACAGAGACACTACAGGGCAAAGGGCCCATCAGGGCTGCGAGGGCAGGCAGAGTCATTGCAGGACTAAGACCCCATTGGGTCTTCAAGGGGCAGAAAGAGTCTTTTTGGGGCCAAGGGCCTACCGGTTCTACAAGGGGCAGACAAACCAGCGCTGCAAAGGGAAGACAGTAACTTTTCTGCGTGAGGCATTCAAACCTAAGTGTGGATGTGGTATCCTTTTGCGCAGTGGTTGGAGTCTATCCCTAAGTGGTAGAGGAAAGGTAGTGGCATATTATGATGCAGGTCATCCCACTAGTTGAGGACGGTTGCAAGGTTTGTGTGGGTGCGTTGTTTGTAGGATGTGTTTTGGAAGTTGAGGGATTTATGGGATTGTTGCATGTGTATGTATGTCTCTTGCCTCTTGGGTATGTATATCACACTGTCCTCTTACTTTCTATTAAAAAAAATATCAGGAAAGTGTATTAGCAAATTTGAGCATTACAGCATACCCATGTTATCATAAGCCGTTTGCATCCAACTTCAGAGCTGCCTCAGAACTGCTCTGGGGAACCCTACTCATAATACACACGACCTGGTCTTTGCTTCTCACCCCATTGCAGCTGTGAGTCATTTCAAAGGCACTCAATCAGTCCAGTACATCCTTGTCCACATCAGAAATAAAACATACTAAACAAGTCCTTAGGGAACTTGGGGATCTGTAAGGACCCACGCCATTCACATTCCTGGACGTATTGGACCCTGATGCCTTGGCAGCCTTGACTTGTATATTTTGTTAGCTCTAGAAAATGTAGTGTATGCTTCTTGTATGCAGTTTATTCATTTCTGCTTCAACCCTTTCCTAAGTGAACATTTTATGACACTTTTCTTTCTCTGCCCTTATCAGGTAGTTGGGCCTGTTGCATGTCCTTACCCCTGTTCTTAACTCTTTCGGGCTCCCTCTCAGATTCTAAAAGGGCACCAGTGGAAGCAGTAGACATGGTTTTCAAGGGATGGAAGGAGCAAATGCACCCCTAGCTGTTTCCCCACTAGGTAGAGTGTAAAATAAAATTTTGATTATAGAATGCTTCATACAACAAATAATAGCCTGCAGAACTGTCAAGAAACAGCAGGACAAGATACTAAATAAGTTTTTTTCACTACGGGTCCTTCGCTAAGTGCTTATGCATGAATTTACTAGACAAAGGCTTCTGGGCTGTGTTATTGACCAGGAAGCTACCATGTGCACACTTGTATGCTTCATTCTTTAAATTGAACATATGTTTTCCTAATGTAGGGGATGGCCATGGTTTTATTTTGTAGAGGGTAATAGCATTTGGACATCTGAATAGCCTCTAAAAACACATCCAAGTGGAAAGTACAGCAAATAGATGTATTTAGTTTATAAGGGCCTCATCACGGTTTGACTGTAGCAGAAAAAATGCGGTGGTTAAACTATTACCGCCAACTTACCGCTCCGCCCAATGCCAACGTTGGGTGGAAAGTTTACCTCCAATTTTCCATCCATTTTTGGTGATATTACTGCAGGGGTAACAATCATTGACAAAAACAATAATTGTGACTGTTGCATGGTGAAAACATATTCTGAGTTCATGCATACAGTCACGCGTGGACAGAAGGGGATATGTCATTAGGAAAGTAGAGTGGAACTGGGATGCAGGATAGGTGGATGAATGAATACGGAGGATTGATCAATGAATGAATGAATGAGAGACGAAAGAGGACCTGCAATTGAATAATTATAAGTCAGTTCACATTAACTGGAATCCCTTGCTCCTGAATTGAGACACCTTTTTGGGGCAAATAAATTAGGTTTTTGAGGGAATTGTAACCCCCAGCCCTAAAGGTGCCCTAAAAGATAGGGGGTTATGGAAGTATACAAATAAATAAAGACAAGACACATTAAGAGTTTGTTTAAAGCTTTTAGTAAATGTGTATGTTGACTTACCGACTGTACCATGCTCCTCACCATAGGGGACAGGTGGAACCTTGAGGCTGATGGACAATGGCAGGTCTGCCCTGCCATTCAACAGACATAAACTGGACTTACCTGGGAGAAGGAGAGGAACTGTTGAAAAGTGACAGTTAAAAGGACAACGTTGAATGAAGGATGTAGAAAGATAAAGCAGGAAGAGAAAGGACAATAAAGAAGGAAAAAGAAGAGTTGGGGCCTCAGGGGGGGTCGCCTTGAGCAGCCCCCCAGGGCAATCTCTGAGGAGCCAGACTGCGTCTACCAGCTGCAGCCCAGTGTGAAGATAAGGCCCAGGTGGCGCGTGGGGTGCAGCCTTGCTGAAGTAAAACACCCGCGCCCACGGTCACATGTGCGGGGCAGCCCGAGAAGCGAGTGTGGCCTGTGAGGCAGTGGCCCGCCTGGTGGCAAACCAGGGCCGGCCAAAAGAAGAGTAAGTTCCGGGCTGCTTGTGTGGTACAGCCCGGTTGAAGATAACACCCCAGCCTGCGTGGTTGCAGCAACCCAAACCGAAGTGTTGTCTGATGGGTACAGGCCACCTAGGGGCCAATCCGGGCAGCCCACAGGCAGGAAAAGTCCTGGGCTGCGTGCACAGAGCCGCCCGGGTGAAGAGTGTGGCTGTGCCGGGAAGAAGCCCACCCACCCTGTGGTCAGGTGTGGCGGCCGGTGTTAAGATGGATTTCTGAATTCTGACCTGGTGCTGTCCGTGATGGACATGCCTAGGGCGGCTAAGTCCTGAAACCACTCCTCTCTGGCCAGTCTGTTGTCCTGGACAAACTCCCACACAAGTGCAGTAAGCAGGTCAGACCGCTGCGGCCCAGCGGGTTCACCTGTGGAGGTAGTCGGCCCCTGGCTGTCCTGCCTAGCCTGCTCAGCCTCCCTAGTTGTGCAAATTGTACTGAAGTGTCCCTCTGTCTGCTCTTGACCAGACTGCTCCCGGGTTGTGGCGTGCTCTGTATCAAGCGACGATACTTGGGGGGATGCCGGTGGAGTTGGGGTATGGACCACTTCAGAAACATCGTCCTCCATGGGCACCCGGATGTCATCATGTGTGTACTCCCCAGGCAGGGGTGCCGTGGCTGCCACCTCCCCAGCCAAACTCGACTCCTCATAGGGTGGTGCCTTGCATATATCATCAGGATGGCCGATGGGTGGTGGTGGTGATGGTGGTGCTTCACCCTCTACGGGCCTTGGTGGCACCGGTGTGATGGGTACCTGGGGTGGCTTGCCTGTTGGTACATGACGCCCCCTGGGTTGTCCCTTCGAGGTTGAAGGGTGGTTGCTGTCATCCCGGGACCTCTTCCGGGGTGTGGCCTGTGCAGGGGTTGCGTCCTGTCCATCGCTGTCATGGTCAGTGTCTGTGGGGGTCGGAGAGAGGGACGGCATGAGTGATGTATTGATAGGCATCATACATACATTAGGACAATTGCTCACCCACACAATTGGGGGTAATAGGCATTTGTGTTTGGATGAGCACGTTCTTTGATACATGGGTGGTTTATGCAGGTATACGTCGGCGTCACTAATGTTGGCCAAGAGCTGTGCTATCTGACATGCATAGTATTTTGGCCGTGCACGCTGTGTGACTCGTGGCATTTACATCTTTGTGTGGTATGTGCCATGTACGATATTGCCTTGTGTCTGTAATGCATCAGCCTACTTTGCTGGGAGTGTGTGTGTGTGTGTGGGCCAATGGCTTGACTCTTTGAACTGACATATTGGTTGACTTTCATCAGATTTGGCATAGCAATGTTTACTTTGGACACTCACCTCCATCGCCCGATGTTGTGGCGCCACACTCCATCTCGCCAACACCTTCGATGCCTTCCATCCCTATCATGCTGGCACAGATGTCCTCCCAAGGGGTGAGCTTGTTCTGGTAACTGGTACCTCCTCCTGTACCCATGGCCTGGCTGCGGTTCACTGAGAGGATGTTTCTCACCCTTAGTCGCAGGTCGTCCCAGCGCTTGCGACTGTCTTTATTCGTGCGTGGGATGTTCCGCACAGCACTGACCTTTTGGGCAACAAGTGCCCAGGTCTCTTTCTTCTGAAGTACTACCTCTCTTTTCATGTTGCTTGAGAACACTATGGCAGCATGCTCCTGCAGTGTGTCTACCAGCATCTGCAGCTCGTCCTCATTGAACCTTTCTTTACGCTGGTGGGCAGCTCCCTTCTTCAGGGCCTTGGGCATAGTGGTGTTGGAGGTGTATCTTTTCAAAGAATCAGCAGAGTCCCAGGGGTCCTGTGTGGTTAGGATGACAATGGATTGTGTTTTTAAAGATGGCCACCGTGCACCTTCCCGTACCTGTGCGATGACGTTACTTCCGGTTCCGCTTATTAGCGGTGACCATAAATAGCAATGACCATTATTAGCGGGCACCGCTATTTACGGTCACTGCTAATGCCGCATTGAACAATCTCGGTAGTGTTATCTGTGCTATGATTGATGCCACTAAGGGCATTTTGGGTGCCTTTTACGGCATGGTGCAAATGACCTTACCAGCATGGCGCAAAGCTTGTGCCCGCAAAGTCAGAATAGTCCTCTATTAGCGGACTGTGACAGCCGGACACGCTATTTCCTCCATGCCGTTAAGGGACGTTACTTACTTCCAAACTCGGAATGAGGGCCGCGGTCTCAGGAGGGGTCAGGGTGAATGAAAGCCCACAATGAGCACACACATTAAAGAACACTACAAATCACTCCCAGTCAGGTGTATATATTAAAAATACATACACATTTATTGAAGGCCTTTAAAATCAAACACAAAACAATTATCAACAATAATACTTCAAACCAATACAACACTACTATACATATATATACAATACCAAGTGACCTAAAGGGTTAGTGCACAGAAAGGGTCCATATCCTAGGAGGAAAGGGAGCAAGCAGTGCAAATAGTCTCTAGGCAGTTCTTCATCAATCAATCCCTAACTGTGAGGCAGTTCAGTCCCTATGAAGAGTGGAGTGTAATGCTCAAAAGTATTTTCAGGTGCTGGTGCATGCAATGGTGCAGAGGAATGAAAACGGGGTCCCTTGCAAGGGCTGTTACAGCTCAGGAAGGTGGGGAGGCAATGAAGAAAAGGTTCCCACTATTCCAGGATTATCTCCCCAAGTGAGCAGAACAGGTTCCAGGAGTTGGGAATAGGGCGGTAGCTCAGGCTACCTGTGGAAAGGTGAGTGGCCCTCAGGGGAAACTCGTGCGTAAAAATTGCTGGATACGCTAGGGGCCACTGGTAAGGGATGCAAATACTCACCGACCCCAGGTTCACTACAGGCTAAACTTCAGCAGTCGAGTCGACTTTGGTTGCATGTTCAAATGTGGCAATTGTGCAGCTCTGCATCCTTCACCGGCTGAGAAACAGCAATGATTCTGTGGCAGGACAGTGGCACTTTCTCCACTCCAGGTGAAAGGATCAGGCCAGTTTACTGCAGCAGGGCTCAGGGCACAGAGTGGCACAGCAGCAAGGCACCTGAGTAGTTGGTCACCACGGCTGGGCGATACGGTGACTGCGTTCACTCATGTTCAACCGCTTTCTCTTTCTTCCAGACCTGGGAATGCCAAGTATATGAGATTTGGTGTGAGAGTGCCTTGAAGACAGAGCTTACAATCTACCAAGTTTCAAGTGTCCATTCGAAACGGCGGTGGTTTCAGAGCAGAGGTCCTGCGCAAGCTGGTCAGTTCACTGGTTAGCCCAGGAACACTTCCGAAGAGGCTTGCTTGCAGGTTAAGATGAAGGTGCTGTGAGTAGTTGGGTTCACTATTCAAATGGGTCAAAGTGCCTTTGCAGACCATCTGGTTAGATCAGATGCAGGGGGATCCAGCGGGACAACAGCGGGCTCCGGGTGCCAAACCTTCCAGCGGGTCACCAGCCATTCCTCAACTTGGCTTCTTAGTTTCAGGATACTTGGATCCTATCCTTCGTTCCATGAGACCTCCAGAGATCAACATGGTATGGGTGTTTGGAGCCTTCTCTTATCCAGCATCTCCTTCGCGCCAAAACGAAGAGGACCCAATGGGAGATCTGCTCACAATCAGGCATACCAGAGATGGACCAATCACTGACCACAGTGGTCCCAGTAATTCCCAACACACCAGACTCTCTGGCACCCAGGATGTGTATTGGAACTAGACAGTCCAGCCCACATCCTGGAGGCACACACACATGGCATGCTGAAGCCTGTGAAAGCTTGGCGTTTTGCAGGGAAATGCATGACGACATAGGGACTGACCTGGGTCTGCTCGACCTTGGGAAGGTAAAGGGACAAGATGGCCAAAGGACAGGACAAAGAACATTGTGGCATGGCCAGTTTGGAACCAGGCCACCTTCCTGTGCCAACCGCGGTAAATGCGGTTTGCATGGCAAGAAAAGGTTAAAAAATGCAAATGTAAAAGCTGCCACCAGCCTTGTCCAAGGCACATATGCACTTCTCCTAAAAAATCTTTTGAGGGAGTCTAGAGCCTTTGGAAATGAAAGGAAGAACCAGGCGCACTGTACTGTAAGGTACATTGTGCACTTGTAACATGTTGCAGAAAAGTTGCAACATAGGAAAGG
Organism: Ambystoma mexicanum; assembly: GCF_040938575.1. Classification (NCBI taxonomy): domain Eukaryota; kingdom Metazoa; phylum Chordata; class Amphibia; order Caudata; family Ambystomatidae; genus Ambystoma; species Ambystoma mexicanum. Next base: position 817,266,671 of record NC_090935.1, read on the forward strand.
ACTTAGGGAAACAAAGTCTCCCAGTACTGACTGTCTTTCAGGGCATGTCCGTTTTCCCATAACAAAGTGAGCGAAAACCCATCGGATTGCAGGTGAAGGCTGTGCTCCAGTGGCAAAAGTTAGGCTAGGCTTGTCAGACAGCAGCAAAAAGTTGGGGGGTACACAACTAGAGGGAAAATTCCACATAAATGGGAAACTTTCCCAACAGCCAGTGAAGAAAAGAACTCCCAGTGGCACTGGCATGAGTGCCAGCCCTGCTGGGGGGCCTGTAGGCAGTCCGCTCTCCCTGGGGCCAGACAGGGAGAGCGGAGAAGGAAGGACTTACCCGGAGGCCGAGATGCAACTTCTTAAGTGGCTGGGGCTCATTTCGGAGTGTGTCAACTGAATGCTGACTCCAATGAGTTCCCTGTTAAAAAATAGCACTAACCACAGAGGAAATGTAATCCCAGCCCATGTTAGAATGGATTACAGGAACCTTTGGGGCTGCCAGAGCCCATTATGTGGTTTAAACCACCACCACAGAGGAAAAGAATACACATTAACCTCTGCTTCCCTGCCTGGGAAACCAGCGCCATGGAGGAAAATGAAAAACATTAACCACTGCACTGCCAGCAGGCAGCATGGGCCCATAAGCCCCAACAAACATGTATGTCTTCCAGAGCCTTATCAAAATTAACAACACTGCCATGGAGGAAATATGGGCTTGTAAACTCAGCATGGATTGAAGGGCTCCCACAGCCCAATGTGAATACGAGGGCTCCCCAATTCCTAATAGCTCATATGTATTCCAGGGCTCCCAAAGCCCTACCAAACGCATAGGGCTCCCAAAGCCCTAACAGCACCATAGGGGCTCCCAAAGGCCTAGGAGGGATCCTCAACAAGATGTCCTGTGACAGCTACCTATGGCAGAGTAGGGGGATCGAGTGCAGGAGTGCAGTACAGAGCAGCAGTGATGGCAACATTAAAATGTACTGTACTTTATTGACTTTGACTGTGTTCAGAACTGACCAAAAAGACTGTGGTTAAGTTAATAAGGGCAGACTGCAGCTGCTGAGTTATTTAATATAAGTGTTGCAATGGAAAAGTACATGTAGAAAGTATTGGGGAATGTAATAAGATGGATGCCTAGGGTGAAGTAATGGATAACCTTTTTATGGTTAACATGCATAGGGGTTTGAGCAATGGGTATCTCTTACCTATATTAATACATCATTAAACATGGAATGAGTAAATAGATGGGGGCAGGTTGTGTTGAAGGAATTTGATATGTATAAGGATCGGAGTTTATTTTATATAAAAGCTCACAGGGCATCAAAACTCTCCTCCGGTGTACTGTGCCTTATTAAGAGCAAGGAACTCAGCATTGTGGCCCATCTCCTGAACGAACATCCGTTTTATTTGCAGGTTGCTCAGCCCCTCACCAGAGCAGCTGGTCTGGGATGGTGGGGTGGTGTCCGTAGGTCCGTTCCTGTTCTGGAGTAAGTGTCCAGGCCAGGAAAAAAAACAGGGGCTACAGAATGGTTTGCACTAGTGAACCATGTGATATCCTAGACAGGGGGTGACTTTAATTCTATCTATAGTGCCTGTGAGCCACAACTTGATGGTGTTCTGTTCAAACAAGTTAAGAACATCGGAATTAGTAGCAAATGGAAAGTGTGGGTGAATCTTTGAGGTCTTCACTAAATTGCAAAGTAAATGGTGATCTAGATTGTCATGACACCTGGTCAAAGGCCCTAGAGTTCTCTTGCATTGATTATATTTTTACTACGCACAAACTGTTTTTAGAGTGCACGAATTTTAAAATTGACATCCCCAAACATAGTGACTATAGTATTTTAATTGAGACCTTTAGGACCCAGTTACAACCTCAAAATGTTGCAAGTCTTGAAAATCTTGAAATAAAACATAGTAAAAACGTGGAAAATCGTGGTGAATTTTAAAAGGGAAATGGCCAATTTTTGCTCTATCACCAGATGGCTTGACAAAAATAATTTGATTCAGGTGAAATTGTTTGGTGCTTTCTTAAACTCTAAGTTGCAAGGGCCCTCATTAGGACCCCAGCATTAACCAATGGCACTATTTGCGCCATGGTTAATGCCGGTAACTTACCGACTCCGCCATGGTTAAATGGGGAATTACCACCCCATTCCAAGGTTGGCGGGGCGGTAATTCCCCATTTACCATTGACCCCTCCCCATTCCCATTTTTGCCCCATAGGGCTCAATGGGAATGGGGAAGGCGGTAATTACGGTACTGCAAATTGCGGTACCATAATTACCTTCAAAGTCCCTTTGTGGGTCCCTACTTTAACGGCTGGTCCAGACCAGCCGTTAAGGTCGGGAGCCGCAAAGGGACCTCCTAGTGAGGCGTTAAGGGGTTAACGGCACCGCAACCTTTTACGGCGCCATTCACCCGTTAATGCCAGGGTCCTAATGAGGGCCCAGATCTATTAAGACCAATGTATGTCTAGGTTGCACGTTTTTGATCCTAAGGAAGTGGCCAAGAAAAAGGAATGAAAAGGTGTCCTCAAAAAAAGTGAACATTTCATTAGACAGTGAAGATATTAAGCTTTTTAAAATGAATAAGCTACATCTAGCAAACAGAAATTGGGTTAAAGCACACAGGTTCACCTTGATGCATGCAGACAGCGCTAACATGTTAAGTGCTGTCCTTAAAAGCAGCTCAGGCAAATTCTGGTCTTTAACTAGATGCTTAACAGCAGCTTCTCAAGGGAGTATGCAGACAAACCCTATTGTCTCCTCGGTCTGGGAAATGCATTATTGTAATTTGTAAAAATCCCAGTCAGTAGGTGGTCGGGTCACACACAATGACGAACCATGGTCTTTAACTACTGAATTCGAAGCCATTACGTTTTTGATAAATAAGGTGTCTGCACCTAGAGCCCCCAGGCTGAACGGGTTAAGCAATGTGGCATTTAAACAAGCACCTGGCATTTGGGCTGCTTTATTATGCATATTATTTCACAATATAATATTGAAACGGCATACTCTGGACTATTGGAAATTGTCATATATAATACCCATTTATAAAAATGGTGGCAGCTAGAGCTCGATTTGCTATCGGCCCTCTGCACTGCTCGATGCAGACAGCAAGCTATTTGCAGCTCTAATTCTGAAAGCACTAGAAGCTTGTGCTTAAAGTGTGGGGTGACTCAACAAATTCCAGATCATCTTCAGAAAAGCCCATGGTACCTCCTTAACTGGCCGCATATTGCATGTACTGGGCTATTTGGCTAACCATGGAGCCTCAAGACCATTGTTTGTTGCGAGCATCAATCATTCTATGTCTTTCGACCTCGTAAACCGCACCTACTTGTGGTAGAAGTTGGAAAAATGGGGTTTGCATGATGGTCTGTTGAACATTCTTATTTACATGCACTCGGGCAACAAGTTGAAGGTCCCATTGAAAATGCAGGGGGACATCCGTGCTGGCATCGAACGTAACAACGACGTGCATCTGGCATGCGTGCTGGCCCTCTGCTGGTTCAATCTTTACATTTTGGATCTGGGGGAGCAGTTGAATCAGGCTGTTTTCGTATCCCCAAAAATGGTGGCCAAAAGTATGTGTTAGCTTGAATAGTTGGCTTGAATATGCAGATGATGTCCTTCTTATGGACTACACACAGCTCAGATTGCATAGACTGATGATTTCCTTCACCGCCTTTGCCACCTCAAATGACTTAAGAATGAATGCAGCAAAAACCCAAACCATAAAATGTGGCAGGCCTAAACCAGTCAGTTATGGTTTTAAATGTATTGTATGGTGGATTCTTAGTTTATCAACTTAGATTGCCTTGCACTATTGCCAGTGTCACATGCTAGTGAAGTTACGGAGAGTTACCACTTGCTCCGTACAATGTGTACCAATAACGGGAGGAAGATCCTCCTACTTCACTTATTATTGCAGCGCCTCAAAATAAGTTCAAGCAGTGATTGTAGTTGTATTTTTGTGCATTCCAATATTTATTGGTTTCAGAAGTGGGTTGCCCTTTGTGAGACACGTGTTTCGACAAATTAATGCCTTTTTCAATCAGGGCTTTAAATCATATCATTATTACCTACTCAGATATTGATTCCCTGTCTGGGACCCAAGGTGTAGTTCTTTTGGGCGAAACCGACCACAACGAGGTCATTTAATATGAATTGCCCTCCACACTATCGTTCCTCATTCACTAATGAACTGACTCCTTCCTCGACTCTTTAGATCTAATTATAACCCCGCTGTGTATCCCGGACTTTGTCTGGGACCCAAGGTGCCGTCCTTCTGGGCGACACCTACCACTACGTGGTTAGTTGAATTATGGTCTCATTTGTATGTTATGTAGCCCTATGTAATTTATATCCCATAGATTACAGCATTTATATATGTTTATTATGAACCTCCTATTATCATTTGATGGTTCAACACAGGCATACCACTTTGTTGCTATCTCTTACCTCCAGCTGTCTGATATACATTTTACTTACTCTCCATTTTGGTCACGAGTATTTCTTCCTTTTTCTGATTTTCTCTCATTTTTTCTTTTTTACCTAATTTGTATTTTTAGGTTCCATTTTATGCTGTATATTCATGTATTTGTTCAAATTGCGAATTAGTGCAGCCTTGCCCCCAGTTTGCACCTTGGATCGGTATCTGATTTACATTTCATTTTGAACTCTAGTATTTCTTCTGTTTTTATGATTTCTTTCGTTTTTATTTTTTACCTTAATTGCATTTTTAGGCTCTATTTTATGCTGTATATTCCAGTAATTGTTCATTTTGTTAATCAGTGCAGCCTTCCCCCGGTTTGCACCTCAGATAGGTGCCCTTCGTTTGTCAGTAAGAGCCGCGTTGCCCACGTGTCCATTTAAATAATGGTTGCCTAGGCGACCGCCCTAACACGCCGTTCTGCTTCTCAGAACCGGCACCCACACGCTGCTAGACTCCCTCGCTCCGTGTTCACAGAGGTAAGCCACTCTATTATGACCTGCCATTGACTGGGTACATCACAGCCCTGTTAATTTACTTACCTTGATCTCCCTTTTCATTTAGATCACGCGATCTATGCGACTTCTAGGCGGCTATTTCTACGCTGCCTTTACATGCACCACTACTACAGTGCTTGTTCCCCCTTTGCAACACTTTCAAGGTAACATTACTACATTTCATCCGTATTTTTTCTGTACACTCTTCTCTTAATTTTACTGATTTCTGTTTATTTTTTCCTTTTCTTCTACATTGTGCTTGCACCATGGAACTTTCCCCTGATTGGTATGTGTTAAACATTTGATATTTTGCTGTAACAATGTTGATATCTTTTGATATTTTTGCTGTACTCTGTGTGGAAATGTAATAGACTGGCCCTGAAGAAGGAAATTCCGAAATGCATTGGCCCTAGTCTTTTGTACATATGTGTTGCGGTTCACTCCCCTCTCACTAAGAATATATTAGTGACATCTATATTTATCTTCTGGATAATCCAAAAACTCTTGAAAAACCAACGGATGACTCATTGCATTTATTCTATTGAGAACCTTAATTACTATGGATACAACTAAACCTTTTAAACTATATAACTTTACGCCCTCCTATGGGCATTTTCTGAGAGCGGCTGCGTGACCTAGTATTCTTACTCGGTCTCCTGCTTGTTGTTCTGTTTTGAAGTCGGGGTGTCTCCAGACTTGTCGCAGCCAGCTCCTCTTTTATTTTGGATGAATTAATTAGTATATTCAACCTTTGATGAAACCTTTCACCCTATAAAGTGGTGCCCACTTACTTCCCTGTTTGACATATACAATCGACCTATATGCGAGATATGGCTGACTCACACAGTCTAGTAACCCAGTTGGCCTAGATGCCAGATGTGGCTAACATACAAACGTGGAGCAGACTACAAGCTTTTCCGTAATGAGATATGTCAGAGAGTTTAATGGGAAGCAGTAATGGCTGGTCCCCCTGTCTGGACCTTGCTTACCCTCTCAGTCACTGCTGGTTGACGGCTGTGCTGCAGGCTCTGCTGGGGAACACTAGCAAACACAATCTGGAGTTGCTACTGCAGGAGCTGCCCTTTGTCCTTTTGGCCCTTAGCTGAGGGTGCTACCTCGGCCAAGGGGCTGCCCTGAGAGTATCCTAAATGAGTCAAAGGCCCAATATCGAGATAGGGCGGGCTGGGAGGCGGGCGCAGGGAGTGGGGAAATAAGGAAGAGGTCTTGGGTGAAGGAGGGACTTGGAGTGGCCCGCAATGCAGCTAAATACACCATTCAATATGTTACAGGTGCTAAATCACATGAGCATGGAGCTCAAAATCTATTAAAAAAACATCCACCTTAGCACAGGCATCTAGAAGCAGAAATGCCTGAGCACACTGCAGTGGGTTTCCATCCGGTGCAACAAGCACAAGGCCAAAGGCCAAATCGGGAGATGGGGCAGGCAGGGAGGGGGGAAACAAGGAAGAGGTCTTGGGTGAAGGGAGGGAATTTTGCGACGGCTGTGATGTGGCAAAACACAAAAAGTTAATACGTTATGGGTGTTAAATCACATGAGCATGGAGCTCAAATGGTATTAAAAAAAATCCACCTTGCCATGAGGCACTTGAAGCATAAATGCTCTCCTGACCTTGCCATCAGTCCCACTTTTCTAATTACTTACATTTTAGGGTTACTTTTGGGAAAATAGATCCTGGTGTTCTTATCCACAGAGAGGAATTCTACTTATAAAACGTATGACTAATCTAAATAGTGCAGCACACTACAGCCCAATCTTCAACACATCTGTAATCACCAAAATCCTTGAGAAATTAAACTTTCAACACCTACAGGAATTGAAAACAACAAAATCCTCCACAAGTCAAAACATTGAATCAGGCCATTGTGAGGAACGGAATGACTCGATACTATGTTTAATATGGGACAGAATAAAGAATATTATGGACAATGCTAAACCTAGTGCACACCTCCTGCTGGACATTTCACCCATACTAATAACACTAGCGGACAATAGAGAAAGCAGACTCGCCTTATAGTATATCAACTAATTCTTGACTAAGACTACAGAAACAACACTTGTGGGCCCTTTCAGGTTGCTTCCTTGCAAAGTGACATGCAGAGTACCACAAGGATCCAGCCTCCAGTCTCTTCTCTTCAATATACTGGATCTCATTAATAACAAAGGCATCACATGTGAGCACTACTCATGTACCACACACATTGTGCACAAATTCATTAATACCCCAACAACTGAAACAGTGGACCTCTGTACATTACTTTCAAGATGTGGACTCTTAGATGGCCTGACACAGACCCAAACTCAGACCAACCAAAACAGAGCTCATGATCCTCCACACACCAATTCCCCTGGGAAGAAAGAATGGGCTCCTGCCCACTGCCTGCTCTAAATGTGAAGAACGTTTGAATCAAAATGGACAGTGACCTTAAATTAGAACCATAGGTTAAAACCATCAAAAATATCTGCTTCTTAGAACTCCATACCATCGATGCATCTATGCATCATTTCCTACCTGACCGCCATGCACAGGATCATAGCAGTTATAGCACTTGTACTATCAAACCTTGGCTATGCCAACGGCCTTTAAAATTAACGTCTGAAGTAGCAGCTCAACAAAGAGTCAGAAATGTGACAACCATATTACTCCAATGCCTACAAAAAATACCATATCATCACCCAATAACGCCACACACTCCACTTGCTGTCAATCAAAAGGGGGATTCACTTCACAATCCTGTGCATTACAGACTGTCCTGCCACTGTAGGTTCCTTGAATAAATCACAAGCAATTTCACACACTACATAACACTCTGATCTATTAACAAAGCACTAGTGGCATTACCAAGCTTCAGCTGGAAATGGTAAAGAGGTTCTTCCTTTATTCTCCCTTAGCAACCAAGCTCTGGAAATATCTGCCCAAACACCTTTACACAGAATAAGACCAACAACCCTTCATTAAACTGCTAAAAGCATAGATAGTGAAGGCGCTCACTCCCCACTTCACCAACACAACTCAGAATAAAGAACACATCCCGGTAGGGAATGAGACCAAGAGATTGGTGCTGCGAGTTATCAAAGCCTTATTTAAAATTCATCATACAGAGACCTCTGCTACCTTGAGAGCACTCTGGCAAATGATACATAAACAATACATTTTAAAAGGTTACAGCGTCATCCATGACAATTTCTATATAGTCTACAAGTTACAGTTTCATTGGTTAGACAGGAGGTACACATATAGTTCTGTAACGGCCGGCTCCACGGGATTGGTTGATGATTTGGCGTGAGGTTGGACATCACGTGGTTCAGCTGGGCCGGTCTGTGTGAGGTGACGGTTGGGTCAGGTCGAAGAGGCGGCTGGTTCTAACTAGGCTAATCTATACACTAATTCTAGACATGCAGTAAATAAGATCATCAATATACCTTTGAGTAAATATTAGAGACCTATACATTGTACATGTGGGTTTACACTATCCCACTTTGGGTCACTGGCGAGGTGAAGGATGTGGAGGTCTTGCCCCTGAGGTAACCTGTGGGGGTCGGATTGATAGCTGTCAGGTCTGGCAAATCAGAGCGGGAAGGGGGTGGAATGATAGATGTTAGTTTAGGATATAATATATTGTGACAGAGGTCTGGTTTTATTAAGGGTACTTTAGGATGGTGAACAAGGAAGGGTCACATTTCTGGTACATCAAAAGAATAGCTTTGAAGGGGCACAAGGTTGACCAAGCAGTCATTTTCCAACAGCAGGGGTGAGAGGTGCAGGAGCAGGTTTGTTGAGATGGATGAGCTACAAGTCATGGTTCAGCTCAGTCACACACAGGACAGTGATCTCAGAGGAAGAGTGAGAAGAATACATTGTTTGCAACATCTTGTCTCAGAGTATCCGTGAGAAAGGGACTTGGGAGGCGAAGGCACGAGAGGAGAAAGGTGGGGGCTGTCAGCACT